>NC_081411.1:109777102-110422102 GCF_030272615.1 Cryptomeria japonica | reverse complement strand
TATTGAGCTCATTTTGTCTATTTGGAAATTAAGGAAGATAACATTACTATATTCTTTCTCATGGTTGATGAGATTGCCAACTCTATTAGAGGACTTAGTGAAGAATTGAAGAAAATGGTAATTATAAAGAAGGTTTAATCCCATGGTAGCTACAACTAAAGAAGGTAAAGATCTAAATAAACTAACTATGGATGATGTATATGGATCTTTGACTGCTAGTGAGATGAGGTAAAATAATAAAAAACATCTCAAGAAAGGAGGCAAATTTAAGGTGTCCAAAAAATAAGAAGATTCGTATTTTGATGATGAGTTAGATCTAGACATTGAAAATATTGTTAGAAATTTATAGAGAGGTTCTAGTAAATATAAGGTTAAGTTGCCTTTCAAATGTTTTAATTGTTGTGAAGTAGGAAATTTAATGGGTAATTTTCCATACAAGGATTCTAACAATGAAGATGAAACAAATGGGAATGAGTCTTTCTCTAAGAAGAATAAAGTTTAGAAGAAAAAATATATATTTATTCATAAGTGAGAAAAAAATTTCATTTGATGATGAAGAAGATCATGGTACTTCTAGGAATGAAGGTGAAAAGGCTATATTCATGGAAATGGATAATTCTATTGGATATACAGGAATGAAGTCTAAAAATGATGACGATGATGATGATGAGGTACATCTTGTTGATGAGTTGATTTTAGCGAGCAAAGATACCAAGAGCTTGAAGAAGAGGATCTTTGAAGAATTGAAAGCTAAAGAAAAAATGGCTCAGAATCTTGAGAACATAGAAAATATAGTTATTGATTTGAAGATTCAAGTGGAAGAATAAAAGATGATTGAATAAGTTATGATAGAGAAGCTACTAACTAGAGACAAAAACTATGAAACCCTAAAGGCCTAGATTGTGGCATTTAGAAGAGATGAGAAAATAAAAAGGTTAGTAAAAGTTGAAGATTAGAAAAAGAACTAAGATTTTGGATTAGATAATTGAAAGTTAGAGGTCTTTGCATATTGAAATTAGATTATTTTTTTATAGAGGATAAGAAAGAAATGGTAGCAGAACAACCTATGAAGTCAATTGGTGAGAATCAGGAAGAAAAATGATCCAAAAGTTCAATATGTGAACAAGTTGTGACAACTAAAGAGAGTAAGATGGTGGGCGATGGTTTCACTAAAGTGAATAGATAGAATAGGAGATCCAAGAGACAAAAATGAAAAAAGACAAGGATTCAATGTAAGGTAAAATCATTCTTTTTCTAGTTATTATTTTAATTGCATTCATTTTGGTCATGAGGCTATGGATTCTAGAATAGTATAGTAAGAAGAAAAAAATTGTGAGATGAAATGTTTTTGTTCCATTGTTTGATTTCAATATTATTTTTCATAAGTACAACAATGTTAGACATATTGCAAGAAACTATATATGTAAATTTGTGAGTCTTCCTATGCTAGATTCTAAGGGAAATAAATCAATGAGTCAACATAGTGATTCTAGGAAGGTTTGAAAGAAGAAATCAAAAGCATGTAGAATAGAGAAGTATATGGTGTCTCGAAGTTATTTAGTAGATCATAAGGAGAATAATATGTTGATTATTGATAGTGGAGGTTCAAGTCACATGACTAGGGACAAGAGAAAGTTCATTAACTTCAAGGAGCTTCATGAAGAAGATTTTACTCTTGGCAATAATTTTGTGGCTAGGATTACTGATAAGTGCACTTTAAGTCTTGATGGTGGTTGAAAGAAAACTACTTATGATTTCTTATATGTAAAAGGTTTGAAACATAATATTCTAATTGTAAGTTAGATGTGTGAAAATGGTTACAATATCTCATTCAATGCAAACAAATATTAAATTAATAAGATGCATGCTATTGAGTTAGTTATTGAAGAAAGCAAGATTGACAATTATGTGTATCATCGAGCAGTGAAGTTAATGGGAAATATTTCTTTTTTATACAAAGGGAAGGGAGTTGGTTGTGGCACAAAATATTGGGACAAATTAACTATAATGATCTTGTGAGAATTATCTCTGAAACAATGGTGAGAGATATGCCTAAGATCAAGAATCCTCAATGCCCTAGTTGCAAACCAAGCCATGAATGAAAGAAGAGGAAGACCATATTTCATACTACAACAAAGCCATTGAATTTGATTCATAATGATCTATGCGGTCCTACGAGGACAAAGAGAATTTAAGATGATACTTATTTTATGATTCTTATTGATGATTATTATAGAATGACTTGGATTACTTTTCCGAAAGAGAAATTAGATGCTTTTGTTGAGTTTAAGGAATTTAAGGAAATGGTTGAAAATGAAGCCATAAGAACAATCAAAGTTCAAAGATTAGATAGTGGTGGGAGATTACTTCTAACAAGCATGATGAATATCATGAAAAGCATGGAATACAAAGATAATATATTTTACCTAAAAATCAACAAAAGGGAGTTGCTAAAAGGAAGAACCAAACTATTTTGGAGATGGCTAGGACAATCTTGACTTGAACAAAGTTGTCAAATATATATTGAAGATAAGTAGTTTAAATTGTAGCTAATTTTTTAATAGAGATTAGATTAGACCAACAATTATAAAGACACCATACCAGCTTTGGAAAGGAAGACCAACTTCAGTGAGGCATCTTAGAATTTTTGGAAGCAAGTGCCATGTCAAGAGAGATGGCTTGAAAATTTGAGTCAGTTTGATTCTAAATATGATGAAGGAATTTTTTTAGTTATTCAATGACAAGAAATGATTATAGATGTTATAAAAAAATAATTAAAAAGATTGTGGAAATTGTTAATGAGATATTTCAGTCATCTAACGTATTGGATGAAGATAACAATGATGATTTAGTCTACTGTGGAGACGTGACTATAGGGAGTGAGTTAGAAAACTTGGATACAACTTAGAATTTAACAAAGTATGTTTGGATGAATCATTCCAATGATTATATCATAAGAGATAAAGACAATGGTGTTGAGACTTAGAGAAGAATTGAGAAAAAAATGAATAGGTACATTTTTCAATATACTATAAAAAATTGAACAAAATTCTTAGACAGAAGAAAGAAAAGAGAAATGGTGGTTAGAAGATATGGAGGAAGAATTATCATAGATTAAAAAGAATGAAACTTAGGATTTAGTTTCGGGGCCTAAATACTACAATGTTATTGGTACCAAATGGGTCCATTAGAAACAAGTTGAATGAAGAAGGAAAATTGATTTTGAATAAGGCTAGAGTAGTTTGTAAGGGATATACTCAAGTTGAAGGAGTTGATTTTGATGAGAATTTTTCTCTAGTGGCAAGGTTACAGGCCATCAAAACATTTTTGGCATCATTATCATTTAATTATTTGAAGGTTTATTTTATTGATGTAAAATTTACATTTTGAAATGGAGAGTTACAGGTAGTGATCTACATTGAACAACCAGAGGGGTTTTAGTGTTCAAATAAACTAGATTTTGTGAGTATATTGAAGAAGGCTCTTTATATACTTAAGTAGGCTCTAAGAGTTGCGGTGTTATAGATTGGATAGATATGGTTTTAGGAGAGGTTGGGTTGATAGTAATTTATACATAAAATTAGAAGGTGACAAATTGTTGATTATTTTTGTCTATGTTGATGACATTATTTTTGGAGGTAGTAGTGATGCATTGTGTAAAGAGGCCTATGATGGAATATAAAAGAAGTTTGAGATGTCAATGCTTGGTGAATTTTCATTATTCTTGGTTTACAAATTTATCAATTATAAAGAGATATTTATTTCTCAAACAAAATACATAAAAGTGATTTTGATCATGATTAAGATGGAAGAGTGCAAATTCATAAGTACACACTTTATGACTACTAGGTATAAGTTAAGAAAGGATGATGATTTTACTTTGGTAAATCAGATCCTATATAGGTTGATGATTGGTAGTTTATTGTGTGTGATGAAATCCACACTAGATATCATGTAGATAATTAGTATGGTTTCTAGGTTTCAAGAAACACCTTGTTGGTGTAAATTATGTTTCATAATTATGCTTTACTTAAGTTGACTTAGCATAATGCATTTCATAGTAATTTGTATTTGAGACACTTAGGGAATTGCACATCTATGGAACATGGTTGTAGGAGAAATCCCAACTTTGGTGGTGTTATCTTGTTATCATATTCCGCATTCGGTGGGTGATCCACATTTAGTGTACTACCTACCCTTGTTCTAATTAGGCCTCATGCCATGATCATGTGCTCTCATAGCCTTTCATTTATAAGTAGGCTCATTTACATTTTATGTAATCCAATTGAAAATCTAGTTGATTAATCCAATCCAGTTGATTAGTCCAATCTAGTTGGGCATTTTGCATCTTCATGAGGATATAGTTTGTTCTTGTATATTTTTTTCTCTCTTACTTTTGTGCTATTCATTGGTCTCTAGATCTTGGATTTCTATAGGAAATTCTTAAATATTTGAAGGTTATTATAGATTATGATTTGTGGTACCCAAGAAGATAAATTTAGTTTAATTGCATGTACACAGATGTATATTGGACCAAATGTATAGATAACTAAAAGAGTACAAGTGATGGAACATTCTTTATTGCTGAAAATATTGTGATATTATTGAGCAAAAGGTAGGACTCAGTGTCACTGTCTAGAGTAGAAGTAGAGTACATTGTAGTAGGTTCCTATTGCACTCATGGTTTATAGATGAAGTATAATTTGAAAGAAACGAAGGTAGAATTTGATGAGCCTATTTTAATTCTTTTTTATAATACAAGTGAAATAAATATTTCAAAGAATGAGGTGATACATTCAAGGACAAAAATATACTAGAATTAAATTTATTCAAAGAGAAGGTTGCAAACAAAGAAGTAAAGACAGAATATGTTGAGATTAAGGAACAAATTAAAGACATCTCTATAGAGCCCCTTCTTAAAGAGACTTTTGATTATCTTTTCAAGAAGTTAGGAGTGGTTTCTCCCTCTTATTGAATCAAGAGGAAGTTTAGGCTAAGGGGGTGTGTTGACTCCCAACCACAACAAGACTTGGTGGTCTTGTGAAGTGTTTCAGAACATGGTTGAGTAGAAATGATGAGATTAGAAGAGCTAATGAGGTGGGCAAGTGCAAGGTAATGAGTCACAAATTCGCAAAAGTCCATGCGTTGGAAAATGCGCTCTTATAAATGGGGGCCCGTTTTCAAAAAACGGGGGCTTGTTTGTGCTTCGGGCTACTGAGCCGAAAGGTAATGGGGGTCTGAAGCAAAAATAAACGGGCCCCCATTTTGTTCTAAAATGAGGGCCCGCTTTTAAACAAAACGGGCCCCCATTTTTAGAAACAAGGGCCCGTTTTTAATAAGAGGGCCCCCGTTTTGTTCTAAAACAAGGGCCCACTTTTAAATAAAATGAGCCCCCATTTTTAGAAACAGGGGCCCGTTTTAAAAACGGGCTCCCGTTTCTAAATCGCATTTTTCCTTTTTTTTTTCCACAAGCTGCCCTTGTTTGAAAACGAGGGCCCGTTTTGTGGAAGTTGATTCCACAACCCGCCACTTGGCTTGGGATTAGGCTCGGGATAGGCTTGGGATGGCCACACCTGAGACATGGACCTGCAAATTCAAATCTCCATGAATGAAAGCACAAATATGAACTTCTGAAATAGTTTACGTGCCTCTAATCAGAGAATTTTTATATGAAATTAAAACCCATTTCAGATTATACTGTCTAGATTCTAAATATGTAAATTTATTTAAAAATTGATTATTTTAACTATTTTTCATTTAATTTATACTAAAACATGTCCATAAATTTGAAATATTAACTAATTTTGTTAATTTAATAACTTTTTTATTTTAAAGAATTTTGGAAAAAAAATTATGTCATCAATCTACACAAAATTATTTTGTATTTAAAAAAAAAATCAAAAAATTTCAAGTTCACATCAAATTATGTGGGTTGTACACGTCAAATTTTTTAAAAGATAATTATGGCCATTAAAAAATTAATTAAAAAAAAATATTAGAAAAAAAAATACAAAAAAATATGCTCATCAATATTTAGTGTGTTACAAACGATTTCCCAAAATGGTTTGAGAAAATAATTTTAATTGTGTAAAAAAGTGAGGGTCGTACACATGCATGGTATGGTCCTGAAACAAGCATTTTTAAAACATAGTTTTCAGAACTCCATTCAAAAAGTTATTTTTTATTATGTGGGTATTAAAATAAATTACATATTTGGAAAGTACACTCAGAGGGCTATCTTTTATAGTACTGACTTTTTCCAAGATTCAATCTCTAAGTGTTTCAAAATTTAAGCTCAAATGAGACAAAATTTGAAAATCAGGGAAAACACTTCCACTTTTTGGCCAAAAAGTGGACTCATCTTCTTGCATTGACCCAGACATGGACTTGAAGTGACTCTATTGAGGAGAAATGAACCCAAATTATTAATCAAGAAAGGATAAATTTTCCTGTGACATTGAGAAAGACATACCGGTGTTACAACAAGAGGCTAAAAAATATTGTGGAATGTGTGGATGTGAGATTCGGTGACTTAGAATGGAATCTGAATGAGGCTATACCTAAATTTCAGATTGAGATAGAAGTTGTTCCAGTTGTTTTAGAAAAGTAAGTTGCTCTCGAAGAGAAAGATCATACAATTGTAGAAGAAAAAGAACTTGAACAAACTCCTAAGACACCAAAAAAATAAAAATAAGGAAGACTCATTCAGAGGAACAAATTATTGGAGACAAGAATAAAGGTGTTCAGACAAAAGGACTTGCAGAAACCCTTGAACAAGAAAACTATTGTTTCTTATCTTAGGTCAAATTAAATAACTAAAGACTTTAAAAAACACCCGATCTATCGAATTATAGAGTTTTAGGAGTTGATCCTTTATGGTTAGAGAGTTTGAAGTGACATAGTGGTAATTGTGCTTGGTAATCAAGTGGGTTGTTGTTTCAATTTGATGCACCAAAGGTTTTTAATGTGTTATCACTAGAGGCAGCAAAATGGATTACAATTGGGACTAGATAAGGCTACATTAGGAAATGCATAGCATATTCTTTCTTTTGGAGTAGCTTGTGGGCTATTGGATTTGTGCTATTACACATTTAGTTAAGGGTACTATTTGTGTCCAACTTGCAGATGCAATGATCTCTATTTTAGATCAACATGTAAAAGTAATTATATTTGTAACATTGCATATAGTATTTATGGGTTTTATCTTAAAATTTAATAAAGCTATGTAAAATGAGATTCAATGTAATTTTCCTATATGGTTTTGATGTGTAAACATAAGGGTTATGCTATGTAAGTTTCATTCCAATTATTATACAATTTGATCAAAAGCTATGTAAGAGTGTTTAGAATCTTGATTAGGTCAAGTGCAAGTTAAGTTTTTTTAGTTTGAAGGTCCAAAATTCATATATCTATATTTTGGTGTGATTGGTGTCTTACCTATTGTGTTGGTACTTAGATCTTACAACGGAGGATTAGCGTCTCCTCTAGATTAGTCATTGCAAATGTATTAGGGGATTGGTGTCTCTTGTAGGTTGGTGCCATTAGTTTGTTATGTTATATTTTCTTTTAGTAGATCCAAGTGGCTATTCTCACAATGGTATTTTCCTTTTGGATTTCCACATAGATCTCAGGTTCATATGTGTGTTTATGTTCTTTATTTGATGTGCTTCTACAAGATGATTTGATGGTAAATCTCAATGTGATGTGTAGAAAAGTTATCATGATAATTAATGCTTAATCAAGATGAAATTTGTATATACTAATTCACCTCCCTCTCAGTATGTTGTGTGCCCTTTAGATGATTTATCTTAGACTCTATAGAAAGGACCTTCGTATTTGGAGAAAGACTTGTTGTGTCTTAAATGATGATTCTATTATGTTCCTTGTTTGTATTAGATTAATAATATTTATATTGGATTATTGGGATGAAGAATTATTTATGCTTATCACCAATTCTTTTGGATAATAATTTTTTATTGATTTGATCACTAAATTAAATTTTAAGCTATTCACTAAATTCAAAGTTCTTATGGAGAAAATAAGGAGATACCTACTAGGATTATCTTTCAAACTCAATGATTTGGTACTACCTTTATTGCTAAAATTGGGCCATGGTACGACTGATTTGTGAAGTAATAAAAATAACCAATTAATTTGAAGGAAAAAGGATCAAATGTCTATTCTTGTTGAAGATTACATTACCTCTTCTGATAAAGAAGAAGAGAAAGGAAAAATAGGGGAAGAATCCATGATAATGTATACCTCTCACAAGGGTTTGAGATTGGATTGTGGACCCACATGTGCTCTTATGTATTGTTCCAAATAAATAAGCCAATTAAAAAAGGATCTTTTATCTATAGTTAAATAAAAAATCATTGGAACAATTTAACATCAAACAATCTTAATTTTTTATTTGGTAGCTTGTAAGGGTTATTTGTATTTAGCTTTTTGTTGTTTAGTTATTGTTCCTCTTAGTTGTTGACAATGATTTTGTTGTTCTTAGTGCTTATCTTTCTAATTGTAAAAAGGTCGCCCTTTCAAAATCCTTATTTACTTAAAAAAAAAATACTTTATTATACTAAATTCATCTAGAGCATATTTGATTAATTTTCTAAAAAATATTCTATTCATTAATATATAAATGTATTAACATTTTAATATTAAAAAAAAAACCCTAAAACACTATATTATATTTAAATCTTTTAAAGTATAATTATTGAAAAAATCTACATTTGGTTAATTGATAACATCTTAATATTAAAGATAATCGATGCTCAATCGTAACTTCACCCAAATGTAACATTTTCTTGTGGTTAGTTTGTCAAAATAGATACCTAACCTGGGATTATCTATGCAAGCGTGACTTCCATGGACCTTCTATTTGTGTCTCGTGTGTTAATAGTGAGGAATATCTTCCTCATCTTTCCTTTCAATGTTCTTTCTCTAGGGAGATTTAGCATCTCTAGAGAGGAGTTTGGAATCAGGCCTATTTGCATGCATCCTTATTGGTTGACTTTCGGAGCCATTTGGGGAAGCCTCCAATTGAGACCTCCTTTCATCATGTAGCCTAGGTTCTTGGGCCTACAATCATTATATGGCATCTTTGGCTTCAAATAAATCATATGATTTTCAAAAAGTTAGATTAGTTGTTCAACAGTCATGGGGGGGAAATTGTTTTCTCTATTCAAGAGCCTATCTCACTAACTGTGGTCTACTATTGTGGCTATTTTTAGAAGGTAGAATTTTTCTAGTCAGGGAACTAGTACTTCTACTAGGCAAGATGTAGATTAGCTAGACAAGATATGAGGAAGATTGATCATGCGGGTCAATGGATTCCTCCTCAAGGAATTCAAAAAATAAACATTGATAGCTCTTCTCATAGGAATCCTAGTCATGCTGGCTTTGAAAATATTAGTAGAGATATTTTTGGTGGTGTTCAGTTTTCCTTTTCTATTTACAAAAGGCTTCACATGAATAACTTTGTGGGGGCTCTTCTCATCTTGTATGCTATGGAGAGGAGTTGTGTTGTTGTCTTGCAGAGAATTATCCATGAATCCAATTCACAAGTGGTGGTGAATATGTTAAATGAGAAACACCTAGATAATTCTTATTGGCATTTATCTATGGTTATTAGATAGATTCTAAGGCTGAGTAGGTCTTTAAAATATGTAACCTTTTCTCACATTTCCAGGGAATATTAGAGTGATAGATTGATTGGTCAAATGGGCATCTGAACGTATGCACCATTGAAATGTTGTGGATAGGAGTGATTGGCCTTTGGATTTATCACATAAGTTTGAGCAATTTAGTTGTGAAAAACAGGAATGTATAATTATTTGTGCTTTATAAACCTTTTGACTTTTCTTACTTCGTAACTTTTTTTTTGTGTTTAATAATTTTTTTTCCCTTTTGAAAAAAAATGGAGGTCCGCTTTGTCTTCAAAACCAACTCCGTTGGATTGTAAACTTATATTTATGCGAGGAACGTGTCAAACATGAGAAACTGACTTTAACTAATAAATACAGTCAAGACAAATGTACATTCTGATGCTCGAATAGACATATCCTACTTAGATGATATTTAATAAAATATTTCTTATTTAGCACAGAAAAACCTCATATAACATAACTGAATAGAGGCTTTGTATTCAGGAAATATGTTAAATTTATTCAAAAATGCTGTCTGGTATTCAACAGTATTGTAGAGAATGACAAACTTATTCTTTTAACTAAACTATATAATGCTGTCGCATATCAGAAAATCAATCAAAATGGCTTGTGCATTCTTAGTAACCGGAAGCATTAGTTTTCAAGACTAGTGTAGAGAGATTAATTGGCTGGATAAAAGAAGAATTCCCGCTCCAAATCTGGTGTGAAAACATGGCATGCACTTTTTCAGTGGGATGAGTTTTATCCCAGAACATGTATGCATTCGTATCATTGCAAAACAAATTCTGTGGAGTCGTCTTTCCACAGTTCACGTCTGCATTAAATAATCCTGATCCACAGCATGCTGTATTTGTATTCTTAAATCCTGCACCTCAAAAAAATCATTGATTTTATTTCACTTTTCAGTCACCCAGTCACTGAAACCTTTAAAAGAATGGTTTTATTCTTAAGGTAATGAGTAAGAATGTAACTTACCATAGGCTTCAGCGTTTTGAATTATGTTCATAAAATAATCATAAGTTTTTAGCTGGATGATGGTTACTCCGTCTAGTTTTTCCCTTAGTTGAGCCATAAGTGTCTTCAATGCAGTGTTATATGCTACAACTAGCTGGTTTACGCTCTCCAAACATTCACCTTTGGCTATGGAGTACCCAGACAGTCTGGTAAAAGGAGTACATCCCAAAACTGGAACATCCACTACTAGGAATTTCCTTGCACCAGCACGGTAAAGTCCCTGCCAAACCATATATCAATCAAGAACATTCTAAAACCATAATAGTTTTTTAAACTTATATGTAATACTATCTAAACTTAAGAGTTTCGTAACTTACAGCCATGTACTGATCAAATTTGGAGAGCAGCAATGTAACAAACTGTTGGGGAGTAGTAGTGTTTTGGAGTGTGCTGTTGGCAATATAGTCCGCAATATCGTTGCCTCCAATTGTAATGCAATATAAAGACTTGCTTATGTAGGATTTCGCTTTCTTAGCTCCAGATGGGTGTGTCTTCCTCAGAATATAAGAGGTGTGTTGGAATTGAAATATTTGGCGACTCATAGTGATGATATTCTGCAATTGAGATTTTATGAGTATAAAAGAATAAGAACCTTCAAGACAAATTATGAATGGAAAAGAATCACATGCATGTGTTCCTTTCACATAGCGCAGTTTCTAATTATATTTCATTAGAGTAGAAGATATTTTTTTGTTTAATTGTAAGAGTTCAGTAGTTTTAGGAAATGTTTTAACGTGATTAGTGGTATTTGATTTTGTGCCTACAATAAAAGGCTCTTACCAGTCGAACCAAGTCTTTAATCCAACTCCTTTAGGCTGTCTAAATGGTGATGTTATTTCTTATAAAAAAACAACTTATCATCACTGATAATCTAACTGATCAAAATGTATTATATTCTTATCTATTAAATTAGAGGAAGTTATCTGTAAATCCGATTTCTTCACATAGGTTTCAACTTTGAACCATAGGATAGATTCTTCATTTCTCTAACATTTGAGGCTATCTATTTTGACCATATATTTAGAGAATGGAAGGCTATTTTCTTTGTCCATATATTTAGAAAATATAATGGTATAGCAGATTGCTTTTTCAAATGAGTTTGAAAAGAAAATTGTCTATGATTTAAGATCATTGCCTTCTCACAAATCCTCTCAGCTTTTCCATTTTATTCATAATGACAAAATTATAGAAGAATAAAGGGTTTCCTCTTTCAGTAGTTATGGCAATTTTAATTATTCTGGATTCTAATGATTGATAATCTCATAGAAGAAACATCTTAACTTTTCCTTCCACTTACTTTAATTATAACCTTTGCTTTTGAAATTTACAAAATTATAAGATATAATCTGTTTCTATCATTGTAAAAAATTCCTTCCCTTTTATCCTTGATAAATTCAATGTATATTCTTCATGGAGAAGAGTAGAGTACACATTTTAGATGAAACAAAACAGCTATATTTATTTTCTATTAAAAAGAATCTATAGTTTAGATGATCAAAAATATATCTTTCTAAAATTCAATATTGAGTTTTTTGGGAAGGAAAATATATTGGAAGGTAAACAGAACAGACCCCTCCGGCCCCTGTTGAGTCGAGCAATCCACTACCCCCTGAGGCGAAATTGATCCCTTTCTTAAAATTTGCCTTTGGTTTCAGATATGGAGGGGCAAAGGGTAGCCTCAAGTAAGTAGCTGCAACCATAATTATACAGCAAACCACTTATTAATATTACTGGATAATCAGTAAGTTAAATTAAATTAGATCTGTATCTCATAATAAAGCATACCAACCGAGGAAGTCGAAAGCAGTGCGCCCATTAGTAAAACGACCAGTTGGGTAGTGGAAAAAGGACACGCCATAAGGTGTAAAGTTTGCACGCGCTTTAGAGTTAGGGATGTAATTATTGTTCCCTGCATCTCCTAGCGAATCTCCGAACACAAACATGGCTGGCACATATCCTCCTTTTTCAGCTCCAGCCAAAAAACTGATCATTGACAACCCAACAAAAATACCCAGCATTGATCTCTCTATTATCGCCATTACAAAAACTATATCCCAGCACTCCTCCTTAATCTGCAACTTATTCGCTAACTTATGAAAAAAATGTTTTTCACTATAAATAAGGCGTGCGTTCAAGTAGAAGTTTCCGTAAATATGTTGAATGATAGAAGCTGAGAAATACGACCACTTTCCTGTTCAAACTTCCAGATAAATATTAGATTGAAGCTGTCATTTAGAACTTTGATCATGTTGATAAGGTCAGTATAACGTACTACAAGGCTTAACACCATTGAAGCTTTCATACCTATGCTATTTTTCAACCTGTGTTATGTTATACCATTATAATATCTGAGCAGAAGTATGTTTGCCAACGAGTCTACCATTCACAAAAGACAGATGTAATCTTTCGAAAAGTTCAAACATTATAATTAAAAATTCCTTTTCCATATATTAAAATCGACAAAAGAAAGTATTAAGCAAAGGTTAGTCAACTCCGTGTGATCACATTCTCATTCAACATTATTTAACTAAAATGTTAAGAAGACAAATTTTAATGCACGACAATATTCAACGGTCGCCTTTCCCATTGTTATACTTATTCAAATAGATTGTGATGTCATTTCCATTCACTTTCATTTAGTTATAAGAAAACAAATTCAGTACGTATCATATTATTCAAATGGTGGGTTTTAAAATTGTTATATTTATTCCAACAGAGTGTGATGTCATTCTTATTCAATTTCATTTAATTGCAAGAAGACAAATTCAGTATGCAAGAGTATTAAAAAATTATAATGCACCACAATATTCAAACGGTGGCTTTTACCATTGTAATACTTATTCAAACAGATTGTGATGTCATTCTCATTCAAATTCATTTAATTGCAAGAACACAAATTTACTGTGCCATAAATATTCAAACAGATTGTGATGTCATTCTCATTCAAATTCATTTAATTGCAAGAACACAAATTTACTGTGCCATAAATATTCAAATTGTATGCTTTGCCATTCTTATACTTATTCAAAGATCTATCTTCATTCAACTTCATTTAATTGTAAGAAGACCAATTTTAATATATGAGAATATTCAAATGGTACATTTTGTCATTATCGATACATCACCATGAAATACTATTCAAATTATTCTCAATTGGCTTACAAAAAATACAATTTGTAACAAAGTTACATTATAAACAAATAGTAAGGATATTCTAGAATGATTGCATTGTGTTATTAATATAGTCCATAAACAAATTTATCTAGGGGAGAAGACCTCATAGTTATGCAAATTTTTTTTCTTCCTTTTTTATATCTAAAAATCATGTGGTAATTTTCAATAACTAAATGTTTTATAGCAATTTACTTGTCAACTTCACTATTTAGAATAGGGTTTTAGGTTCATATCATAAAGTTTGATGCTAGTAATATGTTTAGTTGTAAAATATATCAAAATATCACTTTTCAAACCCCTAACCAATGATATACAATTGTGACATCTTGTGTGATTTTGCCAAGATCAAGAGCTCAATGAAATGTACAAAATAGAGAGACAAAATATAGGACAAGAATAAACTGTATTCTCATCAATAGACAAATGATCAATAGTTGTTCATATAATGAATATGAGCCTATATATATATAGGCAAGACTATATGGATATTTGAGAACACAAACATGACATGTGGCTCCATAAGAAACAAGGGTAGGTAGGAAATAGGTGTGGTAGGTAGGAGAAACAATAAAATATTTCACATGAGGTGGATCACCCACCGAGGTGGTATTATCACTCCACAATAAGTGGATATGATAAAGTAGTAACAAGATCAACAGCATAAAAGGTGGAGTTTCTCCTACACACACAATCCCAATGTGGAACAAACATCCAAGTGTCTCATACCCAAACTACTATAAAAAATATTATCATAGTAAACTTAAGTAAGGTGTAATAATATTCAAGATGAATAATTATTTACACCCGCCCCCCCTCCTTAAGTGCAACTTAGGGGAATGCATTTAAGTCTACAATGCAACTAAGCAATGCAAGATGGGTCCCGACTACAAGGCCATGTTAGGTACCCATGTACAAATGCAAATGCAAGCAAACTAATGCAATAAAATCTCTCACAAAGTAGGGAAAGAGAGAAAAACCCAATGGGAAAAAACCCTCCCCCAAAAGAGACATCAAAACTAGATACAAGGAACTCTCATACAAGTATGTGAGGAACAAAACCCCATGTGAGGAAAAAGTCCCCCCCATATGAGAGAAGAATAGGAGCTAGGTAGCCCCCCCTCAATGTAGAAGTTGCACCAATGATAGAAGCTCGATGATGTATGAAGAAACTGCTCCATGAATGTCGAACAAAATTCCTCCCCTTAGGAAGAAACAAAACCAAAGGTGTATCCATGAAGTCTCCCCAATCATGAGGGAAGATGAATGAAAAAAACTCATGATGAATGGAATCTCTGAAAACTTCTTAAGTGCCCACATGTTGAAGATGAAAAATACCCCCTCCAAAGGTGGTAAACAACTCCACACTGTTGAAAAAGGCACTCCAAGATCTAATGGAGATGGAAGTAGAACAAGTCTCAAAGACTCACATGTCTCCTCTAAACATAAAGAGACCTCCTCCAACTAATGTACAGAAGAATCCATAGTCATGTCAACCTCGAAAGAATGATCATGTAGAGAATGAATAAGAGGGTCAGAGTGTTCCCTCACAACAATCGAAGAAGGATCATAATCATCAAAGAGAAGATGAATATGATCAATGATCTCCCAAATCTGCAATGTAGGATTCCACAAACAAACCTGCAATGTCTGTCAAGTACTCATCCCATGAATCTGAAGCTGGAAGACAATGAATATCCTACTGCACTGAATCACATAAAGGCAAAACTGTCACACTATCCACATCATCAGGTGCAATAGGTGATGCGATACCAATAGGAGGAGATGAAACACAAGGGTCAAGAATAGGGTCACATGTGAGAATCCCTAAGTTCAAGTACCCAAAGTTCTCAAAATCAGAATTATCAAAAGAAGTGTGATCATCATGTGAAGATTCATCATATGTGAAATCATTATCATCAACAAAATCTGAAAAGGAGTATAAATGAGATGCATGATCAACCACCCTAGTCGCAATGATAGCTCTAATCTCAAAGTCTCTAATGAAAACTGACTTAGGTGTGAACTCCACAATTATCTTAGTTGCGCCATGTGTGATTTGATAGATGGAAAGGAGATTGTTTGTCAAATGGGATACACACAACACATCATTGAAAGAGTTATCCCCAATGGAAATAGATCATTTCCCAATCACATCCATGTACGTATGATTGCCCATCAAAATTTGCGACATTGTGCAAAGCTCAAATGTAGAGAACATAGACTGCGAAGATGCCATATGATGGTACAAGCCCCTGAATCTAGAAGCCATCTCCCTGAATCATGACTGGTAGTAGCACAATGCGATTTTCCTTTTCTTTTCCCAAAAGAGTGAGTCTTCCCACTTCTAGAAGCCATGAATACTTTCCCTTTCCGTTTTGATTGTGAGGAAGTGGAAGTTGATGAATCATCCTTCTTGTAGATATTAGGCAAATCAATGTTATGCTTTTTGAGGATATGTGTGAGCTCATCAATCTTCATAGAATGGAAATGACACTCCTCATGACCAAAATTTTTACAATAGGCATAAGTAGGTCTCTCCCTCTCTGGTGAATCTCCTTGTTGTGGAGAAGGTGATGCTTTGTCCTTAGGCTTTGATTGTCATTTCTTCTTGTTTGAGTTATCCTTTCCTTGATTTCCTTTGTTCCCCCCATCTCAACACCTCCCCAACAAACTTGGACAAAATTGAGTCCAAGCTCAAACTAGGAGATGAAAAACCAAATGGTAAGGAACAGTCTAGAACCCTTGGTTTTGAATATAAATCACATATTACAATAAATACATTTGGCAAGATGTCATCATTAATAGGCAGAATTTGGACAAGATTTTTGGTGTCCTTTCTTTTCAGTTCACACAGATGTATAGGGAATGTTTCCCTTGTCGTCCACCACCTTATCTTCACATATGCCATAATAAGATTAGTCATGTAGTCTACAAGCATATTACCTTCCCAATACACATGGGAGATTTGAAATTCATCCAATTTGGTCATCATGATATGGCACTCTTGTATTAAATTTTTATCATCCAGCTAGGAGCACTCTATTTACTCAAACATCTAATAATTTTTAGAGAATCACTCTCTAAGAAGAATTTTTAATGCTTGCCTCGGATAGCCAGTTGTAACCCAGTGCAAGCTACATTTGCCTTGGCAAAATGGTTTGTCTGGGTGCCTAGTGGGAGTACCACTGCTGAGACAAGCCTAGCATTGTGATCATGAACAACTCCTCCACAACTAGCTGGCCCAAGATTACCTTTAGCCACCCCATAAAGTGGTTCATATTGTTATGTTAGTTGTTGAAATTATTTTTAAGTGTTGTGTAGTTAAGAACAAGATAAATAAGTAGAATTTTTTGAATTTGAAATTTTTCTATTAGAAGTGCTAAAATGAAACATTGAAGGTAATTGTCATTTCGGTTGAATATCTATCATTATATTTCTTGCACAAAACTCATGCACTTTTGGACAATTTTTTTAAGATTCTGCAAGAGTTAATTTGGCCAAAGATTAGAAGATAAACAATGTTATATTTGAAGCATAATATTTATCTTTTTTATTCTAAAACTTTAAGTAAGTAGAAAAATAAGTTTTTTTAATCAAATCAATAAGCAAATGAAAGTGTGATTGGTAATAAAATTAGGTTAGTTTGTGTCTTTCTATGTTAAATTTTTGAAATAAGTTCATGGCATTGAATGATTGGTTTTAAGATGATGGATGAGGGTGGTATTGTTACATCATTATAAATCAATGGTACCTTAGAAACATTGATTTCTCTAATGACAACTTTCATAGCATGGGATTTTTATGCAATCTATCGAGACGTATTGTAGGAGTTGAATACAAGGGAGACTAATGTATGATGCCCATGTTAATTATCACATTTTTACTTAGGATGGATTGATGTATCTAGAATTTATTAGTCACCCCTCTATTGGATATTGTAGTGCTTCTTTTATTTTCACTTGTAAATAAGGACTAACAAATGTCTTTGGAGGTTGGTGGCATCGAAGGATGGATAAATTTCTATCATATCAAGCTAGTGTCTCACTTTGAGATGGTGCTTTTAATGAGAAGCATTTTTTATTTTTTTTTCTTGCTTTGATTTTTTATGGTGACATGAAGAATGCATATATTGTCAAGTTTTATCTTTTAACAACATTAAGTGGCTTGGTGTTTAGATTAATATGGATTATTTTCCAATCATTTACGAGATTGTGATTGAGAATTATGCCCTTACAAGGATCAAGAGATAACTTGATGGAACCCTATGTGTGAAGAACTATATATGGATGGTTCTCCAATTAATTAGTGTCTATGATTCAAGAGTTCAAAAAAAGGAGAATCTGGGAATTCAATTCAATGCTACACCTTTATGAGGGCCATGAGATAGCTTGATGGAGTTCCATATGATTTAGGATTCGGTTCTTTAGGAAAATATAATCTCAAAAAGATGTATATATTTTATGTAATGAACAAGTTTTCTGATGTAAGCCTTAAGAGGGTCCCCCGACTAGGTGAAAATTGAGGTTTCAATGGTACACTTGTATGAATAATATAATAATGGGGAGAGTGTTAGAATAAATTTTATATTTCATTGTGAGTGCTTTATTATGGCATACTTGTTGGTTAGTTATCCTACGCTATGTTAGCAGCAACAATGAAGGAAAACTGAGAGGGGGGGTGAATTAGTTTTCACCAGATCTACAAACTTAACTTCAAATATAGATTTGATAAAATTCAATAATAAAAAGGTTAAGAAAATTGATAACACAATACACAACACCAAGATGAATCCTTGTCTGCACATACACCACTCTCTTATAATGCAGACACAATCTTGATGACCAAATTACATGACAATATCACCTTTTTATACAATTCATCAACCTTGACAACAAGGTCGACTAAACTCTCAACTCACAATTACAAAATTATATCACGTGATACAAAGATCGACCACCAGACCGGTATAATGATATACATGACATAACATGGACCTAAAAAAAATCTCAAAACATGCAACACCATTGGAAATCATGCCAAGATCAACTGCAACATGCTACACCACCAAGAAAATTGCATAACACGAAGAACACACCGGATCAGAAAAATCACTAAAAACTTGCATAATGATAAATATGGATCATAAAAAAAAATAGTATATAATTAAGAAACACCAAAAGGAACGTTAGAATCATCAACAACAGCTACACCAACACCACTTATCAAATCTTCATCAATCAACATCTGAACTCTGAAACACTCAAACAACAGTAACTACCACAAAGAAAGATAACTTACAGAGCACCAAATAATGAACCATCTGTAATGAAGCTACACAAGACTATCCTAAACAATATCCCAAAATATCAACTCAAGGTCTGATCACACTAGAATATACCAGAGGAAACACTAAACTCTGCAAAGTACTGATCAGGAAAACAAACTACAAAACCAGATCATATGATATGATCAATTAAGCTTCTTGGACCACCAAAACCAATAAGTCGCAGGAATATGTTGACATCAATGACAACAACATATCCTAGCAGCAACAATGTCCAACAATCTCCCCCTTTGGCATTGATGGCAACATATGAATGTGAAAAAAAAACTGTGCAAAGAAAGAAAACATCTCCAACAGGCTCCTCCTAAGATCAAGTAGATAAAACAATTTTTCACATTCTTTTCTCTCTCTTTGACAACAATGCCAAAGATAGAATACAAATTATGCTTCTCCCCAAAACTCATCCTCTAAGAAGGACAATCTCTCCCTTAGGATAAAGTGATCATCTAAAACGCACATTACTAATCTAGCTATGAAGCAACATCAACTCATCAACCTGGATAGAAAGATAAGGCTCTGAAATCCACTGGATTTATGCAAATGAATGCACCTATTTCTCATCAGGAGGGGTCGATACCCCTAACTTGTCTCGCGAGTAAACTGTCATGCCCCAATAAGGAACCTGGTAGGACAGAACAAAAGTTATAAAATATGCTACAATTTTTTTTTTAATATAACATACATCTACCACTTCTAGAAAGTAAACATACTTAAAGCCCTTACAGGTTCCCTTTAATGTTCATAAACATAATTAAAAGATATAATAGCTTAACACATAACATAATGTGCATAAAATAAACATACAATGATTTTCTTAATTTTGACAATGATATAATATTTCGCAACACATTAACTTTACTATCTATTTGATACGCTACAAAGCTTTGATCATTTCATTTGAGACCAAAGTAAAAGTACATAACAATCCTATTTCCCATAATCCCATTCCCACTATAGAATGAATAACTATCCTTTGCATCATTTTCACCTTGATTATTATTTACAACATCCATGCAATTAATGTGTTTCATTTGATAACAACATATACAATAATGCAATTGTATTTTCTATTAATGCCTTCTACTAAATTTTCATAACAACACAATAAGATCATAAAGAGATAGGATAGGAAGGGTACCATAACTTTTAAAAACATTATTTCAAATACAAACTAATCATCCCTTATCATAGTTCCTATAAAATACCCTCCCTTTTACAACGCTTTTCATAAAATTACATGTTTATTATAAGGCCATTCATGGCTGACAAATAATCTTTACAATATTTGAATGTACTAGTTCAAAAGCAAGGTCTTCAACATCTTCAACCAAGGATCACAAAGCATCACCAAAAGAGATCACGAGAACACTTTGAAAAATATTTACCACTCAACCACGTGGAACCACAAAGGTCCACTCCCCCATGCTAGGAGATAAAACCAAGGTCCACCCAAGTACTAGGGCAATACAAAGGCCATGAGACATATTTCCCCAAAACAATAAACAAGAACCACATATCTCATAACAACATCAAATAACATCACAAGAGAGAGAGAGAGAGAGAGAGAGAGAGAGAGAGAGAGAGAACCAGAACACCTACTAGGTGGGTGTCATCATATAGCCTTAATGTCTGGATCCACCCTGCTTACCATGTAACGCGGTCCCCTCTCAAAAGGATCCACCTAGCTTGTAACAATGGTCGTGGTACTCCAACAGGCCTATATGGACTAAAATAATTATTTATCTTGTATTAGTGTGTTATAGCCCAGCCCAACCCAAGTTCATTTAAAAAAGGTTATCACTTGAATTAAACCCACTCATAGGATCTCCTAGCAACCACTTTGGGTCCTGGCAACCTATAGTGAGCCACCGACCCAAGTTCATTTTAAAAAGGTTATCACTTGAATTAAACCCACTCATAGGATCTCCTAGCAACCACTTTGGGTCCTGGCAACCTATAGTGAGCCACCGACCTAAGGTATCTAGTTACCCTACTCAAACATTCATCAAATAAAAAATAATAATTCATCTCACACAATCAACATATAAGTTCAAGTACTCTCCCATGTCCTCTGAACCATAAGGATGAGTCTGACCCTTATCTCTAAGCCACAATCAAGCATGAGAAGGAGGTGGCCAATGCATAACATATATAAAACACTATATATATTTTTTATCATGAACACCTCACATACATGAATTAGAGGTATTTAAAATAGAGGTACCTACTATAGAAAACACCCAAATCCCTAGGAAGAAAAAGCAACCCAAAGACCAACTGAAAAACACATAAAATTGAACCATGTTTCCTTGTTGTTTAATATATATTTATCTTGATAAATGGTTTGAGTGAAGACTGAAATATATTTGAGAAATAGTATAATGATTTATATTTAATTTGAAATAATTTTTAGCCTCAACCAAAGATTATAATAAAAGTTTAAATAAATTTTCTTAAAACTTTTTAAAACCCTCTTTGATAGAGTTGTGTAAAAGAGTTTGTTCATAATTGTATTTTAAACCATTAAAAGATGAAATATTTTGGATTATTATTATATTTTGAGTTATCTTTCATATCCGTTTATTTTAGAATCATTTGGTTTTGGTTTGAGGAAGATATTTGATGCCCTAGTGACACAAACAATGAATTTGTTTTGAGTTTTTATTGACAGACAATTAGTCTCGGTATGGGGACCTTAACTTTCAAACGAACCATTGGATTTTCCCACATTTGGGATATATTTTGTCACACCTAGATTTATACGGTTTCACCAAAGTGTTTTGAAAAATATTATCTATAATGAAAGTTATGAATAACAAAATCAGAACTATCAAAACGGGGACAATCATAAGAATGAAAATCTTGTTTGTTGGGTTGATACTTGATACTTGAAGAATAGTTGTTGGTTGAGATATGGCATTTAATTATAGATTTATTTTTATATTTGAACACTACAGATCATAAATAATTTTTATATAAAAAATAAAATAAAAAAATAAATACAAGAGTCATTACTCCCCAACATGACACTCATTTTCTCCAAATTGAATTTCCCAACCAAAGCATATCCCTTACACAAACAAGGAAAGGAGCAGAAGAAAGTATTTCCAGAATAATATTCAGATTTTTAAATTTGAATTTTCATCTAATATTCATTTAAATTATGCAAGCATAACATACAACACAAAAATCACAACACAAGCAAGCCACATGGATTCTTCCTGGAATGAGGCCTACCTTGGGTCCGGCGGAGAAAATCTTTTGAGAAAGAACAAGCAAAAATTGAACCCCTTCCCATGCAAATCTCTCTTCCTGCTCCTAAACCTTCAAATTTCTTCTGATTTATCTTCCCGAAAAATACCAACCCCTTCCTCCACAATACAAACTTCAATAAATAATACCAACTTGTATAGTTGGTGAGGTTGTTTTATGGGAAGCAACCATTCCAACCTCTACGGTTGGTATTATTTATTAACATTAACTATAATAGTTTATTTAAAATTTAATATATACCCCACAAAAATAAGAATACTAAATACTAGATAGCTAAATAAAAATCTCAAATAACACATATAGCTCAATGGTAACTATCAAGACTCATACATGAGAAGTCATAGGTTCAAAACTCATTGACTAAGATAACATTATTTTAAACCTTGATCTTTTTATTTTATCCTTTTTATATATATATAGAATTAATAAAAACAAATATTATATTACACATACACACACACACACACAATATATATATATATATATATATATATATATATATATATATATATATATATATATATATATATATATATTACTTTTGTTTCGTCTTTTTAATGCAACATAACATAAGCCACTTAAATAATTTAATGTGTAGGTATCCTATCAAAGAAATAATCAAACATTATATAAAAATCATTACGAACAACATAAATTAGAACCAATCAAAATACTCAAATCAATACCCATCATAAATATGACATTTCCCAACCCTTAAGATAGGGTGATCATCCTAAATGGGAGACCTACATCCAATAGGTTTACTTGTGGGAACTTTGGTGTTATCTCCACAACAACAACATTCAAGGATTTAGAGGCACACTCAGACCTGTGTAGCCTAGTGGAGTCGATGCCTAGTACCTGCAATCCTGCATCACCAAAATGATAGAAATATATATCAATATACAAATGACAAACAAGGAGGGGAAGTGTGGCATCGTATGGGTCTTCGTAGAGTAAATACAACTACCTCCCCTCATCCTACAGATATCTCATATAATAATATATTTTAAGCATGATTGGGTTAGCATTGTTAGCTCAAGATAATAAACATATAATATAGCAGCCATATGAAAAGATTATCATAATGAAATCATGTACATAAACCAATGAAACCCCTAACTCACTAATGCATCAGATAACATACTGAACCATACAGGTGAAAATATAACTAAATATGTCTCATCATCTATTCTAACAAGGAAATAAAGAGTCCAGTATCACCAAATATAACAAATAATGTCCATGCCAAGAAAATTTGCTAGGGTGGGTATTACATCCTCCCCCCTAGAACTAGGCTTACTCTTGGAAGCCTATAAACAAATATGGGTAAGCAGCTCTAAGTCTACCAAAATCCTCCCATGTAGCTGAAGTTTCATCATCTGGGTCCCATTGGATCCTTGCTTGCTCTATAGTGTGACTCACAAGGGTCAGGGTCTGTTGTTGTAGTATACGTACTGGCTCCAAAGCCAGCTGCCCATCCGCTACCTGTAAAGAAGTCCAATCCAATACATGTGTCAAATCTAGAGTATATTTTCTAAGAACAGAAACATGAAATACGTCATGAATACGTGCAAGATTAGGTGATAGGGCAAGTTGATAAGCAACTGGTCCTATCCTCTCTAGGATCTCAAATGGACCTACAAATCTAGGTGCCAGCTTATAACCTTTTCCATAATGAATTGGGCTCTTACGAGTGCGGACCCTCAAAAATACCCTATCACCAACTACGAGTTGCCTATCAACCCTATGAGCATCTGCATACTTCTTTTGTCTATCTTGTGCGGTTGCCAAATTTTCTTTGATACCCTAAACCTGTACTTCCATATCCTGCAACATTTCTGATCCAAGAAGGTCCTAACAAGAAATGGCTCCCTCAGTTCAAGGCATGAAGTATAGCTGCTAACTCTAAATCATGAGTAGGATAGTTGAGTTCATGGTCTTTCAACATCCTAGACTCATAAGAAATAACTCTACCTTCCTGCATTAACACTGCCCCTATGCCTTCCAAGGAAGCATCTGTGCAGACCATAAAATCTTCTGAGGGGTTAGGTATTGCCAAAATTGGAGCACTGGTTAGCTTCTCCTTTAAACATTGAAAAGCTTCTTCACATTTTTTGGTCCAAATAAACTTCTTCCCCTTCCTCTATAAGGAAGTGATAGGATGAGCTATCTTGGAAAAACCCATAACAAAACATCGATAATAGCTGGCTAGGCCCATGAAACTGTGAACTTCTAAGACATTAGCGGGTGTTGGCCATTCTACTATGGCTTGAATCTTTGTTGGGTCCATAGATATTTCTTCCTCTGAGATAACATGACCAAGATACTTAGCTTCAGTTTGAAAGAACTCACATTTCTCAACATTAGCATATAACTGATTCTCTCGTAGGCATTGTAACACTTGGCGTAGATGTTGTTCATGCTCTTCAACTGTTTTTGAGTACACCAGTATATCATCTAAGAAAACTATCACAAACTTATCCAAGTAAGTTCAAAATACTCCATTCATAAGGCTCATGAATACTGAAGGAGCATTAGTTAGACGAAAAGGCACCACAGTGAATTCATAGTGGCCATATCGAGTACGGAAGGTTGTACGATAGATGTCGGCCTTGAGGATCCTTAGCTGGTGGTATCTTGACTTAAGGTCAATTTTGGAAAATACCTTTGCCCCTTTCATCTGATCAAACAAATCATCAATACGAGGTAGTGGGTATCGATTATTAATGGTAACTTTATTGAGTTGTCAATAATCAATATAAAGCCTAAGAGAACCATCCTTCTTCTTCACCAAAATCGTTGGAGCACCCCATGGTGATACACTAGGCCTGATAAAACACTTTTCCAATAGTTCCTCTAATTATAACTTTAAATCACTTAGTTCCTGAGTAGTCATACGATATGGAGCCTTGGAGATGGGTTCCGCTCCTGATACCAAGTCTATACGAAAATCAATATCCCTTTTTGGAGGCATTCATCAGATTTCCTTAGGAAATACATCAGCAAAACCTTGAAGCAAGGGGTGATCAAGTGTTAATTCCTTACTTTCCTCTTCATCAAGATCATTAACTGAAACTGCAAAAAGTTGACATCCCTTTCGCATGCATCGCTTGAGTTGCATTGTAGATATCATATGGAGAGATATGGGTCGTTGAATACCTACTATCACTCTATGCTCACCAAAATCATCAATACAATATATAGTTTTCTTTCTGCACTCTATGCTGGATTCATGCTCCTCTAGCCAATCCATACCTAAAACAACCCCATAAGAGACAAAAGGGATTACATGAAGGTCTACCTTTGTAGTGAAGGGTCCTAATCCCAATTCACATTCTTGGACATATAAATTTGTGGTCATTTTGGTCTTAGAGGCTAGTTCTACCTACCACTTAACTCCTTGCCCTTTCACCACTAGCCCACACTTTTCTACTAAGGATGGAGAAATGAAGGAATCAATTGCTCCAGAATCAAATAAAATAGATGTAGTCTTACCCTTTAACGAACCTGTGGTTTCAATAACTATTCCTTGGTGATCAAATTGCCTTTTCTCTATTGCGGCAAATATTCTATGGGACTGGCTTGCATTTCCTACTGTGGGTTTAGAGGCTTCCTGATTCTGGTTTGCGAGGGACTTGGTGTGTTGAGAACAATGTACTGCAATATGCCCATGCTGCCCGTAAGAATAACAACTTGTTTTTCTCACAAAATTTCTTGTAGATGGTGCACTCGATTGCTGGTAACTCTCTTTATTAATGTTCTGAGAATTTTGGGATGGTTGAGCGGTATACTTCTGCTGGGTGCGAGAATTACCATGATTTTCTTGGTATTGAAATTTTCTACCACTCTAATTGTAATTCTAGGACTTTTTCTTGTGTGAGAAATGTCCTCCTTTGAGAGTTGATTGTTGATTGTTGATTCTTAGAGCCTTGCGTCCCTTGATATTGGTTCCCCTTAGAGATGGCCCCAACACTATTACCTCAATTGTCAGAATGACCTCCTAAACCCAAATTAACATTCCTCTCAACCAGAAAGGATTTGGCTATTGCATCTCAAAGACTCTTTGGTTGAAAGACTTCTACATCCCCAGAAATATGGTCATTCAATCCCCTAATAAAATGTTTCACCAACATAGGTCCATCCTCCTTGTAACCCGAGAAGGGCTTATGTTCATAGAACTTTCGCTCATAATCTTCAACCAGCATGTTGATTTGTTTAAGGTGATGGAATTCTTCTGCTCTACCCTGTCTCCATTGATCTGACATGAATTTATCTTTAAAGCTTTCTAAAAATAATTCCCAAGAAATGGTGTCTATGCTGACCTGGAGTTTTTCTTCCTCCATTTGCCACCATGTTGAAGCAAAATTTCTTAAGTACATAATGACACATCTAGCTTTAACATTGCTACTAAAAGGGTGCATGGTGAAACATCTTTCAAGATCAAATATCCAAGTTTCTGTCGTAGATTCCCCCTCATTGCCAAAGAAAAGAGGTATCTTAGCCCTAAGTAAGTCCCTCATGTGAGCAGTAGAATTACTATTTGGTCTTTTTGTCTCTCTCCTAGGGCTCCTATCTCTTTCCCTTTCATGATGTTGACAGTTATTTCCTTCCTCATGGTTTGCTTTATTTTCAATTGTATCTAACCTCTGTAGGATCTCCCCCATCATGCGCCTCAATTGAGCCCCTTCAAATTCATTATTCTTACTTTCATCTCTCGCTTCCCTATGGGTAACTTGGGATTTTTCTCCCTCATGGTCCCCTTGAAAATTCTCTTGCTGAGACCTAGAGGTAGAGTTTTGTTTTCCATCCCTAGCTGCTCTATGGGTCACGGGGGTCATCTGGGAGAGTAACACAACATAAGAAGGATATATATAGAAACAAAATATAATCTAACTAAGTATATTAGACCCTAGAGCTCCTAATGTAGCAACCTAGGGCTCTGATACCAATTGTCATGCCCCGCTAGGGAACCCAGTAGGACAAGAACAAAAGTTCCAAAATATGCTACAATTTTTATTTTAATATAACATGCATCTACCACTTCTAGAAAGTAAACATAATTAATGCCCTTACAGGTTCCCTTTTCTGTTCATCAACATAATTGAAAGATATAACAGCTTAACACATAACATAATGTGCATAAAATAAACATAGAATGATCTTCTTAATTTTGAGAATGATATAATATTTCACAACACATTAACTTTACTATCTATTTGATACGCTACAAATCTTTTATCATTTCATTTGAGACCAAAGTAAAAGTACATAACAATCCCATTTCCCTTAATCCCATTCCCACTATAGAATGAATAACTATCCTTTGCATCATTTTCACCTTGATTATTATTTACAATATCCATGCAATTAATATGTTTCATTTGATAACAATATATACAATAATGAAATTGTAGTTTCTATTAATGCCTTCTAGTCAATTTTCATAACAACGCAATAAGATCATAAAGAGATAGGATAGGAAGGGTAACATAACTTTTAAAAACATTATTTCAAATACAAAGTAATCATCCCTTATCATAGTTCCTATAAATTACCCTCCCTTTTACAATGCTTTTCATAAAATTACATGTTCATTATAAGGCCATTCATGGCTGACAAATAATCTTTACAATATTTGAATGTACTAGTTCAAAAGCAAGGTCTTCAACATCTTCAACCAAGGATCAAGAAGCATCACCAAAAGAGATCACGAACACACCTCAAAAAATATTTACCACCCAACCACGTGGAACCAAAAAGGTCCACTCCCCCATGCTAGGAGATAAAACCAAGGTCCACGCAAGTACTAGGGCAATACTAAGGCCATGAGACATTATTCCCCAAACCAATAAACAAGAACCACATATCACTTAACAACATCAAATAACATCACAAGAGAGAGAGAACCAGAACACCTACTAGGTGGGTGTCATCATATAGCCTTAATGTCAGGATCCACCCTACCTACCATGTACCGTGATCCCCTCTCAAAAGGATTCACCTCGCCTGTAACAATGGTCGTGGTACTCCTACAGGCCTATATGGACTAAAATACTCATTTATCTTGTATTGTTGTGTTATAGCCCAACCCAACCCAAGTTCATTTTAGAAAGGTTATCACTTGAATTAAACCCACTCATAGGATCTCCTAGCAACCACTTTGGGTCCTGGCAACCTATAGTGAGCCACCGACCTAAGGTATCTAGTTACCCTACTAAAATATTCATCAAATAAAAAATAATAATTCATCACACAATCAACATATAAGTTCAAGGACTCTCCCATGTCCTCCAAACCATAAGGATGAGTCTGACCCTTATCTCTAAGCCACAATCAAGCATTTGAAGGAGGTGGCCAATGCATAACATATATAAAACACTATATTTTGTATTTATCATGAACACCTCACATACATGAATTAGAGGTCTTTAAAATAGAGGTACCTACTATAGAAAGCACCCAAAGAAAAACTCAGAAACCTATAAAATTGAACCATGTTTCCTTGTTGCTTAATATATATTTATCTTTATAAATGGTTTGAGTGAAGACTAAAATATATTTGAGAAAATAGTATAATTATTTATATTTAAGTTGAAATAATTTTTAGCCTCAACCAAAGATTATAATAAAAGTTTAAATAAATTTTCTTAAAACTATTTAAAACCCTCTTTGATAGAGTTGTGTAGAAGAGTTTGTTCATAATTTCATTTTAAACCATTAAAAGATGAAGTATTTTGGATTATTATAATATTTGCAGTTATCTTTCATATCCATTTATTTTAGAATCATTTGGTTTTAGTTTGAGGAAGATATTTGATGCCCTAGTGACACAAACAATGCTTTTTTTGAATTTTTATTTACAGAAAATTAGTCTCGGTATGGGGAACTTAACTTTCAAATGGACCATTGGATTTCTGTGAATTTTGGATATTTTTTAGTAAACCTATATTTATACATGTTCACTGAAGATATTTGAAAAATATTGTCTGTAATAAAAGTTATGAATAACACAATCAGAACTATCAAAACTAGGACAATCATAAGAATGGAAATCTTGATTGTTTGTTTGATACTTGACACTTGAAGAATAGTTGTTGGTTGAGATATTACATCTAATTAGAGATGTATTTTTAATATTTGAATCACTACATATATTATATAGTTTTCATATAAAAAAGAAAAATAAAAAAATAAATAGAAGAGTTATTACTCCCCAACATGACACTCATTTTATCCAAATTGAATTTCCCAACCAAAGCATATCCCTTACACAAAAAAGGAAAGAAGAAGAAAGTATTTCGAGCATAATATTCAGATTTTTAAATTTAAATTTTCATCTAATATTCATTTAAATTATGCAAGCATGACATACAACACAAAAATCACAACAGAAGCAAGTCACATGGATTCTTCTTGGAATGAGGCCTACCTTGGGTCTAGTGGAGAAAATATTTTGAGAAAGAACAAGAAAAAATCCAACCCCTTCCTGTGCAAATCTCTCTTCCTGCTCCTAAACCTTCAAATTTCTTCTGATTTATCTTCCTGAAAAATACCAACCCCTTCCTCCAAAGTACAAACTTCAATAAATAATACCAACTTGTATAGTTTGAGAGGTTGTTTTACGGGAAGCAACCCTTCCAACCTCTATGGTTAGTATTATTTATTAACACTAACTATAATATTTTATTTAAAATTTAATAGACACCCAATGAAAATAAGTATACTAAATACTAGATAGCTAAATAAAAATCTCAAATAACACATATAGCTCAATGATAACTATCAACACTCATACAAGAGAAGTCATAGGTTCAAAACTCATTGACTAAGATAATACTTTAAACGTCGATCTTTTTATTTTATCCTTTTTTTTTAATATATAGTGTATGCGGGAAAAGTGGGCGAATAAAACTTAATATGTGAAAATTTAGTTAATACTAGTCCACACACACACATAGGACTTCTTGATGCAAGCTATGGAGTAACGTAGTGTTACTCAGCTTCCCAAGGAGGGTCCCATGGTTCTCTATCTCACAATGTCCCTCAAACCAATGTTTTTTCTCTCAGATCACTGAGCAAAATGGTTTAGGGATGGCAAATATGAGAACGAGAGATGCTTTTGCTAAATTTAGTATGAAATATATGTGAAGCTATGTATGATGCTAAAAATGCAATAAACTAAATGATAAGATGACAAGATTAGTATGAATACTATCCTAGCATACTATATTTAGTTTATGATTGAGCTAAAATGATAAAGGAAGTACTCTAACATGCATATTTAGTCTAATTCCTGATCTAAAAGAGGCTAAACGATGAGCATATATGAAATGAAAGCTTGAAAGAATTTGAGCATAAGTGTGATGCTTCAAATTTGAAAGATGATTGTTAAGAATGGAGGAATGAGAGCTCTATTTATAGCATAAACAGGGCAATGGATGGTCAAGATTGAAAGGTTTACTCAAGGGCCAAGTTTGAAAGTTGGGGATCCATGTGCACAATTGGCCCCAATAAAATGGTGACAAGTGTCAACATAGGGTTGGGTTGCGAGAAGAGGTTGGAGGCATTAAAGGCCTGAGAAGACCTCATGGTTATCTAAAGGCTAAGGGTCAAGTCTAGATTAGGCTTATCCAATGGATTAAGATTTAATCCAAGAATAAACCTTTGTGCAAATGATTAAGAGATAATCATGGTCAAAGCATTAAAGGCCTGATGAGACCTTTGGGTTGGGTAGAGGTTGAGTCAAAACAAATGTTTTAACCATGTGGGAGGGTTTGAATTAACCATTAATGGTTATTGGAGACTTTGGGGATTAAGTGGTTGAAGGTTGGAAGCCTTCAATGGTTTTCAAAGACTTTAAGGGTTTTGGTGGTTGAAGGTTGAAAACCTTTAATGGTTATCAAAGACTTTAAGGTTTTTGAGAAGTGACTTCCCTTTGCTTAGGGATGTGACAAAGTTTAGAGGAGGGTTAGGTTAATTAGAAGCGATTAGAAGATTCTAGAAGGGATTAGGAAGGGGTTTGAGATTTTGCAAGTGGATGGAGGGGAATAATAGGATTTAATTGAATAAAATGATTTTTATTCAATTTGGTTACAATTTGGAGAAATTAAATAAATTAGATTTATTCAATTTAGGATAACTATTTAATTAAATTTGAATTTAATTAAAAGTGGATAGGGGGGATTTAATTGAATAAAATGATTTATTCAATAATGGGTATAGTGAATTTAATTTAAATAAATTGAGTAATTTACTTAATTAAATAGAAGAAGGTGGATAATTTAATTAAATTGGATTTAATTAAATAGAGTTCAAATGAACATAAAATATTCATTTAGGAATATGGTCATTTTTATACGTCTACATTTTGCCCCTCTTTGAAGTGACGTGTGTGCACATGTTATTTCAAAGAAAATGATGCCTTATCATGATTTATGATCAAATGCAATTTTTGTGTCGTTCTTTTGATTTGCCAGTCATGCCCCAGATTTGATGTGATGCCCCAGATTCGATATTTGATGGTGATGCCCCCTCGGGAGATGAATCAATTTTTTTTTTGGAAAATTGTTGATGTAATTTGATGAAGTTCGTATGATGTGTATGATATCGTACATGTAAAAAAGTGTGCAGATTGATTCATCTCCCAATAAGTTACAACTATTTTGGTATAGGGGAGACCACGACCATATTACAGGTCCATACGGCTAACCCTAATTTCATTTTCCTCCTATAAAAGGGGAAAAGGGCTTGATTTAAAGTCATTTGTGCTTTGTTGACTTTGAAGAAAGAGAATTTGCTCTGGAGAGAAAATGCCTATTCCCTATCACAGACACCACTTTGAGCGCGTTTGGAGGTACCGAAGACCTGTAGTGTGTGGACCATCAGTAAGTCAACATTTTTGACCCCTTTTTGATTTTTTGTTTTGTCGTTTTTAGTCATTTTTTGAATTTCAAAGTTCGGGTGTCTCGTTTTAGCGCGTCTAGGGTCAACAATAGTGCATACGAAGTGTGAAGTAGCGCATCAAGTTTAAACTTAGGGGTCGCATCCGAAAAATGTAGGCTAGCGCATAAAACTTTTAGGTTAGCGCATGCATGGAAAATAGTGCATATAAAGTGTTGGGTAGCACGTCGCGTCAACAGGGTAGCGCGTAGGTATGACCTAGCGCATAGGGGCCGCCAGGGTTCGCATAGGGAAGGGGGTTTAGCGCATACGACTAACCTAGCGCATAGGGCTAAAAGGGTAGTGCTTAGGAAGGGTATATTAGCGCGTAGGCGGAGTCTAGCGCATGGGGTGGGTTAGGTAGCGCATTGGGTGAAAAATTTAGCGCGTAGATAGAATCTAGCGCATAGGTTAGATAGAATAGCGCGTAGGAGAGGCAGCCTAGCGCATAGGGGTGATTTAGCGCATCTAAAAAATTTTGCAGTTTTGGCCGAGTTGAAAATTTGTTTTGTTTGCCTGTCGTCTTTCGATGAATTTATCCAAGATGAGTATTTGTATAACTTGTTTTGATGTGCAATTTTCCAAGTTATGTATAGATATCAACGTGTTTTGTTAATCAGAATATGATGTATTTGTGTGCTCTGTTTCAAATTCAATGTGTGGGAAGCTTGAGTTGTATTACAAGCCGATATGGGTTGGAAACTTGAGTTGTTTTACAAGCTAATATGGGTGGGAAACTTGAGTTGTTTTACAATTTTATGTGGTTGTGGATACTTGAGTTGTGTTACAAGTTTTGATATGGTTTTTAAGAACTTGAGTTGTTTTACAAGTTGATATGAAATGATAGGATTTTGAACTTTGATTGTAGATGAGCAAATTGTTTCATGTTGTTGATGTAAGTTTAATTTTGATATCTTTGTGTTGATGTGGAAAACTGATATTGGATATGTTTTGTGTGTTGACAGGAGCGATTGGGTGTTGTGCAGTCGAGGGAGAGATTCCCGAGACCGTGGACGTTGATACTGAGATTGTCACAGGCAAATTTGGACATTATAGAGAGATGTGGATTGACCTCTCTTCTGGATATGCCTCGGTTCACTGTGAACCGGGGGCTTTTGACATCATTGGCAGAGAGGTGGCATAGCGACACAAACACCTTTCACTTTTCCACTGGAGAGATGACAGTGACACCAGAGGATTGCTACCAGATTTTGCGGATTCCTGTAGTAGGGGCACTACTTCCCTATGAGCAGTTAGAGGAGGGTGGCATAGAGGCATTGCGTCGTATTTTTCAAGATGACATAGTTTGTGGCTACGAGATCCCCTGGCAGGAGTTTTTGGATTTGGGTTATGCACCGTTGCAATCTGTACTAGCAGGATTCATTGGGGGATTCCTTTGTCCTGATCGTAGGTCAAAGGGATTCTCGGTGGGATGGGGGTTAGTGTTGGAGGAGATGGTCACACAGGGCCAGAGATTTGCATGGGGGTCAGCGATGCTGGCTCATTTATATCAGAGTTTGCATGAGGTAGTATACCTCGGGTACGGTAGTTTGTCAGCTAGCGTGACCCTATTACAAGTATGGTTTTGGGAGCACATTCCAACAGCGAGGCCACTGGCAGATAGAGACAGGCCCCTAGGTGAAGCATATGCCTACGGTTATAGAGGTCTAGTTGTCTAGTATAAGCTGGGAAAACTAGAGCATTGGAGGAGGGTTTTTGATGATATAGATATGGTCACCTGGAGACCGTATACAGGTTGCGAGGTATGGGCGGAGGATGGGTTGGAGATGATGGAGATGATGGGGATGATGGGGAGGATGGAGGAGGTAGAGGAGCCAGAGGGAGGCAGGGAGGTAGAGGTGTGGAGAGAGTGGTACGGCAGGGGAGGATTGAGAGGGGGAGAGGAGGATTGGCTATCGGAGCCGAGAGAGAGGGGAGAGTGACGGAGGTGCTAGCTGCAGTGGGGGGTGAGGAGGAGCTTAGTAGACTAGCATAGAGGAGGAGGGTAGATATACTCCCACCTCCAGTACCAAGGACAGGGCGAGTGGGAGGGGTTCCTCCAGCACAGGTACCGCTACGGGTTCAAGTGCCAAGTCATGTGGAGGATGCACAGATCCAGACCTTCCAGATTACCGTTCAGCAGCTGCAGGAGCAGATTTTGACCTATCAGCGGCAGATTTCTTAGTTGACCACTGAGAGAGATACTGAGATAGAGCGGCGAGGACGAGCGGAGGAGGCGTTGGTGAGTGTGCAGAGAGCAGCGATGGGTGGTCCATTGAGAGACACCCTTAGAGAGATGACGCGGAGAGTGTAGGAGGTAGAGTATTATAGGCGGCATTATGAGGCTACAGTACCCAGAGATCGGCGAGTGGAGAGCTTTGCATAGTCGAGATCGAGTCGATCTCAAACCACTGGGACACAATCTGAGAGCCGAGGTGTGACGGGGCTAGCGAGATAGGACCCTCCTGGAGATCCAAGGGTGGGTGTATCTAGAGCGAGACAGGACCCTCTTGAAGATCCAGGGGCGGGTGTATCTGGAGTGAGACCATCTCCGTCAGGAGATAGTCATACTTGAGAGACAGGGTCTCTGTTGTATTTTTGGATCTTTGTTATACTTTGTACTGGACATAGTGTTGGGACACATTTTGTAGATTTTGATCATTTTTGGAGATATATATACGGCACCATTTTTTGATCTATGTGATGTGTTTATATGGATGCATGTTATATGAGATATTTTATGTGATGATGCAATATATGATGCATGATGCAGGATGTATACTTTTTATATGCTGTGAGATGTATCTTGAAAATGAGATGTATGTTTTAATATGCTGCTAAATGTATCGTGATATGTAAATGATGTTAAATGATATGCAAAGTATTTGTAAAATGACATGCAATAATGATATGCAATTAATTGTAAAATGATGTGCAACTACTTGTAAAATGATATGCAACTAATTGTAAAATGACATGCAACTAATTGTTTTTGGAGCATCCCTCGTTCTGTATTTGCCATCCGATAGAACCATATTTTTGCTTTCTTCGTGGATATCATCATTGAGCATTGATTTGTTTAGGATATGTTGAAAATTTATAAAAGCATAATGGTATAATTGAACCATAATGACCTGAGAAAAATTTACATGATATTTAATTTTGCAAGATAGCACAAGCGTCAAGGTATATTTGAACTAGGATGACCTGAGTGCGTATTGCGTAAACAGACAATATTTGATCATTTGTATGCGTGAAGTGGAATCAGGCCTTCAGTGATATTCGATGCATCACGTCTCGAGGCAAGTATTCACACAGTACAAGTGATCGCCTCCCAGACAGAAGACTAAGAAAATATTGGAAGGTCCCCTTGACCTCTAGTTGTGAAGCATTTAGTGAGACAAGGAAGAGAATCCAATAATGCCAAAAGTTCAAAATGCAAAACTAGTTAAGATTTTATGCTATAGTGCAATATTCAGTATTTCAGAAAATCATCCATCCTTGGTAGTTTTGTGTTTTGTTTGTTTTTGTTTGGCAATGAAGCGTAGTTGTTTGTTGGATGTCATGCTGGTGAGTTTTGCATCTAGTCTGGATGACCTGAATGTTTGCAATATTGATATGATTCATATGCTCCTAGCTGAGTGTGCCTCTTGATGTGAATATATACAGTGATTCCAAGCCATGGTGGATTAGTGGTAAGAGGATATATATAGACAAATAAGGATAGTGACTACGCTAAGTATGTCCTGAATGGATTTTAGCTAAGTGTTGGTTGATGGCCGATAGTGTTTGTAGGGATAAAATGGCGTGGATATAGATGGAGGAGCCATTCTTTCACAAAAGCACTTGTTTACCAGGTTTTCACCCTTTGTTTTTATTGTACTTTGTTTTTGCTTTTTCTGGATTTTTTTTGATTTTTTTTGTTTGTTTTGGGCTTTTTCCATGCACCAGGCTTACTTTAAGTATAGTACCTTTTCAGATGGATGTTGTTAGTTGGGTCGTCGAGCACATCTCCTTCAGAATTTATTAGCTGATAAGCACCTGATCCATAAACTGATATGATAACATAGGGACCCAACCAGTTAGGCTCAAATTTCCCTTTCTTTTCTCGATCTTGCTGATTTCTTGGATTTTCTTTAAGGACTAGGTCACCAACCTTGAAGTTGCAGGGAATGACCTTGTGATTGTAGCTCCTGCACATGCGTTGTTGATATGCTTTGAGATGAGTATAAGCATGTTGGCATCTTTCATCCAATAGCTCAAGTTCTTGTAGGTGGTTAACTCGATACTCTTCATCTGGGATTAAGCCTTTCAAAGAGACTCTGAGAGATGGGATCTCTACCTCCAGGGGTAAAATAGCCTCTAATCCATAAACCAATGAGTATGGTGTTGCTCCGGTAGGTGTGCGGATGTTGGTTCTGTATGCCCAAAGTGCTGGATTGAGTTGTACATGCCAATCTTTTCCTGCATCATTCACTATTTTCTTGAGGATTTTCAGTATTGTCTTGTTAGATGCCTCCGTTTGACCATTTCCCTATGGGTAATATGGTGTAGAGAACCTATGTTGGATTTTGAATTTTGCACATAGTTCCTGTACATCTTGATTTTTGAAAGGTCATCCATTATCTGTAATGATTGAACTTGGAATACCATATCTGCAGATCAGATAATTGAGGATAAAAGAGGCAATTTGTTTCCCGGTCACTGTGGTCATGGGAACTGCTTCAATCCATTTGGTAAAGTACTCTGTTGCTGTTATAATGAACTTGTGTCCATTTGAAGATGAAGGATGAATTTTGCTAATGAGGTCCGGTCCCCACTGACAAAAGGGCCAGGATGTTGTAAATGGTTGCAGTTCTTGCGCTGGTGCATGTATCAGATTACCATGGATTTGGCATTTAGGACATTTCTTGGCAAAGTGATATGAGTCTTTCTCCATTGTAGGCTAGTAGTATCCCATCCTTAGAAGCTTTTTAGCAAGAGTGGTGCCGCTTGAATGTGTGCCACAAATACCTTCGTGAAGCTTCTGTAAAGCAGAATCGGAATCATTATGATCAAGACAATGAAGAAGAGTACCATCGAGACCTCGACGATATAAAGTATCAGTGGTAAGGGTGTAACGGGCAGCTTGTCGGATAAAGTTACGTTTTTGGTTGCAGGATTGGTCAACGGGTAAGATATTGTGTTTGAGGTAGTCGTATATTGGTCCATATAACAGAGAATCTGAACCAGTCAAGGCATAGATAACATGGGATTCAGAGTGGTCATAGGCGGGGGAGAACAGTTGCTCTACCAGGAACTCATAACGACTCTATTGCTCTAGAATTTGTAGTAATGAAGCGATAGTAGCCATTGCATCAGCTGCTTTGTTGTTCAACCTTGGTATTTGCTCAAAGTTGATGTGCACAAAATACTGTTTGAAGTCATCCACCATTCGTTTGTAGGGTAATAGCTTGTCGTCTTTTGTTTGATAGTCATTGTTGATTTGATGGACAACCAGTTGCAAATCCCCATAGACTTTCAACTCTGTGATTTTCCATTCTATGACCATTTTGATGCCTATGACCAGTGCCTCATATTCAGCCACATTATTGGTGCATGGAAACATAAGTCTGTATGATCTTGGTATAGTGTGTCCTTTAGGAGTGATGAATAGAATGCTAGCACCGGAACCATGTTGTGTATAGGATCCGTCAAAGTATAAGGTCCATTGTTTGGTAGAAAGAGCAAGAACATCTCTGTCTAGAAATTCTACCTCCATGGTGTGTTTTCCTAGTAGGGGTGCTTCGGCTAACTGATCTGCAATTGCTTGTCCTTTGATGGCTCGTCTTTCTGTGTATTGGATGTCAAATTCACTGAGAATCATGACCCATTTAGCCAATCGGCTTGTGAGAGCTGCCTTGCTGAGTAGATACTTGAGAGGATCAATTTTTGCCACTAGCTTGATGGTGTGTGCTAGCATATAATGTCGGAACTTCTGAGATGTGAATACCACTGTTAGGCAAGCCTTTTCAATGAATGTATAGTTGAGTTCATAGCCATTCAATGTTCTACTGATGTAATATATGGCGCGTTCCTTTCCTTGTTGATCCTCTTGTGCCAATAATGCCCCCAGTGATATGTCTGTGGTGGAGATATATAAAATAAGAGGCTTTCCTGCGACCGGAGGTACTAGAACTGGTGGATTCATCAGGTACTGTTTGATTTGGTAAAAAGATTCTGCACACTTAGTCTCCCATTTGAATGGTACATTTTTGTGTAGTAAATGGTTAAATGGTAGACTTTTATCGACTAGCTGAGCGATCAATCGCCTGATTGATTGAAGTCTTCCTTGCAGAGATCTGAGTTGACTGATATTCTTTGGTGGTGGCATGTCCATGATGGCTTGTACCTTTGCTAGATCTACTTCAATACCTTTAGCTGAGACTATGTAGCCTAGTAACTTTCCTGATGTAACCCCAAAGACACACTTCTTAGGGTTAAGCCTGACTTGGAATTTCTCCAATCGATCAAAAATCTTTGTTAGGATGCCAAGATGTTCTGCTCTGGTGAAGGATTTAGCTAGTAAGTCATCCACATAGTCTTCCATAAATGTGTGCATCATGTCATGGAATATTGTGGTCATTGCTCTTTGATAAGTGGCCCCTACATTCTTTAAGCCGAAAGGCATAACATTCCAATAGTACGTTCCCCAAGGACAGGTGAACGCGGTTTTATCTTGATCTTTCGGGGCGATTTTGATTTGGTTATAGCCTGAGAAACCATCCATTAGTGAGAGCATTGCATGGCCTGTTGTGAGATCTACAATGATGTCGATACTGGGCAAAGGAAAGTCGTCCTTTGGACAAGCTTTGTTGACGTCTCTGAAGTCAGTGCAGATTCTGATACTACCATCTGGTTTTGATACTGGAACGATGTTGGAAATCCATTCCGCATAGTCAATGGGTCGAATGAATCCGACGTCTAATAATTTCTTTAGTTTAGTTTTGACCATGAGTGCCACCTGTGGATTCATCTTTCGTAGCTTTTACTTGATTGGCTTAACTCCTGTAGAAATGGACAGATGATGCATGATTAAGTGTGGATCCACTCCAGGCATATCAGCATATGACCAAGTAAAGTTGATTTGCTGTCCTTTAAAGAAAATGATGAACGCTGATCTTTCTTCCTCTGTTAGAGATTCTGCAAGGTGTAGGTTCCTAACTGCTTTTGTGGTACCAATGTTGATTGATTGAGTGGGCTCAATCAATATGGATTATCGCTCATGAAAGTGCTCAGGAAGAGTGTCAAGTCTCCCATCGTTAGGTGCCTTAAAAAGGTTTTCACCCCCCGATGCATCCTTTATTTTTACTTTTTTATGATCTAGAGCTGCCATTGACTGGTTTTCAGCATCCGACCCTTTATCTGGTTCATTTTTGCGACTGAGAGACTTGGCACTCCTTGGCTTGTATACATCGTTATTTTGTTCACTGGTAGAGCCTGTTTCCAGATTTACGGTACATAGGTAATGGATAATAGATTCGTCATTTGGGAAAATTGGTATATTATGGATTTCAGGTTCATCCCAGTCGATGAGGTCAGGAAAGACAAGTGGTAAGGAATCGTTAGGTGGATCAAGTTCGGCTACTGTGAGTGTTAGGACAGAGTTTTCATCGAGATGGTTCTTGGTTTTAAAGAAATTCAGGATTTTGTCGAGGTCTTCGATGGTATTATCCTCTACATATACTTGCTCATAATGTTCCTGTTCACTTTCCTCGGTGTCATAGATATTCTGCGATCCAAATTCCAGAGGTCTATCTTCTGCATTATGTTCTTCTTGGGAGATAGATATAGAATCAATATCACTAGAGATGTCTATAGTAGCATTGGAACAGGTACCCCATTCATATTCATTGGAATCAGTCTCATAGGCCTCATCCCAGATTCTATCTGTGCTGTAAACAGGTAAGTTGTAGGGTGAAAACAAATCTTTGATGATGGATACCAGTTTGCTAGTTTTTGTTGATTCTTTGTCAGATCCATCCTCTACTTTCTGAATTTGTTCATAGACTGTGCTTCCTCGGGGAGGAATAATGGTATCTGGAGATGATAGGATTTGTTCTTGAGATATTGGTGTCTGAATATGAGCTACTGCTGCAGCTAGGGCCTTCTTATGACTTAGAAGCTTTTCTTGATGTAACTTCTGATCTTGACGTTCCCGTGCCTTGCATATTGTTTCTGCAGATTCAAAGAGTGCTTCCTGCCAGGATTCTTCTTTGTACTTTGTCTTTACTTTCCATTGAGGTTTGATAGGTAGGTGTGGCGGCCGTTTCAATAGGAACGTGAGCTTGGAACCCAATCCCGCTTTGTTTCTGCTAGGTTGTGAAGGAAGATCTATAGGTTCAGTGACTCCTTGTTTGCGTTTGCCAATAGGTCCTTTACCATCATATCCCATTTGCTTCATGATTAAGTAGCCTTTTCCATATAGGTGTGTGGGTAGAACAATGTCCAGAGCAGTTGCTCTATGATTTTCTTCCTCATCTTTGTATAACCAGCTAAGAAGATCTTTGTCTTCTGATTCATGTGCCAGAGTACCCAATTGGATGAAGGTACCATCAAATTTAGTGATGGGCCGAGTGGCCAGTTGTGTTGATGTAGTAGGAAAACCGTGTGATCTAGGTGATGTGGGCAATTTGGCCAAGCATAAAGGCTTTAGAGAGTATTCTCCCATGCCTTGGTCTTTGATTTGCATTTTTTGCTTGAAGTCTCCCCATAAGGAGTTGGATTTTGCTATGTGTGGATCTAATGTTGAAGATTGCTGCTTTTCTCTATTATGAGGAACCAAACTGTCCTGGGCTGCCCCCATTGCATTGCAATGTTGAAATGGATTGTGATCAGCAGATATGGAGATTTCTTGTCCATCATAAAGAAACTTGACACACTGGTGATATGTAGAAGGTACTGCTTGCATTTCATGTATCCAAGGTCATCCTAACAAAATATTGTAGGTTAGATCAATATCTAAGACTTGACAAATAGTATCCTTTTGTACTGGGCCCACTTGAATAGGTAATATCACTATGCCTTTAGAGGACATTTCTTCATCATCATATGCTTTTATGGTAATCTTTGTGCAAGTATCAATAGACTCTTCTGAGAAGCCTAATGCACGGATAAGCTTTAAAGTACATATATTAAGTCCGACTCCTCCATCTATTAGGACTCTTTTGACTCGGTGTTTGCAAACAATGACTTCAATATGGAGAGGAGTATTATGTGGATGGATCAAGGAAGCATCGTCATGCTCGGAGAAGGTGAGGTTATGAGATCCTGTCATATGGGTGACCATGGCTTGAAATCTGTCTATATCCAGATTTTGAGGTACATTGGTTTCCAATAGTGCTTGTTCCAATATGTCTTTGTGCTTTGGTGATAGTTTCAATAATTCCAGGATAGATATCTGAGCTGGAGTCTTGCGTAGTTGGCTAACCAAGTCATATTGGATTTTTGGTGTGGTAGTTGCAGGTGCAGTATGTCCCTTCAAGACATATTTCTAAGTTCGGGTTGTGACATTGATAGATTCATGATCACGCTGATCTCGGATGGTGATGACATTTACGCAATGATCTTCAGCTGATATGTGGTTGATGGTGTTGTTGTAGATATGATTAATACGAGCTCCGCGTGTATCATCTGAAGTGGATGCTCCATCTTTGTTGTAATTTGGGAGAGGATTTTTAAAGGCTCCGTGATCATCATTTGTTTTAAGTCTGTCGACCGTTAAGTCACCTCGATCAATCATGTCTTGTACTATGTGTTTCAATCTCATGCACTCATTTGTTCTATGACCCTTGTTGCGATGGAAATCACAATAGTGTGAATCATTCCACCAAGGTGGTTTGATTGGGGGTTCATAATTGTTGATTAGAGGTAAAGACAGAATCTTGTTTGCCAAAAGTTCCCTGAATGCGGATTCTAGTGATTGTCCTAGTGGTGTGAAGATGCACTTTTGGAAATTGTTCGTGTTGTTGCGTGAATTGTTGTTAGGCCCCGGATTCATGTTTTTGCTTTGAGTATCATTGGTGTTGTTTGTATTGAGTTGTCCTTGATCAGTGTTTTGTGCATATGTGTTAGCATTTGGTGCAGCATTTTTAGTATTTTTCGTGTTCTGAGGATTTCCAGATAATGCAAGCACTAGTTGCTTTGATTTAGGATCATGTGATTCGTTGTTGCCTTCATTTCTATTTCGAGTCCAAAAGCGAGATTTGTCAAGATTGGTGTTGTTTTGGTTATTGTAGTTTGATGAGTTCGTTCCTTCCTTGTAAAATTTGAGTGTTCCCTTTTTGACACACGCTTCTTCCACTTGAATGCCATTTTCAATCAATTTAGCGAAAGATGGTATGCATTGAAGTTTTAGTCTGTAACTCATTTCGTCGTTCAGGTTATCGATGAAGATTTCCATTTTCTCCTTTTCAGGAATATCTCGAGGATATCTAGAGACCATACGTCGCCAGCGTTGAAGGAATACCATGAATGTTTCGTTGTTCTTTTGTTTGGTATTGCAAACATCTAGCATGGTTATGGCATGTTGGATGTTGTAGGAATAGTGGGTTATGAATTTGTTAACCAACTCATCAAATGATCTGACAGGTGGTGAGATTTTGGACAACCATTCCATGGTTTGCCCTCCCAAGCTTCTGGGGAATAACCTCATTAAATAGGTGTCATCATGAGCAAATTCAAGGCTCAGTGTGCAAAATTCGCGAACATGATCCCGGGGATCACTTTTTCCATCATATTTATCAAATTTGGGAACGTCTGAGTTCGAAGGAAAAGGCACCATGTTTAAGCTTCGGTCAAATGGATAAGGACAGATTTCGTTTAAAGAGTACCGCACTGTTGTCCCTTGTTGCATATCTTGTATTTGCCTTTGCAACATTTGCATTTGTTAAGGGCTGCCAAGGGTATATTATCTTGCCGAGGAAAAAGTTCTTGCCTGGTATTAGTTCTCAGCTGAAAAGGTGTGGTAAATGGTATATGTTGCTCTGGTGTTTCTAGCTCAGGTATACGCATTTCTGGTATGCGTTGTTCTGGAATGTGTTGCTCAAAGTTATGTTGTTCAGGTATGCGAGTTTCTTCTTCTCTGGGTTGTTCTTGATATGCATATTGTTGAGAACCAGTTTGAAAGATGTTTGGGTCTAAATCTTCAGGAAGTTTAACGCCCTTGCTTGTGAGCATCAACAGATATTTTTCTTTGTCATTTTCCATGAGTTTTTCGACAAGCTTTTGGAAGGAAGGGTTTTCTTGACATTCCCGAAGTAGTGCTTCAGTAATTTCAGGTTCTTCTACGAGTGGAACTTCAAAAGGATTTGATAATATACGATTCATACTTGATTCTGCATGTGTCTCGCTTTGTTTGTCTCGTTGAGAGCGAGTGACAGGCATTTTAGTAAAAACTTTCAGTGATGAAAGGGACAAAAGCCTCTTCGATGGGTTGCTCAGGTGTTGGTGGCTCTGGTCGAGATGTGTTATATGTGATGCACTCGTCGGGCAAGAATGCTGGATTGATTTTCCCACCGCGGTTTATGACTTGATTAAAAGCAGACTTTTGACAGTATGCTCTCGTTTTCAAAGGTTCTTTGTCAAATTCGCTAGATTTGTTTTGGATGTAACGTTTGACATGATGAAGGAATACCCGATGAGATTTGAAGAGTTGATGATTGATGTATAAAAACTTATTTCTCTTGATGAATTTGGAAAAACTAGGTTGTTGTTTCTTCAACGTGATGTTACGATAGAGGTTCTTTCTTCTCAGAATAAGGGGATTAGTCATGCATGAGTGATCAATGATTTCCTTTGATGTGTTTGGATTCAGTTGATTCTTATTTTTGAAAGTTTCAAATCTTACTTTATCAGAGTGAAAGTTTAGATGCCCCTTCACGATAAAGTGTGTCAAATGATATGGATAGAAGCTTCTCGATCTGGAAACTGGATTTGACAATTTGAGAATTTTAAACAAGTATTTTGAGATAGAAATCCGTAAGATGGTAAAGGATTCTGTTGATATTGATGATGAGATTTTCCGGATTATGATAGGAGAGACGCCCTCTATTGTGCGATTCGTTTAGGATTCTGACAACTTTGGTTTTGACACAAATTTAGCTTGAGAAGTAGTTTTAGTGGTTCGTTTGTCACTCTGTTTTGATTAAATATGAGGTTGATGGAAAAAAAGACCTTTAAAATGTTTTTGAAATTTTGAAATTTTTCACGGTTTTTGGTCTCTGTTTTACTGTTTGGATCACGCGCTAGAACAGAGTCTACATGCGCTACTGAATTTATCTGATGCGCTAAAGGAATGAGCACACGCGCTAATCTGCCCCTAGACACGTGCTAAAGCTTGGATTTTGGAAAAGAGCAGTCTAACAATTTCAAAAGTTGATGCGCTATACTGGGTTTTCGACGTGCTAACTGTTCGACCTTATGCACTAAAATTTGTTTTCTACGCGCTAAGCTGTTTCTTTCATGCGCTAAAATTTAGGCTGTTGAAAATCGTTGTTGAGTTTGTTCGGAAAAGCTACGCGCTATACTGCGTCTCTTACGCGCTAACGGTTTGAGTGAATGCGCTAATCTATCTATGCCACGCGCTAAGCTGTTGCTGCCACGCGCTAAAATAAGGACTGTTGAAAATTGTTGTGGAATTTGTTCGAAAAATCTACGCACTATACTGGGCCTGATACGCGCTAACTGTTTTACTTTATGCGCTAATTATGGGCACCTACGCGCTAAAATGTTGCTACCACGCGCTATACTGTGTTTTAGATGCGCTAAAGGATTGTATATTGTTTTGCCTAATGATAAAACGCTACTATTTTAACTGCACATGCTAATTTGAGGTTTGGATGCGCTAATAGAAGTGTTCCACGCACTAAGATGTTGCTCTTATGCACTAGATTGCCCTGATTTTTTCGTTTGGGTGATTTTTTTGAGGATTTTGAATTTTGTTGAGAAATTTTCAAGTGTGATGGATGATTTTCTGAAATAATAAACGCAAGCACGGCACAAAAAATATAACCATTTTGCCTAATCTAACAGAAAGTGTATGTTCTGCAAGGATGTGTTCGAATCTCCAATGTTTTAACAGGTTTGGATACAAGTAAGACACTTCAGAAAGACTCTTTATTCAAGGGTCATAAATAACATCATAGCCCACTAGTCTCGATACTCCATTAGCTCAAACAGCCGTGGCAACCCCTTAGAGGGTGCCCATTTTTTTGCCTTTTGCCAGAAATTAACCCAAAGTGAATTGCTTCACAGTTGAGTAGGTATCTTGGGAAATATATGGTGAGTAATCTTGGGGGCGGATTCTTCCCCACCCTTGCACTATGATGTTATAAATGTTCGGTTATTGACTTAGTTCAAAGCTTCTAATTCTATGGTTCGTAATCAGGCTTCCCGTTCGACCGTCAGTGATAAACTCCCTCAAGAGGCTTCCCAACCTTTAGAACAAAGGCTTTACATATCTCAAGGATACTGGGGAAAGGCTAATCACTGCGCACAACCGTTGAAAAGGACTTTCGTCACTTTCCACATTTGATTATAGTGGGTTGGAATTCTTGGCATCAAAGTCGTTCCCCACTTAGGTCATTCCCTTCACACCAGCCATAAATGGCTTTAAGAGTTGATTGCAACTCCTCGGGAAGGCAGGCCTGCTAAAGGTTTTAATGCTTGAATTACTGAAAGCTGTAAGAGTGTTCTGGATTTTTTATCACCCAGTTAAGGGGAGAGCATATACCTTCCACTTTCGAGACAAAGCAAACAATTTTATTTTAGCCTTTCAAATCAGTGATTTTGCTAAAATCTATGTGGAGATGTTGCTCTACAAAACATGGTGTTTATTTTATTTGGGAAAATCAATGATTTTCTAATCTATGACAGGGAAATGGTCAACAAAGCAAATGTTCGATTTTGAGGTCAACAAAAGAAATCGGTTACAAAGGAAAGGCGTCCGCTCCACCTGCAAGAAAATTATTAGAGTCCTGCAAGCAAACCAAAAAAGAAAATTGTTAGCGAATTTGGGGGACTTCCACAAGTCTAAAATTCCAGTTCAATTACAAAAAAAAAAAAAAAATTTGTTTTTCTTTGTCTGTGATGCGCTACAGAACAAACTGTACGTGCTACAATATATGTTCTATGCACTAAAAGTTATGATAAACGCGCTACTCTGTTCTCTGGGTGTTGGAAGCGCTGCTCTGTGTTTTTTTTTTCTTTTCCGCCTCGACGCTGCAGGTAATTTGAAATATGATGCGCTAATGTTTGGGTTGCACGCGCTGTATTATGGATTGTAAGCGCTGAATTGGGGATCGGATGCGCTATTCTAGTTGTTGAATGCGCTGCTCTGTGAATCGCCTGCCTCGAGACCTACAGGAAAGTGTTAGAGGGAGTCATGCGCTGCAAAAATGTTTCCACGCGCTTTTTTGTAGACCACACGTGCTAAACAAGGAGCTGGATGCGCTACTCTGTTTACTGGATGTGCTACTTCTATGTTTTGTCCGCATCGAGATCTGCAGGAAAATGTTAGTGGGGTTATGCGCTAAAGAATGATCTTCACGTGCTAGAGTATGGATCCCACGCGCTAAACAGTAAGCGGAATGCACTAGACTGTTAACCGGATGCGCTATGTAATGTTTTCGATGTGCCAATTCCTGTTTCCCGTGGACCTGCAAAAGTCATTAATTTGAAAAATCGATTTGTTATTTGGGGTCGGGCCCCATGGTGGGCGCCAGAAATGTATGCGGAAAAAGTGGGCGAATAAAACTTAATATGTGAAAATTTAGTTAATACTAGTTCACACACACACACAGGACTTCTTGATACAAGCTATGGAGTAATGTAGTGTTACTCAGCTTCCCAAGGAGGGTCCCATGGTTCTCTATCTCACAATGTCCCTCGAACCAACGTTTTTGCTCTCAGATCACTGAGCAAAATGGTTTAGGGATGGCAAATATGAGAACGAGAGATGCTTTTGCTAAATTTAGTATGAAATAGATGTGAAGCTATGTATGATGCTAAAAATGCAATAAACTAAATGATAAGATGACAAGATTAGTATGAATACTATCCTAGCATACTATATTTAGTCTATGATTGAGCTAAAATGATAAAGGAAGTACTCTAACATGCATATTTAGTCTAATTCCTGATCTAAAAGAGGCTAAATGATGAGCATATATGAAATGAAAGCTTGAAAGAATTTGAGCATAAGTGTGATGCTTCAAATTTGAAAGATGATTGTTAAGAATGGAGGAATGAAAGCTCCATTTATAGTATAAACAGGGCAATGGATGGTCAAGATTGAAAGGTTTAATCAAGGGCCAAGTTTGAAAGTTGGGGATCCATGTGCACAATTGGCACCATTAAAATGGTGACAAGTGTCAACATAGGGTTGGGTTGAGAGAAGAGGTTGGAGGCATTAAAGGCCTGAGAAGACCTCATGGTTATCTAAAGGCTAAGGGTCAAATCTAGATTAGGCTTATCCAATGGATTAAGATTTAATCCAAGAATAAACCTTTGTGCAAATGATTAAGAGATAATCATGGTCAAAGCATTAAAGGCCTGATGAGACCTTTGGGTTGGGTAGAGGTTGAGTCAAAACAAATGTTTTAACCATGTGGGAGGGTTTGAATTAACCATTAATGGTTATTGGAGACTTTGGGGATTAAGTGGTTGAAGGTTGGAAGCCTTCAATGGTTTTCAAAGACTTTAAGGGTTTTGGTGGTTGAAGGTTGAAAACCTTTAATGATTATCAAAGACTTTAAGGTTTTTGAGAAGTGACTTCCCTTTGCTTAGGGATGTGACAAAGTTTAGAGGAGGGTTAGGTTAATTAGAAGCGATTAGAAGATTCTAGAAGGGATTAGGAAGGGGTTTGGGATTTTGCAAGTGGATGGGGGGGAATAATAGGATTTAATTGAATAAAATGATTTTTATTCAATTTGGTTACAATTTGGAGAAATTAAATAAATTAGATTTATTCAATTTAGGATAACTATTTAATTAAATTTGAATTTAATTAAAAGTGGATAGGGGGGATTTAATTGAATAAAATGATTTATTCAATAATGGGTATAGTGAATTTAATTTAAATAAATTGAGTAATTTACTTAATTAAAAAGAAGAAGGTGGATAATTTAATTAAATTGGATTTAATTAAATAGAGAAATGAACATAAAATATTCATTTAGGAATATGGTCATTTTTATACGTCTACATATAGAATTAATAAAATCATATCTTATATTACACATACACTCAATGTGTGTGTGTGTGTGTGTTTGTGTGTTTGTGTGTTTGTGTGTTTGTGTGTGTGTGTGTGTGTGTGTGGGGGTGTGTGTGTGTATATATATATGGCAAATATGTGTGCACCCATATATGCGAATATATATAACATAATACATCTATATTACTTTTGTTTCATCTTTTTAATGCAACATAACACAAGCCACTTAAATCATTTAATGTGTAGGTATCGTATCAAAGAAATAATCAAACATTATATAAAAATTATTACGAACAACATAAATCAGAACCAATCAAAATACTCAAACCAATACCCATCATAAACATGACATTGCCCAACCCTCAAGATAGGGTGATCTTCCTAAATGGGAGACCTGCGTCCAATAGGTTTACTTGTGGGAACCTTGGTGTTATCTCTGTAACAACAACATTCGAGGATTTAGAGCCACGCTCAGACCTGTATAGCCAAGTGGAGTCGATGCCTAGTACCTACAATCTTGCATCACCGAAACGATAGAAATATATATCCATATACAAATGACAAACAAGGAGGGGGAGTGTGGCATCGTATGGGTCTCCGTAGAGTAACTATGACCACCTCCCTAATCCTACATATATCTCATATAATAATCTATTCCAAGCATGATTGGGTTAGCATTGTTAACTCGAGATAATAAAAATATAATATAGCAGCCATATGAAAAGATTATCATAATGAAATCATGTACATAAACCGATGAAACCCCTAACTCACTAATGCATCAGATAACATACTAAACCATAAAGGTGAAAATATAACTAAATATGCCTCATCATCTAGTCTAACAAGGAAATATAGAGTCCAATACCACCAAATATAACAAATAATGTCCATGCCATGAAAAGTCGCTAGGGTGGGTATTACATAAACAAATATATCTGTGGGCAAAGGCTTAGTGAAAATATCAAGAATGTGTTCCTTTGTTGACACATATTCCAATTTCACTTCTTCTTCACTGACTTTTTCTCTCAAGTAATGATATTTGATTAACACATGTTTAGTCTTTGAATGTTGCACCAGATTCTTTGACATGTTAGCATTGGAATTGTCACAATATATGATAGTAGGCTCATCATAGATAACTCTGATATCCTTCAACATTTTCTTCATCCAGACTACCTGAGTGCAACTACCAACATAAGCAATGTAATCAGCTTCAATTGTAGATAAGGACACTGAATCTTGTTTGTTACTAGCCCATGAAACCAATTTCTTTCCTAAAAAGAAAGCATCACCAAAGGTACTCTTCTGGTCATCAACATCACCATCCCAATCAACATCTGTGTAAGCACATAACATGAAATCATCATTCTTCAGACACCATAAACCATAATCCACAGTTTCCTTTAAGTATATGAATATTCTCTTTACAACAGTGACACGACTCTCTTTCAGATCAACTTGATATCTAGCGTCTGTGCACATAGCATGCATAATGTCTGGCATAATCTGAGTAAGATATAGTAGTCCAAAAATGATAGATCTATACAAACTCAGATTATCTTTTAGAGATTCATCATTCTTAGATAATTTGTAGCTACTCACCATAGGAGTTCCAACCGGTTTGGAGTCATCCAACCCAAACTTCCTTAGCAACTCCTTCACATATTTAGTTTTAGATATAAAAATACTTTTTCCAATTTGTGAAATCTGCAAACCTAAGAAAAATTTCATCTCACCTATCATAGACATCTCAAATTCTTTCTACATATCACCGACAAACTTCATACTCAAATCATCATCTCCTCCAAAGATAATATCATCAACAAAGACTTCAGCAATCAAAATGTTATCATTCTCAATCTTAAACTATAGATTACTATTTGTAGTCCCTTTATTAAATCCCAATTTCAGCAAATACTTATCCAATCCAGCATACCAGGCTCTAGGGGATTGTTTTAATCCATAAAGAGATTTCTTCAGTTTACATACCATGTTTCCATCATCTGATAATGAAAATACATCATGTTGCTCAATGTAGAATTGTTCCTCGAGATCACCATTCAAAAAGGCATATTTGACATCCATTTGATACACTTTGAAATCTTTATAGGCAACATATGCAAGTAATAGTCTAACAACTTCAAGTCTGATTATCGGAGAAAAAGTCTCCTCATAATCAATCCCTTGCATACCGATCTTTCTTTATTCCTAACGATTTCATTGGTTTCATTTGATTTATTTCTGAATACCCATTTAGTACCAATCACATTCTTATCTTTAGATCTAGGCACAAGATCCCTGTGTTATTCTTTTCAATCCGATCTAATTCTTCTTCCATATCTCTCATTCAATCTTCATATTTGCAAATCAAACATACCTATTCAATAGCTAGCCTTCTTCTACTCATCACACCTTTATTTTTATCACCAATAATCTGATTTTTAGAATGATTCAATCTCACATACCTCAAAGTCTTCTGATTAATCTGATTTTCAGGTTCTTGCACCTCTCCACCAGCAACAACAACCTCCGGATTAACTATCTCTGTCGGATAATTTTTCTTTGATTCTTCTGTTTGAATAGGATTTAGAATAATGTGCTAACCATCATCATATGTGCAAGCTCTGATCTCTTTTCCAAGGATCTCATCCACCTTCACATTTGCACATTCCACTATCTTTCTTAGTCTCTTATTGTAGCACCGGTAGGCTTTTCTCTTTGTTGAATATCCCAAGAAGATTCCTTAATCACTTCTTGCATCAAACATTCCTATGTCATCATCTCTCTTGATATAACATTTGCTACCAAATACTCTGAAATATATCACAATAGGAACACGACCAAACCATAACTCATAAGGAGTCTTATCGATATCACCTTTAATATGAACTCGGTTGAATGCATAAATCTCAATGCTAATAGCTTCTCTCCAATAGATCTTCATAACATTCCATTGAATCAGCATAGTCCTTGCAACATCCAAGGCAATTCTTTTCTTCCTTTCAATAACTCCATTTTCTTGAGGGGTTCTAGGAGCAAATAATTATCTTCTAATCCCATGTTTCTCATGGAATGAATCAAAATTTCTAGAACAAAATTCTCCACCTCTGTCAGATCTTAGAGATTTCACCTTCAACCCTGACTTAGTCTCAACCTTTTCTTTGAATATCTTGAATTTGTCTAATGCTTTAGATTTCTCCTTCAAAAAGACAACCCACATCATTCTAAAATAATGATCAATTAACAAAATAAAATATCTATCACCCTGCACACTTCTAATATTAGTAGGTCCGCATAGGTCGTTATATTTCTTTGTTTTGAAATAAATTCTTGTTTTCTTACCTAATTGACATTCCTTACACACCAGATTAGTAGGCTTAACAATCTTAGGCAAATCTCTAATAGCTTGAGTAGAACTGATTTTTATCATTGAATCGTAATTAACATGACACATTTTCCTATGCCATAACCAACTTTCATAAATCTGAGCAATCAAACAACTTTTGTCACCAACATTCAACTGAAAAATATTACCTTTAGTCTTAGTTCCAGATGCAATCACTATACCCAAGGCATTTAGGATCTTTCATTTACCATTTTTGAATTGTCAATCATAACCTTTGTCAACCATCTGTCAAACACTGAAAATATCATACTTCAAACCTTCAACATACAGAACATCATTAGCATTATGCTTACCATCAAAGCAAATGAAACCTCTACCACGGATCACATAGGCTTCATCATCTCCAAATGTCACTATTCCACAATCATATATTTCCATACTCACAAATTTTCTTTTATCACCGGTCATATGATGTGAACACCCACTATCAATCACCCATTTATCTTTTTCTTCAACTTTAGCAGCTAAAGATTTCTCCTCAATAGTGCAGCTTGTGCAATCAACATGTATCAATCCATCTTCTCTAATGGAAAGAAACACAATTTCATCTCCTTTTGATTCTTCATCTGTAACACCTTCATCAACAACATAATAGAAGTTCTTCTAACTCTTATACTTTTGGTTAGACTTGTAAGGCTTATCGTACTTCTCATGGTTTTCATATCTATCATTTCTACCATGCTTATCAAATTTATCATGCTGAATACTTACCCATTTTCTCTGGGCACCTAGAAGAAAAATGTCCTACCTTATTGCAAGAGAAAAATTTCAAGGGCAATTTTTCATCATACTTACCAGATCCTTTAGGCAATATATGGGTAATCAATGCTTTAGGCTCATCCATTTCTCTTTCTTTGTCTTCCATCTCTCTCCTTTCTCTTACATATCTGGATATTTTGCATTCTTTAAGATCATACTTCTTCTTTCTGGATACAGATTCTCTAAATCCTATCTCTATCTTTCCATGTGATTCACCGAATTCGCTCAACTAAAATGCAACAATTTCCAACCAACATATCTCTTGTTACTATAGTCATACTTCGGATCTCATCAATAACATCTACCTTATATTTATAAGAAGGAGGCAAAGATCTCAGCACCTTGGCAACAATTTTATCTTCTTGAAGGCTTCCGCTGGCACATCTAATTCCTAGAACAAGATCATTCACCTTAGCCATAAACTTATCTTTATGTTCTCATCTTCTCCCGTCTTCAGCATCTCATATTTCCCTTTCAAACTCTTCAACTTAGCAACTTTCACTTGTTTATCTCCTTAATACAAGCTTCTCCCAAATCTCATGTGTGGCCTAAAGTCCCATTACATTTGTCATCTTTGAATCAGTCAGGGCACTTCACAATGCTTCCTTCACTCCAATATTATATTTAGCTTTCGTAATCTCATCAACAGTAACCGGTCCATTCGGAGGAACATAATAGGCATTATTTATAATTTTCCAGTAATCTTCACCAAGACATATCAAGTGCACTTCCATCCGGTTCTTCCATATAGAATAGCTAATTCCATAAAATCTCAGACTATCCTTCTTAAAGATAACACCTCAAGTTCCAATTACCATCCCAGATCTCCCTCAAGCATTTAAGCTTCTTCCAGAGGATCTAGCTCTGATACCAATTATTAGTAGCAACAATGGAGGAAAATTGATAGGGAGATGAATAAGTTTTCATCAAATCTAAAAAATTAACCACAAATATAGATCTGATAAACTACAACAATAAAAAGGATACGCAAATTGATAACACAACACAAAACACCAAGATGAATCTGTGTTCACACATGCACCCGTGGAGGGGAAAAAGTGAGACCGGGTGACTAGGACCTAATCCCACTTTTGCTAACGCATTGAGAATATGAAAGATCCTAGGGAGATAGCTCACTTTGGCTACTTATTGTGATAAATAAAGATCCAAGGATTATCTCTTAGTTTTTCATTCATCTTTTTGTATATGAAGAGAAGATGTGAAAAATAGGGTGTGATTGATCAACTCGACTAGGCGATGAACAATGAAGCATATATGAACTGAAATTGTAGAAAATTGCAAGACTGAAACTGAAATATTGAAAGAAGAGAAGGGGGAGGAATTTTAATGTGTACCCGGTGTTGAAAAATGAGATAAATTGACTTGGACAGGGGTGTCACGCCTTGGTCCTGTTTTGTTTGATAGGGAGCTACAACTGAAGGTCTGCAAACTTGAGGTCTTAAGCTTCCACCCTGCTGAAAATAATTGAAACTAAGGGGGATAGGGGTGTCACGCCCCTGTCTTGGGGTGGACAAGGGTGCCACACCCATGTTACTAAGGGATTTGGGTAAATCTTAAGGTTGCAACTATGTCTATGTCTTTTGTTGATCCTAAAATTTGTAGCGATGATTGGATCCTGTACCTGCACCTGTAATTGAAAATAGGGTTTTGGGTGGATATATGGGGTTTTGCCTTAGTTAGGCCCTATTTTGGTGTTTTATATCTCAACAAATAGCCAATTTTCATAGTAAAATAGTGTGTGTAGTAATCGTGTCTATGTGCAAGACCCTAAAATGATGAATGGAAACAATCTAGAGCAACCCTACACCTTAAAGAGTAAACCATAAATGCTTGTAATTGACAAAGTAAATGATCTAAATCAATGATGCTAAGTAATCTAAAGCATAAATGCAAATCTATAAATTAATGTAATGAAGCTCATACAAAGACATGAAAACAACATGAGATCATACCCAACCCCAAGGGAGGGGTACAAGCCAATCTTGAGTCGGTGATCTCTTATTTCTTTCCTACATCTTGAAAAGCCCCTGATTGATGAAAGAATGTTTGATGAATTCTTGATAGATATTGTTGAATGTTGTTGAAAACTCCAAAAGACCTTCTCTTTCACTACATAGAAGGCTCCTTGTGATTGCTAGAAAACTTAGCCAAAAACCTATTCTTCCTTCAAATGAAGAAAGAGAGCTCTTATGTATGAAACCCTAGATCTTAATTTTGTCTTTAGGCCGACCTAGGATTTGAATTTTCTACCAATTTCTTGGGGTTAAGCATTATAATATTATAGAATTATGCTCTCCAAATTTTGGGAAAAATATTAAGGACCATGCATAACGTATGCACAGATAATCGTATAGATCTGTTGCACTTTAGGCTAACAGTACTTGTTCTGGTCGAAAGGGTTCCAGCCAAAACCCTTCCGGTCGGACTGACTCGGCAGCCACGTAGCGCTCACATGGCAACGGATTTCTGACAGAATATTTCCATCCTTTCAATGCGTTGCACTATAGAAACTCAAAAATATTTTGAATAGTTCCGGCCAAAACCCTTGCAGTCGGAATGGTTCCGGCCAGAACTGTCTATGTGGAATGCCAAGTGGCAGCCACATCAACAAAATGGATGATTTTCTGAAACTTGTCACTTCTGCAATAAAATTCAATAAGTAAATTAAGCTTATTAAAAAAATAAAATACCCTTTTATAGAGATCAAAGTCACGATTTTACTCATATAATTTTTATAATGTTCTGATTACATTTAATATATAAAAAATTAAAAATACTATGACTAGGTATTCTTTTATTCTATAACAGGCTAGTTTGAAAAACAAAATAAAATATCGAATAGACAAATTGAATATCATAAATTGATTATCATAAATTGAATAGACAAATTATGCTGGGAGACAAAAACCATCAAATTCTAGCATATTCGACTTCCAAATGCTATAACAAACAAAATATACATGATATTTTTTTTTCATACAATATATATATATATATATATATATATATATATATATATATATATATATATAATGGATATCAAAATCAGAAAAAAATAAGTTGATTTACATTTTCCTTTGTGGTGGGAACTAAACCCCCTGATTTTCAGCAATAAAAAAATGGACTTTAAAGCTAAAACAAACATATAAATTATTGAAAAAAAAATTTCAAAAAATAGTAGACTTAAACTTCAACAAATTTTACACATTTCATCAGTTTTCATGATCTTCAAATTCAAAATGCCAATGACACTTTTATGGCGACAAAATTGAACAATTCTTGTTGTGTTAACCTTTTCCTTTGTAAAAGTGTGACAAGGGTTTATACTTTTACCCACATGGTCAGACCAAATTTTCACCAAATTTTCAAGGCCATTATATATGATGATATTAGAGTGAATCCAAAAGTTACATCTGATTTTGAGATGTTTTGATATGTGAAATTAGGGCTTAAAGGTCGAAATAAGACATAATTAGGGTTTATGATTTAATGATATATTGGAGAAATAAAATAAAAAGGGACACAGTTAGGATAAAGGGCCCAATTTTATGATGTGGGGAGTGATGAAATATGACTTTAGATTTAATTATATTAATTAATTAAATTCTTAAAGGGAAATTACAATGCAATATGCAAACACACTAAGGCAGGTGCTAAACTAAGCATAGAATTGTACCACCCTAGCAAGGGTGTACAATTTATGATGCTCCATTTAGCCCCACTTTATCTATCATATAACACTATGTTCATATGAAAGCTAAAGTAAATAAAAGTAAACATTCATGAAAGAGGATATATCCACAAGTTGTCGGACGAAGCCCCCAACGGTATCTACAGTACAAAGTTAGGAACTGCACCCTACAATACCACATGTTAGATAAAATCACAACATCACCTAAATGATTACTATGGAAGGTGATGAAAATTTGAGGGTATCTATATGCCCCCATATTTCAGCTTGCTAATTTAGTGATTTGAAATAGGGTATCATGTTTACCACATCTAATTGTGAAAGAAGATTGATGATAAATGCTCACAAGAAGATTTGATAGAAGATAGAAAACTAATGAAGAATCATTTGGTAAGAAAGAGGACTAAACCTCAATTCTAGCACAACAAAGAGTGTGAGGATTTGAAAGCTCTCTAGCACAAGATGAAAATTTAAATGGAAACAAATGCAAAGAGATATAATCCAAAAAAAAATACAACTCCATAAAGGAAATTGGAAAAGAATGGATGATTGAAATGACATCAAAGAGAGATTATTTATAGAAACACTCTTGTAAAAGAAGGCAAGAGATCCTCATCAAGGACATGCACATTCACAAAATAGAAGGGTTTATTATAAAAGATAGCACTCAATGAAAAAAAGAAATTGATGAATGATCAAAGACTTCCAATACCAAGGAGGGCATCCCAATTGAGGATATGTACTGAAGATCCCCATTAGGGATGCTTGTTCCAATATGAGAGAAAAAATTCAAATATGAATATACCTCTACAATCAATAATAAATCCTTATAAAAGACACTACTTCACAAAGGGGAAATTTTAATCTTAAGAAGGAGAGATGTTTGAAATCACTCTTTCTCCCCATATATAGGGATAAGAGATGAGATAGAAATAGGCAGTTATGTTGCTTCTAAAAGTATGATTGCACGTGAAATTGTACCATCATGAATGAAAATGAGCCCCCAGTAAGTGAGCTTCCAATGTCACATAATGATGAGCAACATATTAGCCATTGATGTTATTTAAAGACATGATAGATTGAATGAGGTATTTGAATATGACATGTTAAATACTCTACTATAAGTTAGATTAAAAACATATATAGGATGACGAATGTTAAAAATGTCTTAGAAAGAGAGAATTTTATAGAAGAAGAATAGGCCACCAAGTCATACTTTTCTTGCACACAAGAAACCTTAGGAGAGGGATAAGTGTAATTCATTAGAGCCTTATCCCTAGAAGAAGAGATTTTAGAATGAGTATAAGATAAAGTCTCATAAGTGGGATTAGAAATCTCTTGAGGAGATTCATAAAGAGATTAGTTCATCACTAAGATTTCCTTATGAGGGGGATGAGTGTTGAAAGAATTCGAAGATAATTTAATCGAGGTGAGGTCATCATCACTACTAAATATAGAATTCACATTGAGAGATGGTCTTTTAGATGCCAAGTCCAAATGAAGCTTCATCTGTGTTATGTTCTAAATCAACTTTAATTCCTTGTTAATTTGCGCCACAACCATTGTCATTATAGCACTGAGACCTAATAAGGATTTGAAGAATTATTTGAATTAGAAGTAGCCACAAAGTTGTTACTTAGTTGTTTAGACAAAGTGGGTTTCTCTTTAGGTTCCTCATATTTTTCCTTCTCAATCTTAGATTCTTTCCAAGATACTCTATACTCTCCTATAAAAGTAGGGTTAAAGTATAGAGATCCCCAATCATCAGCTGAGAGAACTCCTTCGGGAGAAAATATATCTTTGGGAGGAGATTCTGATTGAGTAGAAGAATCAAGAGTAGTAGAAGGAACAAGATCATTAAAGGAAATAGATGTATTTAAAGAAGTAAGAGGATTGGGAGAATAATGGGAAGTAGTTGAATAAGAAGATCCAACTTTTAATGGAGCTTAAAGATTGGTACTAGCTAACAAGGTGTATGTCTTATTGTCATAAATAAACTCAACTTGTCTATGCAAAGTTGAGGGGACAACTTGCATGCTATGAATCCACGGTCTCCCTAATAGAAGGTTATATGTCAAATTACTAAGCATGCCATGAATAGGTGTAGATAAAGTAATAGGACCTTACTTAACAGGCAAGGCTATGATACCTAAATATTATTTAGAAACATTATCAAAGCCTCAAATAGAAATAGAAGAAGGTTCGATGAGAGAATGATCCACATTAATCGTATCCAATAAGTCCACACTACACACATTAAGGCCAAATCTATTGTCCACAAGGGTTTGTCTTATAGCATTGTTGTTGATAATAACCATAATCATAAGAGGATCATATTGATGTTGGATTTCATGAGAAGGTGACTCATCTTGTGTGACTACAATTTGAGCTTTGGGTTTGTTTGTAGGATCAATAAAAGAAGCCATGTTCTTAGGTGTCACTGCATGTGGGACATCTAAGTTTTTCAAAGCATCTTGTAACATCCGATGATAAGAAGGTGAATTTTGAACCAAATCCCAAATATATATCTTCGTAGGAGTAGAGTTAAGTTGTTCAATGAGATCATACTTCTTACTAAGAGTCTGTGATATACGAGATTCTTGCAAAATAGTAGGTTGAGAGGGAGGATGTGAAGTTGGGTTAACCGGAAGAGGATTAGGTTGCCTATTGTTTCTTGTGTTGTAGGTATGAGAAATTGCATGATAACTCTCTTTAGTGATTTTCTTAGCATACTCATAAGGGCTCTTAGTACGATAAACTCTTTGCATAGTAATAAAATATTTATTACGAGTACAAATAGAATCATTAGAATAACCACCTTGAACCACAAAGATAGGCTTATGTTGAGAACTTTGAGAAGGATGAGCACCTTGAATTGTGAACAGGGGTTTATTAGGTGTTTCATTCACATGCGTCAAATTGATTGAAGATGGTTTAGGAATATCAAAGGTGTCCTTTTGAATTTTAGAAGAAGAATGGACAAGATTGTTGGAATAATTGTTGATAGTCTATTATTGCACTAAATTTTCATCATGGATAAGATAAATTTTGGGAGGTAGACTAGGAGTAGGAATTGATGTTTTAGATGAAAGAATATTAGTAGGAAAGGTCCTATCATCCTCTATCATCAAAGGATCTACATGGGGAATAGACTCTCTAGGAGAAGGATCAAAATTACTCTCTAAAGTTCCACCTTTGAGAGGGAGATCTTTGGAAGAGATGTCAACAATCTTAACTTGAATTAGGGTATCCTTATGAGTAGAACCTAGTTGGGGAGAAGGAGATGCCTTACGTTTAGAGGAAAAATGATTGAGATTCATGGAAGGTGAGATGCTACTAAGAGAGTTATCGATCATGTTTTCAGGTCCTCTTTGGCTAGGGTTCTCTCATGGGGTAGAGAATAATCAACACCTTCTTCTAATTGTTTGTCCCAAATAGTGAGGTGATTGAAAAAAGTATTAGAAATATCTTTCACAAAGATGTCCTTATTTTTATTTCCAATTTTAGGAGAAGGAATAACAATGTTCATTAATTCTTCATCCTTAGGAGGGAGAGAATCACTACATGTGTTTAAATCATCGTCTTGCCTTAAAAAAATTCAATAGGATATTTAGGGGAGAGAAAATTAAGGAAATTGGTTATGATTTCATCTTATTTTTATTAGGTATATTTATGGGTAATACAAGCTTCGGGGCAAGGAGAAGCATTTCTCATTAATACGTCATCTCTAGTGGGAATTCTATTGAAGTAAAAAGAGGAAATGCCATCACTAGGAAAAGTAGTGACAATACAATCTTCTTGCATAAAATTATCCTCATGAGGGGATTATTCTTTAGGAGGGAGATAAACATTTTTCTCCAAATATTCATGCTTAGGAAGGAGATCTTTGAAAGAAGTGCTCATAACCTCTTGTTGTACTAAAATGCCCCCATTGGTAAGACCAAATTTAGGTGAAGATAAGTAAATGTCCATCAATACCTTTTCACTTAGAAAGGCATCATGTAAAGAAGGTAAAGTAACACTAAGAAAAGTGTTTATCATATCATCCTCTTCCTCTAAGATAGCTAGATGGGAAGGGCACATTTTAGGAGAATTGTCAAGATCACTCTTCAAATATTCATCCTTAGAGCATGAGAGAGTTTTGAAGGGGTTGGTAAGAACTCTTTTAGGCACTAAAATGATGTCGTAGATAGGAGGAGGTTATTTAAGACATGGAAAAATTGGTGCAAGGGAAGCTAACCCATTATCACATTTATGAAATGAATGCACCATGAAAACAATTTTCCTCTTTCAAATGATAACATATGCAAAATAGAAGGAAAGGTTCAATTTTAACAAATGCAAGAACTCTAAATGTTGACTAAAAAAATGGAATTTATGAGTGAAATATGTTCCTAAATCAGATCTGAAATTAATCATCCAAATTAAGATATCCACAAGTTCAATTTTGAATTCCAAAATTAGGGTTTTAACAAAATTAACCCCCTAAATTTTTTTAATTTGTAAGGAATTGAAACTTGTAAATGTAAATTTGAATTTTAAAAAGCAAAAACACATTAATATGAATTAAAGAAGATTGGATTCATGTCGGGTTCACCAAAATGTGGAGGGGAAAAAGCATGACCGGGTGACTAGGACGTAATCCCACTTTTGCCAGCACATTGGGAATACAAAAGAGCCTGGGGAGACAACTCAATTTGGCTACTTCTTGTGAGAAAGAGAGAGCCAAGGATTATCTCCTAGGGTTTCTATTCCACTTATTTTATATGAAGAGAAGATGTGAAAAATAGTGTGTGATTGATCAACTAGACTAGGCGATGAACACTGAAGCATATATGAACTAAAATACTAAAAGAAGAGAAGGGGGAGGAATTTGAATGTGTACCTAGTGTTGAAAAATGAGCCAAACTTACCTGGATAGGGGTGCAACACCCTCGTCCTATTTTGTCTGATAGAGAGCTGCAACTAAAGGTCTACAAACTTGAGGTCCTAAGCTTCCATCCTATTGAAAATCACTGAAACTGAGGGGGACATGGGTGTCACAACCTTGTCCTACGGTAGAAACATGTGCCATGCCCCTATCCTTGAGGGATTTGGACAAATCTAAAGGTTGCAACTATGTCTATCCATTATGTTGATCTTCAAATTTGCAGCGACGATCAGATCTTGTACCTGCACCTGTAATTGAAAATAGGGTTTTAGGTGGCTATATGGGGTTTTTCCTTAGTCAAACCCCTATTTTGGTGATTTACATGTCAACAAATAGTCAATTAGTATAGTAAAATAGTGTGTTGGGGAATGTTGTGTGTGTGCAAGACCCTAAAATGATGAATGCAAACAATTTATAGTAACCCTACTCCTTAAAGAGTAAACCCTAAATGCTTGTAATTGAAAAAGTAAATTCTCTAAATCAATGATGCTAAGTGATCTAAAGAATAAATTTAAATCTATAAATTGATGTAATTACGCTCATACAAAGACATGAAATCATACCCAACCCCAAGGGAGGGGTACAAGCCAATCTTAAGTCGATGATCTCCTATTGCTTTCCTATATCTTCAAAAGCCCCCAATTGATGAAAGAATGCTTGATATATGTTGTTTAATGTTATTGAAGACTCCTAAAGACCTAATCTTTCACTATATAGTAGGCTCCTTGTGATCACTGGAAAACTTAGCCGAAACCCTCTTCTTCCTTCAAATGAAGAAAGAGAGACCATATGTATGAAACCCTAGATCTTAATTTCATCTTTAAGCCAACCTAGGATTTGAATTTTCCACCAACTTTTGGGGTTAAGCATTATAATATCATAAAATTATGCTCCCAAAATTTTGAGGAAAATGTTGTGGACCGTGCATAAATTACACACAGTCTAACCAACTTTTAACCAAAATTTTCAAGGCCGTTAGATATGATGATATTAGAGTGAATCCCAAAGTTACAGCCAATTTCAAGATATTTTGATATGTGAAATCGAGCCTTAAAGGTCGAAATAAGACATAATTAGGGTTTATGATTTAATGATTTATTGGAGGAATAAAATAAAAAGAGGGACACTTAGGGTAAAGGGTTTAATTTTATGATGTGGGAGTGATGAAATATGACATTAGACTTAATTAAATTAATTAATTAAATTCTTAAAGGGAAATTACAATGTAAGATGCAAACACACTAAGTCGGGTGCTAAACTAAGCATAGAATTATGCTACCCTAGCAAGGGTGTACAATTTACGAAACTACAAGACCACTCTTTGATAATGAAGACACAACCTTGATGACCAAATTACATGATAATATCACCTTTTTATACAATTCATCAACCTTGACAACAAGTTCGGCTAAACTTTCAACTAACAGTTACAAAATTATCTCACATGATACATCGATCGACCATTGGACCTATAATGGTTGTGAAAGAGGGTGATGAAGAAATCAAGAGGAAAGTTTTTCTCTCCTCAAGAGGAGTAAAAGTTTTACAAAAGATTATCCTTAACCTTTTCATGCACTTTACATTTAAAAAAGGGGGGAGAATTCAATAGATCTAATCTCAATAGGAAGAGATTGAATGCTAAGTGAATTGACGATGGATTTGGAAAGTAAAAGTAACCCCTCTTTTAGAATGTAAAAGGTTGAGTTATGTGATTTGAGACTAATTATAAAAGAGATAAAGAAATAGTTCTAACATGAGATAGAAATGCAGGATGAAGTTGTGCACCTGCAACTGGTAGCAAACTGTCAAGACGAAGCTCCCCTAAAAATTTGAGCAGAACTTGTTGGGACCATGTTGAAAGTGCACATAGTCCTCCAAAAAATTCGTGTGATGAAAAGGGTTTTTCTGCCTCTAAAAATAAAGTCCAAATCTGCAAATACAACTGTGCAATTGCACTCTACATAGAGAAAAGAGAGGAAAAGGGGGTTGGGATTAGGGGTTTGCCTTCAGGTCAAACCCTAGTTTTGGAATTAACCAAATGATGAAAAGTAGTACTTTCAATTAAAGGTAAATGAATGACTGAAATAGACTTCACCTCAAGGAATGATGCAATTTAAATGTAGATATAATTGCTTGAAGGATATGTAGAATTGAATGTCAAGAGAGATCTCATCTTCAATGGTTGAATCCTTGACTTGAATGCAACACCTAGCCTTGAAAGGAGACTTGAGAATGTTCAATGCTTGAAAGGAATGCTTAAATGCTTGAATGCTCAAATGCGTGACCATTTGAATTCTCACCTATGCAAATAGGAAGGTAAAAGCATCTTATATATTCATCAATTAGGGTTAATTGGCTGATTTTTCATCATAGGCTGGCATAGGGAAAATTTTCTTGCTTTCCAAATGCAAAGCCCAATGAAGGATAAATACAAAGGAGGCCCAAAATAGGGTATGGACAGGGGAGCCATGGCTCCATGCCCTTGTCCTACTCTTATCTAGGACAAAAAGAAGGGTTTAGGCAGTGTAGGGTGCGAGGAAATGCAGTTTTCGGGGATTGAGCAAGTCTCGAGTCTCCAATCAGGTTTAGGGAATCGATTCACCAATGTGAAGACCCAAAGATGGTTGAAAATTGCAAGGTCACAATTTTATGATGCTACATTTAGCCTCGACTTTTGCAGGAGTATAAGTGTATACCAATACTGCCAGTAAAGTATAAGGAAATAAGATTGAAAGAATTTCACCATGTTAGGGAGGCAAGATACACCAAGCCCCTAGTAGACTAAGGATCTTACAACATCGATTGACAAATTTAAAGGGAAGATCAAGAGAGAGAACCATGACTACAAGTAGCAAGGTTCCCCTCACCATGAGTCATGAAAGGAAGGGATATAAAAACTTACAAAGAAAAGCCAAGTTCACTAAGTAACTTTGAGCATCAAGAAGCAAAATATGAGCGAAGTGTATGCCCCCATGTTAAAGAGATTGTGCACTCCTTATCGAGAGCAATTCCTTTAAGGTAGGATACACCTAAGAAAGAGAGAGAGAGAGAGAGAGAGAGAGAGAGAGAGAGAGAGAGAGAGAGAGAGAGAGCATGTTATTGCAAGGATTTATCCCCCCAATCAAGGAATAAACCCAAAGATAATGAGAACAAAACACAAAAGACGAGGTAGTTTATATTTCCTCGGGGTCAGTATACTATATGATAACTCATGTATATCATATGTATATATGCATAGAATAGTCAACATTCTCGAAAGAAAGTAAACTACCTTAGAAGAAAGGGAATAGAAGGTGTCTTTTGAGTCAACATGAAAGAGACCAAAAGAGATCTCAATTTTTTGCATCGTCCTCAAGTAGAGATTACTAGGAAACATAGAAGAATAGGGATACACATAGAAGAATAATCACAAAAGAGCAAGAAAAGATAGAGAGGTAGAGGATCTACTATGCTAATAAAGGTAGTCTAGTACGTCATCCACCTCTCGATCTTCCTAGTCACTATTTTGAGAGGGTAGAAAACATGCCAGAGGAGAGACATTGAGCACAGTAGATGGAGCTATCACAAGATCCAAACAAGGACTATCCTCATGTACTAAGTCACTTTGCTCGTTTCTAGGAGCTAGGATTAAAGCTTTTAAAAATTCTCCAGATAAATGTTTGTCCATATCAACATATTAATAGTCACTATTAGAAAAATTAAGATTTGTATTTCCATCATGAATAACATTTTTACCTATTTCTTCATCAATATTTATAGAAAGAGGAGCGTGAACACAAATAGGAGTAAAACCACAAATAGGAGTAAAACCATCACATTTTTTTTGCAACTTATGATTTGAAGATGTAGGTTCAACATATTGTTTAGGAGAAAAATGAATCATGTCAACTATTGGGGTGTTGGGAGATTTAATTTTTTGAGGAATAGCTTCACAAGCTCGAGCAGGTTTCGTCGGTGTTCTCTCGCACAACAATTTTGTCGAGTAGCGGAAGACTGAGAAGGAGGAGGAATAATTATTGAGGAGGAATATTCTCATCTTTGGTAGTTGGAGGTTTAGGTTGAGGTCTCTTAGGTTAATCAAGAGGAGAGGCAAGTCTCTTCTCTCTATAAGAGAAAGGAGGTGGAACTGCACCATATAAAGGATGAATGTTTGGTGTAGGAAGGAGACCAAGTCCATCATGAGGAGGAGGTATAGGTCTAACCTTAGGAGGAATATTGTTGTTCTTCTTAGGAGAAGGCATAGTCTTATCCATAGGAATAGGTTGGGAATATTCCTTAGGAGGAAGATTAGTTATATCTATCAAGGGAAGAACATCATCTTCAAGAAGGATGTGAATGTCAATTGTTGGAGTTCTAGGTTGACTCAAGAATTGGATCATGTCTTTCTTCCACTTTTGATAAGATTGAAAAAGAGCATCACTTCTAGGTGAAAGAGATTGGAATTGCTTAGGCCAAAATAAATCAATAGGAACACCTGGGCTTCTTTTGGCTAGTTGAAATAATCTATGGTTAATAGTTATGATTTCTCCATTGTGGGGAAATTTCAAATAGTTATGAATTGGAGAAGAAATAGTCTTCATGGAAGATAGCCAAGGGTTGCCCAACTTCACACAAAATTGCTCAGAGGAAGCAATGATAACAAAGTTAACATCCATAGACTTAGTGTGAACCTCAATAGGAAGTGTGATAGAACTAATGCTAGGACAAGAGAATCCATCGAATAACTTAACATCCACATTTATATCATCATAAATTAGTTTATGCAAATGTAAAGTTAAAAGATACTCCTCAGTGATGACATTAACAATGCAAGAGGGATCTAGAAGCACACCACGACAAGGCATATCCTAAATCTTCACAACTATGTATAAAGGCCCATCAGGTTCTTTAATGGTCTTACTAGGGTCAAATGTGATACATAAGTCCTTAGCTTTTCTTTATTTCTCTACCATATTCACCAAATTATCAACTGTAGTTGTCACCTCAAAAGGAGAGAAAGATGTATGTTCAGTCTCAATCACATTAGAGGTATGAGAAGGTAAAGGATTAGTAAAAATATTAAGATTTTGATTAGGAGGAGCTACTGATTTGTTTCCCTTATTATTCACACTTGCCACGTATATAGTATTATTATTAGTCAAATCCTAAATCTTACTTTTTAATGCAAAACATTTCTCAGTATCATGACCTGGTTGACGATGAAATTGACAAAAAATAATTATTATCAAGGTAAGGTGAAGCTGTCTTAGAAGGGTCAACTAGTTTTATTGTAGGAAGTTTGATAATATTTTTTTACATAAAAACTGAGACATAATGCTATGTACAAATTCATTCAAAGAAGTAAATTATCATTCTCTTTTGAAAAATATAGAAATAGGAGGCACACCTGTTGTAGCATTCGCATTGTTGTTGTTGATGTTATCATTGAATTTGATGAATTATTTGCTTGGTTTGAACTTAGAAAACAGTTGTTGAGCACTATCACCCTTATCACTTTGAGTCATAGGAGTGGATTTCTCCAATTGAACCATAATTAGTTGATAATTGTGAAGTGTTGCGAATAACTGCGGAAAGGAAGTAGACTCAGAAAGGATAAGTTTATCTCTAATATCTTTTTTCAAATTAGAAATCAAAATTTGTTGAATATCATTATCAAGCACTTGAAAAGAAATTTGAGAATGCAAATTCTTATATCCACCAGTGAAATCAGACACTTTTTCTTTAACACCTTGTTTACAATGCATTAAATCAGTCAAAGTGATTTTATGACCTATGTTGTTTTGAAAATTTTGAATAAAAGCATTTGCTAATTGTTGAAAAGAACTAATAGAATAGGAATGCAAAGAGAAATACTATTGTAAAGACTTATCTCTTAATGTTCCAGTAAACAATTTTGCAAGCAATATTTGATCATTAGAAAAGTTAGTACACAAATTTTGGAATATCTTGACATGTGTTAAAGGATCACCTTTTTTATTATAGAGTTATAATTGAGGGACTTCAACATGTTTAAGAGGGACAACCCTAACAATATCAAGAGAAAGTGGGCTCGTAACATCAAATGTGGGCACACTAAACTTAGACTAACTCATAGAAGCAATTTGTTGTTGCAATGATGACACAGTTTGAGAAAGATTATTAATGGTTTCTTCTGTTGAGGAATTTATGCTAGACATGTTTGATTGAGAAGGTGGTGTGATGTTATTGAAATAAGGCATTGATTGAGAATAAGGTGGAGGATCACTATGGTAAGTTGGCATAGGATATGATTGAGTAGGGAATGGGATACTAAAAGGAGGAATAGAATGATTAGATGAAATGCCCCCTTGCATCACATTTATTGGTTGAGAGACAAGATGAATACTTATTGAAGGCATGGGTAAGGATGAAGGGTTGATTCAGGAGGACAGATTTCCCCCATGACTAATGGTTGTAGGTTTGACATTTTGAGTTGATGTAGCCATGATGTTTGAAGTGAAAGTAGGAATGGTAGCCAATGAAGTGGTCAAAGGAATAGAATGATTTATTTGTGTAGAAGGTTGTAAATAACCTAAGTTATCAGTACAACTCTTTATAGGCATGACATTAGAATCAACAATATAAGCAATTCCACACAATATATCAATTCCATTCTTATCACTTTGAATCATGTGATTTAGGCCTTCAATTAATGGAAAAGGTTCACTATTAGGGTATTCTTGGGACATCCATCTTTGAAACCTAGTCAATAGATACTCTAGTCAAAGCTTCTTCTTCATCATTGGAATCATCAATTGGATAAATAGAGATGTTATTAGGATGAGAAGAATTAGCATTATCCTCATTGAAAAAGCCACCCAAATTAGGCTCCACCTCCTTGATAATTAAACCTTGGGAAGCCTTAATTATAATGCTTCACCTAACAGGAATAGTGTAGGTAGGAATAATAGTGGTGAAACTTGTGCATTAGAGGGAAGATTTGAATTTGGAATTTGAATTTTGGGAATAAAGTTTGCAAAATTGAATAACGCAAAATTCAAGTAATTTATGATGACACAATTTGAACTTTGTTGAAAGGAAGAATGACACAATTTCCAAAATAATTTAAGAAATTGAGATTTAAAAAATTAGGGCCAGTGGGGTACCACTCAATTTCAAAATAAAATTTGTCAAAATTTGAATTTTTAAAATTACGACATATTATAATTAACCACTTAATTTTAAAAAAATTCTTGAAAGTTGAGATGTTGAATTGGGAAGTATTTTTTATTTTAGAGAGAGAAAAATTCAAGAAAATCAGCGAATTTTCTGGATTTAAGCAATTAAATACAGTCATAACAGTCTCCCAAAATTTCAGGAAAAAAAGCCAAGGTTCATGTTGAAAGTGCACACGGTCCTCCCAACTTTTTTGGAAATTCTCAGGGATGAAAATTATGATGATTTTAAAGCTAACCCCAAAAATTTGGTTGATTTTACAAAGTTCAGATAGGTGAAATTGGCGTTTGAATGTGAAAATAAGACCCTATTAGGGTTTTGAGAAAGACAAGATATTGAATTGCAAATTTGAAAAAGGTCAAACCTAATGGATAAAGCCACCTTAAATAATGTTTAGAAAACTGAAATTGATTGAAATTGATTGAAATCTAGATAAAATCCAATTAATTTTGAAAATTAGGGTTTGAAAATTTTGGATTTTGGAAAAGGGAGGGAAATTGAAAATTTGAATTTTAAACAAAAAGACAAATCTGAAAATATTCCTAAATTTGAAAATTAAATGTGAATTCAATTTTTTGCAAATGTTCAAGTTGATTTTTTTTAAATTAGGGTTTGACAATTAACCACTTAATTTTGTAAATTTGATTTCCATTTTGAACTAGACAATGATGAAATTGAATTTGACAAGTAATTGAATTTTTCAGATCTAAAACAATAATTAACAACTTTCTACAAGACAAGTTCAATTCCAATTTTTGAAAATTAGGGTTTTGATCAAATGGACCACTAAGTTTTGTAATTTTGCAAGAAAATTAAACTTCTAAATGAAAAATATACCATGATTTGAAATGCTAAGCATGCAAGATGTCAAGTTAACCAAAATGTAATTGTTGTGAAAGACGGTGAAGAAGAAATCAAGAGGAAAGTTTTTCTCTCCTCAAGAGGAGTGAAAGTTTCACAAAAGATTCTCCTTAACCTTTTCACGCACATTACATTTTGTAGTGTCATAAAATTGTCACCCTAACAAATTTTGACTGCATTAGGGTCCTCATGCAGGCGAGTTCAAATCCTCTAGCCTGATCAGATATTGGAGATTGCTCAGCCTTCAAAAATAGTTTCTTCCTTGGCCTCTACATCACCCCGTCCACACTCTACCCTGGAGAAATAGGTAGGACAAGGTTGTGGAACCACTATCCCCCTTGGACAGGGGCATGGCACCCCTTTCCCTACCCTATTCTGGGGTAGGACCCTTCCTAAGGTTGCATTGTTGGTTGTGCATTGGGCAGGAAACTCCCCCAATGTTGGCCTGTGACAAAAATTAGATCCACTAACATGTATTTAAGGGGGCATTCATCCTCTCATTTTCATAAGTGGAAGTTCATAAGTTGGATAGGTCGAAGTTGGATAGATTCAAGTTGCATAAGAAATCAAGCATTCAAGCATTCAAGTATTCTTTTCCAGTATTGAGCATTCTAAGTCTCCCTTCAAGGCTAGGTGTTGCATTCAAGTCAAGGATTCAACCATTGAAGAGAATATTGATTTCAACCTTCAATTCCACACAAGCATCTCTATCAACATTTCTTTCACAACCTACCTTGGGGTGATTTACAATTCAGTCTTTCATTTACAGCTACTTGCAAGTACTTTCTTTCATTACTTGGTTAATTCCAAAACTAGGGTTTGGCCTAAAGGAAAACCCCCAATCCCAACCCATTTTCCTCTCTTTTCCATGTGTAGGTTGTAGGTGTGCAATTGTACTTTCATATTCGAGCTCCATTTGTAGAGGCAGAAAAACCCTTTTCATTTTGCAGATTTTTCGGAGGACCATGTACATTCCTGCCACGGTTTGGGAAAATTTTCCTCAAATTCACAAGGTGACTTCATCGTGACATATTACTACCAGATCCTAGTACACAACTTCATCCCATATTCCAATCTCAAGTTATAATCAATTATTTGTCACTTTTGCACTATATAATTCAATCAATTTCCTTTCCATTTACAACAAGGAAGAGGGGATCAACTTAACATTCCCAATTCATTCAGAATTAAATTTACCATGTTCATGTGGAGAGATTGAATCTATTGAATTATCCTATCCTCTTCCTAATGTAACATGGTGAAAAGTGTTTGAAGGGTAATCAATAGTGAAACTCTCATCTCTTTTTGAGGGAAATAATAGTTTTCCTCTTGATCTATCATTCACCATTTTGCACCTTTACATTTTGGTGAACCCAATGTCTTGCATGCTTTCCTTTGAACAAAATTGCATATTTTTTATTTACAAGTTTCAAATTTCTGCAAACTTAGTGGTTAAATCAATAAAAAACCCTAGTTTTTAAAATTAAAATTAAACTTGTGATTTGTAAAAATTGCTCGTGGTTATCTTAGATTTGAAAATTGTTTTGATTGTCAAATTCAATTTCCTCATTGTCTTGTTCAATTTGCAATTAAAATTTACAAAATTAAGAGGTTACTTGTTAAAACCCTAATTTTCAAAAAACATTTTGAACTTGTGCAAAAATTGGATTTCCATTTAAATATCAGATTGGTCTTACAATTCAAATTTTCTATTTCCCCCCTTTTTCCCATAATTCAAATTTCAAAATTAAGTGGTTAGGTCATCAAACCATAATTTTTAAAATTAAGTGGATTTTGTGCGAGTTTCAAATCAATTTCATTTATATTCAGATTTCTAAACATTTTCCAAGGTGTCCCTATCCATTAGGTTTGACCCTTTTCCAAATTACAATTTAGTTCCTCTTTTTCTTCAAAACCCTAATAGGGTCCCATTTTCACATTTGCACCTTCATTTCTCCTATCTAGAGATCATTAAATTCACCAATTTTTTAGGGTTAGCTTTAGAATCATCATAATATCCATCCTTGAAAATTTTGAAAAAAGTTGGTCGGACCATGTGTGTTCCCACCATGGTCCTCGACTTTTTTCTCAAAATTTCGGGAGACTATTATGACTGTAGTTAATAGCCTAAATCTAGAAGATTGGGTGATTTTGTCGATTTTCTATCCCTCTAGAATTGGAAATACCTCCAAAAACTCAACATTTCAAATTTCAAGAATTTTTTTTTTAAATTAAGAGGTTCATTATAGTCTGCCCTAATTTTAAAAAAATTATTTTTGAAATTAAGTGGTATTCCTTAAGCCCTAATTTTAAAATTTCAATTTCTTTTCATTTTTTGGAATTGTTTCATTCCCTTCTTCCAACAAAGTTCAAATTGTGTAATCATTATTTTCTTAAATTTTACATTACTCAATTTTGTAAGCTTTGTTTTACAATTCAAAATTTAAATTTTCCCTCTAGTACATGAGTTTTACCAATATTAGTCCTACATATCCCATCCCTATTAGACGAAGCATTAGAATTAAGGCTTCCCAAGGTTTAATTATCAAGGAGATGGAGCCTAATTTGGGTGACTTCTTTAACAAGGATCATGCTAATTCTTCCCATCCTAATCATGTGCCTATTCACCCCATTAATGAATCTCATGATGAAGAAGAAGATTTAACTAGGGTTTCTTTATATCAACTTTCCACATTGGACACTCAATTTGATAGCTTTCAACAATGGATGTCCCAAGAATACCCTAATAGTGAAGCTCTTCCATTAATTGAAGGCCTAAAACGCATGATTGAAAGTGATAAGAGTGGAATTGATATATTACATGGCATTGCACATATTTTTTAATCTAATGTCATGCCTATCAAGAGTTGTGCCAAAACCCTAGGTTACTCACAACCTTCAACACAAGTCAATCCTTCAATTCCTTTGACTACTCCTATGAATAGTATTCCTACTTTCACATCTAGCATCATGGCTACTTCAACTTAAAATCTCATCCCTACAAAAATTTGTCATGGGGGGAATCCCTCTTCTTCATTTAATCCTCCATCTTTACCTATGTCTTCCATGAGTGTTCCTACCATTCATTAACCAATCAATGTGACACAGGGGGCAATTCATTCAACAACTTTATTCCTCCTCTAAGTGTCCCTTTTCCTACCCAATAATCATCAATCCCTACTGATCATAATGTCCCACCACCTTATTCTTAGTCCATGCCTTCTTTCAATAACATAAAACCACCTTCTGAATCACCTATGTCTAACATCAATTCTTGTATCAAAATGAGCATTAACAATCTCGCTCAAAATGTGTCTTCTTTACAACAACAAATTGCTTCCATGAGTCAATCCAAGTTTAGTGTGCCCACCTTTGATGTTGTGAGCCCACTTTCTCTTGATATTGTTAAATTCATACCACCTAAACATGTTGAGATCCCTCGATTGGAATTCTATAATGGAAAAGGTGATCCTCTTATGCATGTCAAAATATTTCACACCTTGTGTATTGATTTTGCTTATGATCAAAGATTGCTTGCAAAATTGTTTACAAGAACACTAAGAGATAAGGCTTTACAATGGTATTGCTCTTTGCCTTCTTATTCTATCACTTTCTTTCAACAACTAGACAATGCTTTCATCCAACAATTTCAAAACAACATGGTCCTAAAATCACTTTGACTAATTTAATGCATTGTAAACAAGGTGTTAAAGAGAAAGTGATTGATTTCATTGGTAGATATAATCATTGTGTGCTCAAATTTCTTTTCATATACCTGATAATGATATTCAAAGAATTTTCATTTCTAATTTACAAAAAGATATCAGGGAAAATCTTCTTTTGTCTGAGTTTACTTCCTTTCCGTAGTTGTGTGCAATAATCCATAATTATCAACTCGTTGTGAGTCAAATGGAGCAATCCACTCTTATGGCTCTTAGTGATAAGGGGAAGAGAGTTAAACAACCATTTGTGAAGTTCAAACCAACAAAAATCTTCATCAAGTTCAATGATCCAATCAACAACAACAATGTGAATACTACAACAGGTGTGCCTTCTATTTCAAAATTCTTCCAAAGAGAGAGACAATTTAATCCTTTTAATGAATCTTTACATAGTATTATGTATCAGTTGTTGCACAGAAATGTTATCAAACTTCCTCCTATAAAACAAATTAATTCTTCTAAACTTGCATCCCCTTATTTTGATAACAATTCCTTTTGTCAATTTCATCATCAACCTGGTCATCATACTGAGAAATGTTTTGCATTGAAGAATAAGATTCAAGATTTTATTGATAATAATACTATATCTGTGGCAGGTGTAAATGATAAACGGAATAAATCAGTAGCTCCTCCTAATCAAAATATTAAGATTTTCACTGACCCCTTGCCATTTCATACCTCTAACGTTATTGAGATTGTGCCTAATTGTATATATTCTGAAGAATTCACCTCTATGGCTCCAAACTTGGTTAATATGGTAGAAACACAGGATATGCCTAAGGATCCTTCTATTAAATCTGACCCTAGCGATACCATTAGAGCACCCAATGACCCTTTATACATAGTTGCAAAGGTTAAGGATATCCATTACCATGGTGCCCTGATTGATTCCTCTTGCATGGTTAATGTCATAGCTGAAGACTATCTTTTCACTTTATGATTGCATAAACCAATATATGATGCTTCTAATATGGTTGTGAGTTATTCGATGGCTTCTCTTGTCCTACCATTTCTTCTATCACCCTTCATGTTGAGGTTCATACTAAATCCTTGGGTGTTGACTTTGTTATCATACCTTCTTCTAAGCAATTCCATGTGAAGTTGGGCTATCCTTGGCTATCTTCCATGAAGGCTATTTGTTCTCCAATACACAAGTGTCTAAAATTTCCTCACAATGGTGAAATCATAACCATGAACCATAGCTTATTTTATCCATCCAAAAGAAGTCCTGGTGTTCCTATTGATCTCTTTTAGCCTAAACAATTTCAATCTTTTCCATCAAGGAGCAATGCTCTTTTTCAATCTTGTGAAAAATGGAAGAAAAATGTGATTTTATCCTTAAGTCAACCTAGATCCCCAACACTTGGCATTCCTATTATTCTTTAAGATGAGGTTATTCCCTTCATATATAGAACTAATCTCCCTCTTAAGGAAGATCATCAACCTAGATTCCTATGGATGTGACTTTACCTTCTCTTAAGGAGAACAACAATATTCTTCCTAAGGTTAGACCTATAGCTCCTCCTCATGATGGAACTGGTCTCCTTCCTATACCTGATATTCCTCCTTTCTATGGTGCAGTTCCACCTCCTTCCTATTATCAAGAGAAGATGCCTTCTTCTCCTATTGTTCAACCAAAAAGACATCAACCTAAACCTTCCACTATAAAGGAGAGAAATATTCCTACTTTTTCAAGTGTTCCTCCTCCTTCTCAGCCTTCCACTACGACTCGATGAAATCATTGTGCGAGAGAATGCCGACAAAGATGCAATGTTCGAGCTCGTGAAACTATCCCTCAAAATATTCAATCTCCTCGAACTCCAACAGTTGACATGATTCCCTTTTCTCCTAAGAAAGATGTTCAACCTACATCTCAAAATCATAGGGTGCACAAAACATGTGATGGTTTTACTCCTATTCATGTTCGTGCTCCTCTTTCTCTAAAATTTGATGAAGAAATGGGTGAAAATGTTATTCATAATGGAAATACAACTCCTAAGTTTTCTAATACTGAGTATGAATATGTTGACATAGACAAGTATTTATCAGATGAGTTTTCAAAACCCTTAATCCTAGCTCCTAGAATCAAACAAAGTTACTTACAACATGAGAATAGTCCTTGTTTGGATCTTGTGATAGCTCCATCTACTATGCTCGATGTCGCTCCTCTAGCATGTTGCTTGCCTTTCCAAAATATTGATGAACAAGATCAAGAGGCAGATTTTGTGCTAGATTAGTAATATTAGCATTGCAAATCTTTCTCTCGCTCCTTTCTTTCTCTGTTGTAACCATTCTTCTATTTGTATCCCTGATATTCTATTATTCCCTTAATGTCTACTTGGGAACGATGCAAATCATTGAGATCTTTTCTTGGTCTCTTTCATGTTGACTCAAAATACATCCTCTCTTTCCTTTCTTCTAAGGTAGTGTCGTTCTTTGGGGAATGAAGATTATTATATGCATATACATACATGATATACATGAATTATCATACAACATACTTACCTAGAGGAAAGCAACACTACCTCGTGTATTGTGTTAATTATCCTTGGGTTTATTCCTTGATTGGGGGCTACATCCTTGCGATAATGTGCTCCCTCCTTCTCTCTCTTAGGTGTATCCTACCTTAAATAAATCGCTCCCGATAAGGCACGTGCAATCCTTTAACATGGGGGCATACACTCTGCTCATACTTTCCTTCTTCTGATACTTATAATTACTTAGTGAACTTTATTTTGCTTCATAATCTTTTGTATCCTTTCTTTCATCACTCATAGTGAGGGGAACTTTCCTACTTGCAGTCATGGTTATCCCCTTCTTGATCTTACCTTTTATGTTGTCAATCAAATTCGTAAGATCCTAAGTCCACTGGGGGCTTGGTGCATCTTGCCTCCTTGATGTGGTAAAAGAATTTAAATCTTGTTTCCTTGTACTTTACCGACAGTGTTGGCATACGCTTATACTCCTGCTAAGGTGGTGTCTAAATATAGTGTCATAAATTTGTGACCCTAAAATTTTTTGACTATATTAGGGTCCTCACGCATGCGAGTTTGAATCCTATAGCTTGACCGAAGACCAAATATTTTTTAGCCTTCAGAAAAAACTACTTCCTTGGCCTCTGCATCACCCCATCCACAATCTGCCCTAGAGAAAGGGATAGGACAGGGGCATGGCACCACTGTCCACACTTGGACAAGGGCGTGGTAGCCCTGTCCTCCTAGGATAGGGATGTGGCACCTCTGTCCCTACCCTATTTTGGGGCATGACCCTTCCTAGGGTTGCATTGTTGGTTGTGCATCGAGTCGGTAACTCCCCTGATGTTGGCTGCGGATTCATCCTCAGAGTCATCATGTAACTCTCTTCAAATCTTGCATTCCTTTAAGGATATCTAGATGCAAAATGACCAATCTTATTACATGCAAAACATTTAAAAGGTGTTTTTCCTTCATACTCACTTCCTGTCGGTCCTTTAGGTACTCTTCTAGCAAATAAGGCTTCAAGTTGCTCAAATTCTTCATCATGTTTCCTCATATCTTCCAGTTCTTTTGCATATAGGGCTTTCCAATCACTTTTGTCAGTAGATGATGATGCATGAAAAGAAGGTTCAGACTTTGCAACTCTAGAGGGTCCAAATTCTACAAGATCAAAAGAAGATAATTTCCCAATCAAAATGTCTCTATTAACTGAAGTGTTTGCCATTGTTCTCAGTTCATTAATTGCAATTGCCTTCATCTTGTAAGCCGGTGGAAGGTCTCTCAAGACTTTGGAAAGTATTTCATCTTCACTTAGAGATACTCTACAATATTGAATTCCCATGATAATCTCATTTACTCTTTTCATAAATATAGCAATTCTTTCATTATCTTCCATCTTCAAGTTCTCATACCCTACCCGATAACCATCAATTTTAGCAATTTTAATAGTAGGATCACCTTCATTCAGAGTTTGCAATTTATCCCACATAACCTTTGCCAATTATTTATCAATTAATCCTATAATTTGCTGATCAGTAAGTGCACACAAGAGGGCTTCTCTAGCTCTGCAGTCATTTTCAATATTCTTGTCTGGGTTTGCAAGAGCAAAATTGCCAGATGTCGGATTAGAAGGTGTATACCCTTTCTCAGTGATCTCCCAAATATCCTTGCCAAGACATTTAAGATGAGTCTCCATTTGAATTTTCCATATCCCATAATTCATTCCATCAAGCTTAGGGATTTCTCTTCTGAAAATAGTTTCTAGTGGATTAGAATTATTAGCTACCAAAGGAACTACATCAAGAGGTTAAGCTTCTGCAAAATAGGACCAATGCTCTGATACCAATTGTTAGGATAACTGGTGAACAACTGAGAGGGTGGGTGAATTAGTTGTTAACAAATTACATTAATCAAACCACTTTATAACCTTTAAACGGAGCACATAAACATTGAATGCCAGAGTAGAAGAAATAGATACTTGTAAGCAATAAAACTTAATAATGAAATAGAGAATTAACACAATGCAACGATACCACATAACACCATTATTTGTATGTGGAAAACTTGGTAAAGGGAAAACCATGGTGGGAAGCCTACCCACAGTCTGATGATACTTTTGTAGAAAGTATGTGATACAATAAGGGGCCTACACGTGTAGGAAAGCACACTACCTAGAGCATAATACTCATTACAAAAGAGTCTCATTGACTACAGAGAGGTTATGAACCCCTCAAGATAATTGGAAAACAATCTAGAAGAATGAATTGCCAGAGATAGCATCTACCATGCTTGATTACAGTCTCGGTTAAGCTCAATACCAAAGGCCTTTAACCTCTTACTTAAACCCGATTCGATCACCTATGATCAACCAAAACTCCTTCGCATATGATATTACATTCCAAGACCACGAGATATATTATTCCCATACCATGCCATAATCTACAATGAGATCTTACATCAATTTATACAAACCCTATGGCCTAAACCAATTAGATTGGCCACCTAAAAGATATTACAATAAGATCATTACATACATCCATATTTCAATGATATTCCATGTCGGCTTAAGACCAAAACAACCATTAACCAATCCATAAAACATCCCTGTAACGTGTAGAGAACACGTTAATATGATACCAATCCATAATGTAGATAGGTACCAGACCTAATCAAGGATCACCTTCTGCATCCTAAATTCCATCTAGAAGCCGCAGAAGCACTACTTATGCATTCTATCAAAGATTCTCAGTAAAATCTCTATCGATTAAACCTTAAACCCTTACCGGTAACACAAGATCTTCTATCGGTAACCAAAACCTATCCGTCGGTAACCAACCATAACAACTAGTGTTGGAATCAATGACAAAACATCAATGCAACACATTATGAATTCCTCAATATTGCCAACAATCTCCCCCTTTGGCATTGATGGAAACACTAGATGTGAAAAATTTCTAAGTACCAAGAAATGCCAAACAAGTCTACCCCTGTGGAAGACAACCAACAATATCTTGTATATCAATAACTCTCCCCCTATGAATAATATCTCTGTAAAGTTCTGAATTTATTTTTCACATCACTATCTCTCCCCCTTTGACATCAATGCCAGAAATCTGACAAAAATATCAAAGCAAGAATATAAGCCTCTAAATCTCAAAGCTGACTACTCCCTCTGAGTAGTAGCATCACTACATCAACCCGAAGTAAAGGATAAAATTGATGATGCATACCAGACTGATGGTCTACTCCATCAATTAAGTTTCTATCAGAGGGGTAGATACCCCTAACCTGTCTCTCAAATACTCAAATGATTCCTTAGACAATGGTTTAGTGAATACATCTGCAATTTGTTCTTTAGTGTTCACATGAACCAATTTGACTTCCTTTTCTTCCACCTTGTCCTTCAGAAAGTTATATTTTATTGATATGTATTTATTCTTAGAGTGAAATACTAGATTCTTAGACATGTCAATAGATATAGAGTTATCACAATAGATAACTACCGGTTCACTATAATTTACCTTGTTATCCTTCAACATTTTCTTCATCTACAAGACTTGAGTGCAATTAGTTGCTGCTGCAACATATTCAACTTTTGTAGTAGATAAAAAAATGCATGACTATTTTTGGCTGATCCATGAAACCAATTTCTTTCCAAGAAAAAAATCTCCACCAGAAGTGCTCTTCCTATCATCAGTATCTCTTGTCTAGTCTAAATTTGTATATGCACATAAAGTGAAGTTATCATCTCTAGAATACCATAAGTCATATTCTGTTGTTCCTTGCAAATACTAGAATATCCGCTTTACTGCACATTCATGATTTTCTTTAGGATTACTTTGATATCTTGAAACAATACTTACTACATTCATAATATACGGTCTAGTCTGAGTTAGATATAACAAGCCACCAATCATAGACTTATACCTTGTCAGATTTACTGGTGCAGATGTGTCTTTGATAGATAATTTCTCACTTGTCACCATAGGAGTACTTATGAGTTTAAAATTATCCATACCAAACTTATTCAACAATTCCCTTAGATACTTAGTTTGACAGATAAAGATGCCTTTGTCAGTTTGAGTAATCTGCAAACCTAAGAAAAGTCTCATCTCACCAATCATGGACATTTCAAATTCATTCTTCATATTATTAGAGAATTCCATGCATAATTTATCTTTACCTACAAAAATGATATCATCAACAAATACTTCAATAATCAAAATATCATCATCAGTGATATTATTATATAAATTATTGTCAACACTATCTTTAGTAAAACCAAGCTTCAAAAGATATTTATCCAACCTTGCATACCAAGCTCGGGGAGCTTGTTTCAATCCATATTAAGTTTTCCTTAATCTGCAAACCATATCTTTATCATCTATCAGTGAAAATACATTAGGCTGCTCAATGTATACCTCTTCCTCAAGTTCACCATTCAAAAATGCACATTTAACATTCATTTGATAGACCTTATAGTTACTATAAGCTGCATAGGCAAGAAATAGTCTAACAACTTCAATTCTAGCTACAAGTGTAAATGTCTCAGCATAATCTTACAACTTGACCATCTTCATTTAGTTTATTCCTAAAAACCCATTTAGTTCCAATAACATTCTTATTTTTAGGTCGGGGAACTAAATTCCAAGTCTCATTCTTCTCTATCTGATCTAATTCATCTTCCTTAGCCTTTAACCAATATTTATCTTTACAAGCTTAAATAACAGATGCCATTTCAATTTGAGAAATAAGACATACCTCTTCATTTGCAAATCTTCTTCTTGTCATAACTCCCTTGTTCCTATCTCCAATGATTTGATCTTTAGAATGATTTAACCTTACATACCTTGGTGTCTTCTAAATTTTAGGTTCATTGTTTTGATCATCAGTCACATTTGATTTTTTTTTTATTGTGTCAGTGCAACTATCTCAGTGTCTTGTATTGGTTGAGGCATTGTTGGTTTAGTTATGATCATTTCCACTACCGGTTCATCCTCAGAGTCATCACTTACTCCTTCCTCATCCCCTATGTAGCATTGTTTGCTTAATTGAATCTATATATGTTCTGATTAGGCTTAAATGACTTATTAACTCTCTCTTCAAATCTTGCATTCCTTTTAGGACATCTAGATGCAAAATGACCAATCTTATTACATGCAAAAAATTTAAAAGGTATTTTTCCTTCATACTTACTTCATGTCGGTCCTTTAGGTACTCTTATAGCAAATAAGGCTTCAAGTTGCTCAAATTTTTCATCCTCTTTCCTCATATCTTCCAATTATTTTGCATATAGGGCTTTCCAATCACTTTTTCTGGTAGATGATGATGCATGAAAAGAAGGTTCAGACTTTGCAGCTCCAAAGGGTCCAAATTCTTCAAGCTCAAAAGCAGATAATTTCCCAATCAGAATGTCTCTGTTAACTGAAGTGTTTGCTATTGTTCTCAGTTCATTAATTGCAATTGCCTTCATCTTGTAAGTCGGTGGAAGAGATCTCAAGACTTTGGAAACTATTTCATCTTCACTTAGAGATCCTCCACAACACTGAATTCCCATGACAATCTGATTTACTCTTTTCATAAATATAACAATTCTTTCATTATCTTCCATCTTCAAGTTCTCATACCTTACTGAGTAACCATCAATTTTAGCAATTTAAATAGTAGGATCACCTTCATTCAGAGTTTGCAATTTATCCCACATAACCTTTGCTGATGATTTATTAGTTAATCCCATGATTTGTTGATCAGTAAGTGCACACGAGAGGGCTTCTCTAGCTCTATAATCATTTTCAATATTCTTGTCCAGGTCTGTAGAAGCAAGATTGCCAGATGCCAGATTATAAGGTGTATATGCTTTCTTAGTGATCTCACAAATGTCCTTTCTAAGACATCTAAGATGAGTCTCCATTCAAATTTTTGATATCCCATAATTTATTCCATCAAGCTTAGGGATTAATCTTCTGAAAATAGTTTCCGGTGGATTTGAAGTTTTAGCTGCCATAGGATCTAACTCAAGCGGTTAAGCTTCTGCAAAAGAGGACCAATGCTCTGATACCAAGTTTTAGGATAACCAATGAACAACTAAGGGGGGGGGTGAATCAGTTGTTAACATATTATATTAATAAAACCACTTTATAACCTTTAACCAGAGTACATAAACATTAAATACCGGAATAGCAGAAACAGATACCAGTAAGCAATAAAACTTAAGAATGAAACATGGAATTAACATAGTGCAACCATACCACATAACACCATGATTTTTATGTGGAAATCCCGGTAAAGGGAAAATCCATGGTGGGAAGCCTACCCACATTTAGATGATACTTCTGTAGAAATTGCGTGATACAATAAGAGGCCTACACATGCAGGAAGACACACTACCTAGAGCATACTACTCATTACAAAAGAGTCTCACTGACTACAGAGAGATTATGGCCACCTCAAAATAATTGGACAACAATCTAGAAGAATAAACTGCTAGAGATAGCATCTACCATGCCTAATTACAGTCCTGGTTAAGATCAATATTAGATGCCTTTGACCTCTTACTTAAATCCAATTCGATCACCTATGATTGACCAAAACCCATTTGCATATGATATTGCATTCTATGACCACGACACATATTATTCCCATACCATACCATAATCTACAATGAGATCTTACATCAATTTATACAAACCCTAAGGCCTAAACCAATTAGGTCAGCCACCTAAAAGATATTATAATAAGATCATTACATACATCCATATTATAATGATATGCCATGTTGGCTTAAGACCAAAACAATCATTAACCAATCTATAAAACATCCCAGTAATGTACAGAGAACATGTTAACATGATATTGGTCCATAACCTAGATAGTTATCAGACCTAATTTGGGTCCACCATGACAAGGAGATATCTCCAATAAGTTGTGGCACGATCAAGGATCAGCTTTTGTATCTCGAATTCCATCTAGAAGTTGCACCAACACCACTTATGCATTCTTTCAAATATTCTCAGTAAAAGCTCTATCGGTTAAACCTTAAACCCTTACCAGTAACACATGATCTTCTACTGGTAACCAAAATCTGTCTACCGGTAACCAACCATAATAGATAGTGTTGACATCAATAAAAAACATCAATGCAACACATAATCAATTCCTCCATATTTCCAATAGACTAATGGTTGTAGGTATGACATTTTGAGTTGATGTAGCCATGATGTTTGAAGTGAAAGTAGAGATGGTAGCCATCAGAGTGGTCAAAGGTGTAGAATGCTTTATTTGTGTAGAAGGTTGTGAATAACCTAAGTTCTTAGCATAACTCTTTATAGGCATGACATTAGAGTCAACAATATGAGCAATGCCAAGCAATATATCAATTCCATTGTTATCACTTTGAATCATGCGCTTTAGGCCTTCAATTAATGGAAAAGCTTCACTATTAGGGTATTCTTGGGACATCCTTTGTTGAAAGTTGCTCAATAGATACTCTAGTCAAATCTTCTTCTTCATCATTAGAATCATCAATTGGATAAATAGAGATGTTATTAGTATGGGAATAATTAGCATTATCCTCATTGAAAAAGTCACCCAATTTAGGCTCCATCTCTGCAGTAATTAAACCTTGGTAAGCCTTAATTATAATGATTCATCTAATGGGAATAGTATAGGTAGGACCAATATTGGTAAAACTCATGCACTAGAGGGGAGATTTGAATTTGGAATTTGAATTTTGGGAACAAAATTTGCAAAATTGAATAACGCAAAATTTGATGAATTTATGATGACATAATTTGAACTTTGTTGAAGGGAAGAATGACACAATTTCTAAAATAATTTAAGAAATTGAGATTTAAAAAATTAGGGCCAATGGGATACCACTCAATTTCAAAATTATATTTGTCAAAATTTGAATTTTTAAAATTAGGGCAAATTATAATTAACCACTTAATTTAAAAAAAAATCTTGAAAGTTGTGATGTTGAAATTGGGAAGTATTTTTTATTTTAGAGAGAGCAAAATTTGAGAAAATCAGCCAATTTTCTGGATTTAAGAATTTAAATACAGTCATGACATTCTCCCAAAATTTCAAGAAAAAAAGCCAAGGATCGTGTTGAATGTGCACATGGTCCTCCCAACTTTTTTGGTAATTTTAAGGGATAAAAATTACGATGATTTTAAAGCTAACCCCCAAAAATAGGTTGGTTTTACAAAGTTTAGATAGGTGAAATTGAGGTTTGAATGTGAAAATAGGACCCTATTAGGGTTTTGAAAAAGACAAGAAATTGAATTGGAAATTTGAAAAAGGTCAAACCTAATGGATAAGGCCACCTTAAATAATGTTTAGAAAACTGAAATTGATTGAAATTGATTGAAACTTAGACAAAATCCAATTAATTTTGAAAATTAGGGTTTCAAGACCTAACCACTTAATTTTAAATTTTGGATTTTGGAAAAGTGAGGGAAATTGAAAATTTGAATTTTAAACAAAAAGACAAATCTGAAAAACAGTCCTAAATTTGAAAATTCAATTTGAATTCAATTTTTTGTAAAAGTTCAAGTTGATTTTTTTTTAAATTAGGGTTTCGACAATTAACCACTTAATTTTGTAAATTTGATTTGGAATTTGAACAAGACAATGATGAAGTTGAATTTGACAAGAAATGCAATTTTCAGATGTAGAACAATAGATAGCATTTTGTTACAAGACAAGTTCAATTCCAATTTTTGAAAACTAGGGTTTTGATCGAATGAACCACTAAGTTTTGTAATTTTACAAGAAAATTAAACTTGTAAATGAAAAATATACTATGATTTGAAATGTTAAGCATGTAAGATATTTGGTTCACCAAATGTAATGGTTGTGAAGAGGGTGATGAAGAAACCAATAGGGAAGTTTTTTCTCTCCTCAAGAGGAGTGAAAGTTTTAGAAAAGATTCTCCTTAACCTTTTCACGCACATTACATTTTGTAGTGTCATAAAATTGTGACCCTAGAAATTTTTGACTAAATTAGAGTTCTCATGCACGTGAGTTCGAATCCTCTAACTTGATCAGAGACCAAAGATTGATCGGCCTTTAGAAACAACTTCTTCCTTTGCCTTTGTATCTCCCCATCCACATTTTGCACTAGAGAAATGGGTAGGACAAGGGCATGGTGCCACTATCTCCCCTTGGATAGGGGTGTGGACCCCTTGTCCTCCCAGGATAGGGTCATGGTGCCCTTTTCCTCCCATGACAGGGGTGTGGCGCCCCTTTCTGTGCCCTATTTTGGGGCAGGACCCTTCCTAGGGTTGCATTGTTGGTTGTGCATCAAGCAGGAAAGTTCCCCGATGTCAACCTATGACAAAAATCAAATCCATTAACATGTATTTAAGGGGGTATTCATCCTCTCATTTGCATAAGTTGGATAGGTCAAAGTTGGATAGATTCAAGTTGCATAAGCAATCAAGCATTCAAGCATTCAAGCATTCTTTTCCAGCATTGAGCATTCTCAAGTTTCCCTTCAAGGCTATGTGTTTCATTTAAGTCAAGGATTCAACCATTGAAGAGAGTATTGATTTGAACATTCAATTCCACACAAGCATCTCTATCAAAATTTCTATCACAACCTCCCTTGAGGTGATTTACAATTCAGTCTTTCATTTACAGCTACTTGCAAGTACTTTCTTTCATTACTTGGTTAATTCCAAAACTAGGGTTTGACCTAAAGGAAACCCCCAATCCCAACCCATTTTCCTCTCTTTTTTATGTGTAGGTTGTAATTGCATGGTTGTACTTTCGGATTCAGGTTCCATTTGCAGAGGCAAAAAAACCCTTTTCGTTTCAAGGATTTTTCGGAGGACTGTGTACATTCCCACCAAGGTCCAGGTAACTTTTCCTCAAATTCGCAAGGTGACTTCATCTTGTCATATTATTGCTAGGTCCAGGTGCACAACTTCATCTCATATTCCGATTTGAAGTTATAATAAATTCTTTGTTACTTTTACACTACATAATTAAATCAATTTCCTTTCCATTTCCAACAAGAAAGAGGGGATCAACTTAACATTCCCAATTCATTCATAATTCAACGTACCATCTTCATGTAGATAGATTGAATCTAGTGAATTATCCTATCCTCTTCCTAATGTAACATGGTGAAATTTTTTTGAAGGGTAATCAATAGTGAAACTCTCATCTCTCTTTGAGGGAAACGGTAGTTTTCCTCTTGATCTATCATTCACCTTTTCTCCACCATTACACATTTAAAAGTGGGGGGAGAATTCACTAGATCTAATCTCAATAGGAAGACATTGAATGCTAAGTGAATTGATGATGGATTTGGAGAGTAAAAGTAACCCCTATTTAGAATGTAAAAGGTTGAGTTATATGATTTAAGACTAAGTGTAAAAGAGACAAAGAAATAGTTATAACTTGAGATAAAAATGTGAGATGAAGTTGTGAACCTAGAATTGGTAGTAAAATATTGAGATGAAGCTCCCCTTCAAATTTGAGAGAAAGTTGTCAGGACTATGTTGAAAGTGCACACGATCCTCTGAAAAATCCACGTGATGAAAAGGGTTTTTTCATCTTATAAAATAAAGTCCAAATCTGCAAATAGAGCTGCACATCTACAACCTACACACATAAAAGAGAGGAAAAGGGGGCTGGGATTGTGGGTTTGCCTTCAGGTCAAACCCTAGTTTTTGAATTAATCAAATGATGAAAAGTAGTACTTCCAAGTAAATGTAAATGAAAGACTGAAATAGACTTCACCTCAATGGAGGATGCAATTTAAATGTAGATATAACTACTTGAAGGATATGTAGGATTGAATGTGAAGAGAGATATCCTCTTCAATGGTTGAATCATTGACTTGAATGCAACATCTATCCTTGAAAGGATACTTGAGAATGCTCAATGCTTGAATTCTTGATAGCTCGAATGCTTCATCAATTGAATTCTAAACTATGAAAATGAGAGGGTAAAAGCATCTTATATATTCGTCAATTAGGGTTAATTGACTTTTTTTTCATCATAGGCTGACATAGGGAAACTTTTCCCGCTTTCCAAATGAAAAGCCCAATGAAGGATCAATGCAAAGGGGGTCCAAAATAGGGAAAGGATATGGGTGCCACATCCTTGTCCTACCTTTATCCAGGACATAAATAAGGGTTTAGGTAGTGCGGGGTGTGAGGAAATCCAGTTTTCGAGGCTTGAGCAAGTCTCAAGTCTCCAATCAGGCTTGGGGATTCGATTCACCAATGTGAAGACCCAAATATGGTTGAAAATTGCAAGGTCGCAATTTTATGATGGGTAAGTGCACCAAGACGGTGAACATAAAAGTGGCAACATGCCTAAAAAAACAAAATTTTTCATAACTCGTACAGGTTTTAAATTTCAAAAACGTGCTAGGCTTGGTAATACCAAGCCTAGAGAAAAAACAATAAAAAAAACCAAAAGTTCCTCAAAACCTGAACGGGTTATGAGAAACATATTTCTTTTGTGTAGGCCATAGGTTTTGGCCATTTTCAATGCCAAAACCCATGGAACAACAGCAAGGAGAAGCCAAAAAAGCATCTTACCTGCATGGGTTTGCAACCATTTTTTATTTTCCCATCATTGAAAGTAATTTTTAACAATGGCACCCCTCTGAACAAGTAAGATTTGATTTGTTTGATTATTTTTCTTTGCATTTTAATTAAATTAGGGGTTTTTAATTGATTTAAGTTTTGTTTTTATTAATTTGATGTCAGATTCTTCAAGCAATCCCCAAAAACAAAATCGACAACAAAGACCTCCTCCTGTACAAGCAACATAAGAAAACCTTGTTAACATTGTACAAGAGCAATAAGAAAACCCTCAAAATATTTAAAATGTTGTTCCTCAACAACCACCACCACCACAAAACCCTCCACGTCCTCCATTAGATTATGTAGATGCCACACAAAAGGATCTCATCAATCGCCTTACACAAAATAGTGCCCAAATTTCTATATTGGTGAGTAGGTTGAGGACCTCTAGACTTGAGCACCGCTCAACCCTTGCCAAAACACTAGAAACAATGGCTAATAGTGCAAATGAGGTATCTAGGGAGGTTACAAAATGGGGTCCCTGGAGGGATAGATCTCGAACATTTTATACAGATGGGTTGTCATATGATCAAGTGAAGAAAAAGGGCATAGTTAAAGCTAAGATATGTGCTCTTTTCACTGATCTTGTTACCAGTAACAACCTAGAACTAAATACGACTCAGTTTCCTATACACTGGTGTGTTCATCCTAGGTTGAAAGATGCTTTTTGGGATAGGTGGTATATGGTCTTTGACCAACCACCTTGTAATAATTGGGAAGTGCCTCTATATTTTTTGAGAAAGTTGTATCGTGAGTTTATCCTCGGTGAGAAGTTGAATTACTTTGACATCCAATAATTTCAGGGTAGAGGGAGAGGCTTTGTGCAGGATAGACCTAGGGCACATAAGATGGTATATCCATAACATAGGAGGCGTATAGCTCCTAAACCCATGATTCATGTCATTGTTCCTATATCCTTGAAGGAGTTTATGGAATTATAGACTCTTCAGGCAGCTGCATCATTGACTAATGTTATTGTTCAACGTGGCACACAACTGGTCAGAGCAGAGGATGTACCAGCACCTGCAGCACCTCCTTCATTAGCGATGCTTCCTTCATCAGCAGCACCTCCTTCCTCAACGACATCTCCTTCATCAACAGCACCTCATGCATCATTTGGCATGAGCCATCCCATTCAGCATATGTGCCTTGCCTGCCAGGGTGTATGTTCTGGTGTAGACACTGACACGAACAAGGATGATGGGACATCTCATTCATGTACATGTTGCAGGAGTAGATGCCATGCTTCCACTGCAGAGGATGTGGCCCTCATCGACGAACTGCTCAATATGTTGTACCCTCTCTATTAGACACAGATGCGTTTAATTTTGTTTATGACATATTATCAATTAAGTGACTAAATCTTATAAAAAGAAATGAATTTTTATTTTTAGAACAATTTAAAGTGACATATAAATAAAATGCATTGCAGGGTGCAATAGGTGGTGGGAGTACACCACATACCGTTCAGTCGACTCCACAGTCATGAGTAGTTTCGCCACCAGAGGTAAAGATTTGTAAATTTGTTAAAAATATAATAATACATTGGATTCAAAATATATTTTGTTAATTATATGTATCATTACTTGATATTTTGTAGGGCTTATCAGTGGATGAGATGTCCCAACTTGATGATATCACTCTTTTAGCCATTGACTTTGGCCAAGATAGCTATGCGATACCATTTAGATTTATATATTTTTGACTTAAGTGATATATTAAATACATGCTCTTTTCTCTTATGTTAATTTTTTTCCATTAGTTTACCCCACCTGCCTCAAGGACATATTGTGTGAGAAAGCCATCCTCTAACACTTCGAGGTAGAAAAAGATATCCTCTCGGACACCCAAACGATAGAAGGTAATTCACTACAATTTAAATTCAATTGTTGAAATGTATTATGATTAAACATGTATATGTAGATATTGATAAATGCACTTAATTTATTTGTTCTATATACAGAAAAATATGGGGTTTACAGAATTAATGAATGTACCTGATGTCGATGAGGTTCGGCAGAGGGAAGAGGTGATATCTTCATATTCACTTTGGATTGCATTCTTGCTTGTTCGAAATAACTAAATCCTTTTATGTCTATATCATATGTTATCAGTTTTCATACAGGAAATGGTAATAGCTGCATCAAATTCGACTAGGCCTCCTAAGGTTAGAGGAGAACTATACGAGGCTTCGGTGTGCATTTTTTCTACATATCTTAAAAATATTTTTTTCATCTAGTTTGTCAACAACTTTGGGTTATTAACTTGTATGTTTGTCTTTAAACTATTACATGCCCCTTCCAAACTTCCTAGTGTTATTCTACCATTCCATTTCAGTAGAAGTCCTACACGTATATTATGGGATCCAACATGACCAAGGCAACAGGTATGTTTGTCTTAGATCAACTCCTTTTCACTAAGTGCACAACAGAGTTGAAACCATCTAGTTAACTCCTTTTGGATCACTTACCATGGATATAGGAAATGGTCGTAACTTATTCATCTGTGACTTTGCCTCCTACGACCACAGCACATCCATCTAAGGCTCTGGTATGCTTTAGTTTTTTAGTCTATTCATTTTTAGTTATTATGTGTTATTTGACATATATGTCATTAAAATATATTAATGTTGTTTAACCAGTTACAACCTCCTGTAGGACATCCCACGGATCCTCAACCTCACCGAATTGCAAAAGACAGAGATGAGGTAATCAACATTTCAACTTCAAACAATTTAGAGTTCAATATTTAGTTATTTTGATGTTATATTGATAAAATATATCTAATTAGACATTTGAATTGTCCTTGTGCAGCCACTTGCAGAGCCACGTACTGCTTCGAAGAGGCTCGACTTTGATGATCTGCCACAGTCATAGATACTGATAGAGACATATAGTTATATTTGTGGTCATTGAAGGACCAATTTTTTATATATTCGACATTTGTATATGTATATATCGACTTTGACAGACATGGCACATGCCACATTTTTGTAACTATTATTGATTTGGCATCTATGCTATTTTTTGATATATGTACATGATTATTGTTCATTTTGATATATATGAAACTTGATATTCGATCCAATTTGTTCATTGATATATATGAAACATGATATTCCTGAAACTTAGTTATTTGCTATTGAAATGTGATCAAATTTGTTAGTTGTGTATATGTCTTGAAATGTGATCCAATTTGTTTGTTACTTGTAACTCATATGGCGTATACTTTTAAACTATCTATTTCTCATATTGTGTATACCCAACTACTGATAACGGTAATGTTGATATTCTGTATTTTGATTGAGTGAATTTACTTTGAGTCCTTTGTGCATGAAGAGATTGGAGTGAAGTTATTATTTCATAAACTCATTCTTATGGAGTGAAGTTCATCATTTCATCACCTATAAAAGAAGAGTTGATTCACTTATGGACAATCTATTTGAACCTATGGGGTCATTTTATCACTGCCTAAAAAATCCTATCTCGGTTTTGCGCAACTCGATTCCATTTTCTTGTGGTTAGATTTTTTCCGTCACATCAAAAACTGTCAGTGAGAGGTGGCAAAATAGTGCATCTTTCGTTATGCTTGTCATGGGAATGAACCATTAGCACAAGCACATCTAGGTGGTCATATTTATGCTAGGTGTGCCCTTATCTCACTCCCCAAGATGTCTGATCATTACGAGCCACCTCATGGTGATGTTTTCCCTTGAGCGCTCAAAGTGGAAAAAATGGTCAACCTTTGACGTCCCGTAACTCGGAGACCATGGCACTTATGAATGATCTATTTGAACCTATGGGGTCATGTTGTCTCTTCCTAAAAAATCCTATCTCGATTTTCGGCAGCTCGATTCTATTTTCTCGTGGTGAGATTTTTTCTGTCTCATCAAAAACTGTCAAAAACTGTTAGTGAGAGGTTGCAAAATAATGCATCTTTCGTTCTGCTTGTTGTGGGAATGAACCATGAGCATGAGCACATCCGGGTGGCCAATTTTATGCTAGGTGTGCCCTTTTCTCACTTCCCAAGGTGTCTGATTGTTACAAGCCACCTCGTAGTGACTTTTTCCCTTGAGCGCTCAAAGTGGAAAAAATGGTCAAACTTTGACGTCCCGTAACTTGGAGACCATGGCACTTATGGATGATCTGTTTGAACCTATGGGGCCATGTTGTCACTGCTTAAAAAATCCTATCTCGGTTTTGGGCAACTTAATTCCATTTTCTTGTGGTGAGATTTTTTCTGTCACATCAAAAACTGTCAAAAATTGTTAGTGAGAGGTGGCAAAATAGTGCATCTTTTGTTCTGCTTGTCATGGGAATGAACCATCAGCGTGAGTGCATCCAAGTGGTTGGGTTTATGCTAGCTATGCCCTTTTCTCTCTCCCCAAGATGTCCAATCATTACGAGCCACCTCGTAGCAGTGTTTTCCCTTGAGCACTCAAAGTGGAAAAAATGGTCAAACTTTGACGTCCCGTAACTCGAAGACCGTGGAACTTATGGAAAATCCATTTGAACCTATGTGGTCATGTTGTCACTACCTAAAAAATCCTATCTCATTTTTGGGCAACTTGATTCCATTTTCTAGTGGTGAGACTTTTTCTATCGCATCAAAAATCGTCAAAAACTGTCAGTGAGAGGTGGCAAAATAGTGCATCTTTTGTTCTACTTGTCATGGGAAAAAACCATCAGTGTGAGAACATCTAGGTGGTTAGTTTTATGCTATGTGGGCCCTTTTCTTTCTCCCCAAGACCTCTAATCGTTACGAACAACCTCGTAGTGACGTTTTCCCTTGAGCACTCAAAGCGGAAAAAATGGTCAAACTTTGACGTAGCGTAACTTAGAGACTGTGGCACTTATGGATGATCCATTTGAACCTATAGGGTTGTGTTTTCACTACCTAAAAAATAATATCTCAGTTTCGGGCAACTCGATTTCATTTTCTTGTGGTGAGATTTTTTCTGTCGCATCAAAAACCATCAAAAACTGTTAGTGAGAGGTGGCAAAATAGTGCATCTTTCGTTCTGCTTGTCATGGGAATGAACCATCAGTGCGAGCACATACGGGTGGCTTATTTTATGCTAGGTGTGCCCTTGTCTCACTCCCTAATGCATCTGATCATTACGAGCCACCTCGTAGCGACGTTTTCCCTTGAGCACTCAAAGCGGAAAAAATAGTCAAACTTTGACGTACCATGACTCAGAGACCGTGGCACTTGTGGATGATCCATTTGAACCTATCGAGTCATGTTATTACTTCCTACAAAATCCTATCTCAGTTTCCAGCAACTCGATTCCATTTTCTTGTGGTGATATTTTTTTCTGTCGCATAAAAAATCGTCAGTGAGAGGTGGCAAAATAGTGCATCTTTCGTTCTGCTTGTCGTGGGAATGAACCGTCAGTGCGAGCGCATCTAGGTGGTTGGGTTTACACTAGGTGTGCCCTTGTCTCACTCCCCAAGGCGTCTGATCATTATGAGTCACCTCGTAGCGACATTTTCCCTTGAGCGCTCAAAGTGGAAAAAATGGTCAAACTTTGACGTAGCGTAACTTGGAGACCGTAGCACTTATGGATGATCTGTTTGAACCTATCGGGTCATGTTATCACTTCCTACAAAATCCTATCTTGGTTTTGGGCAACTCGATTCCATTTTCTTGTGGTGAGATTTTTTCTGTCACATCCAAAACTGTTAGTGAGAGGTGGCAAAATAGTGCATCTTTCATTTCGCTTGTTGTGGGAATGAACCATTAGCACAAGTGCATCTAGGTGGTTGGGTTAATGCTAGGTGTTCCCTTGTCTTTCTCCCCAAGGCATCTGATAGTTATGAGCCACCTCGTAGCAACGTTTTCCCTTGAGCGCTCAAAGCGAAAAAAATGGTCAAACTTTGACGTAGCGTAACCGAAGACTATGGCACTTATGGATGATCCATTTGAACCTATGGGGCCATGTTGTCTCTGTCTACCAAAATCCTATCTCGGATTTGGACTATTCCTACTAGCCCTTCAAATCGGGTAATTCAATAATAACTCAAAACTTTCCCAAAACACTTGGAAAAAATTTGCATATTCAGATACCCATTTGCAAGTTATTTAACATAGGTTACAATTAGACTCAGTTATTTATAATCGAATGGTACAAGTTTATTACAAATGTATTTATAATCAAATGGTACAAATTTGGGCTCTCAAAATTTGCAAATTAGCCCCATGGACACTTTCATATATAAAATTTGGCATCTTATATAAATGATCAAGCTCATTACTGTTTATATTTACAAAATTTTGCATCTAAATATGCAAATTACAACTCGTTGTTGTTTTTTTATACAAAACTTAGCATCTAGATATGCAGATTACAACTCATTGTTGTTTTTTTATACAAAATTTAGCATCTAGATATGCACATTACAACTCATTGATGTTTTTACATACAAAATTTGGCATCTACATATGCACATTATAGCTCATATGCATATTACAACTCATATGCATGTAGAGCACATCCAAAAAAGCGAAGTTACAATGTTTCGCAAAAGATATATACAAAGTTATCAAAATTATTATACCATATTGTAGAATTATTCTTCTAGATGGCCCAAAATCAATCAAATGAACCTTCTGGATCAGCTCTAACCCTTAGTGTCTCAAGTATTGCCTCATGGTCTGATTCACAAACTTTCAACAAATCCTTGTTAAGAGGTCTACCACGATATTTAATCAAATGAATATTTGTTGCAACAAGAAGGTTTGAGTAATAAAGAATATGTTTATGTGTCTCAATGTCCTCAAACAACCAGGCATTAGAATTTTTGATAGGGTACCTGCATTTTATAGAAGGATAATTCCAAAATCAATACAACGACTGCTAAATAAATGAGTTTAAGAGGTCTCAATACAACTCGACACAACAATGGTACCTTCTAAGCCATGTCCCTGTCACAACAATGGATCCTATTGGGTACTCAATACCCTCTCCATCAACCACTATAGAAGTCAATTTCTTTTTGGCCTCAATACAATGACACAAAAAGTAATTTGTTCCTTCTTTGTTGTTCTCATTTGTAATAACTGCATATACATGACCTTAATTTAATAGAAGGATATAAGTTAATGCCAAAATTAGCATAAGTTAATACTAATAAATTAGGCTTAAAATTGTAGCAAATTGCAACCCTTTACTTGGTTCAACTATGTCTAATACATGGTCAAAATCCACTTATGCTTCAATCCAGTTCATTTGTAGTGCTCTAGGAAGTTGATATGTATATAGGGTTTGCAAAGGTCTACAAGACCATTGGTCAACCCACTCTTTTGATTCACATTCATCCCATAAAAAATGCATACACGAAGAGAAAAAGCATACAATATGTCTAGTATAAATAACTAGTGATGTTGCATTTGAACTTCTAAATGAATGCATGTCACTTGATCTAGTAAGTGTGCAACAATCTAGATAGTTTTCAATGTTAGATTCACTTATTAACAAAAAATATCTAGAAACCATAAACTTATCTGCACTACCTCGTCCCATCGTAGAGCTACACCATTGCACAGTTATTTTTGCATCTATTAACATTGCACCACATTCATACTTCAATTCCTCTATGGTAAGAGCTCTTTTCACACATGCTCCCGCACCATCATGCTCTCCCTTTCCATGCCCCACCTCAATGAAATTTCAAAAATGTTGCACACCACTTGTCACATGCATCCTAGTTAACCAGTAGAACATCCTTGCATTCTTGAATTGTGTGGTGCAATTGTCCAACCATATTAAGTGTTGGTTGTATCTTATATTTCTTTCCCTTAAACTATCATAGAAGACTGTAAAGCATCCTTGCGCAAACTCTAAGCAATGAGTACGATCATCACTGATATAGAAGTAATATTCTCTTATAACCTTTCTGTCCTCCTCGGTGCGATCATGTGCATGCATGAATGCTATGTGTACAAAAATTGTAACTTGTGTAGAGTGGTAATACATAGATTGTACTTCATTTTGTGGCTTTAGTGTATAATTCTCAGCAAAATCAATGATAGAGACAATAGTGCCGAGGGGGAAAGTGTCCTTACACAACTTGAATTACTCATCTAACCATCTAGCTCTATGTATGTGACCTATGTACTCATATACTAGTTTCTCTTGAAACATCTTCATAAAATCAGCTACACATATATCCCTTTTCACTAAAACACACCTCTTTAATTCTTTTCCATATTTAACACCATATGTTACTGACTTATATTTTCCAATAGAAACTAGTTCCTTACCAATTTCATGTGTGCTATCCAGATGTAGGCACCTATGCAACTGTTGCAAACCGCCACGTGTAGGACAAAAACCTCTCAAACACATCATCTTATAATAAATGCACCCATCATCTCGTCTACATAGTACACTTGAAATAAATTCTCTCGGTGACTTAGGAGGTGCTTGTAGACCACATTCCTGCAAAACATCGTTAGTGTGAAAAGTACAACAGATATAGGGATAAATATCATAATGCATGGAAAATTCAACATGGACCCTACAACAACATGTAGTACATGCATGATTAATCTTAACATAAAATGGTTTTGTCATCTCACAAAATCTTTGACTAATTTTAATCTGAGGAAAGCTTTGAAAAAACATTCCATAAAATTGTGTTTGAGTTGTATCTAAATAGTGTTTTGGATGTGGCTCACGATTACTAATTCCAATTCGCCTTCTAACAACATCTCTTTGGTTGGGTGAAACCCTTGTGTTGTCATGCCAATATCACTCAATTAACATTCTTAGTGCATCAACAACAACCTTGTCCTTGCGTGGGAGTCTACCCGAGAATGCCCAAAGAGAATTATTGTTAGGATCCTCAATTTTCTCTCGCCTCTCTAAGGCATAGTGTAATGTGGTTCTATTTATCCTTAATGAATTTCTTGTTTTTCTTATTAAACGATATTTTTTCATTTCCTTTCCCATTATGGTTGATGTGAGGACACGACGAGTAACATTAGCATCTTTAGTGCGTGATTTTGAACCAATGGCATGGTATGCATCAAAAATATTTCTCACAATGGTTCTTTCACTATTATTTTCGGATGTTCTTAACCCCAAAATTTTCATTGTCTCTCTAAATTTCAATTTTTTAATCATTTCAACAACTAATTGGCATCTTCCACTTTGATTTAAGTTTTCAAAATAGTTATTCCAAATTTTTCTAACCATTCTTCTACAAGTTCTTTCTGAAATTTTATCATGCATTGGCTTCACAATATTTTCATCAATATCTATTAGGAACTTTGGTTTTCTACGAATTATTCTAAGAGGTGTTAAGATTGGTGCATGCTCTTCATTTTCATTAGGTGCATTATGTACATTGATCACATCAAATTCAAATGGTATATCTTCTTCAATTTCATTAACATGTGCATTCATCAAGTCATTTTCAAATGGTGTATGTTCATTGCATTCATTAGGTACATTCATCATATGTATTTGAATTGGTGTATGTTGATCATTTTGATTTGGTGCATTAATCATATCAATTTCAATTGTTGAAGGTTCATCACTTTCATTAGGTGCATTAGATGATGTACCTTCACGTAATCTCTTCATACGCTCCCTTGGTATTTCCTTTGCTGCCTCTTTTTGTTCATTTGTTCCTCTCTTATTCTTTCCCATTGTCCTACACATAACATCATGGTGACAATCCACAATCAAATAGCAAAAAAACAAAAAATGATCATCATTTTGTTATAATCTAAAGTAACAATAATAAAATAACTTTAAAAAAAAACAAAAATACAAGACAAATAAGTCATAATCAAAGCAAAAAAACAACAAATGATCATGATTTTGTTATTATCTAAAGTAACAATTATAAAATAACTTAAAAATCAATCATTCCAAAGCAAAAGTGACAAAAGAATATGAAAACCTGACTGTTACTGTCCTAAAAAATCATGTGCAAAACGAGTGGGGCCTTCAAACAACTTGCAATGCTAGTTTTTTAGGCTATTGGGACTAAAATATATAAAGATTTTCCCATAACCCATATGGGTTATGGAAACCTTATATGTCAATAGTCACAATTTCTCATAACCAATACGGGTTATGTAGAACTAGAAGTTTTGGCCTTAGTTCTACATAACCTGTACGAGCTATGTAGAACTAGGAAAAGGAGAGGGGGAGAGGGAGAGAGGGAGAGAGTGAGGGAGAGGGAGGGAGAGGGAGGGAGAGGGAGGGAAAAGGAGAGGGAGAGAGGGGGAGAGGGAGAGAGGGAGAGAAGGAGAGGGGGAGGGAGAGAGGGAGATTGGGGAAAGGAGAGGGGGAGAGGGAGAGAGGGAGAGAAGGAGAGGGGGAGGGAGAGAGGGAGATTGGGGAAAGGAGAGGGGGAGAGGGAGAGAGGGAGAGAAGGAGAGGGGGAGGGAGAGAGGGAGATTGGGGAAAGGAGAGGGGGAGAGGGAGAGAGAGGGAGAGAAGGAGAAGGGGAGGGAGAGAGGGAGATTGGTGAAAGGAGAGGGGGAGAGGGAGAGAGGGAGAGGGAGAGAGTGAGATTGGGAAAAGGAGAGGGAGAGGGAGAGAGGGAGATTGTGGAAAGGAGAGGGGGAGAGGGAGAGAGAGGGAGATTGGGAAAAGGAGAGATTGGGGAAAGGAGAGGGGGAGAGGGAGAGAGGGAGAGAAGGAGAGGGGGAGGGAGAGAGGGAGATTGGGGAAAGGAGAGGGTGAGAGGGAGAGAGCGAGAGGGAGAGAGCGAGATGGAGAGAGAAAGATTGGGAAAAAGAGAGGGGGAGAGGCAGAGGGAGATTGGGGAAAGGACAGGGGGAGAGGGAGAGAGAGGGAGATTGGGAAAAGGAGAGATTGGGGAAAGGAGAGGGGGAGAGGGAGAGAGGGAGAGAAGGAGAGGGGGAGGGAGAGAGGGAGATTGGGGAAAGGAGAGGGTGAGAGGGAGAGAGCGAGATGGAGAGAGCAAGATTGGGAAAAAGAGAGGGGCAGAGGGAGAGGGAGATTGGGGAAAGGAGAGGGGGAGAGGGAGAGAGAGGGAGATTGGGAAAAGGAGAGATTGGGGAAAGGAGAGGGGGAGAGGGAGAGCGGGAGAGGGAAAGAGTGAGACTGGAAATAGGAAAGGGGGAGAGGGAGAGAGGGAGAGAGGGAGAGAAGGAAAGGGGGAGGGAGAGAGGGAGATTGGGGAAAGGAGAAGGGGAGAGGGAGCGAGGGAGAGAAGGAGAGGGGGAGGGCGAGAGGGAGATTGGGGAAAGGAGAGGGGGAGAGGGAGAGAGAGGGAGAGAAGGAGAGGGGGAGGGAGAGAGGGAGATTGGGGAAAGGAGAGAGGGAGATTGGGAAAAGGAGAGATTGGGGAAAGGAGAGGGGGAGAGGGAGAGAGGGAGAGAAGGAGAGAGGGGAGAGAGAGAGGGAGATTGGGGAAAGGAGAGGGGGAGAGGGAGAGAGTGAGATTAGGAAAAGGAGAGGGGGAGAGGGAGAGGCAGAGAGAGGGAGATTAGGGAAAGGAGAGGGGGAGAGGGAGAGAAAGCTAGATTGGGAAAAGGAGAGGGGGGGACGAAGAGAGGGAAGGAGAGGGAGGGAAAAGGAGAGGGGGATAGGGAGAGAGGAAGGGAGAGGGAGAGGGAGAGAAAGGGAGATTGGGAAAAGGAGAGGGAGAGAGGGAGAGAAGGAGAGGGGGAGGGAGAGAGGGAGATTGGGGAGAGAGAGAGAGAGAGAGAGAGAGAGAGAGAGAGAGAGAGAGAGAGAGAGAGAGAGAGAGAGAGAGAGAGAGAGAGAGAGAGAGAGAGAGAGAGAGAGAGAGATTGGGAAAAGGAGAGGGGAAGGGAGAGGGAGAGAGAGGGAGATTGGGAAAAGGAGATATTTGGGAAAGGAGAGGGGGAGAAGGGGAGAGGGAGAGAAGGAGGAGGGGGAGGGAGAGAGGGAGATTGGGGAAAGGAGAGGGGGAGAGGGAGAGAGGAAGAGGAAGAGAGAGAGATTGGGAAAATGAGAGGGGTAGAGGGAGAGGGAGAGAGAGGGAGATTAGGGAAAGGAAAGGGGAGAGGGAGAGAAAGTGAGATTGGGAAAAGGAGAGGGGGAGATGAAGAGAGGGAGGGAGATGGAGGGAAAAAGAGAGGGGGGTAGGAGAGAGAAAAGGAGAGGGAGAGGGAGAGAGGGGGAGATTGATAAAAGGAGAGGGAGAGAGGGAGAGAAGGAGAGGGGGAGGAAGAGAGGAAGATTGGGGAAAGGAGAGGGGGAGAGGGAGAGAGGGAGATTGGGAAAAGGAGAGAGGGAGAGAAGGAGAGGGGGAGGGAGAGATGGAGAGGGAGAGAGCGAGATTGGGAAAAGGAGAGGGGGAGGGAGAGGGAGAGAGAGTCAGATTGGGAAAAGGAGAGATTTGGGAAAGGAGAGGGGGAGAGGGAGAGAAGGAGAGAAGGAGGAGGGGGAGGGAGAGAGGGAGATTGGGGAAAGGAGGGGGGGAGAGGGAGAGAGAGGGAGATTGGCGGAAAAGGAGATGGGGAGAGGGAGAGAGGGAGGGAGAGGGAGAGAGGGAGGGAGGGGAGAGAGAGGGGAGATTGGAAAAGGAGAGGAGGGAGAGAGAGGGAGATTGGGAAAAGGAGTGGGAGGGAGAGGGAGAGAAAGGAGAGGGGGAGGGAGAGAGGGAGATTGGGGAAAGGAGAGGGGGAGAGGGAGAGAGAGGGAGATTGGGGAAAGGAGAGGGGGAGAGGGAGAGAGAGGGAGATTGGGAAAAGGAGAGGGGGAGAGGGAGAGAGGAAGGGAGAGGGAGAGCGAAGATGAGGAGAATAGGATAGAGAGAGAGAGAGAGGGGGGGAGAGGGAGGAGGAGAGAAAGAGAGAGAAGGGGGAGAGGGTGAGAATAGGATAGGATAATGTGTGGTGTGTGTGTGTGTGTGTGTGTGTGTGTGTGTGTGTGTGTGTGTGTGAGAGAGAGAGAGAGAAGGAGAGAAGGAGGAGGAGAGGGTGAGAGACATGAGGTAGAGAGAGAACAAGGAGAAAAGGGTGAGAGAATCAAAAAATAGAGAAGTGTGAGGGGGAGAGAGATGAGATAGAACTCAAGGAAGATAATTAGGGCTCAGAATAGACAAAGACAATGATGGGGGAAGTAAGACGAGAGAGAGAGAGGAAAAGAAGAGGTACATGCATGTATGCAAACATATATACATATATCTATATAAATATATGTATATATAACTATAGATATGCATATATACATAAATAAACACATATTAAGTAAGTATGTCTAAAACATGTGTAGTAAATGCTAAGTTTACAAGCATACATTATTATGTCTTCATAACCCATACGGGTTTTGTGAAACAAAAAAAAAATGTTTTTAGTTCTTCATAACCCATACGGGTTTTGTGAAACAAAAAAAAATATTTCTAGTTCTTCATAACCCATACGGGTTACTTAGAACTGCAAATAGTACTTTTGGTTCTTCAAAACCCGTGCAGGTTTTGGCTTGGTAAGAGGGTTGGAAAATGACCCTAAGGCTTGCAAGCCCATTTTCCCCCCTTTTTTGTTCTTTTACACATTTTTTCATCCTCCACCATGATTTATTGACTTCATCATCACCAAGTTTACAAATGATGAAGTGGGTATCTCTAAAATTACCACCATAATCTCACACATCTTCTTAGTTTTCTGATCATATAAATTTTTTAATTTTTGGACAACATTAGCATAGTAAACTTTAATTTTCTTTATCAGTGCCTTGACAGTCCTCACAAACATATGTCTACCATTTTTTTAATAACTTTTGATATACTTGACCAAATTTAAAATAAATTATATATTATTGTTCTACACTAGATTCAATACACTTTTTTTTTTAAATTGCATTTTTGATTATTTTGATGCAAGTTATGCCCATCGCATGAACAAGTACCAAATTTTCAAGATGCTTTCACTTCCAAAAATCATAAAAAATAAAATACTGAACGGAAAATTACAAACAAATACAAAAATTCTAGATCTTACTCTTACCTATCATCATACCAAAGGGTTTTGCAAAATACTAAATCTAACTATATATTTTGTGCAGCGCACGAAAATAACTATGTTATATTTTTCTAAAAAAATCAGGAATAGTTTTTCATGCGTGAAAGGTTTGACCCTCTTAATCTTATCCAATTTTTAAAAAAATAGTAGTTAAGAAACTAGATTCAGAGTACTACAATTCTTATTCTTTTCTCAACTCCTAGTTTTGAGTGCATGACCTTCAAATATCTCTTTGAGGTTCAGGTTTACCTATTTTCAGAAAAAAAAAAAAGTGGCCATATATGCCCCTCTTTTTGTTCACCATCTTGGTGCACTTACCCTGACACTACAGGACCAATATAATGATATACATGATATAACATGGACCTAAAACAAATCTCCAAACATGTAACACCATAGGAAATCACGCCAAGATCAACTGCAACACGCTCTACCACAAGCAAAATTGTATAACAAAAAGAACATCACTGGATCAGAAAAATCACCAAAAAATAGAACAATGATCAATGCAGATCATCAAAAAAATAGGACACAATTAGGAAACACCAACAAGCAGTTAGAATCATCAGTAACAGCTACACTAACAACACTTATCAAATCTTCTTCAATCAATATTTGAACTCAAGAACACTCAAACATCAGTAACTGTCACGAAGAAATATAACTTGTGGAGCACAAAGTCATGAACCATCTATAATGAAGATACATAAGACTGTTCCAAACAATATCCCAAAACCTCAGCTCAAGATATGATTACACCAGAATATACCAAAGGAAAAACTGAGCTTTGCAAAGCACTAATCAGAAAAACAAACTGTAAAACTGGATCAATTAAGCTTCTCGGACCACCAAAACCAATAAGTAATAGGAATATGTTGACATAAATGGCAACAACATATCCTAGCAATGACAATGTCTAACACACTATTGTGTGGTATATTATTATAATTGTATGAGCTATAAATATTATGTACAAATCACTTGCATTGGTATGAATGGATCATCAAGTTTCCACCATTTTGTCTCATTGGTTATACCTAGATAGATTTAGCTCGTATTTGATTAAAAAACATATACTAATACCCTTTTTGTGGCTAGATGATTAGAAATTTTATAACTCTTAACATTATAGCTTGTTATATTTAGATTACAACTCAGACCATTTTTCTTCAAATGCATGATGTAAAATTATAGCTAAAACCTCTAATGTGTAAATGGGAGGTTTCTTACTTGCCCACATATCATATAATATTTTATCAACTAGAGTAAGAAATATGAATCTATTTTTAAGAAACCACGAAGTATTTATAGCTCATTCCATAAACACTAATATAACCACGCACCATTTAGCATTCATGCAACTATTCCTATTAAAATTCTATTAATCATCTCTATAGTGTAATTTTTCTTTTGGATTTATACCAAGGATTTTTTCTACCATACAATACTTCTATGTCTACAAAAGTTATCACATTTCTATAATGATGATTTCATCTCTTACTTGACCTTAGTACTTTAATTTTTTTATCTTTCTAATTTTTAATATGAACACCAAAATAGTAAATGTACTTTAAAAATTCATTTATGCTTTAAAAAATAATTCTAAGTTTTATATAAGTAGGCATTGATAAAGGAAATATAGTAATAAGATTTTTTATTTGAAATAGCATTTACAGTATTAAAAAGTATGATTATGATTAACCTCTAATAATATCTCAACTCTATTATTACCAAAATTAATGTTTACTATGTTTATCAAGGATATCGTACTCAAACAATTAACAATTCATAGAATAATTAGATAAAATATCTATCGTATATTTATTTATTAGGGTATCATGCCCTTTTTCACTAATACTACCCATCATGTGGTAAATCACACTTTAATTTTTTAATTATATACATTGATTTGAAGTGCATGCATTAAGCTTTAAAAATATCCTATATACTTAAGGGAGAACTAGATTCCTATTATCGAACTTGCAATTTCTATTATCAAATGTGACATACACTCCCATATCATTTACTAACAAATTATGTGTCAATCATAAAATATGTAACACATCTATGAGAAATTTTAATCTCATGTTATTAAAAATAACATTTAGCTATCATTTACCAATATTTTAATGTGAATTATTGTTACTAAGGAATAATCCACCATCATCATATGCTCTGTAAGAAGAGAACTACTTTTTGTAAGGGTTCATGTTTATTATTAAGGGAAAGGATGGTCTTGAATGTGACCCAAAACCCCATATAATAGGTTTTGGTGGAACTCAAAACCTTTAGATTTTGTGGTGACCCAAAATCCACTTGCAGAATGTTGTGGTAAGATAATACACAAGCAACCAAAAACCAACCCACAACCATATAAAATAAATTAAGCATTAAAGAACTCGATGTGAAAATAGAAAGGCAAAACCATCAAACAAACCTACTTAGACAAGCATAAAAGTGTTTTACCAAGATCCCTAAACCTTAACAATGGGTTTTAATGACGTTCCCATAGCGTCCAAAGGGTTTTACTAGGCTCCCTTAACCTTAAAAATTGGTTTAGAAAGACTCCCAAAAATTTAAATTTTAGTGACATTAAGATAATGCATAATAAAATAACTAGAAACAATTGAACCCCCCAAGCAACCGTGGAGAGGAAAATAGGGTTTTGGCAGGCTCCCCAGATTTTAACATTGGGTTTTAAAATATGTAACCCCGAACCATCCTGCACCAAGTAGAAACAACCTCCATACAACAAATCCTTAACTTAGAAGCAAATCTCCTCTCCAACTCAATAGAAAAGGATCCCACCTCAATAGGAATAGAAAAGGAATAAACCAACAGTAAGGAGGACCACCCTTAAACTATCCCCAGATCCAAGCAACCAAAGATAAGATCAAGCCCCAAAGAGAAGCTTCCAATCTCTCCCACAAGGAAAACATTCACCTCCATAGGGGATACCACCACCTCAATAGGAACTATAAAAGAGGAAGAAATGAGAAGAATGAGCCAAATCCTTCCCTTGACCACAAGAATAAACGCAACCTCAAAAGGAGAATACTCCACCACCAAAGAAATCACACAAAAATAGACTAAGGGAAAAACAACACAAACCCAAAATAGAACAAAGAGAACTAGAAACCACTAGGCTCCAACAATGCTAAGAATAGAACTAGAGTGAGAAGCAATCCTTAACCAAAGATAGGAGAAATAGAGAGGTAGAAAGAGACCTTGAAAACTAATAGCAATAATCCTACTAAAATAGAACAAAGGGAGGCCAAGAAAGAGGACAACCCACAAGGCTCGATCCCAAAACAACAAACAAAAACTTAGAACCAATAGAGGGCCCCTAGAAGTAAGAGCATGAAGCTAGACAAATGAAAAAAAAAGAGATAAAAATAGCCTCAATAGAAAAACCGACTAGCCCACAAACCACAAAACATGATTGAAAATAGATACAGAAAGAAAAAAATAGGGATGGAGAGGCCAACCCAAAATCAACACCCACAACAAGATTCGTGTTTCCAATGAAAGGGAAAAAGAAAGTAAACCTCAAACCCCAAAACAAAAGAGTCAAAGAAAACCTAAGACATAGACCAAGTGACAAACACACTAGGGGAGACAACACCCAAGAAAACAACCCGAATCAAGATTGGAGCACCAACCACCAAGCTACCAAAAATGTAAGCAAGGGAAATAAACTCAATGAACGAGTTAGGACAACCTCCAACCCACACCTAAAATCCCCATTCAATAGGTAGCACAAGATACCAACAATGAAATAAGGCCGCACATATTGAGAAGACCAAATGAAAAGGTTGTAGGCACCACTACAAGAGTCCACAAAAGAGAAATAAGGGCAAGAATCTGAGAGTCCAACAAAAGATATGGTTATACAAGTGTAACCTAGATGAAACCAAAATCATCTACCACATCAAGGTCATCTTCATCCTATTGAGCTTCCCCTGCTACCTCTTCACCTCCAAAAACCCTAATGCACCCACCACCACTCCCGTTCCTCTCCTCTATATGAGAATTCATGTTATATGAGACAACAACAAAAAATTAATCATCATTCATTTCTAGTAATGTCATCTAAAATAAATAAAAAATAATTTTCGTTGTTGAAGATTATACTAGAGGAATATTCAAAAGAGTTTATACTTTTCTATATTAGTTCATTACATGGCCCCATTTTCTATTCAACAAAAAATTAAATTTTTCCTTACTAGGATTTCAAATCACATTTTAACTTACACAACTTACTCCTATTTTTTCTACCATCATTTTCCTTAGGTTTACACCATACTTAAATTACATTCTCAGAATCCTGATCAATAGATTTTCATGTCATCTTTCTAACGAAAAATAATGAAAACAAGTACATCCATGTTACAATAGTAGGAAAACCACTCAATGCAACAATTAAGTTATCATATGATTTCGGAAAAAATTAAAACAACAAAATAATCTCATCCTCCTCTTATAGATTAACACAAGTATTATGTAAATTTTGTCACAAACCGATAGCAGTGGATAGGGGAAGAGGATGAAACTACAGAGCTAGGTTTCTTGGTGAGGATAAAGATAAAGATGAGGATGAGCTAGATGCAGAGCTATGGGTCCCTGCTAGTGAGGTGGCTTCATTGGCTATTGTGGGCTCTTTCTAGACAAGATCCTCAACCATTGTGGGTGTCTATCATTTTTTGTTGTGATTTACATGGATTTTTGGACCCCTTTCTCTCTATGCACAAGCATGGATGAGTTGGGTGGTACTATGGTTGGAATTGCATGGTTCTTGTATGTCTAGTTTGTGTCGACAATGAGTTTTTAATGGGGTGTAGCTAGAGTGAACAAGGTTTTGGGGGTTCTACATTCCTTTTTGCCTCCCCTACTCTATTTCATGGGTCAACTAGAGTTTTTGGCCACAATTGCTAAATGTGTTTATTTTCTATTTATCTCTTCGAAACTATTTTCTCTATTTCCATTTCTCATGACTCTAACTTTTTGTTGGGGTTTGAGTGTTGGGGTCTTATTTATAGATTGGATTCAGGCTACCTATAGTATGGTAATTTCATGTGATAAGTGGCCTTCCTAGAAGTAGTATTTTGTTCCTCCGTTTATGAGGGTTGCCTAGTGAATGTCACTAGGCACCTTTCCTTGGGGTCTTGGGGCTTCTCCATGTGTCTTTTCCAAGATCGTATGCTTGGTGGCATGTTTTAGTGAGTCGTTTGAGTGGTTTGCTAAGTGTTTTTGGGGCATTGTGGCTATGCCTTTCTTTATAATTACAACGCTCCTTTTTTATATAATTACAAAAGGTTGTGAAGAAACTATTGGTTCCACCTTCACAATTATAGAATTCAAAGTGGGTTGTGTTTCTACTTCTACCTTGCTAGAGTTGGCATTTTTGTCTTTATGGTGTGACACCTTTATCTATTTTTCTTCGATTTTGAGATGAGAGCCTTTTCAAACTATGAAACCTCGACCAATTAAGTAGGTGATTTGACTAAAGGAGCTATCAAACGAAAAAATCATTAATTTTATGCTCGACAGATTGACACTAAAAATTAGGATTTGGTAGATTAAGGTGATGAACCCATTGGTTGTGAAGAAGGTTTCCAACAAGAATATTAATTGACTCATTCAAATATTTAGATAAATCAATTTCAATGTAAACATGTTTTTGTGGACAAGCTTGGAAAAATTCACAAGTCTTCACAAAAAAAACCTTACCCAAAGAGGAAGCAATGAGATGTAGAAAGTCCCAATATGCAAGGGGTAAACATAGAAATTCTACCCAAGTTGGTAAACAATTTTTTTCATGAGACTCTAAAGTCTTGAGAATAAGGTTGAAAGACCAACAAGGATGAGTGCACATACCAAGGATCGTGCTTGACGATATCCTAAAAATGGTTAGAATCATGAAAATGAAAAAGAAATAAACCTTTATTAAGGTTCTAAACAATATCAAGTTGAAGACCTCGCAATGCCAAGTAGTTGTCAACCTATTCCTAGAGCATGATTTTAGGGGGAGTTACCCCCACTAAGTATCCTATGAGAGTGAAATATTCTAGCCATATACAAGTATTATAAAATTCAGGGAAAGGTGAAACCATATCCACTAAAGATTTACAATGTGTACCTCATGAAATACCTTAGGAAAAATTTTGGGGGTCACTTACTTGGAGGAGCCATTTTGCAAAGTCGTCAAATTGTTAACACTTATATGAACCACTAGGTTGAAGCCATTTAAGACCATCTAAAAGACAAACTAAAAAAAAATTACAATAAATGTGAGAGAATAAAGAGTTTCCTACATCAAAGCAATGGAGTAAGGAAAGTCAAGAAACCTGAAAGAAATATAAACTCTAACAACATGCAACTTAACCCTTCTCATTAACACAACTTACTAATCTTTGGTTTTTAAATGTAATATATAATAGATATATTTCTTTCACATTCTTAAATATTTATTTAATATAATTTTAATATTGATACACAAATACTATATAATTGTACTACATTATATAACAAAATATATTACACTATTTTATAATAAATCAGCTATATTTTTTTCTTCATGACAAGTTTTGAAATGTTCATTTTAAAATCTTATATTTCATGTAAAATAAATATCAACATAATTACAAGTAGAAACCCACTCAACTGCTGACCCTCTCCCCTAGTTCAGAATTTTAAATAAGAAGCAAGTACTTCATTAATTAAGAAAAGTAAGTACGTAAGTATGGATATTTCTCTGTGATCTTACAACGAATTCTTACAATACAATTAATGGAGTTCTTTTATCAAAAAGAGTAAACAGTAAATGTCAGTACTTCTTTACAAGATTTTCCAGCTTTTGCGATGCTTCATCCATTCTGATTTGACTCTTTCTGTACTATGTAATCCTTACATTTTAGCTTTTCACGAATTCACTGTCAGTGGAAATCTCATAAATTTTTCTCCTTTCACCGTCACTGCTGCTTCTCTGAGACTTTAAACAAAGTGCAACACATGATCATCTATCAAATTTTGATTTTTCATTTAGGGGAAAAGATCTAGTGGTTGAACGCGTTTCAATTCTTGTGATAGAAGTTTTTGATTTAATACTCCAATACTTGTTGATTTAATGTCCAACCTTTGTATAACATTGCACCAATAGTTGTATGAAATATACTATTTGTTGTGAAAAGTAGCCAATCATGTGATGCCACATCAGCTGCACAAGTATTGGGGCCCTTTTGCACATCTATTGGTCTCTCTTTTTTGGGGCTGTTTTGGACACCTTGGCAAAAAGCATGTTGATGTGGCATCACATTTGATGATGTGGCCCTGAAACCTTAGTTATAAGCAAGGGACTTTGAGAAACATGAAGTTAGGGTGCACAACTACTGGGTCCTTTCCCCTACTTAAATGACAGGCTGCGGTGAACAAAAAGCACTTTAATTTCATACTTTTCAAATCTTACATGAGAATTTCAAGTCATTCTCACTTTTCAGAAGTAGCTTACTTAACAAGTTCCTTGATTATAACTAAGGTTTCAGGGTCACATCAACATTGTTTTTGTCAAGGTGTCTAAAACACCTCAAAAAAAAGTGAGAGCAATGGTTGTAAAAAAGAGTGAGTCATAGTTGTGCAGCTAATCTGGCATCGCATGATTGGTTGCCTTTTACAACTAGCAGATACATTTTATTCAATTATGGGTAGTCATCATCAACAATAACAACTTTAAAGTCATCCTAATGATAGATCATGTAGTATGATCCAAAAAGTTGATGAAAAAATTGCAGTGTAATTCTAAAATGAATTGCGTTGACTTCAAAATCATAACTATTAATGCAATGTTGTTAAAAAAATTACACTTTAAATCAACAAATGTAAATATTAAATCAAGACAGATCCTCCACCCTCTACAACACCAGCAACACTCGAAACAGCAGCACAAATAACTGCCGAGAAGTAATGTCATCAAAAGAATTAACAGCTAGAGATAAAATGTAGCTGAAGATCTATGACAGTTAGCAAAGCATTTTTTACAACAAAATTATAAAGAACATGAGAAAACGGCTGCTCAAAATTGCAACAAACCAAAACATTTCTTAGATCACAGCAACAGAAGGTCAGAACAGTCACAAAGGAGATAAATCTTGGTAGCACAGCTGCACTATCAAACAACAAATCAACAAGAATCCTTGTATGACTAGAATGCACCACACAGATAGAAATTTTCCAAACTTGATGTCAGCAATTTTGTTGAGAAAACCTTCATTTTAGGAAACCATATAAGAAAATGAAACCTTGTAGCTTACAAAGATCATGTTCAGTCCTTTAAAAATATCATGTTAGATGGCATAAGATATTGAAACAGACAATTGTACCAAACGTCACTCAACCACTAGAACGATACAAAAGTGTCTAGGTATTTGCTTTGATAGTGAAAAGAAACAGGCACAACAGACATTTAATACACAGGCCGCTGTGGAGAATTCGATGATGCCTATAGGAGGGTACAAATAGGGGAAACGAGATTTGGGTATCCTTACTGAAACGAACTCCTTCTACCCATAATACAAAACGGAGAACACACATCTGTGATCAGAATTTTCTCATAGTTAATGGCCAGAGCTGTTCTTACCCAAGACCAGGCTAGAAAGATTAAATGGGTAAATGACAGAAGAATTCCCAGTCCAAATCTGGTGTGAAAACATGGCATTGACTTTTTCGGTGGGATGAATTCCATCCCAGTAAACATATTCGCTTGTATTGTTGCAAAACATGGTCAGTGGCTTCGTCTTTCCACAGCTCACTTGAACATTGAACATTCCTGATCCACAGCATGCTGTCGTTGTATCCTTAAATCCTGCAACCCAAATTTTACACGGTTACAATGTTTCAGTAACACAATCGTAAAAAAAAAAAACTTGAAGGTCTCGTTTAGGGTTTAGCTTACCGTAGGCTTTAGCATTTTGTATTATGTTCATAAAATAGTTGTAAGTATTGAGTTGAATGATGGACGCCCCATCTAGTTTTTGATTGAGGTGAGCCACAAGTGTCTTGAAAGCAGTGTTATATGCAACAGCCAGCTCGTTTGCGAGATTCAGGCATGCACCTTTGTCTAAATTGTATCCAGCAAATCTGGTATTAGGAGCACATCCCAAATCTGGGATGTCGAACACAAGGAATTTCCTTGCCCCGCTACTGTAAAGCCTCTGTCATATCACATAGCAACATGATCATTGGCATGAGTTTACCACTAGAATTCAAATTTATTTATGTAATCAATCGGAATTATCTGTTAATGTTTGGAATCTGATAATCGATGACAAAGTGTGGTTAGTAATAACAAAATATAAATAGATAAAATATAAATAGATAAGTAGGAGGTATTTTGCAAAACAGTTCAAACTATGATATTGATATCAGGCTTCACTTAACACTCATTGTATTTAGGTGATGCTCACAGACGTGAAGCATTGGGCTTTCCCGGGAGGTCACCCATCTCAATACTACTCCAACTCAAGCGCACTTAACCATGAAGTTTCCTCCTAGTTTAAACACACTTAGCTTGCAACCCCACTAGCACTGGGATGGGTGACCTCGCCGGAAGGCCTACTGCTTCACTTCAAATGGGGTTGCAAGCTAAGTGGATTTAACCTTGGAGGAAACTCCGTGATTATGCATCCTTTAGTTAGGGTAGTATTGGGATGGTTGATCTCTCCGAAAGGCCCACTGCTTAACCTCTGTGACAATCACCTAGATGCAATGGATGCTAAGTGGACCGTTCATTCAAATGAGAGATGGGTTCTTGTGAACCACTACTCATGAAACATGGGTCAATGCGTTTGACTCAAAAACTACTGAATTGAGTCATGATAGCAATATCATAATATATAAATAGTAGATTTCAAAAACAGTCTTTTAAGAATATAATATGATCAGTTTTTTTAATACTTATTTGTAAATAGAATTGTTAGATTGTAGGTGTTGTGATTAAGTTGTGCAGTGTTGTTCTTCCTTTTAAAGATTCAAACTTCGCTGAAATGTTATTGTTGAATGTTTATATTGAAAATAAGATTCTCATTTATGACCTCGTCCATTCATAATTTCAAGCAAAAAAAACATTTTACTTATGGAAGAATAATAAAAAAATCTGCTACTTACTGTTATATACTGATCGAAATTAGCGAGCAACATCCTGACGAACTGTTGAGGAGTTGTGGTATTTTGAAGAGTAGTGTTGGCAATGTAGTCACCAATATCGTTGCCTCCAATTGTAATGCAATATAAAGACTTCCCTAAGTAGGATTTAGCTTGCGCGGGTCCAGATGGGTTCTTTCTCGTTAGCATATAAGAAAAGTGTTCGAATTGCTTTACTTGGTGACTCAGAGTGATAATGTTCTGTAAGATTACATAAAATTTTCTTAGTTAGAACCCATTTTTAACTTTTTGAAGCAAAACTATTTTTCACAGAGGCTTAATGAAAGAATGGTTTCAAAGTCGGAAATAAAAGAATGGAAAGGAGAATATACCGATCTTGCGCCCGTAGAGTCGAGCAATCCGCTACCTCCTGATGCAAAATTTATTCCTCTCATAAAATTGGCCTTTGGTTGCAGAGATGGAGGAGGATAGGGGAGACCCAAGTAAGTAGCTGTAGCCAAAATCAATGCATCATAAAACTCGTAATTTTGTTGTCTAAAGTATCCAAAAAAAACAGAGCATTTGGGTGTGTAACAAACAAATTTACAAACCTATGAAATCAAAAGCGGTGCGTCCATTGGTAAAGCGACCAGTTGGGGAGGGAAAAAAGGAAACGCCATATGGTGTGTAGTTTGCACGCACTTCACAATGGGGAATGTAGTTATTGTTCCCTGCGTCTGCTAACGAGTCTCCCAACACAAACATGGCCAGCACATATGGCTGTTTTTTAGCAGCTACAGAAGAACTGATTATCCATAGCCCAACTAAAATGGTCAGCATTGATTTCTCCATTCTTCTCCTAAAATCCATCATTGCCCAGAACGCCCGCTGAATCTCTACGTCGTTCACTTATTTATTTACTGAGAAGTAGAAATCCGGTGGAAATATTTACAGACATTGATGAGGGGACAGAATTCGCGCTTCAAGTGAATTGTTGACCCCACACAGAGTGAATTAAAGATTAGGCTGCAGATGTAATCTCCGTGCACATTTTAGTAGTTAGTACTGATATGGAAATGATGCTAAGGCAAAACTGAAGGGACCACAGTTTCAAGATGGTATGCTACCGAAGCACTTTTACTTAGGTAATATGTTTTATAAACTTTAAAAGTCTGTCAGAATCTTCTTATGGATTGTGCATACTAAGCACTTTTACTTTAATGCTTTATAAACTTTAAAAGTCTGTCAGAAACTTCTTAAGGATTGTGCATGCTAAGCACTTTTACTTAAATGCTTTATAAACTGAAAGTCTGTCAGAAGCTTCTCATGGATTGTAGGGAGCAGTTAGAGTAATAAATATGGATTTCATTTTATATGATTTTGTTTGCATTAATATTTAGGATCACATTTCATGATCTATCATAGGGATGTTTCTTGATGCAATTATTTTGGTTTCAAAAAATGTTAAATCGTATACGTATTATTGACAAATTGGAAAATCGCAGCCGTTGTTTGCAAAATCAATGGTGTATAACATGTGACTAACTTGTGTGTTATGCACACCATACTGCGGTTTTGGAGCCAGAATAACTACGTCTCATTAAAAAATGAAAAATTGTAAGAACCATGCTTAACAAATGTTAGGTGGGTTTACTACCACATCCAAGAAAGGTCGTCTAACTATCTTGATCTATTATATATGGGTGAAAACAAATGGTTGAATTTGGCCATGGCCTTTAGATTGTCAATCTGAAGATAGAGCTTGCCCAAATTTTCCAAACCAGACTTAACCCTATTAAGAATCGGTTACCTGCAATGTCTTGGTAGATTAATTTTAAGCTGCACCATCTAAAAATCATGTTGTAGATAGTTGAAGGCCTTGACAAAGATAGGCTAGTTAGCTTTAGGCCAACAATTGTATCTACTTTCTACAAGACATTGCCCACAACATATGATGCAAATCCATATGGTGCTCATCGAATATGAAACTGTGATGAAATCGATATCAAGATATGCAAGAATGGTGTGATGAGGGTGCTAGCTAGAAGAGGTAGTAGGAGTGTGTCCCATGTCATTCTTAATAGTTGAAAATGGATAACTATTCTATGTTGTGTTAATGTTGTTTGGGAAAAGCATACCATGGTTATAGTTGTTTAAGGATAAAAGGTAGCTGAAAAATTATATTACAGTTGCAAACTAGGTGCTTGTGTGGTATACTAACCACATGCATCGATGACAAAAGAACTATTTAAGAACTAGTATGGTGCCACTTTTGCCCATGCCCAAAGTAGGAGATTCAAATGTGAATATCTCACTTATTTTGCATCTTGTTAGAGAGGATATTACAAACATTCTTTTGTCCCCACTTCCACATACTGGATTTGTTTTAAATGGTCTCTATTTGCTCAGGGTCTTTGTGGTTTCTCTTGACCTAGCACCTTCCTCTTAGCTTGGCATTGGTACTAGAAACCTAGAAAAGGAAGAGGGGGAGAGAGAGAGAGAGGGTAGGAGGGAGAGGTGACAACCTAGACAATTAGTGCAAGAGTACCTAGTGAAATTCATGCCTCAAGGAGGCCATTTTGTGAAAAACACTTTGTGTTCCTATTTTGATCATGTAATAAGGTCTTAGTATACTATTCTTGGTTGTTAGGAGTATAGGTTAAGTCATTAGATCATAGGGAATATCATAATGTACAAAGTTACAAAAGTTACTTGTTGTCAATGTTGTCATCAAAGGCCAAGCGGTTGTTTTGTTAATTTTATTTCAAAATATGGTTACCAACCATTGGGAAAGGCTAGAAAAACATATAAAATCCTTGTTCCGTCGACCAAAACAGTTGGTTGGTGGATTTGATGAAGTTTGAAGAAGGAACAATCAATAAAACATTTCAATTTTCTGTAATCTGAATTGGTTTTTACTTCTCTTTTGCCTCACACATGCCTGTATGGATTAATGATGGTCTAAAACTAATTGGACATGAATGTGTATTTACCTTTCTTTTTCATCTATTGGCATCAAATTTGGTTAATATTTGAGATAGTTATGGTCATTTTAATGATTGCTATTTCAAGTTTTTTCTAGTAACAGTCTCGTTGCAACATTTATTACTTCCTTGTACATATGAATTGCACTCTCGGACCTGATGCACTTGAAATTAATTTGAGTCCCGTTTCATTTGGCACCATTTTCATCAAATTTTATAAAGTTTTGAGCATTTTATAAAGCGTTTTTTAACTATTTTGAAACCCTAGTTTCAAGGGTTTGAAGAGAAAAATGTAAATAAAACCTCCATTCCACCTTTGTGAATTGCAAAAATTGGTGGAATGGAAGGGATAGGGATGCTACATATGGTTTTTGAAGCATTTTTGTAGGAAGTGAAGGTTGGAGCACTTTTGGGGCAAAATTATCCTAACGTCTCCATGTGTTAGGCCTAGTGACCATAGGTACAAGAGAGGGTTTGGTGTTTAACATTTGGATGGTGCAAATAGATGTTAAAAATGCATAATAGGTTTTTGTGTGATGTTTCTTAACCTTTGGAGTTGAGTTTTGAAGTTTGGCAATTGAGTTGTTGGCACTTGCTCTGGAAAAGTGGCCTAATTAGGCCTACTTGGCAAACTACCAGTAAAAATAGAGAGGTTCTTTTTGAAGCAACCCCTAGATCCAATTTTATATGTTGTAGATGATCCAAAATGGTACTAATAAATCCCCTTTTTCTTTCCTTAAGCCATCTATACAAAAATTTATGCCTTAAAAATCCTCCGAGTAAGGCTACTAGGAATTTAGCCTAGTTATGAAGCAACCCACGATGAAACTTGCTAGAGGCCTATACTAGTGCATGGAAGGTATTTCCCCTAATGATCCAAGATGTTTTAAAAGTATACCCTTGAGGTATTGAATTATTTGGAATCATACACCAAGTTTGTGTCCAAGTCGGACTATTTTTAAGAGGCCTAGCAAGGAAGATAGGTGAATTGGGAGAAAGATATCCACTCTGGGGTCTTGTGTGCCTTTGTAAGTGATTGATTCAATTTGTTTGTACGTTGGGTGACCTTCTCTGCATCAAAAATGGAGAGGGAGAATACAGAAGGAGATAGTATAAGTGAGAGTATGGGAGGGAGATATCTATGAGGGTAAGAAGGGAGAGGGAGATAGAGAGGGAGGGAGAGACCTAGAGAAGGGAGAAAGGTGAGAGAGAAGAGAAATATAGATAGATAGAGGAAAATATAAATATGGGAAATATCCTTAACCCTATGTACCCTAAACCCTATACCATCAATCTTGTACACTAAACCCTATACAAATACCCTAAACCCTATATCTTCAACCCTATACCTAAACCCTACATCATAATCTATATTTCCTAAACCCTATACAAGGGAGGGAGAGGCAATGATTGACAGAGGTAAGGGGGAGAGAAAATGAGAGAGATAAGAACTAATAGAAAGTGAGGGATAAGGAGAGAGGGAAGGAGGGAGAGGTAGATAGGGAGTGACTGGAGGACCTAGAGAGGGGAGAGATATAAAGGTGAGGGAGAGAGAGAAGTTTACAAAGAGAGAAAGAGGGGTAAGGAGGAAAGGACAAAGGTGGAGAGTAAGGTAAAGAACTAGAGAGGGGAGAGATATAAGTCCTAGAGCCTAGAGAGAGAGTGGTGAGATACTTAAGGGAGACATAAAGTGAGAGAGATATAGAGGGGTGAGAGGTTGGTAATGAGATATGGAGGGAGAGGTAGATAGGTAAATATGGAGGGAAGGAGAGACCTAGGAAAGGGGAAAGAGAGGGTGGGAGAAAGATGTAGTGGTCAAGAGAATGGAAAGAGAGGGGAGAGAAACAATAAGAGATGGAGAGAGGAGAAGAGGGAGGGAGGGAGTGAGGGAGGGAGATGGGGATAAGGAGGGTAGGTGGGATACATAAGGAGAGATGGTGAGAGAGACTTGGAGAAATAGAGGTAGGGAGAGAGTGAGGAGGATGTGTGTTAAGAGATAGGAAATATAGAGTAGCGAGTAAAGGGAAAGAGAGAGGTAGAGAGGTTGTGCTAGATATTGGGGGATAGAGGATAGACTGAGACATAGAGAGGTTAAAAGGGGACATAGAAAGAATGATAGAGAGAGATATATATGTATAGAGTTTGGGGGAGATAAATAGAGTGAGAGAATGCTGATAGGAGCATGCTAACTACTAAAATTTGTTTGTATAACAATTATATGATTATCTAAAACCTAGAATCTACATTATAACTCCTAGAAATTTGAAACCGCTCTCAAACATCCTGCCAATCTATATATATATATATGTACATATATATATATATATATACATATATATATATATATATATATATATATATATATATATATATATATATATATATATATATATATATATATATATATATACTTAAATGCTATATTTCATGAATACATTCTTCTTCAAGGATTGGGTATAGCTTGTGTCCAAACTAAAACATTTGCCCATCTGCAATATCTCCTACAATTTGCCAATGTAGAACACTTGACGAATGCCAAATTTGTGCTCACCAAATGTGGAAAATGTATTTTTTTCATTTCACAAGTGTCATATTTGGTGCTTGCCAAATTGTTTGCATGGGGGTAAGTGCACCAAGATGGTGTGGAAAAAGGGGAGTATAAGTGGACACTTCTTTTTTGAAATCAGCTAAACCTGAACTTGGAGGAGAAATTTGAGAGTCATCCAATCAAAATATGAAGATACTCAAAGAACAAATATTGTATCGCTCTAAATCTAGTTTCTAAACTACTATTTTTTTTCAAAATTGGATAATATTAAGGGGGTCAAATCCTTTGCACACAAAAAATAGATCCTGATTTTTTCTAAAAAACATAACATAGTGTCTGACATGCACATCAAAAAAGTCATCCTTAAATTTAGTATTTTGACAAATTCTTTAGTAAAAAGATAGTTAAGAGTTAGTATTGGAAGTTGTGTATTTTTTTGTAATTTTTTGTTGAGTATTTTTTTTTATGATTTTTTGAATCAGGCACATCCTGAAAATCAAGTACCTGTTCGTGCGCGAAGCATAACTTGCACCAAAACAATTGAAAAATGCAAAAAAAAAATTAACTTTAAAGAATCAATTGCACTACAATAATATATAAATTTTTTTAAATTTGGATAAGTAGATCAAAAGTTATTAAAAAAATGGTACACATATGTCTTTTAGAATTATGGAGACACTGGTAAAAGAAATTCAAGATTAATGTTATTGTTGTTCAAATTTACAAAATAATTATATGGTTAGAAAGCTTAGAAGATGGGTGAAAATATGGTGTAAATTTTAGAAATACCCAGTTGATGAGGTGTAAACCTGATGATGAAAAGGTTGAGAAACCAATTTGATAAAACAAAACACGTCAAAAAGGAGGGAAATGGAGGGAAATCAAACTTCCAACCCTTAGCCTTGTCATCCAAGCATAATCACTATCCTAAATACATTAAACACATGCGGCTTTTGTTTTACTAATAGTGCGTACGAGTTTTGTAGAAATTGTAGCACATACACATTTTAGAGAGAACAAAACCCATATGCATTTTAGAAAGACCAAAACTTGTACGAGTTATGTCAACATAAAGACATACTAATATATAGAAATACATATGTATGTATATAATATGTGTATGTGTATACATACATATATATATATATATATATATATATGTCTCTATGTATGTATGTATGTAATATATGTGTGTATGTATAAATATATGTATGTATATAACATGTACATATATATGTGTGTGTGTGTGTGTGTGTGTGTGTGTGTGTGTGTGTGTATAAAATGTGTATGTGTATGTATACATATATGCATGTAAAATATATTCATATATAGTCTTTCGATATCTTGGTACATTGTATTCCTACCCTCTTTAAATCTCTCTCTCTCCCTCTCTCTCCCCCTTAGGACCCCACATAACCCCTAATGACATCATATAAGGTCCCTTAGCACACCATATGACCTATTAACACCATATGATGTCCTAAGGGGTCATATGATGTTCTAACACATGTGCAGTCCCATTAGGACCCCACATACCCCAAATGACACCATATGACCCCTTAGAACCATGTATGATATCCTAAGGGGTCATATGGTCTTGTAACACATGTGGCCCAATTAGAACCCCTAACGACATCATGTGATCCCTTAGGACACCACATGACCTCTTAGGAGCATATAATGTCCTAAGGGGTCATATGGTGTCGTAATGGGTCATATTGTGTTGTAACACATGTGTGGCACTATTAGGACTCCACATGACCTCTAACAACACCATATGACCCATTAGAACACCACATGACCCCTTAGGACCATATGATGTCCTAAGGGGTCGTATGGTGTCGTAAGGGGTCATATGGTGTTCTAACACATGTGCAGACCCATTAGGACTCCATAAGACCCCTAACGACACCATATGACCTCATAACATACCACATGACCCCTTAGGACCATATGATGTTCTAAGGAATCGTATGATGTCCTAAGGGGTCATACAGTGTTCTAAAATGTGTGGCCTCATTAGGACTCAGAAGACCCATAATGACACCATACAACCCCTTAGAACACGAAACAACCCCTTATGAACATATGCTATCTTAAGGGGTCGTATGATGTCCTAAGGAGTCACACAGTCGACATGCCTTCTCATGATTGTTTCGATAATTCCAATTTGAAAACATGAAAACCAAGGAAAATTCTGTTTCGATAGTGCCACCTTTTCTTCTTAAACACCATGGGGCTGATTTGAAAGCACCGCTTTGAACCTTGAACTATTTTAAAAGAAGTTCATTGGTTCAAAGTTCAATGACAAAAGCTCAACATTTGCGAACAGGCAGAAAGAGACAAAAGGAACATTCAATGACATGGGAATGAACCTTGAACCTTGAACCGTTTCAAAAAAAGGTTCAAGGGTTCAAGTTCAAAGTGACCACAAGACTAGTACTAAAGAGACAACCGCTAAACACAAGACAAAAGACCAATTGAACCTTGAACCTTGAACTGTAAAGGTTCAAAGTTCAAGTTCAACGACTATGCTGTTGAAGACTTAGAACTTAACGGATCGCATTTCCTTTGAACCTGAATTTTGAACTTTATAAAAGGTTCAACAGATGAGTACGAAACTCAATTTATGAAGACTTAAGCTCTATGAAAATGATGACCCTTATTTTTGATGGGCTATTAGCAAAAAAAGGGGGGGGCAACAATTGGCTCTGACTGGGGACCAGGACTGTGAAGGACTAGGAAGGAACTTAGAATCTCTGGTTTCACACTAAAACAAAGACGAGGATGTAAAACAGGTACAGCTAGACACAACAAAATTGACACAACAAAACTGACACAACAAAACAGAGCTATGTACAGAGAATGCAGGGAATACTTGCTTACAATTTGTAGAGCTTGAGGTCCTATCCATTATAAGACAGGGGAAGAATAGCACCATCCATATACGCGAGCTTGAAAGAATTTGGTCCCTTCACTTCATGAATCAGGAACAGACCTTTCCACAAGGACTCAAATTTTCCATGAGCTCCCCTCGGCTCCCTTCTTTTGTCCTAGATTAGAACTTGATCTCCCTACATAAATTTCCTCAGCCTGGCTTTACGATCAAAAATCTGTTTAACCCACTGCTGATGTTCCGTAATGTGGTCAACCAATTTTTCCCTTTCTTCTTCTATTCTAGCTAGATGCATAATCCTCCTTTCTAGTGCATTTTGAAAATGTGAATCTTCAATAACTGTCTGTAATTTGGAAGCCGCCAATTCAAGAGGAAGTGAGAGTTGAGCCCCAACGCCATACACAAGTTCGAAAGGTGACATACCAATTGCTCGTTTTGGTGATGTCTTGTCTACCCACAGGGCTTCATATAACCTTTTATGCCAATCCTTAGCATTTTCACTGACCAATTTCTTCATGATATTTATCAGATTTTTGTTACTAGATTCTGCCTGACCATTACCTTGTGGATAATAGTCAGAGGAATACACCAAGGAAATACCATGATCATAACAAAACATGGATATTTCTGTAGAAGAAAAACTTGTAGCATAGTCAGTCACTATCTTCAATGGTACCCCAAAACGAACTAGGATATTTTCCTTTAAGAACTCACATATTACTTCTGAGGTTGTTCTCCTAACAGGCACTGCTTCTACCCACTTAGTAAAATAATCTGTAGCCGTGAGAATATGTGTATGTCTAGTGCTAGAAGAAGGTGTCAGTGGACCAATGAAATCTAGTCCCCATTGCTTGAAAGGTTTTCCACAACCACTGGCCTGAGAGGTAAAGCGGCTAGTTGTGGTTTCCCTGTAAAGAATTTACATTTATCACACTTTGCAACCCAAACATAAGCATCCTTAAACATATCAGGCCAATAATAGCAATTTCTTAATATTTTGTATGCAGTGACTGTAGAAGAGAAATGACCACCACAAGCATCATCATGAAATGACTTCAGCAAGGACTCATGCTACGCTTTATCCACACACCTCAGGAAGGTTCCATCTAGACCTTTCTTATATAATATGTTATAAAAAATAACGTATTTAGCTGCTTTTAACTTCAGGTTTATCTTTTCTCTGGGGGACAAATGTGTAGGACATTCTCCATATGTCAGGAAAAAGGCTACATCGATGAACCATTCATCCTGCAGGCTAACAAAAAGAGCTAAAGGCAAACTTTCTTCTTCTTCTTTATTTTCCGCCATTAGTCGACATAATCCCTGTCCACGAACTAACTTCATTGGCCTGATATCCAAGTCAAATTCTTGAACCTTTGAAACCCAAGTTGCTCTATTATTCATTCCCACCTCTTGCTACATTAAGATACTTTTAACAACAGAATTGGGCACAAAAACAATTAAATGGGAATGCAATATGTAATACCTGAAATGCTTAACAGCTTTTACAACTGCAAAAGCCTTCTTCTCGTTCAATGAATAGTTTAATTCATGCTTTTTAAGCGGAATGCTCATAAACGCAATGGGGAACTCTTCACCAAGTTCATTCTTCTGCAGGAGAATACCGGACATTGTGTGTTCTGAAGCATTACAGTAAATGATAAAGCTTTTCTTGAAATCAGGATTAATTAATGTTGGAGCATGAGCGATGGCCTTTTTAACATCATCAAAAGCCTTCTTTGCTTCCTCTTTCCATTTAAAGATCTGTTTCTCACTCATCATTCCTACAATATGCTTAGTGATTTTAGCAAAATCTGGCACAAATCTCTTAAGAAAGCTTACCTGACCAAATAATGATTTGACACCACTCCTGTCTGATGGCAAACTTAGCTGTTGAATAGCTTTAACACAATCAGGATCAATCTTGATACCATCTTGCGAAACTATATGTCCTAAAAGCTTTCCTTCAGTAACACAAAAAACTGATTTCTTTGGGTTAAGAGAAATACCATGATCTCGACACCTTTGCAACACAGTTTCCAAATCCTTGAAATGATCTTTTCTTTTCTTGGAGAAAACTATCAAATCATCTAGATACACAACAATGGTCTTACCAATCAGATGACCAAAAGAAAGGTTCATTGCTCTTTGGAAAGTAGCTCCAACGTTTATTAGACCAAAAGGCATGCGATTATAAGCAAAAGTTCCCCATGGTGTTGTAAAGGCGGTTTTATGTTGGTCTTCTTTTGCTACGCTTACCTAATTATATCCAAAGAAACCATCAAGCATAGACATCATTTCAGATCCGGTAACATTTTGGAGAATGTGATCCATTGCTGGTAAAGGATAATTGTCTTTTAAGCTAGCCTGATTCAGATTCCAGAAATCAACACAAATTCTTATTTCTCTATTTTTCTTGTGAACCGGAACAATGTTAGCCACCCATGTAGAATGATGAATTGGATAGATTATCCTTTCCTGAAGCATCTTATCTATTTTTCTGAAAATTGCATCTGCAACTTTTGGGTTATAATTCCTTAATTTCTGCTTGAAAGGAACCGTTCCTTGTTTAAGGGGAATATGATGTTGAAATTGACCATCTATAAAATCTTTCAAATCTTCATAGGACCAGGCAAAGACATGAAGAAACCTTCTCAACAATTTGATGAATAAATGCCTTTCTTTCAGAGTGCAACATTTACCCAAATTAACCATTTTTGGATTATTTTCATCTCCAATATTAATTCTCTCATATTCACTTGATGTACAAGCATTGTAGGAATCAGTTCTTCTTACAGACTTGTCATTGCGATCAAACAGGCTCTCTAAAGTTACCAATCCTTTTGGAATTTGATTTCCTTTAAGCAAACATAGTAGCATTTTGTAAGAACTTATTAATGTGCTTATCATCTTCAAACACTTGCCAGAAATCTGAATTATCAGGAACAGTAGGGTGATAAATTACTTCAATTCTGTAAACATTAGTACCAAAATCTGGATGTGGAAGTAGTAAAGATGCTGATACCGCTAGAGAATCTGCGCGAGAATTTTGACTTCTAGGAATAGCTTCTATTAAAAATGCATCAAAATACTCAATTTCATCCCAGATTCTATTTCTATAATGCTTGAGCCTCTCATTTTTCATAGAATAACGATTGCGTGCCTGATTAACAATCAATTCTGCATCACCTTTAGCACACAACAGTTTAACCCCTTTTTTCTTGGCTTGTTCAATTCCTAGCAATAGTGCTTCGTATTCTACGGTATTATTTGTATTTTTAAACTCCAGCTTAAACGAAAAAGGAAAATTCTCACCCTGTGGAGAAACAAGTACCACTCCAGCGCCAGATCCAGTAGATGCACAACTTCCGTCAAATTCCATTGTCCACAACCCTGTAGTATGATCAACCACATCTTCTGACATATTTTTAATGTCATCAGAGAAAAGCAAATAGTTACCAAATTCACATTCCTGGTACAATATTTGTGATTTTGGATCCTCTGAAGGAAACACTGTAAATTTGAATTTTGGTTCTGGTATGAGAGTAATCTTCTATTTTCCCATAGGAATCGTTGCCTCAGACCAATCCATTTTAATCTCTCTGCCTAGGTCTTTACAAAAAGTCCTACTCAACAACATTCCATAACTTGCTGGAATATCAGCAACCAATATTGTGAGCTTTACTCTTTTATTAGGATGAACTGCTAAAGCAACTTGAGCGTCTTTAATCTGACCAAGTAAAGGAATTTGTTTAGAATCCATTGAGAAGCATTTGCCAAAGGTTTTAGTAAGTGTGAGACCTAATGCTTTGGCCACTGTGGAAGGCATTATATTATTTGAAGCTCCCGAATCAATAATACAGTTATTAAGTTTATAACCATTGATAAATAAGGAGACATAGAAAGGCTCAGGTTTCTGGTCAAGCATATGTGATGGTCCTACAAATTCATTAGCTAACACTTTTGATGTAAAAGCATTCGTTTGTTCTGTTAACTAGGCTTTAGTATTGAATGGTAAAGACTCAAAGTTTGTCAATACATCAGAGGGCTGCAACTAAGAGTTTTCCCTCCGCACATATTTAATCAACTTTTCCAGCTCTTTGGGATTCAACCTAAGGTATTCAGCAGGAGAGATTTGAATTTTTGATGTTTTACAAAACTCAACAATATCAAAAGGGATATCAGACTCAGGTCGCTTCAATATTTGAACCTCTTGAAACTTTGAACCTGCTTCTGAATTTCGGTTCATAGGTTCCTTACCCTTGATTGAATTTTCATAGGATGATGGAGTGCTTGTATTTTTAAATTGATGCTAATTTCTAGTGAAAACAGCACAAGAGGGATCTTCAAGGGTTACCAATATATCACCTCCTTTATCTAATTCAGATTCATAATCGAGGAAGTGTATTCTAGAGTCGCCAAGTTGTCCATGAATTTCCTCTATTGAGCCAGGCTCATTTAGAACTTCTCCTCTGCTAAGCATCTGTGCATGTCTCACCATTTCTGGACAAGAGTTACCATCATGATCATCTGTTAAGTGAAAGATGCACATATTTCTCCTGGGAGGGGGTGCTTCAATGGCTAGTCTTTGCTGAGTTGGGGGCAATTGTAAAGCTTTATTTCCTATTCCGACAGGCTGATTATTAGGCCATCTTGGAATGTCTTGATATGGTTGAGGGTATGATGTATTAGTTTTGGGGAGTTGTCTCTTGAGAGTGATCACATCATTAACCAATCTTTGGATTACGGGATGAGAGGAAGTTGTGGAAGTTGATGGCTATGAGTTAGCAGCTTGAACTTCTCTTCTCCATTTGCCTGCATTGATCAGATCATCTTCTAATTCTATTGCAGTGGTTTTGGCAATAGCTAAATCCTGAACTCTTTGCCTACAAATAAAGAAACTTATTTTTGCAGGCATTGCATTAATGAAAAAACATTTCAAATTATCATCAGAAGGTCTCCGATTAACCAGAATCTTATGAACAATCTTGTCAAACCTTTCCATAAAGTCTCTCATGGATTTAGGTATTTCCTTTTTCAGTTGAGCTAATTGGGCTAAAAGAGAATGGTCATCTTCTGCCACTTTAAACCTATCCTCAAACCTAGTTTTCAAGTCCTGCTAGTTTGTTATTACACCATTCGGCAAATGATAGAACCAGTCAGCTGCTATTCCAGTCAATGTCTGAATAAACAACCTTATTGCTACATCTTCATGCTGAACCGCCAACATGCCACATGCAACATTAAAAGCATTAAAATGTTCATAAACTGTAAACTTCCCATCACCATTAAACTTAGGTAAATGTTCTCTAGCACCTTTAGGTAAGGAATTCAAATTTGCTGCAAGGGCAAGTGGTCCTACTGCTGGACCCCAGGGATTATTTGCAGCCATGGGAAGAATAATATTCAAAGGGGTAGGATTAATCATAGAGGGAAAGACAACACCATGTAAAGTCAAGGAATGGCAAATAGAAGATTGGGAAGGAACAGAAGGAGATCTTGGGGGCCTAATTCTTGCCCTTCTTTGAGGTGTAAAGGAAGGGAAGGAATTTAGATTTTGCAATTCTTCAAAAACTGAATCAACTAATCCTTCTCGCCTTTGGGATCTAGTATATCTTCTGGTCTCCAGTGTGCTCACGCCCTACGTACTTCAAAATACACTACGAACCAATTCAAAATAACTTATGGCTATAAAACTAATCTTATTATTCGACTCCCCAGTAGAGTCGCCAAAAATCTGTTGGTTAATGGATTGGATGTCTCAAAATTTATAAATAAATACTCCTGTCGCCCAAATAGAAAACCAATGAGAACCAACATTTGGGTAAATAATTATTATTTACCCTCTGTATAAAGACACAACTCCTAATATGATATTCAATGAATTTTGAATAAATTTTATCATGTAATTCACTTTTAACTAGAAAGCAAACTAAAGGCTTCAACATTCACTTGTCAACACAACGTGAATGCTTAATGATAGATAATGAAATTTATAGTAAGGCATTAGGTTTCAAATGGAGATTAACTCACAGAATGATAAAAAATATTTGAACTCTGATTGATACTCACTCATGACTCATAGGACAAGGGGAATCAGAGTATTCAAATGCTTTCAACTAATTTCATTTATCAAATTGATTCACAGACTTCAAATGAAAAATCAGAGAAAGGAATCAGATACATGAACACATAATCATTCCAACAGAAATTTTTACACATTACAAACACACAAGTTTTCTAAAGCTGTATCATATATTCCATTCCAATCAAAGATGGGTATTTCCCTGAAATTACAAGTAAGACCAGTCTGTGCCTCCAAATTTTACAAAATTTTATATATCGCCAAAATATCCATCACTAATATATATAGCTGCCAGGCTAAATTATCTTTTTAACAAATGAAACTAAAATTCAAGAAACAACCTTCCGTAACTGAAATTAACTAAATGGCCACAAGCCATAAATAGAGCTATAACGATAAAAACAGAAGACAACTTAAATTGTCTCCGGGGTGTGTGTGGTACCACGTATATTTCGCCATTCCATATGAGCCACAGAGAAGTTATGAACAACCTGGTAATGTGGAAGCCCAATGTGCAAGATGCGTTGCTTCCAAACTTCTTTGTCCATACCCACTTGCATAACTTTAATTTTGTGCACTTCTAAGTGATCTGAATAGACAACTAACATAGATTCAATTCGAGCTACCTTGGTGAAGTCATCTTTGGTAAAATACTTTGATTCTTTAACTGAGTGTATTTTCCCTTTGAAACTCTACACCATATCTATTGCCTACTCGATACCCTGTCCATCTTCCTTAAGAAGTTGTACATCAATGCACTTTAAGTCTTTTTGCATCATGGCAATGAGTTCTTTCAATTCCTTCAACAACTTAATGGACTCTTTGTGACCTTGCTTTATGATTGAATTTCTCCATTCAATGTTTTCCTTGGCCACATGCAGTACCTTGTCATCCAAATCATTTATTGCCTTTTCTATGAGGAAGTTCATGACACCATATTTCTGCACATCTTTCATCTGAATCAGTACTGTAGCCCATTTTTTCCTTTCCTTTTTCCATGCCGAAACCTTTGTTTCAAGCTCTTGAGTTACAGTAACAGCATCCTCATACACTCTGATTAGATTAGTGATATACTATGTTCCTTGCTGAATTATGGATTCAAGCCACTCCTCAAAGGTTTCCGCCAACACATGATTTCTCTGAACCTTATCCAACAAATTTTGGTTCATGGGTGATTTAGGATCAAAACTCTAAGAAACCTATGACAGGGGCTGTGGACTGGGATGATGTATGGCATTGATGTACTCTACCATTTGCTTAACAGTCTATTTCAACTCCCGTTTGTCCTTCTCATCCTTCCATGTTCTGGACAACATTCTTTTAGCAGAGGACTCTAGGTGTTTTGCATCAGCAGCCCTTGAAGTAGTTCGTAAATCAATCATTTCAACAGCAAAATCCTGCTCAGTAGCATTCTCTGGGTCTTTGTCTGAAATCAGCCTAGCCACTTTAGCTACCCAATGCCTTGTATTTTCATCCACTTCCAGCATAGCTTCTGCTTTTAGCTTCTTAGACTTAGGTGTTTTCCCAAGGCATTTACACCATATCCTCCATGGGTACACTGATAGGGACTACATTACGTTTCTTGCTAATTGACACTCCCAACCACCTTGAAACATTTGGAGATACTTTTGCTAGCAGCGTCTGATATTTAGATGAATCCATGGTAGCCAAAGTAGTCACTTGATTGGGGCTTTCCTCAAGTTGCTCCTTTTCTTTACCTACATCTTGAGCTATAGGGATGTTTACTTCCAGTTCACCCATAATCACTTGCACCTCTTCACTATTAAGAATTATGACAGTTTCTTTTCCTAAAAATTTTGCGCCTTTCTTTTTACTTCTGGAACAGGTGACTCGAACTGTTGAGGGGCCAAATAGTGGTTCTTTAAATCTTCTAGTTTGAACCTTCGCACCTTGAGTATTAGTGACACCTGCAATATCAACAACAATGTTAGAAGAAGAAATTGGTACAACAACATGAGATTGCTCAACTGATTTCTCGGTTGAGGTAGTGGTCAGTCTTATTCTAGATCTATAGTCTCTTAACCATTTTTCTATTCTCCTTATAACATTAAAGGTTTTATATTGAATATTTTCTTATTCTCTCCTATCCCAGTCAATTTCAGGAATAGGTCGCTCATGAACTCTTTCATTGAACTCTGGGTCCAATACATCTTCACCTTCGTCTTCTTGTATTTCTGCTATGTTCATTGGCAATTTCAAAGTAATGATTTACTGTAGAGTGAACCTTGACCATAATCTTCTCCGGACTTCAAAATCAACACAGCAATCCTCCCAGTAGTCTTCTAACTGGGGTATATGTGAAAAGTTCACATCAACATTCAGGTGCTTCATTGCATTTTCTTTGCTGTCAAACCCCTACCGAGCAACATATGGTGGCAAATTCATCTTCTTGAGCTCCACTTCTAAGTTCAATGCATCAGAAACAGTTTGGCAACTATCATATCCGAGTTCAACTAGGAAAATTGGTTCAGACTCACCTTTCATCACTAATTTCTTATCGACATGAGCTAGCTGTCTACAAACTTTTAAGAGTACATAACTATCACGAGCATATCTGGGCAATTTGAAAGGTTCATCTTCAAAGCCACCAATTCTAATATAAGTAAATCTAGAAAATTGAATAAAACAACTCCCATATGTGCTGACCAACTTTAATGCCTCAGGTGACATTCTATTATTCAAATTCCCCTGCAGTTCAAAAGTTAATCTTCCCACAAATACATCATTCAATCTCAAGAAATTTTCTATGTACCTTCACATCTACAAATGTGGATAGCACTCATAGACCTTCATTCCATTAACCCAAGGTTCTTGATATAATCCTGGCCATTCTCTGATACAGGCTAAAATATAAAACAGGTATGAAGTCATATGAAAATTAGCTGTTCCAACAAAATTACTCAAACCTTCCTGCAATCTCTCAGCAATTACTTTCGCCTAGTCAAGGTATTTCTCACCAGCTAATAATACCTAAATGTAAAAATATATCTAGTCCTCCCAATAAAAGGCATGTGAATTCCCCTTAAGCCTATTCAAAAGAATCACAATATCCCTAACTTCTATAATGAAATGCTCTCTTGTCAAGGGTTTAGGCAACCTAGAACCTCCCTTCTATATTTTAAGGAGCCAGTTTCTAGCAATGACGCTTCGATAAACACTTTTCTTCTCAAAGAAAAATGCGTATGAGGTTCCTATGGACCAATCTTCATATGACTCTTTGTGAGGAATTCCAATTGCAGCCATTATTGTTTCTCTGTCAATCCGCACTAGCACATCTCCATTACTGGCTCTAATACACTTATTACTAGCATCATATCTGTTCATGCATGCATATACTAATTCTGGGCAAGGAGTAGCAATTGGGAATGCGGCGGCCTCAACAAGACCACTGTGAACTATCTTTCCCATCATGGAATTGGTTGTTGGGTTCTTAGCCCTCTCTAGAAAATTATCTAACTCATCTTGGATGAAAGCTGTATCATCTAACTCTAGGAGGGTACTAATCAAGCATGATGTTCAACCTAATTTGGGAAGAGTCGGTCTCATTTTTTCTTTGAATTGCATCAACTAGACAACATTCAACTCCGAGGCAAAGAATTACACTTTTCCAATTTCAAAACTAAAATAGAGCAGGGGAAAATAAGCAATTTAACTCACCTGTCTTCAACATCAAACTGTGAAACCCTTGGAATAACTAAGCTAAATTACCTTCCGTGCCTCCACTCTTCGCCAACGGCAACAATAATTGTCTTACCTGAGAAGCATCATATTTAAGGACGGAAAATACTGAAAAGAACCAACACACACTTCGTCCGAGCTCATTCATCTGTGTAAAACCACTTGTGATTTGATATAGTTCTGACATGCTTATTAATTAGAAATCAGTTTCACACAGTCAACATGCCTTCTCATGATTGTTTCCATAATTGCAATTTGAAAACACGAAAACCAAGGAAAATTTTGTTTCGATCATGCCGCCTTTTCTTCTTAAACACCATGGGGCTGATTTGAAAGCACCTCTTTGAACCTTGAACTATTTTAAAATAAGTTCATTGGTTCAAAGTTCAATGACAAAAGATCAACATTTGCGAACATGCAGAAAGAGACAAAAGGAACATTCAATGACACAAGAATGAACCTTGAACCTTGAACCGTTTCAAAAAAAGGTTCAAGGGTTCAAGTTCAAAGTGACCACAAGACTAGTACTAAAGAGATAGCCGCTAAACACAAGACAAAATACCGATTGAACCTTGAACCTTGAACCGTAAAGGTTCAAAGTTCAAGTTCAACGACTATGCTGCTAAAGACTTAGAACTTAATGGATCGCATTTCCTTTGAACCCGAATTTTGAACTTTATAAAAGGTTCAACAAATGAGTATGAAACTCGATTTATGAAGACTTAAGCTCTACGAAAATGATGACCCTTATTTTTGATGGGCTATTAGTGAAAAAAGGGGGGGTCAACAGTGTCCAAAGGGGTCATATGGTGTTGTAACACGTGTGGCCTCATTAGGACCTCACATGACCCCTAACAACACCATATGACCCCTTAGCACACCATACGACCCCAATTAGGACCATATGATATCCCAAGGTATCATATGGTGTCCTAAGTGTACTAAGGGGTCATATGGTGTAATGAGGAACAAGATGCACCATTATTACAATATTAAAACTAGTGCCAATATTGCTTACAAGAATAAGTTCAGATCACTTGGGGGCCTTAGCACACCATACGACCCTTAGGACCCCACATGACCCCTAACAACACCATAAGATCCCTTACAACACCATACAACCCCAAGTAGGACCATATTATATCCTAAGGCAGCGTATGGTGTCCCAAGGGTCTATGGTGTCCTAAAGGGTTGTATGGTATCATAGGGAGTCATATGGTGTCCCGAGGGGCAAGATGAACCATTATTATAATATAAAAATCAATACCAATACTTCTTACAAAAATAAGTTCAGATCGCTCGAGCCCTTAGTACACCATATGACCCTTGAGGACCCCACATGACCCCTAATGACACCATAAAATACCTTAGCACACCATACAACCCCAAGTAGGACCATATGATATCCTAAGGCAGTGTTTGGTGTCCTAAGGGGTTGTATGGTGTCCTAAGGGGTCATATGGTGTTCTGAGTGGCAAGATGAACCATTATTACAATATAAAAAGAAGTCTTAATACTTCTAACAAAAATAAGTTCAGATTATCCCCTGAGAGTGAGAATCAGATTCAAGGATGAAAATAATAAACCACTATGCTCCCCACTATTTCTCTCTCCCTCCCCCTCTATCTCCCTTCCTTTCCCATCCTCTCTCTCTCCCTCTCCCTCCCTCCCTTACCATCTCTCTCTCTCCCTCTCCCTCTCTCTCTCTCTCTCCCCTCCCCTCCCCCTCCCTTCCTTTCCCATAATCTCTTCATATCCCTCTCCCTCACTCCCCTTACCATCCCTCTCTCTCTCTCTCTCACCGTCTCTTTTTTTCTCTCCCTCCCTCCCCACTCTTTTTCTCTCCCTCCCCCCTTCTATCTCCCTTCCTTTCCCATCCTCTCCCTCTCCCTGTCCCTCACTCTCCTTGTCCCTCCCTCCCCAACCCTCTCTCTCTCTCTCTCTCTCTCTCTCATCCTTCACCCTTTCTTTAATATAAGTAATGTATACAATTTTTACCATTAGAAGCGTGTATGGGTTTTTAACATAAGAAGCGAGTACGGGTTATGGGAATTATGAATGTTGTCCTGTTGGGGTATTTTTAGGGACTAATTACACATAGGGTTAACTAAACGTAGCCTGTACACAATTCCTGCACATATTTTTATTTGGACAGTTTTTGAAGTTGTTGAAGGCCCCACTGCAACTGATACACAGATTCTATGACAGTTTTATATGTCAAAGTAAGGGAGAATCTTGTTTTGCATGATTTCAAATGATTGAATTGTTGTTTCTAATTAGTTTGTTCAATGTTATTGTAATTGTTTAATATTTTTAATTATTAAAAACAATGATAATACTAATTTGTAAAGTCATTTGATTGTATAAGTTTTTTTAGCATATATGTGCAAAATGATTCTATTTAGGATAATTTTTATTAACGATGAGAAAGAACAAGCGAGGAAAAATCAAACAATGAGAGGCTAAAAAGGAAAGACAAAGACAACATATGAAGAAATTACATGAACTAAGAACAATGGGACAAGAAGGTATGTCCTCCATAACATCTCAATTAGATGTACCAAATAAACCTAATGCAATTGAAGAAGAAATCACAATCAATAATCAAAAAAATGATGAAGATGCACCAACAAAATTTGATTTACTGAACAAACCTAATAGAATTGAAGAAGAGACCATAATGAATAATCAATCAAATGATGAACATACACAAGCTTAATTTTATGTGATGAATGCACCTAATGTAGGCAAAGCACCAATATTCACACCTCCTAGAATTATTCATAGGAAACCAAAGTATCTAATTGACATTGATGTAAATATTTTGAAGCCAATGCTTGATAAATTAAATGAATTAACTTGTAGAAGAATGGTTAAAAGAATATGACAACACTATTTTGAAAACTTAAATCAAAATGGGAGATGCCAATTAATTATTGAAATGATTAAAATTTTTAATTTTAGAGAGACAATGAAAATTATAGGCCTAAGATCATCCAAAAGTAATAGTGAAATAACTATTGTGAGAAATCTATTTGATGCAATATCAAGCTATTGGTTCAAAATCACATACGAAAGATTCAAATGTTACTTGATGTGTTATTACATCAACCATAATGAGCAAGAAAATAAAAAATGATCATTTGATAAGAAAAACAAGTAAGTCATTAAACATAAGTATAACAAGATTACATAAAACATTAGAGAGGTAGGAGAAAATAGAGTATCCTAACGAGAATTCTCTTTGGGCATTCGCAGGTAGGCTATCATGAAAAGACAAGGTTGTTGTTGATGCACTAAGAACATTAATTGAAAATTTTTGGCATGACAACAAGGGTTTCACCCAACCAAATAGATGTTGTTAGAAGGTGAATTGGATCTAGAAATCATGAGCCACATGCCAAACACTATTTGGATATGATTCAAATAAGATTTTATGAAATATTCCTTCAAAATTTTCCTCAAATAAGAATTAGTCAAAGAATTTTTGAAATGGAAAAACCTTTTTATGTTAAGATTAATCATGTATGCACCACGTGTTATTGTAGGATGCATGCTGAATTTTCCACAGAATATGATATTTATCGTCATATATGTTGTACTTTGTGCACTCTAATGATGTTTTACATGAATGCAATATACAAGCATCTCCTAAGTCACCAAGGGAATTTATTTCAAGTGTGCTATGTAAAAGACAAGATGGTTGCATTTATTATAAGATGATGTGTCTGAAAATTTCTTATGTTGCATGTGGTGGTTTGCAATATTTACCAAGATATGTACATTTGGAGAGCACACATGAAATTGGTAATAAATTAGTTTCTTTTGGAAAATACAAGAAAATCACATATGGGGTTAAAGATGGAAAAAATTTGAAGAGATGTGAGTTAGTAAAAAATGATATATGTGTTGCTGAATTTATGAAAATGTTTCAAGAGAAACTAGTTTATTAGTACATAATGCATACACATAGAGCTCGGTGGTTAGATGAGCAATTCAAGTTATGTAGGGACACATTTCCTCTTGTTACCATTTTCTCTATTATTGATTTCACTGAAAATTATACACTAAAACCTCAAAATGAAGTGCAATCTATGTATTACCATTCTACACAAGTTTCTATTTTTGTACATATAGCATTCATGCATGCAAATGATAGCACAAAGGAGGATAGAAAGGTTGTACGAGAGTATCACTTCTACATAAGTGATGGTCATATTCATTCGTCAGAGTTTGTGCAAGGATGCTTTAAATTTTTTTATGATAATTTAAGGGAAAGAAACATACAATACAACCAACACATAATATGGTTAAATAATTGCACCTCACAATTCAAGAATGCAAGGATGTTCTATTGGTTGACTAGGATGCATGTGACAAGAGGTGTACAACATTTTTGGAATTGCATTGAGTTTGGACATGGAAAGGGGGAGCATAATGGTGCAGGAGCATGCGTAAAAAGAGCCCTAGCTAGAGAAGAATTGAAGTACGAAGGTGTTGTTGAGTTGATAGATGCAACAACAATTGTGTGATGGTGTAAATCTACAATGGGGCCAGGTAATGCAGGTACGTCAATGGTTCATATATATTTTTGGTTGATCAATGAATCTAACATTGAAAACTATCAGGATTATTATACAATTGTAGGATCGAGTGAAATACACTCATTTAGAAGTTCAAATGCAAGTTCACAGTAATTTATTCTAGACAGATTGTATGTTTTTTCTCTTCATGTATGTATTTTTTGTGCAAATAATGTGAATCAAAAGAGTGGATTGACAAATGGTCTTGTCGACCACTAGTTCAATTTGATACATATCAAGTTCCCAAAGCACTACAATTGAACCAAATGGAAGCATTAATTTCGACCATATATCCGACCTAGTAGAACCAGGAGATTTTTTTCGTTAATTTTTTTGCAAGAATATTTTTGGCTCATTTTGTTACATCACACATTTTTTTTGGTATTAATTATCATCCTATAAAATGTAGGTCATGTATTTGTAGTTGTTGCAGAAGAGAACAATAAAGACAAAACAAATTACTTTTTATGTCTTTGTATTGAGTCTAAAAGAAAATTGACAACTACAATCATTGATGGAGAGGGTATTAAGTACCCAATAGGGTCTATTGTCATGATAGACAAATGGCTTAGGAGATACCCTATCAAGAATTTTGATGTTTGGTTGTTCAAGGACTTTGAAACACAGGCATACTGTTCATTTCTCCAACCTTGTTGTTGCAACAAATTTTCAATTGATTAAGTATCATGGTAGACCTCATAACAATAATTTATGAAAAGTTCATGAATCCAACCATAAGGCAATACTTGACACAATACGGGTTAGGTCTGATCCAGAAGGCTCACTTAATTGATTTTAGGTCATCTACAAGTATTCAATTATTGGAGCATTACAATGATTCTATGGTTCAAGGTAGAATGATTTTGAGAATTTTGTATATATTGTTAGTGAATTGTTGTATATTCATTTTTTGTATATATAAATGCCTATGAGCTAATTTATTTATATTTAGAGGCAAAATTTTGTATATTTAAATGGCCTTGAGCTAGGTGGCACAACAAAAGTGTGCCTACTATAAACCTGCCCAACTGGATGCACTCATTCTATTTGTTCATGCCCATGATGAACGAAATCAAATTCAGCCTATCTTGCAACCTTGCATTTCATGCATCTAATGGTTTTTGCACCAACCAAAAAAATGCTACCATGTGAGAATGGTTGCGAGTCTTCAAAAACTAAGATCTAGGTCATTGTAGATAGGCCTCACATGACCCTATAGGTTCAAATAGATCAATTGTATGCATCTTGTATTGTGATAAATAGTCCATCAAAGTTTGACATTTTTTTGGACTTAGGGAACTTGAGAGATCGCACCGATGGGATATGTCTCTGGATGTTCCAGCGAGCTAGGAGGCACAACAAGAACATGTCTACTATAAACCTACCCATCTGGACACACTCATGTTGTTGGTCTATGCCCATGAAAAATAAAATCAAATTTAGCCTATCTTACAACCTTGCACTGCATGCATCTAACGATTTTTGCACCAACCGAAAAAATGCTACCATGTGAAAATGACTCCAAGTCTTCAATTTAGGTGAGATAGGTTGTTTTAAATGGGCCTCACATGACCCTATAGGTTCAAATAGATCAATTGTATGCATCTTGTATTGAAAGAAACAATCCATCAAAGTTTGACAATTTTTTGGACTTAGGGCACTTGAGAGATTATGCCGGTAAGGTATTGCTCTGGATGTTCCAACAAGCTGGGAGGAACAATAGGAGAATGCCTACCATAAAAATGCTCACCCAAACTGTTAGGTCCTAGAGACAACTGAGAGGGAGGGGTGAATCAGTTGTCAAATAAATTCAAACCAAAAACCAATTAACCAACTTGATGCTTAATACCGGTGAACCAGTTAAGTATGTCGGTAGACAGTGTTAACAGTAAATTGCTATACCGGTAAGGACTAATGCATGAAACATAAACATAAAGTCATCCACAACACATAACACCAATATTTGTACATGGAAACCCTGTAAGGGGAAAAACCACGGTGGGAAACCTTACCCACAATCAAATGATACTACTACAGATAGTAAGTGTACATAAATGGGGTTTGCACATGCAGAAAGGCCAACAGCCTAGAGCTCATTGCTCAATCACAAAATGGGAGTCACATTGACTACAATTGGATGGTTAAATCCAATAAGAATGTACTGCATAAAATAGCATCTTCATATGCTAGATTCAGTACTGGCGTAATGCTGATATGCTTATACAAAAACCTAGCTTCACCTTCAAATGATGTCTTCATGTATACCTCTACTTAATCTCACATATACCTTTACTCAATTATTTTTTGCATTCAATACTTGATCTTACAAATAAGATCTTACATTTATACCATAACCTAAGACCAATTTTAGTAGGTTGGCTCTACAAGATATTACAATAAACATTTTACATACAATATAATATCTGATGCAATAACTGATTAAACATGTCGGCTTAATGCATTTACATCAATAATAAATCATCTCCATAGTGTGCCATTCTGATTTGGAAAAGATAAACCTACCGGTGTAACCCTAGATAACCCTGGACCTATTTGCCGGTAAAAGCAAATATGCAAATATGAATATACCAATGATCAATTCTTCAAAACAAAGTGTCCACATGATGTCTTTGACATTATCAAGTGTCTTCCATATCATTCCAGGTATAGGTGAACATTATATCCTATCAGTGAACCATATACTAGTGACTGTGCAATAGTTACTTGCTTGCCGATGAATGTTGCTGTATCTCCAAAGTGCTTGTTTTTAGTAGGTGTTGACATCAATGACAAAACCATACCAAAATACCAACAATCTCCCCCTTTGGCATTGATGGCAACACAAGATGGAAAAACCATCAAAGTGCCAAAACAGAAATGCCAAATACCAAAAACCAACAATCTCCCTTAGACAACAATTTCTCCCCCTAGAAGCAACATGTGTTTATCCAAAGATTTATTTTCAATACCAATCTCTCTTCAAAAGATAATGTGTTTTTCCATAGATATCTCTCCCCCTTTGACATCAAATGCCAAAGTTAAAAAAATCAAGTTCATACAAAATACCAACTACTCCCCCTGAGAAGTAGCTTCCTCATCAAAGACTGGAGTAAAAGATTTGTCTTTTAATTCTATCCGTTGATGACAATCATCAACTATCTAAGTCTCTACTGGTGGTGGTATGACTCCAAGCTGATCTCTGAGATATTCAAAAGTCTCCTTAGGCAAAGGTTTTGTAAAAATATCTACAAACTATTCTTTAGTATTCACATAAACCAGTTTTATCTCTTTTTCTTCAACTTTTTCCCTTAGAAAATTCAATTTGATAGAAACATGTTTTGTTTTAGAATGTAATACCGGATTTTTAGATATATCAATTGCTGTAGTGTTATCACAATATATAGTAATGGGTTCCTTGCATTTTACCTTTATGTCTTTCAACTTTTTCTTAAGCCATAGTACCTATGTACAGTTAGTTGTTGCTACAACATATTTTGATTCTACTGTTGATAAAGATGTACAACTCTGTTTCTTACTTAGCCAGGAAACTAATCTCTTTCCAAGAAAGAATGCTCCTCCAGTGGTGCTTTTTCTATCATCCACATCTCCTGCCCAATTTGCATCTGTGTATGCACATAGGTCAAAATTTTCATCTCTAGGATACCATAATCCAAGATTTGTTGTGCCTTGTAAGTACCAGAAAATCCTTTTTACTGCTGATTCATGATTTTCCCTAGGATTACTTTAAAATCTAGAAACAATACATACTGCATTCATAATATCAGGTCTGGTTTGTGTCAAATACAGTAAACCTCCTATCATAGATTTGTATCTAGTTGGATTAACAGGTGTAGATTCATCCCTTTGAGATAATTTGTCATTTGTAGTCATAGGTGTGCTTACCGGTTTAGAGTTCTCCATCCCAAATTTCTTTAGTAATTCTTTCAAGTACTTGGATTGACTCAAAAATATACCTTTATCAGTCTATGAAATCTCCAATCCTAAAAAGAATTTTATTTCTCCAATCATAGACATTTCAAATTCTTGCTACATTTTAATAGAAAATTCCTTACATAATCCATCTTCTCCTCCAAAGATTATATCATCAACAAATACTTCAATAATCAAGATGTTATCATTAGTTATTTTGTAATATAAATTGCTATCTGCATTTCCTTTAGTAAAACCAATCTTTAAAAGATACTTATCCAACCTTGCATACCAAGCTCTTGGGGCTTGTTTTAATCCATGCAGAGCTTTTCTTAACCTGCAAACCATATCATTGTCATCTGTTAAGGAAAATCCATCAGGTTGTTCAATATATACTTCCTCTTCAAGATATCCATTCAAAAATGCACATTTAATATCCATTTGATAAACTTTGTAGTCCTTGTGAGCTGCAAAAGCTAAGAATAATCTGACTGCCTCAATTCTGGCTACAGGTGCAAAGGTTTCATTGTAATCAACTCCTTCTTTCTAAGAATATCCCTTACACACTAGTCTTGCTTTATTTTTGACAACCTTACCATCTTCATTAAGTTTGTTTCTAAATACCCATTTGGTTCCAATTACTTTTTTATCTTTAGGCCGGGGAACTAATGTCCAAGTATTATTTTTCTCAATTTGTCCTAATTCTTCTTCCATAGCTTTAATACAAAATTTATCTTCACATGCCTCATTGATAGATGATGGTTCAATTTGAGAAATAAGACATACCTCTTCATTTGTCAATCTTCCTCTTGTCATAACTCCTTTAAATTTGTTTCCAATTATCTAATCTTCAGAATGATTCAATCTTACATACCAGGGTGTCTTAGTTTGTTGTTGTTCTTCAATTACCATGGAATCCTCCGATGATACCGAGGTAACTGGATCTTTATTCTATACCGGTGGATTCAGTGTAGGTTCATTTGTCACAATTTCTGTTGCCGGTTTAGAGTCTATATACCTTGAAGTTCCTCTGAATTGTTCATCAATCTTTACATTTGTACTCTCAACAATTTTCTGCAATCTCTTATTAAAACATCTATATGCCTTGCTTTTAGATGAATAACCAAGAAATATTCCTTCATCACTTTTAGGATCAAATTTGCCAATATACTCTTCTTTTGTAATATAACATTTACTTCCAAAAATTCTGAAATACTTAAGAGCAGGAGTATTACCAAACCATAGTTCATGAGGGGTCTTACCAGTTTCACCTTTGATGTGAACTTTGTTGAATGTATAGACAACAATGTTAACTGCCTCTCTCCAATATACATGTGGTAGATTTGCTTCTGATAACATACTTCTTACTGCATCCAAGATAGTTCTATTTTTCCTTTCAACAACTCCATTTTGCTATGGTGTCTGAGGTGTTGATAACTGTCTTCTGATTCCATTCACTTCACAGAATGTATTAAAGTCCTTAGATGTGAATTCTCCTCCTTGATATGATCTTAAACATTTGATTTTCTTACCGGTTTCATTCTCAACCATTGCTTTGAACAGTTTGAACTTCCCAAGTGCTTCTGATTTTTCTTTGAGAAAAGTAACCCAACACATTCTAGAATAATCATCAATAATTAGCATGAAATATCTATCACCTTGTAAGCTTTTAGTTCTAGCTGGACCACATAAATCAATGTGAATTAAATCAAGAGCATTATTGGATTTTTCTGGAATACTTTTGAAACTAGCTCGAACTTGTTTTCCAAATTGACATTCCTTACAAATTGTATTTTGAGGTTTCACAATTCTAGGTAGATCTCTAACTGCCTTAGAAGTACTGATCTTTACCATGCAATCATAGTTTACATGACATAGTCTCTTATGCCATAACCAACTTTCATCTATATGTGCAATCAAGCATGCCTTTTCGCTGTTATTCAAATGAAAGATGTTACCTCTAGTCAGATTACCAGTTGCAATTTCCAAACTAGTTCTATTCATGATTTTGCATTTTCCATTTTTAAATTGTAACTGAAATCCTTTCTCAACTAATTGACCAACACTTAAAAGATTGTGCTTTAATCCTTCAACATAGTAGATGTTGTCAGTGTTATGCTTACCATCAAGAGATATTGAACCCTTACCTTTGATTGAACAGGCTTTGTCATCTCCAAATCTTACTAAACCTCCATTGTATTCTTGAAAGTTTAAGAATTTACCTTTGTCTCCAATCATGTGATGTGAGCATCCTGAGTCAATGATCCATTCATCCTTTGCTTCAACTTTGGCTGGTAGGGCTTGTTCTATGGTTGAGAAGTAGGTGTCAGTTGATCCTCTGTTATAGCAACAAAAACCCATCCATTGTCTGCTGGATCCTCATCAGAATCATCAGTCACACCTTCATCAACAATGTAATAGGATTTGTCGTTGTTCTTCTTAAATTTGTATCTCTGATATTCTGGATTAGGCTTGTATGTTCTTCTAGCTTCTTCTCTTAGTCTAGCATGTCTATCAGGGCATCTTGAAGCCATATGACCAATCTTATTGCAGTTAAAACATTTAAAGGGTGCTTTACCTTCATACTTACTTCCAACTGGACCTTTTGGCATTTTTCTTGCAAATAGTGCTTCAAGTTCTTCAAGCTCTTCATTCTCCTTCTTGGTTTCTTTAAGTTCTCTTGCATAAAAGGCTTTTCAGTCTGATTTGTCAAATGATGGAGCAGATGGTGTTGATGCTTTAAAGGCTAAATCAATTTTTATAGTAGCAACAAGACCACATTCCTCAATTTCAAAAGCTGAAAGTTTTCCAATCAATGTATCCCTAGTTACTGATGTATTAGGCATTGTTCTTAACTCATTTATAGCAGTAAACTTCATTTTATATGCCAGTGGCAATCCTCTTAAGATTTTTGAAACAATTTCATCCTCACTCAGGGTTCCTCCACAACATTTAATACCCAAAACAATTTCATTTACTCTTTCCATAAAAGAAGAAATCCTTTCATCTTCTTCCATTTTCAGATGTTCATACCTGACTCGGAAGCTTTCAAGTTTTGCAATCTTGACTGTGCAATCTCCTTCATTTAGTGTTTCCAAATGATCCCAAATAGCTTTAGTAGTAGACCTATTTGATAATCTCATGATTTGTTGATCTGATAATGCACTCAAAAGTGCTTCTCTTGCTTTGCAATCATTCTCTTCATCTTTAGCAAAGGTAGTTGGAGCAGTCTGACCAGCTACAACAGCAGTATAACCATTCTTTGTAACTTCCCGGATGTCTTTACCAATGCAATTCAGATGTGTCTCCATCCTGATCTTCCATATCCCATAGTTGGTTCTATCAAGTTTAGGACTGTCCTTCCTGAAATAATTAGTAAACATTGGATCTCCTCAAGTTGTTAAACTTCTACAAAAGAGGACTAAGCTCTGATACCAATTGTTAGGTCCTAGAGACAACTGAGAGGGGGGGGGGGGGGGGGTGAATCAATTGTCAAATAAATTGAAACCAAAAACCAATTAACCAACTTGATGCTTAGTACCGATAAACCAGTTAAGTATGCCTATAGACAGTGTTAACAGTAAATTGCTATACCGGTAAGGATTAATGCATGAAACATAAACATAATGTCATCCACAACACATAACACCAATATTTGTACGTGGAAACCCTGTAAGGGGAAAAAACATGGTGGGAAACCTTACCCACAATCAGATGATACTACTGCAGATAGTAAGTGTACATAAATGGGGTTTGCACATGCAGAAAGGCCAACAACCTAGAGCTCACTGCTTAATCACAAAATGGGAGTCATACTAACTACAGTTGGATGGTTAAATCCAATAAGAATGTACTGCACAAAATAGCATCTTCATATGCGGGATTTAGTATCGGTGTAATGCTGATATGGTTATACAAAAACCTAGCTTCACCTTCAAATGATGTCTTCGTGTATACCTCTGCTTAATCTTGCATATACCTTCACTCAATTATTTTTCGCATTCAACACTTGATCTTACAAATACCATAGCCTAAGACCAATTTTAGTAGAGCCTTATACCATAACCTAAGACCAATTTTAGTAGGTCGGCTCTACAAGATATTACAATAAACATTTTACATACAATATAATATCCGATGCAATAACCGATTAATCATGTCGGCTTAATGCATTTACATCAATAATAAATCATCTCCATAGTGTGCCATGCTGATTTGGAAAAGATAAACCTGCCTGTGTAACCCTAGATAACCTTGGACCTATTTGCCGGTAAAAGCAAATATGCAAATATGAATATACCAATGATCAATTCTTCAAAACAAAGTGTCCACACGATGTCTTTGACATTATCAAGTGTCTTCCATATCATTCCAGGTACTGATGAACATTATATCCTGCCGGTGAACCATATACCTGTGATTGTGCAATAGTTACTTGCTTGTCGGTGAATGTTGCTAGATCTCCAAAGTGCTTGTTTTCAATAGGTGTTGACATCAATGACAAAACCATACCAAAATACCAACTCAAACATGCTACTTCTATTGGTTCATTCCCATAATGAATGGAATCAAATTTAGCCTATCTTGCAACCTTATATTAGATGCATTTGACGGTTTTTGCACCAACTGAAAAAATGCTCCCATGTAAAAATGGCTCGGAGTCTTCAAAAACCAAGATAGTGTTGGATATTGGGGATATTGTTGGGCATTGTTGCTGCTAGGATATGTTATTGTCACTAATGCCAACATATTCATGTGATTTGCTCCAGTGTTTGCAAATTGAGAAGATCTCATTATCTAGTTTGTAGTTTTGTATTGTTGATCAATGCTTTGCAGAGTTTAGTATTTCCTTCGGTATGGGTAAGTGCACCAAGTTGTGGTACCAAAAAGGTGCCATTTCTTACTTTTTCATAAAAATGCGTCATTGGCATGAAAAGGTCGTCCAAACCTATGTGTTGGATGCCCAAGGAAAATCCAACCCAAAGGATTGGTATTCTCCCAAGCAAACCATTTGACGAGCACCAAATATGGCACTCGCCAAATGCAAAATTTTGAATTTTCACATTTGGCACTCGCCAAATGCAAAATTTGAATTTTCACATTTGGCGCACGCCAAATTTGGCAGTCGCCAAATGTGAAAATTCAATTTTTTGCATTTGGCGAGCACCAAATGTTCTGCATTGTCCAATCTGAATGTTTTGTGAGTGTGTAGGTTTTTCAATCTGGGCACAAGTTAAATCCACCCCCAAAGGAGAATATATAAATGAAATATAAAATTTAAGTATAGCTCTATAAGACTTATAATGTAGATTCTAGTTTTTAGAGGATCATATTAAATTTCAGACTTAGTCAAATTTCAATAATCGACATGTCAAATTTCAATAATCAACATGATCCCGTTAGCATTCTTTAGCTATGTATTTCACTCTCTTTATCTTCCCCAAACTCTAGACCTATCTCTCTCCCTCTCTTGTCTCTCTTGCTTCTTTATCCTTGACTCTCTCCCTCTCTCTTCTCTCTCACTCCCTTATTGTTTCTCTCCCCTCCCACTCCTTTCTCTTGGTCACTACCTATCCCTTTTATCCTCTCTCTCAACATATCTAGGGTTGTCCCTCCCTCACTATTCACCTCACTGTCTCTCCCTCCCTATATTATTACCCACCTTTCTCTCCCCCTCTAGGTTTATCACTTATCTAATTTTCCACCCTCTAGTTCTCTCCCTCCCTCTCCACCTTTCTCTCCCTTCTCCTTACCTCTATCTATTTATGAACTCTCTCCCTCTCTTCTCTCTCTCTCTCTCTCTCCAAACCTTTCTATCTCCACATTCTCTAGGTCTCACAGTCCCTCCATGTTTACCTCTCTATCCATCTCCTCTTACTCATCTCTTTGTTCTTCTATCTCTTCTATTATCGCTCCCTCCCCTCTCCAGGTCTCTACCTTCCTTTCTTCCTCTCTCCCTCTCTATCTCCCTCTCCCACTCTCACATCTTCTCTCTTCCTCCCTTATTCTCTATCTTCATTGTCTAGGTCATTACCTCTCCATCCCACCCTATCTCCTCTATCTATGTTTCTCCCTCCCTTCTTCTCCACCTATCTACCTATGCATATAGGTCTCGTTACCCACCTCTCTTTATCCCCCTCTATCTCCTCACTCCTTAGGTCATATGGTGTCCTAAGGAGTCATATGGTGTCAAATGAAGGATATCATATGCTGTCCTTTATGGGTCGTATGGTGTGCTAAGGGGTCGTATGGTGTTGTATGACCTCTTAGGACACCATATTGTATTGTTATGGGCTATATGGTATTTTAAGGGGTCATATGGTGTCCTATGACCCCCTAAGGGGTCGTTAGAGGTCATATTGTGTCCTACGACCCTTTAGGACACCATATGGCCCCTTAGGATACAATATGGTGTCGCTATGAGTCGTATGGTGTCTCGAGGGGTCATATGATGTCTGATGACCCTTCAGGGCACCATATGACCCCTTAGGATACAATATGGTGTCATTATGGGTCATATGGTGTCCTAAGGGGTCATATGGTGTAGGACACCATATGAGCCCTCATATGGTGTTGTTATGGGTTGCATGTTGTCCTAAAGGGTCATATGGTGTCCTATTACCCCTTAGGACACCATATGGTGTCATTATGGGTCTTATGGTGTGCTAAGGGGTCATATGGTGTTATATAACCCATTAGGACACCATATGACCCCTTAGGACACCATATGGTGTCATTATAGGTCGTATAGTGTGCTAAGGGGTCATATAGTGTCATATAACCCCCTAAGGGGTTATTAGGGGTCATATTGTGTCCTAAGGAGTCATGTTGTGTCCTATGAGCCCTTAGGACACCATATGACCCCTTACGACACAATATGGTGTTGTTATGAATTGTATTGTGTCCTAAGGGGTCGTATGGTGTCCTATGACCCCATAGGACACCATATGACCCCTTAGGTGTCATTAGGGATCTTATTGTGTAATAATGGGTCATATGATATCCTATGACCCCTCAGGACACCATATGGTGTCGTTATGGGTTGTACGGTGTCCTAAGGGGTCATATGGTGTCCTATGATCCCTTAGGGCACCATATAGTGTCGTTCAAGGTTATATGGTATCCTAAGGGGTCATATAGTGTTCTATGACCCCTTAGGACACCATATAACCCCTTACGTGTCGTTAGGGTTCATATTGTGTCCTAAGGGGTCATATGGTGTCCTATGACCCCTTAAGTATTGTTAGGGGTCATATTGTTTTTCTAAAGGGTCATATGGTGTCCTATGACCCCTTAGGATGCCATATGACCCCTTAGCTCACCATATAGTATCAATATGGGTCATATGGTGTCCTCAGGGGTCATCTGGTGTCCTATGACCCCTTAATACACCATATGGTGTTGTTATGGGTTGTATGGTGTCCTAAGGGGTCATGTGGTGTCCTATGACACCTTAGGACACCATATGGTATCATTATGGGTTGTATGGTGTCCTATGACCCCTTAAGACACCATATGACCCCTTAGATGTCATTAAGGGTCATACATATGGTGTCATATGACCCCTTAGGACACCATATGGCCCCTTAGGTGTCATTAGGGGTCATATTGTATCCTAAGGGGTCATATGGTGTCCTATGACCATTTAGGACACCATATGACCCCTGAGGACATCATATGGTGTTGTTATGGGTTGTATTGTGTCCTCAGGTGTCATATGGTGTGCCCTTAGGGAACCATATGACTCCTTAGGTGTTGTCAGGGGTCATATTATGTCCTAAGGGGTCATATGGTGTCTTGTTACCCCTTAGGGAACCACTTGGTGTTGTTATGGGTCATATGTTAAGGAGGTAGGGGAGAGAGATAGAAAGGAAGAGAGAGAACTATAGAGGGGACATACAGATAGGCAAGAGACCTAGATTTCAAGAGGGGAGTGTGATAGATAGAGGGGGATAAAGAGAGGTGGGTAGCGAGACCTATATGCAAAGGTAGATAGGTGGAGAGGAAGGGAGGGAGAAACCTAGAGAGGGGAGGGAGGGTGGGTTGGAGAGTTAATGAACTAGACAATGAAGAGAGAGAATAAGAGAGGAAGAGAGATAATGAGAGAGTGGGGGAAGGATATATAAATGGAGAGGGGAAGAAAGGAAGGGAGAGATCTACTGAGGGAAGGGAGAGAGAAGAGAAGAGATAGAAGAACAAAGAGATGAGTAAGAGGGGGTGAATGGAGAGGTAGAAATGGAGGGAGCGATAGACCTAGAGAATGAGGAGATGGATCTAGGTTTGGAGAGAGAGAAGAGAGGGAGAGTGTTCATAAATGGATAGGGGCAAGGGAAAGGGAGAGAAAGGTAGAGAGGGAGGGAGATAAGTAGAGGGTGGACAATTAGATAAGTGAGAAACCTAGAGGGGGAGAGAGAGGTGGGTAATAATATAGGGAGGGAGAGGTAGTGAGGTGAATAGGGAGGGAAGGAGAGCCCTAGATATGGGGAGAGAGAGGATAGAAGGGATCGGTAGTGAACAAGAGAAACGAGTGGGAGGGGAGAGAAATGATAAGAGAGTGAGAGAGAAAAGAGAGGAAGAGAGTCAAGGATATAAATTAGGGTACAAGGAAGGGATGAAAGGTAGAGAGGGTGGGATATACCTAGAGAGGGGATAGATAAGTGAGAGAGACAAGAGAGGAAGAGAGATAGCTGTAGAGTTTAGGAAATATAAAGATAGTGAGATACATATATAAAGAATGCTAATAGGAGAATGTTGATTACCTAAAATTTGACTAATTATGAAAGTCAATATGATCCTCTAAAAACAAGAATCTAAATTATAACTCCTATAGAGTTGAAACCACTCTCAAACATCCTACCAATATATACATGAAATATAACTTAAAGTGACTTATACTTAAATATTATATTTCATGTATATATTATCCTCTCATGATGGGTATAACTTATGCCCAAGTTGAAAAATGTGCATCACAAAACCTTCAAATTGGACAATGCAAGACATTTGGTGCTCTCCAAATGAAAAAAAAATGACTTTTCTCATTTGGTGCATGCCATATTTGGCAGCAAATGGGAAAAGTCAATTTTTATTTATTTGGCGAACGCCATATTTGGCACTCGCCAAATGGTCTGCATTGGAAACTACCAACCCTTTGGGTTGGATTGTACTTGGGCATCCAACCCAAAGGGTTGGATGACCATTTAAGGCCTAAGACGTGTTTTTAACAGGGGATTCAAAATTTTTCACATATTTTTGGCCGTGCTCTCTATCATGTTTGCATGTGTTTCAATAAAACTAAAAAAAAATACCATAGAGACCTCGATCTCTCTCTTACCTATCCAAGCATGTAATTATTTTCACATTTTGATTTAGTTAAGGCTTTCATCTATAATTTCTTTTGTTAGTGTGTTCGTTTTTGGTCAAAAACCAACATGCACTATTTTGGGTATAGTTTTTTACACATTCATCGAATATTGAAGAAACTTATATTTTTAGAAACTAGACTCCATTCTACACAATTTAAAAAAAAATTGATTTTTAATTAGTTATCAATGCTTTTAGGGGGGAGCATGCTCAAATTTTTGTTTTTTAGGATGTGTCCACTTCAAAAAATAGTAGAAAATCATATACTCATTAAAAAATTAGCTAAAAAATCTGGCATAAACTAAAAGGTGTTAGCTAATTTCTCACTGAAGTGATTTTAAAAATTCAAAAAAAAAGTTAACATTTTAGGGGGGCCACAACAAACACTATGTTATGTTTTTTGCATAAAAATAGGACCACTTTTTGTGGCCCCCCTTTTTGAAGCCCTTAATCTCCACCATTTAAAAAAAAATTAGTAGTTTAGAAAGTAGACTCGAATCACTTTGACTCTTGTTCTTGTTGCATCTTCAAATTTGAAGTCTAACTATCTTCAATTTTTCATTGAAGTTCAAACTTTATTGACTTCAGAAAAAAGTGGCATCTTAAGACCCCCTTTTGGTACCACAACTTGGTGCACATACCCGTATATTCCAGTGTGATCAAATCTTGAGCTGATATTTTGGGATATTGTTTGGGGTGGTCTTTTGTATCTTCATTTTAGATGGTTTGTAATTCGGTGATCCACAAGTTTTCTTTCTTCATGACAGTTGTTGATTGGTTGTGTTCTTGAGTTTTCAGATATTGATTGATGAAGGTTTAATAAGTGGTGTCGATGCAGCTGTTGCTAATGATTATAACATGCTTGTTGATGTTTCCTAATTGTGTTCTATTTGTTTTGGTGATCTGCATTGATCGTTGTTTGATTTATTGGTGGTTTTCATGAACCGATGATGATTTTTGTGTTATGCGGTATTTCTCATGGTGTAGCGTGTTGCGGTCGATCTTGAAATGATTTCCAATGGAGTTGAGCATTTGTGAATTTGAATTAGGTCCATGTTATGTCATTTAAATCATGATATTGGTCTGGTGGTTGATCTTTGTATCATGTTATGTAATTTTCTATTTGTGAGTTGAGGGTTTAGTCGACCTTGTTGTCAAGGTTGATGAATTGTATATATAGGTGATATATTCATGTAATTTAGTGATAGAGGTGTGTGTTTGCATTATCACAAAGAGGTTTATGTGTGAACAAGGATTCATCCTTTGGTATTATGATTGAGTAGAGATTGGTATTGTAGGACAGACATTTGTTCTTAATCGGAACTGTAATCAGGCATTTGGAGATGTTACTCTTTCAGTTCATTTCTTCTGAATTGTAGTTTGAATCTTGTTGTAAGTTTGTGAGACTTCCCTGAGGGTTGTAGCCTTTTGGGTCACTATATTTTGAGTAGTGAGCTCTAGGCATTGATCTTGAATGCATGTGCATTCCCCATTGTAATATTTTTACATGCTACTGCAGAGTATCATCTTACTGTGGATAGATTCCCATTGTGGTTTTTCCCTTAGCTAAGTTTTCCATGACAAAATCTTTGTATTGTGTGTTGTGCTTTCAATTTTCTTATCTTTGTTATTGCTGTAATTTATCAGATCTATATTTGTGGTTAATTTTGTTGATCTGGTGAAGATTGATTCAACCTCCCTCTCAGTCTTCCTTCATTGTTGTTGCCAACAATTGGTATCAGAGCCAGATCCTCTCGAAGAATCTTAATCACTTGAGGAGTTCCAGGATGGCAACTATCCTTAAGAATGATAGTTTGCAATTTGATGGAAGTAACGGGTATGTGTAGGATCATGGTGTGCCAAAACCGGCCCTTAAGTGGTAATGAAATTTCAGAAAAATCAGAGTTATGCAACTTGACATGAAAATTTCAATAAGTTGTGAACATTATTTTTAAAATATGTAAGAAGAGAATATATAGAAAATTGAATGTAGTTTCTAAGCTACTAGTTGTTTTTTGGAAAAAAAATCTTATTTGATGAAAATTTGAAATTTCAATGCAGTGGTACTAAAATTTCAGGAAAAAAAAAAAGTAGACGTATGTCTCACCACCCTAATCACAGTCAAATCTTAATATTTTTTTATAATATTAATAATATAAGTATTAGACTCATGTCCGGATGTGACACATATATTTTTTTTAATTTTTTATGAATTAAATAATTATTTATGATTTTTTTACTACAACTTTTTCATAAATTCAGAAACTCCTACATCTGACTACCTTAACTTGGTTAAAACCTTATGAAATTTAATTTTTTAAAATTTTTCCCTATAATAGACAAAGCATAGGATGTGACGCATGTTTCGGTTTCAAAAAATGTTATACCATTTGAAAGTTATGAGTGTTTTTCAATCAGTATATCAATCAGGACTATAGGCAGAATTCAATTAAAAAATAAATAATAATTATTTACTAAAGTCGAAATAAGACAAGCCTTATATTGTTGGAAAGCTGGGAACATCCTTAAAAAACCCTTTTCGTTTTATCAAATTTGGCTACAAAAAAAGTTGTTAGCCACCAGTACAAAATCTGGAAAATCAAGGAATACTGAAAAACACGTTTTTTCAGTTGACTTTCCAGGCTTGTCACTTCCAAGCCTAATGCCAAAGCATTCCCGAGCCGAAACTTGAAATTTGAAAATTTGAATACAAAAATCGGATATCGAATTTTATCCAATATCTAATTTTTGTATAAAAATTTGCAGTCCCCAAAGAATTTCCCTTTGCCGCCATTTATGAAGTAAACTGGCACATGGCAGAAATCCGATATCTGATTAAATCGGATATCGGATTTTATTGGTCATATTTTAGAGAGAGAGAGGAGAGAGAGAGAGAGAGAGAGAGAGAGAGAGAGAGAGAGAGAGAGAGAGAGAGAGAGAGAAACCATATGACCCCTAACGACACAATTTGGTGTCTTAAGGGGTCCTATGGTGTCTTACGACCCATAACTATGACCCCTAATGATAGTTATGTGATATGGTGTCCCATGAACACTTATGACCTCTCAGGACACCATATGACCCCTAATGACACCATATTGGGTAGCTTTGGGTCATATTGTGTCCTAAGGGGTCATATTGTGGTCTATAACCCCTTAGGACACCATATGACCCCTAACGACATGATTTGGTGTCTTAAGGGGTCCTATGGTGTCGTTAGGGGTCATATGGTGTTCGTAGGGGTCATATGGTGTCTTGGGACACCATAGGACCCCTTAGGACACAATATGACCCCTTAGGACACAATATGACCCAAAGCGACCCAATATGGTGTCATTAGGGGTCATATGGTGTCCTACGAGGTCATAAGAGTTCATGGGACACCATATGACCCCTAACGACACCATTGGACCCCTTAAGACACCAAATCATTTCGTTAGGGATCATATTGTGTCCTACGACTCTGTAAGACACAATATGACCCCTAATGTTATGATTTGGTGTCTTAAGGGGTCGATTGGTGTCGTTAGGGGTCATATGGTGTCTTGTGACACCATAAGACCCCTTAAGACACCAAATTGTGTCATTAGGGGTCATATTGTGTCCTACGACCTTGTAAGATGCAATATGACCCCTAACGACATGATTTGGTGTCTTAAGGGGTCCTATGGTGCCATATGGTGTCCCATGAACCCTTATGACCTCTTAGGACACCATATGACCCCTAGTGACACCATATTGGGTTGCTTTGGGTCATATTGTGTCCTAAGGGGTCATATTGTGTCTTAAGGGGTCCTATGGTGTCCCAAGACACCATATGACCCCTATGGACACCATGTGACCCATAACAACACCAAATCATGTTGTTAGGGGTCATATTGTGTCCTACGACCCCATAAGACACAATATGACCCCTAATGACATGATTTGGTGTCTTAAGGGGTCCTATGGTGTCGTGAGGGGTCATATTTACACCATAGAACCCCTTAAGACACAATATGACCCCTTATGACACAATATGACCCAAAGTGACCCAATATGACCCAAAGTGACCCAATATGGTGTCATTAGGGGTCATATGGTGTCCTAAGAGGTCATAAGGGTTCATGGGACACCATATGACCCCTAACGACACCATAGGACCCCTTAAGACACCAAATCATGTCGTTAGGGATCATATTGTGTCCTACAACCCTATAAGACACAATATGACCCCCAATGTTATGATTTGGTGTCTTAAGGGGTCGATTGGTGTTGTTAGGGGTCATATGGTGTCTTGTGACACCATAAGACCCCTTAAGACACCAAATTATGTCGTTAGGGGTCATATTGTGTCCTACGACCCTGTAAGACACAATATGACCCCTAACGACATGATTTGGTGTCTTAAGGGGTCCTATGGTGTCATATGGTGTCCCATGAACCCTTATGACCTCTTAGGACACCATATGACCCCTAGTGACACTATATTGGGTCGCTTTGGGTCATATTATGTCCTAAGGGGTCATATTGTGTCTTAAGGGGTCCTATGGTGTCCCAAGACACCATATGACCCCTATGGACACCATATGACCCCTAACGACACCAAATCATGTCGTTAGGGGTCATATTATGCCCTATGACCCCGTAAGACACAATATGACCCCTAATGACATTATTTGGTGTCTTAAGGGGTCCTATGGTGTCGTTATGGGTCATATGGTGGTTTGTGACACCATAGGACCCCTTAAGACACCAAATCATCTCTCTCTCTCTCTCTCTCTCTCCCTCTCCTTCTCTCTCTCTCCCTCTCCTTCTCTCTCTCTCCCTCTCTCCCTCTCCTCCTCTCTCTCTCCCTCTCTCCCTCTCTCCCCCTCTCTCTCTCTCCCTCTCTCTCCATCTCCTCTCTCTCTCTCTCTCTCTCTCTCTCTCTCCCTCTCCTCCTCTCTCTGTCTCCCTCTCTCCATCTCTCTCTCTCTCTCTCTCTCTCTCTCTCCTTCTATCCCCCTCTCTCTCTAAAATATGACCAATAAAATCCGATATTTGATTAAAATCCAATATCCAATTTAATCGGATATTGGATTTCTGCCATGTGGCAGTTTAGTTCATAAATGGCAGCAACAGGAATTTTTTTTGTGGACCACATATTTTTGTACAAAAATCGGATATCGGATAAAATCCAATATCCGATTTTATCTGATATCCGATTTTAGTACTAAAAACCAAGAAAAAAAGGGTTTGTGGGCCATTATGTAGATTCCAATGACTGATAATCTGGGTCCTATGTTTTCTGTCAGGGATCACGGGGTTTCAGATAGCTAGAGACAAATTTGTGCTTTTGGGAGATTCTTAAAGTGAAAACTTACATTATCAATCACGAAGGAGCATATGTGTGGAGGGAAATGGGGAGTAGTAGTCATCGGAAGTCTAAACGCAAAAGAAAACTTTCAAATGACCAAGTTGAAGTGTATAGAGAAACAAATAGAGAATTTCATAGGAGGAGAAGACAAGGTATGTTAAATATTGCTAATGTTACTTTAACTGAAGAGGAAATTGAAATTGAAAATGTGCCACAAGTTATTGAAAATGAAAATGTAAATTTTGAAAGTGAAAATATTGAAAATTTTGAAAGTGTTGAAAGTGATAATGAAAATGCTCAACATGTGGAAAATTTTGACATAGGAGGTGAAAATGTGGAAAACTTTAACATTGAAAGTGGAATTGCCTCACTAAGTGAACCATATGTAACACCTAATTACTTTAGAAATGAAGACCCTCTCATGGATGAAAGACAAATTCCAAATCCAAGACCTTCAAGAACCCCAAAATGGTTATTAGAAATCGATGATAACATTATTGCGAATCTTGAACGTAAGAGGTCAACAAGAACCGTTCGGTTGTGGGCTACAAAACTTTTCAACCAAAATTTTAGCAATAAGACATTGACCGAGCAATGCCAACTCTTTGTTCAATTGCTAAAGATGATAAAGATGAGACCATTGCTAAACAAATTGAAGATTCGTATGAACAAGAAGACAGAGAGAAATTCTATTATTGCAAAAAATCTATTTGACACTCTCAATTCTATTGGAAAGAATACCAAAGAAAGAGATAAGAGAGCCACTTGAAGGGTGATTACAACCTCCTTAGTAATCCATCAATTGAGGAAGGCTCGTCAAATGAGACAAACTTGTATTGATTTTAACATAAACCATAAAACTTTGGATAGAGCACTTGCACGAAGACAAAGACTTGACGATCCACTTCAACAAGATACATGGGCATTTGGTGGGAGGCTTCCACATGTTGATAGAAAGTTTACTGACAATGTGAAGGAAGAGATTCAACAATTTTGGCACTCTAATTCTAGAGTGTCACCCAATGTAAAGGACGTTTTGAAATTAAGAATCAGCAACTGAGACCGCACACCGCATCCCAAACATTTCTTGGAATCAAGCCAAACAATGTTGTACAAATTTTTTTGTGAATTACATCCAACTTTGTAAATATCACAAAGGGTCTTTGAATCTTTGAAACCATTTTATTGTGTTCCTCTTAAGATTCACAATACCTGTTGTTGCAAGTACCATGTGGAGTTTTCAATGTACCATGAACTTTTATGTCATATTCGTTCTACGATGCATACTAATGAGATGTTGTAGGAGTGTGGTGCAATGCTATTTCCAAGATCATCAAGAGACTTGCAAGATCTATTTTTATGCCCTAGAGATGATGGCTGCTATTTCTATAGAAATGATTGTTTGAAAGAGAAGTGCTCAGAATGCAGTGGGTTGTCAAAGTTTGTTTCATGTTTTCATGAGGGCAGCGAACATGAGTTTGGAAATAATTATGTTGAGAAAAAAAGATACGAGATAGTGAAATATAATATGAAGAGTGGAGGTGAAGGTTCTAGATGCGAATTAGTCTCAAGAGAAGTGAGTATTGCTAATTTTATTCTGGATTTTAAGGAAAATATTTTCTACAAGTATCCAAGGCACGCCCATAGGTCTCAATAGTTGGATCAACAGTTCAGGATGTGTAAGAACTCTTTCCTGATTGGTATTATTGTATCGGTGGTTGATTTTGTAGAGAACTATACATTGCAACCACAGAATGAGGTACAGTCTTAGCACTACAATTCAGTCCAGATTGCTATTTTTGTTCACATTACATATAGACATGCTCCTGATAGTACAGAAGAGGACAGGAAGATAATCAGGGAGTATAATTTTTATATGAGTGATTATAGATCACACTCCTCCGAGTATGTGCAACATTCTTTCGAGAATTTGTTTTGAGTTTTTGCATGAGAAAGATATTGCAATTGATCGACATATAATATGGTCAGATAACTGTACGAGTCAATTCAAGAATGCCCCTATGTTTTATTGGTTGAGTAGAATGCATGTGGAGAGGCGTATACCTCATATTTGGTGTTTTTTTGAGGCAGGGCATGGGAAGGGAGAGCATGATGGAGCAGGTGCATGTTTGAAGAGAGCTCTAGTTAAGGAGCAATTGAGGATTTCAAGTGAAAATTTCTCTGATGCACATTCTATTGTTGATTGGTGTAGTTCAGCATTGTCACATGGAGGTACTCTTGATTTAGCAGTGAGAAGATTCTTTTGGTTGGTTGAGGAGGGAACAATGGGAGATAGATTGGATTATCAAACAATTAAAGATTCTTCAAAGATGCAATCATTTCTTAGCTCAGATGCAAGTACACGGACCATTTGGACATGTGCATTGGCTTGTTTTTGTCAGTGTTGTCTTCGGTGTGATTGGGATCAGTGCGAGTCAAGTGAGTGGGTTGATACGTGGGTTTCCCACTATCTAACTCCTTTATCTCAAACAATATCCTTGTCAAACGATGACATGGAAAGTTCACTTGAGTATGATCATCTATCAGATCTTGTACAACCAGGACAGGTTTTTGCAGTTGTTGCACCGCAAGGTAATGAAGAGAGATTAGAATATTGGTTGGCACGATGTGTATAGGGAAAACAAAAGCTAACACAACCAGTGACAGATGATGATGGGTTCACATATCCTAAAGGTTTAGTTCTTGTTGTGGGAACTTGGTTGCGAACATACATGATTAGAAAGAATGGCATACTTGCATTTGAAGACTATGAGAGACACAAAACCATTATAATGTATTCACACCTTATTATAGCTACAAATGTCAAGTTGTTGAAGCATCAAGCAAAACTGAAGACCAAAGAGCTATGGATAGTGACTACTGTTGATCATGAAGCAATACTGGATACTCTTAAACAAAGAGATGACCCTTCAGGTACACTTGAGTAGTAGGTCTTTAATGGTGCCTTATTTTTTTTTATCATGCATTTCATTTCAAACAATGATCATTAAACCTTAATGTTCAAGTTTGTGACGTGTATATTAAGGATGTGTTCAAAATGCAGGTCTATTGATGAACATTTTTTTTGGGCAACACAGTTTTTGCATGCACATAGTGAGTACACTCGATATAATTGGAAGGGACGTATATTTGCAACACCACTTATGTTCATCCATGTAATTTATGTGTAGACTAACAATTCTTAAAAATACAGGTTCATGCTAGCTCATTCGTCATTGACAAGGCCCTCTCTTGGTAATGGTACATATTCCTTTGTGCATTAATGAGATTAAATTGAGGGTCTTGTTGTGTTTATTATCATGAAGATGATTCAAATGCATGTGGCTAGGACACATCTGCAGTGGTCATCGAACATCACTTAGGTAACCTTGTCTATTTTTATTCATTAATGGTTTATAAAATAAAGTCAGTTAGATTTTGGCAATTAAATAACATTCTTTCATTTTTAGACGCTGACATCAGATGGACCTAATATTCTCTCCACAATGGAGGATGGTGTTTTCTAGTATTAGCATCTTTGATGCTTTTGACAGTAGTATGAGTCAGATTAGTAAATTTATATTTTGATGCTTCCCACGGGGCTTTGCAACTTCACATTTTGAGTGTGCCCCTGTTATAACTGAATTGTACTTTAATCGACATAGATGGTCTATGATGGCTTTTTTGTAAGACTATATGGTTTTATTACATATAATGTACTTTAATCGACATATAACAATATCCAAGTGGTGGTTGGCATGAGCTTCAATATGGTAAGTTGTATACATCTTGAAGTTGAATATGATATGTTGTATACATCTTGAAGTTGAACTTTGATTAGACTTTGTCAGCATTTGATGAATCATAAATGTCACTTCATTATTAATCTTGTGAGTGTGAGGTGTAGGAATAATAACTAATTGAGAACATCAATTCAAATCCATAATATAGAGGATACTAATTTATTTATTGTAGTTTAGTGCAAAACTTATTTATTTTTTCTAATAATGAAATAGGTACAACTGTATTGAGATAAAATGAAGCTTTTCTCTCATATGAAGATGTCACATTGGCAAATTGGTCTATATTATAATGCACAAGACGTAAGTAAAATCAAAATGCTCTTGTCAAATCCTTCCAAATTCTATGTTAACGTGTGACTCATTACTGTATGCTGGGAGAGGGAAGAGTGTGTGGCTTTAGGGTACAATTTTGCACTTGAACCATATTGCATAAATCTCAAGGCTTCAACTTGATTATCATTAAAGGTTGTTGATTGTTTACAAAATATCCTTTCATATCCCTGGATGGATGTCACATGCGTAGGGTATGACCCCGAGCATTCAATCGAGTGGAGGGGCAAAATAGGAGCATGCGTAGGGTAATAATGCCTAACTGGACATGTCAGAGCTGATGGTTCATCATCACGACAAGTAGAAGGAGAAATCAGCCACACGACAACATTCCACTGAGTGAGACTGACGTTTTTTTTGCCAACCAAAAAATTGCTGCCCTAATAAAACTCTGAGTGTTCGACCGAGGTGGGGGGCAAAATAGGACAATGCATAGGGTAATAATGAATTGTATCAATTATTGTTTATTAAATGAATTGTATTGTACTGTTCATGAAATGTATTGTTCATTGAATGAATTGTATGGTATTGTTGATTAAATGAATTGTATTGTTCATTAAATGAAGTGTATTGTATTGTTCATTAAATGAATTATATTGTTCATTATAAAAACAACACTTACGATGAAATGAATTGTATTGTTCATTAAATAGCCATTATTAACCATTGTTAATTATTGGAATGAAGATTAAAGATTTCCATGATAACACCACGCACAGATGAGCAACAATTTATATGATCGAATATCAAATTCTTTATATATTAAAATATCAAATGATTACAAATGTATGTCCATACACAAATATGGCATAAATGCCAACTGAAACAAAATATATGTCTAAATACGTGAATGTATGTCCATATACAAAATATACATGCCAAATAGACATGTAAGCATCCCAAAACTATCTATAACATCCTAAGCTGGTGATGGATCATCAAAATCAATCCTCTTCACCGCACTGCTCGGCTCTAAAGGACCCTGCACAAGAAAAACAAACCAAACTATAATTGAACTATTCATGTTTACGTCATCTCTGCATTTTCTCTTCAGCTTTGCAGGACTCTTGATGTATGTCTTTAGTAGAGGAGGTATGTTTTGAATATTTTCATAAACAACCTACATATGTTCAGAAACATGACATTGATACAAGTTAGCATATAATTGTCACTGATAATAACAAATTATATCTACTAATCAAATAATAAAATAAACACACATCTACTCGAGGCATCTCTTCTTCTTCTTCAGGTATACTAGGTGTAGTCATCAAGGATGTGAAGCCAAGAATTCTCTATATATATACACAATAAGTATATGAAACTATCAATCTATGTCTAGACATGTATAATCACTATAAGTTATTTAAACTATTCATTCAATCATATTTGCATTCAATTACCTTTCCCTTGTCTCCAACTGCACTACCAGATCCTAAATCACACTGCCCCGCACTCATGCTGCTTGTGCCCTACAAGAGTAAAATAAGATATACATGCAAGTTACTACATAATCTAATTAATACCAATATAAATGATGAGCATGTATGTACAATAAAATACAAATGACTAGGTGCAATAATATATGTACTATCAAGCTATCAAGGCCAAATGAAATGGACGACAAGGTGCCCTCCTGAATCTATCTCAACTCATTCTCGGTCATCCATTGTTAAATAGACCATGCAAATAAAAATTAGTATTTAATATTATATAATTTATAAATATTTAACTAAAATATAACATGAACTGTGAAAATACAACTCTTACCACTACATCATCAATGTATGATGACGGTGCCTCCTCGCCTCTAGCATGTGAGGACTCCCCAGGGTATCCTCCAGTCTATGTAATAACATCTGGTGCATCATGCATCTCGTGCACCTCGTAATCTGTACTGTCCACAAGATGATCGACAGGCTGTCCTACTGGACCCAAGCATACGTGCCCACACATGACACAACTATGGGGAACACATATGTGTGGAGCTGAGGATGATGTGTCAACACCACCGGATGCACCACTACCATCAAGAGTAGGCTGAGCTACTGACGCAGCCTAAGAAACCAAAAGGCATCTCAAAGAGTGAATAGATGATATGGTCCATGAAGCTGCTTCACGAATGATATCAGAATGCTGCACAGCAGGTGGGGGATCAATAGGAGGAGGGGGGACATACAGCCCCTGGACTACTCTGACTGCCCCAGGTCTATTTTGGGGCATACCTAAACCTACACCCTGGAAAGGTTGGATGTCAAAGTAGTTCACATGTTTGTGTAAAACAAACTCAGCATACAGTTCTTTTATAAAATAGAAGGGGATATCAAGATTGTTGTTGGGTGGTTTGTCGAAAACCATCCACCAACAATCCCAAAAAAATTTCACAATCCCATCATTTGTGCACCATTTAATAGAAAGTTTTTTTGGGGGGGATCTACGGGCTGACCAGTACGAGGATTAACAAACAATGAGGCAATTTCAGCTTTGGATATCTCAAGATCCTTGATATCCTTATACAACAAGCCATCTGCATATTTTTCCCTCATAGAATCTCTCCACAAAAGGGCGGCATCGTGCTCCTCAGTCATGGTTTCCATACTTTTTATGATGGACGTGAGAGGATCAAACATTGGGTTTAGACGAGGGATCCTACGATATACTTCTGCAATCCTCCTCAATTCATTCAAATTTTGTGCAATCAAATCTTGAATTGAGGGGGTGTTTGGCAAATGAGGGTTTGGTTGTTGCAGTTGTTGTTCGTCAGTGTAATTACTAGGCCAAGGTGTACTAACAAATAAAAATTACAAATAAAAATTGGATATTCGGTTTTATTGGATATCCGATTTGCATAGGTAATTACTAGGCCAAGGTGTACTAACACCCAAGCCAAGCAAAAAGTCAATATGGATTTTTGCGTTTTTAGGCGAGTGAAGAAGGCTATTTTTTTCACGTCGCCACTTTTTGGCCCCCCTTGATCCTGCACTAACCCTAACTATTCTATATGGAAGAATCAGATGGAGGTGCACTTGAGATGTCTTGGAGAAGATCATTGGAAGATTACTAAGGATGTCTATTCTGTTCCTCAGAATGGACCGATTACTACTGCTAAAATCAGGGACACTGAAAGTAACATCAAAGTGAAGGAAGCATTGCTTAGTGCCTTGACTAATTTAGAGATGACAAATGTAATGGGACTTCAAACCACACATAATATCTGAGAGAATCTTGAGACCCTATATGAAGGAGATAAACAATTGAAAGTTGCTAAGTTACAGAGTTTGAAAGGAAAGTATGAGACATTGAAGATGGGAGAAGATGAGAACATACACTCTATTATGGCTAAGGTGAATGACCTTGTCCTAGGTATTAGATGTGTCAGTGGAACCCTTGAAGAAGATGAAATTATTTCTAAGGTGCTGAGATTATTGCCTCCTTCTTACAAACACAAGGTAGCTTCCATTGATGAGATCCAAAGTGTAAATACAATGATAAGAGATATGCTAGTTGGAAAGATTGCTTCTTTTGAGCTGAGTGAGTTTGGAGAATCACATTGAAAGTTTGAGACAACATTTAGAGCATTAGTATCTATATTAAAAAAAAATAGAAGTATGATCCTAATCAGTGAAAAATATTAAAATATGAAAGAGAGAGAAGAGAAATAGAAGAGAAAGAAAGAGAGCTATATGAGCTTGAAGCATTGATTGCCCGAAGATTGCCTAAAGGAGCCAGTAAGTATGATGGAAAATTTCCTTTGAAATGTTTCTCTTGCAATAAGATAGGATATTTTGCTTCTAGATGCCTAGAGAGAATGGTTAAATATGGCAGCCATGATAAGTTTGATAAGCATGATAGGAATGATAGATATGAGAAGCATGAGAAGTATGATAAGCCTTACAAGTCTAACCAGAAGTATAGAAATCAAAATAACTACTATTATCTTGCTAATGAAGGTGTTACAGATGATGAATCTCAAGGAGATGAAGTTGTATTTCTCGCCATTAAAGAAGATGGACCTGTACTTATTGATTCCACTAGATGTACTGTTGAGGAGAAAGCTTTAGTTGCTAAAGTTAAAGAGAAAAGATGAATGTATTATTGAAAATGGTTGTTCATATCATATGACCGGTGATAAAAGAAAATTTGTGAGCATGGAAAGGTATGATGGTGGAATAGTAGTATTTGGAGATGACAAAGCCTATGTGATCCATGGGAGAGGTTCTATATCCTTTGATGGTAAGCATAATATTGATAATGTCTTGTATGTTGAAGGCTTGAAGCATAACCTTTGAGTGTTGGACAAATGGTTGATAAAAGTTATGATCTACAATTCAAGAATGAAAAATGAAAAATCCTAAATGCCTTCAGTATAGAGATTGCATCTGGAATTAAGAATGAAGCTAACATTTTTTATTTGAATTCTGGTGAGAAAAATTGTTTGATTGCTCAGATAGATGAAAGTTGGTTGTGGCATAGGAGAATGTATCATGTAAATTTTTATTCAATTATTAAGATAAGTTCTACACAAGCTATTAGAGATCTTCCTACGATTGTTAAGCATGCTAATATGGTATGTAAAGAATGTCAGTTGGGTAAACAAACAAGAATTTCTTTCAAGAGCAAACAATATACATTTGATGGATTGCTAGATCTTGTGCATACTGACCTATGTGGACCTACAAATGTTATAAGTGTGTAGGGTGATAGATATTTCATGTTATTGGTTGATGATTATTCTAGGATGACTTGGGTTGTCTTTTTGAAAGATAAATTAGAAGCAATGGATAAATTCAAAATATTCAAATAAAAGGTTGAGACTGAGTCTGGATTGAAGTTGAAATGTCTGAGATCTGACAAAGGTGGAGAATTCTGTTCTAATGAATTCACTTCATTCTATGAGAAGCATGGGATTAGAAGACAATTATATGCTCCTAGAACCCCTCAGCAGAATGGAGTTGTTGAAAGGATGAACATAATTGTCTTGAATGTTGCAAGGACTATGCTAATTGAAGGAAATGTTCTGAAGATCTACCGGAGAGAAGTTATTACCATTGTTGTTTACACATTCAACAAAGTTCATATTAAAGGTGATACCAGTAAGACTCCTTATGAATCATGGCTTGGTCATGTTTCTACTGTGAGATATTTTAGAGTATTTGGTAGCAAATGTTATATCAAGAGAGATTAGGATATATGAAAGTTTGATGCTAGAAGTGATGAAGGAATTTTTTGGGATATTCAACAAAAAGAAAAGCCTACTAGTGCTACAATAAAAGACTAAGAAAGATAGTGGAAAGTGTAAATGTGAAGGTGGATGAGAACCTTGGAAAGGAGATTATAGCATGTGGATATGATGATGGACAACATATTGTTCTAAACCTTATTCAGACTGAAGAGCTAATTCAGAATGATCCGGTAGAGACTGTTAATCTGAATGTTGCTGCTACTGGTGAAGGTGTGGAGGAACTTGAGAATCAGAACAATCAGAAGACCCTGAGGTATGTAAGATTAAATCATTTAGAAAATCATATTATTGGTGATAAAAATAAAGGTGCGATGACTAGAAGAAGGTTAGCTTCTGAAGAAGTATGTTTGATTTTTAAAGTTGAACCTAAAGATGTTGTTGAAGCTTGCAAAGATGAAAATTGGATGAGAGCTATTGAAGAAGAATTAGATCAGATTGAAAAGAAAAACCCATGGGAGCTTGTGCCTAGACATATGGATAAGAATTTTATTGGTACTAAATGGGTATTCAGAAATAAATTGAATGAGGCTGGTGAAGTTATTAGAAATAAAGTCAGATTAGTTTGCAAAGGGTATTCATAGAAAAATGAAATTGACTATGAGGAGACTTTTACTATAGTGGCCATACTTGAAACTGTTAGACTGTTGCTTGCATATGCTACTTTTAAAAAATCAAGGTATATCAAATGGATGTCAAATTTGCTTCTTTGAATGGTGATCTTGACGAAGAACTCTACATTGAGAAACCTAATGGATTTTCATTATCAGATGATGGAGACATGGTATGTAAGCCGAAGAAATCACTTTATGGATTGAAGAAAGCCCCTAGAGCTTGGTATGCTAGATTAGATAAATATTTGTTAAAATTAAGATTTAATAAACATGTTGCTGGTAGTAATTTGTACTTTAAGATTGATAATGATAACATCTTGATTGTTGAAGTATTTGTTGATGATATTATCTTTGAAGGAGATGATAACATGAGCATGAAGTTTTTTCGGTGATATGCAAAAAGAATTTGAGATGTCTATGGTTGGAGAAATGAAATTTTTCTTAGGTTTGCAGATTTCACAGACTGGAAAAGGTATATTTATATATCAAACTAAATATGTGAAGGAATTACTAAAGAAGTTTGGATTAGATGACTCCAAACCTATTGGAACTCCTATGGTGACTGGTTGTAAATTGTCTAAGAATGATGAGTCTTCGAAAACTAATTAGAGTTTGTACAAATCTATGGTTGGTGGACTGCTATATCTTACTCAGACTAGGCCAGACATTATGCATGTTGTGTACATGGCTCCTAGATATCAAGCTGATTCAAAAGAGATTCATGTCACTGTTGTGAAGAGGATATTCATATACTTGAAGGGAATTGTGGATTATGGTTTGTGGTATCCGAGGTGTTGGGACTCATAAAATTTGAGTCAATTTGATAGGCCCATTTCAAAGAAGGGTAAAATGAAGCCAACATCCTCCTCTTGTATGCTTGTGAAAAGTGAAGGAATTTGAAATTTTTAACCAAATGCAATGGCAGGTAAAAATTTTGTATTCCCCCTAATTTGGCGTTTGAACAAACAATAGAAGCTTTTAAGAAAATGCCCCTTGGCGGTATTCTCCCTGCACGGTGTGGGAAGCAAAGAAACCTTCAAACAAATGCAATTGTTAGGTGTAAAACCAAATCTCTATGACCCTTGCTAGCATTTTCCCCTTGCGTTGGGTGATGAGGGTTTTAAAAGGCCAAAGCAACATTCCAAGCAATTTCAGTCGCCAGGTAGAACATTTATCCCACATTGGTAGTGGGGAGGAAATGTTTTGTATTTAAAGACAAAGACAAATATATCTTTAGTGTCTAAACCTTAAAGGCTTTTGGCAAGTGGAATCTCAGTGACCCAGTGGAGCCCACACATCTCGAGGCAACCAAATTTTGTGATAGACTGGTGAGAATAAGCTAAAGGTTGAGCAAGTCGGGCATATCTAACAGTCAGGTGGATGATCCAATGGTGGTCGCTGCTCCGCAATGGACAATAGCTTGCCGATTAACCATTGTGACCCAGCGACAAAGAAGTGGAAGGTCCGGCCTAAGGTGAGGTGGCAAACAGGTGGCAAGTCAGATGGTGGCTAGCTGGATGTGTGGACAAATCAGGAAGTGACACACGGTAGAAGAGAGCAGATCAGGTGAGTTAAAAGTCGAGTAGGTTAGAGAAGATCTAATGGTTGTCGCTATATCGTGAAGGAAACTTGCACAATGAATATCCATTGCGGATCAGTGACAAAGATGAGTCAAGGTCTGGCGGTGGGTCCGGTGGTGTTGAGGTGGCGGATGAGGTGGATCCATGAGAAAACCAAAGGTTGACACTTGGCGGGCTTGACAGAAGGGAGCAGGCCTAGGTGTGTTAAAGAGCGAGCAGATTGGAGTCGATCCGATGATGGTCGTTGTACTACAATGAGAAGTAGCTCGATGAATATCCATCGCGACCGAACGATAAAGAAGAGCTTAAGTCCGGTGGTAGGTCCGACTGTTCTCAGGTGGTAGGACAAGTGGCAAACAAAGGGACTCACGAGCGAATGAGAATAAGACACGTGGCGGGGTGCAAAAGGAAAAGTCAAAGCTAAATGATATAGTTTCAGACTATAGTGTAAAACGCAAAAATTTAAATGACTGATCTGCATGAGAGATTAATTCACTGGCGAGCTATTTTTTGTCCAAATATGTAGGTATTATATATTGTTGGAAAGCTCTTGAGATGAGGAGTCTATTTCTATAGTCATTTGTAGCACACGTCAATTATTTTGAGGGCAGTTTTCTTGAGATTTCATAAATAATTTTCAATTTGTTAGAGAAGATTTTCTATAGGCCAAGTGTGTGAGTCGTAAATGCAAAAGATTTGGGATAGTTGTCATTTTTAGATGAAATCTGGAATTATTCTTTATTCCTTCTTATTCTGAGGTCTTCTCATTTGGTAGGGGTTCTTGAATTTTTTGTGAGCAGAGCTCCATAATTCTGTGTTTCCAGCTCTGAGTTTTTCTTCCAGAGTTTGTATAGTATAATGTCTTCTTTCAAGTAATGGGGTATTTCTTCTTGCTGTAGGTATTTCTAGTTGCAGGTTTATATGTATGTAAGGCATGCATAAATTCACACAAAATTGTCTCTAGATATATATTTCTTTGTTACAAATTAAATCCTAAAGGAGGCTAGAATTTATCATCTCAAGGAGATTGTTGTGATTGTTTGTAGGCATTCTTCAAGGAAGAATATAAATTCTGTAATCAATCACAAATAATGGAATATATTTTCAAGATCTGATGATTTTATGAATGAGTCGAGTAATGCATTTATGCAAGGAATTAATGTAGAAGTATTTAATGATCAAGATGGATTTGCAGTAGAGGTATTTCATTTGCATTTTTATATATGAATCCATGCCCTTGGATAAGGCACTGGTCTTGTAGATTCCGAGGATTCTCAGAGATTTTTAAAAAAATCAAATATCCATTTACTTTTATGTTTGTAGCTTTAGTTTGTTCCACCTATCTCGTGCTTCAACTTAGTTGAGATGTCAATGTAGATCTAGCCCATATACAGTAACCTCCTAGTTGTTAAGCTTTATGAGATCTATTTGTTTTTATTGATGCTATCATATGTGGGTAATGAGTCTGATTCAATACATCAAAGGTACACCCACCTAGGTTTTGCAGAGTCTGAAGAGTAGAAGGATTGAAATCCTTGTTATATGTTGTCCAAGTCCTGAAGTTCTTCATTGTATGAAGTTGGCTATTCCATAGATAAATTGTAGGTGAACTTGGTTTTCTCATTTTTTTTAGAACAACACGAGGAATGATGATTTCATGCTACATGCTTACACTGATGCTGATTGGGCTGGTGATGTTGATGATCTGAAGAGAACTACCGGTGGAGCATTCTTTTTGGGTAAGAAGTTGGTTTCATGGGTTAGAAAAAAAATAAGATTCAATATCCTTGTCTATTGTTGAAGCTAAGTACATTGTTGTTTCTAGTAATTACACTCAAGTAGCTTCGATGAAGCAAATGTTGAAGGATATCAAAGTTATCTATGATGAGCCTACTTATCATATACTATGATAATTCAAGTTCTATTATCAAAGAATCTAGTGCAAAATTAAAAGACTAAACATGTGTCAATCAAATATTATTACTTGAGAGAACAAGTCAGTGAAGAGAAAGTGAAGCTGGAGTATGTATCTACAAAGGAACAAATTGCTGATATTTTCACTAAGCCTTTGCCTACAGAGATATTTATCCATTTAAGAGACAAGTTAGGGGTATCTACCCCTCCTAATGAGAAATAGATGCATTGAATTGCATCAATCCAGTGGACTTCAAGAGCTACACAGGGGCAACTGAAATCCAAGGGTCATTCAAGAATATTTTGTTTCTCCCATCCATGCTAAAGCATGCTTTTCTGAATAAGAACTTTTGATTTTACCATGTTGTTCCAAATGTGAGAGCCTCTTAGGAGATCATCATGGTAAAATAAGGATAAATGATTGCCACCATTAAGATATTTTATTGACATCACCTTTGTCTATTCCTCTTTTCCTCTAGAGAGTTTCCATCCAATTGTAGTCAACTTAATAATTTTAAGTTGAGAAGACATTTAGAAACTAAATATATATTCTTACCTCCTTATTTCTCTCATTATTGAAAATTTAGATGTAAATTTAATTGCACCATATTATATGTATGAACATGAAATCTATATAGATAATAATATAATGGAGTTAGAGCTAAAGATGTCATTGTGTTAATTTTTGGTTAAAAATGAATATTGATAAAAATTAGCTTTGTCAAAGATAGGAAGATTTCTTAATTTTCAAGAAGTTTGCCTCATGACTAACTTTGCATAAATAAGTGATTTTGTACTTGGAAAACTTGTTTAAATGAAAATTTATTTTAAAATATCTCAAAACAATTATTTATGTGTTTGATATTTCAATTTCAAATTGTTTTACAAGACGATGAATGATAGTATGATAATTCATTCATAATTTTATTATCAATTATTTGTTTTCATCATAGAAATTATCAAAACAATATTTCAAATTTGAACTTTCATTATATCATTATAATAAACAAATTTAAATTTAACAAATTTATAAATATAATATTTATATAAATCAATTTCTATTTTTTTTCTAAACTTTAAAATAATACTTTTATACGATACAAAATTATTAATCTTAATTTTTAACTGACATTTAAAATTTCTATTATACTTCAATATTTTTTAAATTTTGTAAAAAAATTACTTTGAAACACTATAATATATTTAAATCCATTCATATATATGCCGATTAGTAGCACCTTATGATAATCCCAGCTCAACTATATTGTTTGAAATGGTCGATTTTGTAGGGCATGATAAGCTTTTTATTATCCCTATTGAAAGTGGCAGTGAAGATGTTGTCCAGAGTTTTTCACTGGTTTACATGCATTGGACTGTCTGATTAAATTTTGTACCATGAATTTACTTTTTAAATACGTAAGATTACCTTCAGATATATAGTATGTAGAGAAAACTGTTGAAAGCAGATGTACTCTGAGAGGGGGAGGGGGTGAATCAGAGTACTTTGAACTTTGAAATACATCAAATAAATATGGTTTTTAAGATTGGAATAAGCTTTACAAAAATAGAGACAAAGAGCAGAATTGTACAAATGTAGCAATATGTTTGAGAGTGATTTGCCAAGATAAGAAAACTGAAATAGAAATAGGACTGAGATAAATATCAGAGCATTAACACAAAAGTAATAAACTCGACACGATTTTGTGCTGAGTGGAAACCCTCAAGATCCAACCAGATCTTGTCACAGGGAGAAAACCACTTGGTTATTGTATTAACTAGTCCAAAAAAATCCAAGATTACATCCAGTTTAGCAGCCCTGCTGCAAGGAGTCCAACTCCTAACCTTCCAATGAAAATCAACAAGATCTATGATAGTATATTTGCAATCTTGCAGGGTATACAATCACAGATTTTTATTACAGTCTATAAGATATTCAATTTTATTTCACAACACAATCTTTTCTTTCAAAAGTTTGCTCTCTCATAATGCCATTTCATATCCATTTATACACACTATGCATCTATAGATGTATGTGCAGTCACAACCAAAAACTATTTTCAATAACTTCCTGGTATACCCATTAGGGTTTAAAACAAATTTCATTTTACAACTTTGTTTATCTTCAACAAATCTGCCATAAAAAATTTGTTTCTTCTTGTAGATAAACTGCCAACTGTCATAAACAAATCATAAATTTTTTTGCAATGACAAATCACAAAGATTTACCAGTAGTTACCGAAAATTGTCGCGGTTAAGCACCCTCTCAAAGCTTAAACTGTCGTAACAAATCTTTTCCCTCTAAGTCCTTGTTGAGTTACCCATGAAATAGTTTCACAAAAATGTGAAATAAACAAAACAATTCAAACAACATCCTTTGTCATAATTTATTTTACTCTTATGTCCATCACTAACTCTCATGAGTTAGGTATTGAGTACATATTACCAAAGTCAATAGTTAAGTGTCAACCCGAAGTCAAATTTTGCCACGACAACCTTATGAATTTAAACACACGTGGCTTTACTGATTTGTCATCAAGGACAAAATGAATCAACAAACTCCTCCTTTGTCCTTGATGGCAAAAAAACTGCAATGTCCAGTGAAAAAAAACAAAAACTGATGAATTGTGCCAATGAGACCGACCAATGAATCTACCAATTGAAAATATATCAAAGAATATTGATGGCAAATATAGAACCAACGTCAATAGCCAAGTGTGCCAAAACACAAAATACCAATGTATGCCAATATCAACTTTTAGAACCAAATGCCAATTGTCAACTGTCAGATCAACTGCCAGATCAGAACCAATTCAAATGATGAATGCCAACACAAAATACCAATGTATGCCAATATCAACTATCAGAACCAAATGCCAATATGCCAATATCAATTGTCAGAACATCAGAACCAATTCAAATGATGAATGCCAACACAAAATACCAATGTAGATCAACTACCAGATTAGAACCAAATCAAATGATGAATGCCAAAATAAAATACCAATGTAGATCAACTGCCAGATCAGAACCAAATCAAATGATGAATGCCAAAATACCTACCAACATCATGCTGTTTTCTCCCCCTTTTTTTCATCAAGGACAAAGAGGATTGAACTGGGAGCTAGCATGAAAGCTCCCCCATACGTTAGAAGAATCAGGCATTAATAAAAGATTGAGAGTAGACTCCCAACCTATCACGTAACCGAGCAAATTTCTCTTTGGGAAGAGCTTTATTAAATATATCTGCAACCTATGCCTGTGATGAAACATGAATGAGCTTGACCTCATTTGAGGAAACTTGGTCCCGTAAATATTGCAATTTTAAAGCAATATGCTTTGTACGAGAATGCATGATAGGATTCTTTGAAATCTGAATGGCACTAGTATTATCACAAAATATAGACATTGGTTTGGATACCGTAATGCCTAAATCAGATAACTAGTAGGACATCCACAACAACTATGTACAACAAGCAGTAGCTGCAATATATTCAGATTCAACAATGGACAAAGTTATGCAGTCCTGCTTTTTGCTATGCCACGCAACTAACCTGTCTCAAAGGAAAAATGCTGCACCATTGGTGCTACGTTGATCATCAATGCAGCCACCCCAGTCAGCATCAGTATAACTCATCAAAGTAAAATCATCATGCTTTGGATACCACAAACCATAATCAAGAGTTCCTTGTATATACTTGAATACACGTTTGACAACATTAAGATGAGATTGTCTAGGAGCCGACTGATACCTAGAAACCAAACACATAGCTTGCATCAAATCTGGTCTAGATGCAGTAAGATACAATAGGCTGCCTATCATGGATCTATACTCCCTTTGGTCAATAAGGGGTGAGTCATCCACTTTGACCAACTTGCATCCTGTTTCCAAAGGTGTGCCAACAGGGTTACATTGATCCATTTGAAACCGCTTCAACATTTCTTTAGCATATTTTACTTGAGATATAAAGAGACCATGATCAAGTTGAGACACTTTTATTCCCAAGAAAAATGTTAGAGGTCCTAACATAGACATTTCAAATTCGGATTCCATAATAGTTGAAAAACTTTTAGACAATGAATCATTGGTGGATCCAAAGATAATATCATCAACATAGATTTCAATAGCTAGAAGATCACCATTAGCATCTTTTGTATACAATGTTCTATCAACACTGCCTTTAGTAAAGCCTTTTGAAATTAAGTAAGAGTCAAGTCTAGCATACCATGCACGAGGTGCTTGTTTAAGACCATATAATGCCTTTCATAACCTGTACACATGACATGGAAATTCAGAAGATTCAAAACCTTCTGGTTGCTCCATATAAACCTCTTCTTCAAGATAACCATTTAAGAATGCAGTTTTAACATCCATTTGGTAAACTGTGAACTTTTTATGCGAGGCATATGCAAGAAACATTCGAATAGATTCTAAACGAGCCACAAGAGCAAAAGTTTCACCAAAATCTATACCCTCTTGCTGAGCAAATCCCTTACACACAAACCTTGCCTTATTTCTTATCACTTTTCCTGACTCATCTAGTTTGTTCCTAAAAACCCATTTTCCACCAATCACATTTTTGTCATCAAGACGAGGAACAAGTTCCCAAGTTTTGTTTTTCTCAATTTGACTGATTTCTTCTTTCATAGCATTTAACCAAGATTGATTATTTAGAGCTTTAGAGACATTTTGTGGTTCAAAATCAGTTATGAGACAAAAGTGTTTGGCCATTTGAGCCTGTTCTGCATGTTTTGCTTTTCCACGAGTCAGTATACCAGCATTTTTGTCACCGATGACAAGTGTGTCAGGATGCCTTTTACAAATAATTCTGGAAGGTGTTTTTGAAGGTACATCTGTGCTAATATCAGTAAGTTCCTCATCTTTGTTCAAACTAGGTTCAATTTGTTTAGGATCAACAGTTTCAATAGAAGTTGAAGTATTTCCAAAATCTACATCTGATTCTTTTTCAATAGTCAAATCATTTTTTATCATATTCAGATTTTCATCAAAAATAACATTTACAAAGTCGACCACTTTATTTAGCCATTTATTAAAGCATTTGTAAGCCTTACTATTTGAGGAATAGCCAAGAAAAATGCCTTCATCAGATTTTGATTGAAAACTATCCAAATTATCAGAGTCATTTTTAACATAGCACTTACAACCGAAAATTCTAAAGTGTTTAATAGAAGCAGTTTTTCCATGCCATAATTCATAAGGGGTACATGCAGTTCTAACTCTGATTTGAACTCTGTTAAGAATATAAATAGCAGTATGTACTGCCTCTTTCCAGAACTTATCAGGTAATCTTGACTCATTTAATATAGTCCTAGCCATTTCTTTTACTGTTCTATTTTTCCTTTCGACCACTTCTATTGTGGTGTATGTGTTGCAGAATATCGCCTTTTGATACCATGTTTTTCACAATATTTGACAAAGTCTTGAGAGGTAAATTCACCTCCTCTATCCGATCTTAAACATTTTAATTTTAGATCAGTCTCTCTTTCAACCAATTTTCTAAAAACTTTGAACCTATTAAATGCTTCTATAGTCATCTACAAATAGCATGAAGTATTTTTCTCCATTTAAGGACCGAGTCTTAGTTGGACCACACAAATTTGTATGAATCAAATCTAAAGGTCTTGATGACAAGAATTCTTTTGTCTTGAATGATGATTTGGTTTGTTTGCCTTTAATGCACTCACTACAAACTGTATTTGCAGGTTTACTAATTAGAGGTAAACCTCTAACATTTTCATGCTTACTAATTCTGACTATATTGTCAAAGTTCATATGCCCAAACCTTTTATGCCATAGCCAGTTTTCTTCTACATGGCTCATAAGACACATGCCTGTAGATTGTTCTTGACCTGTGGAATCTGAAAGATTATACACATTTCTAAGTGTTCTAAAACCATTTGCTACTATTTTCCCAGATTTCTTCTTAATAGTACATCCATAAGCATTAAACATGACCTGATACCCGCTATCACATATCTGACTAATGCTTAGTAAGTTATATTTCAAACCTTCCACATAATAAACATCATTTATCAGAGTATTGTTGTTTATCATCATAGTACTAGTTCCAGTTATATAAAGTCCAGTGTTGTCTCCAAATTTAACAAAGCCTCCTAGATGATCCCTTAAGTTTAAGAACTTGCTTTTGTCCCCTGTCATATGATGGGAACACCCACTATCTAACACCCAGATAGCAGATTTGTAGAAATGAATGTTGTTTGAACAAGCATAGTCTGTTTTAGCTTTGGCCTACAAACCTGTTTAGGTTGTTTAAACTTTTTAGAATAATTAGAGGTGTGTCCATATTGATAGCATGCAAAACACCTTGTGTTTCTTAAGAAACCAAAACCCTATTTGTATCCATAAGCGAAATTTTTTGCAAATCTGCAGGTACTCACTTTGTGTCCAAACAAATGACAAAAGTGACAATAACCATGAAAGAATCTATTATTCAAAAACTGATTACTGTTTGCTATGATAGTGTTTTGATATGATGTTTCACCCTTTTCAGCAGTATTTTCAGATTGTTTTTGGCTGTCAAGAACATACACTTGTTCCTTTAGTTTTCTGATCTCTACATCTTTCTCATCAATAAGACATTTTTGGGTTTCAATGACCTTATTTGTATTTGCTAGATCCAGTTGCAGAATTTGACTAGAATTTTCATAGGCATTAACAAGTTTTTTGAGTCGTTTCACTTCTTGAAGAGCACAAAGCAACTCCTCTTCAAAATTAACTTCATTTAACTCAATACAAAAATCTATTTCTAGTTTTTCAAAACGGATCTTAATGGGTTCAACTTCAGTCATGAAAAGCATTTCACAATTATCACCATTTAACTCATCAGAGTCATCATCAGACTCTTCTTTTATCATGAGACTTTTCTTTTTATTAAATTTTTTATTAGGATTCCAAGGTTTTTTGAAAGAATTTTCTGACTTCTCATCATCTTTTCTTAGATCTAGATATGGACATTTTGTGGCAAAATGTCCAGTTTTGCCACAACCAAAACACTTAAACTTTCCTTGGAACTTTTTCTTAAGTTTTCTGACAAGTAATGCTTCAAAGACATCAGAGAGTTCAGACTCACTATCCTCATGTTTCTCAACTTTGAAAGCTGTTTCAGTAGAGGTTGAAGGAACATTTCCAATCCTCATTTCATATGCTGTAAGTATGCTTTGAAGTTTGTGAATAGTCATTTTAGAAAAGTGTTTCTTTTCTTCAAGAGTAGAAATTTTAGTTTCAAATTTAGGCAATAATGTTCTAGTGACCTTAGCAACTACATCATGTTCATCAATTTCTTCTCCAAGGCCCTTTCGAGCATTAACAATTTCATCAATTCATAGAAAATAAGTTGCTATTGATTCATCATTATTCATTTTTAAAGAATCAAACTGTGTTTTCAAAGTAATCAATTTAGATTCTCTCACTTTCTCATCACCTTGGTAAATGGATTCAAGATTTGTCCATACCTCATTTACTGATTTAGAGTACATAACTTTAACAAAGACCTCCTTTGATAACCCACAAAGTAGTGCAAAGCGAGCACGTTTATCCAATTCAAATTTTGCCTTTTCATCTGCATCAGTAGGCACAACAGAAGGTACAGTGTATTTGTTAGCCACTACCTCCCACATTTTAATATCAAGAGAATGAATGAAAGCTTCCATTTTAACTTTCCAAAAAGTGTAATCAGTGCCATCAAAAAGAGGCGCTCTGGGGAGCGAAGCACCCTCATTTTGAGCCATCTCTTTTAAGTACCAGGATCAGTCCTAGGGCAAACCTAAAAGACTCCTATGCTTTGATACCAATTGTTGAAATCAGATGTACTCTGAGAGGGGGAGGGGGTGAATCAGAGTACTTTGAACTTTGAAATACACCAAATAAATATGGTTTTTAAGATTGGAATAAGCTTTACAAAAATAGAGACAAAGAGTAGAATTGTACAAATGTAGCAATATGTTTGAGAGTGATTTGCCAAGATAAGAAAACTGAAACAGAAATAGGATTGAGATAAATATCAGAGCATTAACACAAAAGTAATAAACTCGACACAATTTTGTGTTGAGTGGAAACCCTCAAGATCCAACCAGATCTTGTCATAGTGAGAAAACCACTTGGTTATTGTATTAACCAGTCCAAAAAAATCCAAGATTACATCCAGTTTAGCAGCCCTGCTGCAAGGAGTCCAACTCCTAACCTTCCAATGAAAATCAACAAGATCTATGATAGTATATTTGCAATCTTGCAGGCTATACAATCACAGATTTTTATTACAGTCTATAAGATATTCAATTTTATTTCACAACACAATCTTTTCTTTCAAAAATTTGCTATCTCAGAATGCCATTTCATATCCATTTATACACACTATGCATCTATAGATGTATGCGCAGTCACAACCAAAAACTATTTTCAATAACTTCCTGGTATACCCGTTAGGGTTTAAAACAAATTTCATTTTACAACTTTGTTTATCTTCAACAAAACTGCCATAAAAAATCTGTTTCTCCCGTAGATAAACTGCCAACTGTCATAAACAAATCATAAATTTTTTTGCAATGACAAATCACAAAGATTTACCAGTAGTTACCGAAAACTGTCTCGGTTAAGCACCCTCTCAAAGCTTAAACTGTTGTAACAAATCTTTGCCCTCTGAATCCTTGTTGAGTTACCCGTGAAACGGTTTCACAAAAATGTAAAATAAACAAAACAATTCAAACAACATCCTTTGTCATAATTTATTTTACTCTTATGTCCATCACTAACTCTCGTGAGTTAGGTATTGAGTACATATCACCAAAATCAATAGTTAAGTGTCAACCCGAAGTCAAATTTTGCCACGACAACCTTATGAATTTAAACACACGTGGCTTTACTGATTTGTTATCAAGGACAAAATGAATCAACAAAAACAAATGATATACCAAAACTGAATTGATGATCTTTATTAAAAAAAAATTGCTGAATTTATTCAGAGAGGCTGCGTGGTATTCAACATTATTGTAAAAGAATAACAAACTTGTAGTTACTAAATCATATAAAAAATGTGATAATGCTGTCTGATATCACAAAGCCAGAATAATAACAAACTTGTAGTTACTAAATCATATAAAAAATGTGATAATGCTGTCTGATATCACAAAGCCAGGAAACAGGGTTTGTGCATTATTAGTGACCAGAAGCGTTATTCCCCAAGACTAGTGAAGAGAGATTAAATGGGTCGATAAAAGAAGAATTTCCGCTCCAAATCTGGTGTGAAACCAAGGCATAAACTTTTTCAGTGGGATGGGTTTTATCCCAGAACATGTATGCGCTTGTATCATTGCAAAACAAGTTCTGTGGAGTCGTCTTTCCACAGTTTACTTGTGCATTAAATAATCCCGATCCACAGCATGCTGTATTTGTATTCTTAAATCCTGCACACAAAAAAATGATAGATTTATTTCCCCTTTCACCCACTCAGTCACTGAAACCTTTACAACAAGACTGATTTTATTGTTAAAGGCCTAATTAAGAGTTTAGCTTACCATAGGCTTCAGCGTTCTGAATTATGTCCATGAAATAATCATAAGTTTTTAGCTGGATGATCGTTACTCCATCTAGCTTTTTCCTGAGGTGGGCCACAAGTGACTGTAAAGCAGTGTTATATGCCACAACCAGCTGGTTTGCGCTCTCCAAACATTCACCTTTGGCTATGGTGTATCCAGACAGTCTGGTATAAGGAGTACATCCCAAAGCTGGAACATCCACTACAAGGAATTTCCTTGCTCCAGCACGGTAAAGAAGCTGTCAAGCCACATACCAATCAAGAACATTCTTAGACCATAAATTCCTCCAAACCATTTCATGTAATATGTAAACTTAGAGGAATTCTGAAACTTACTGCTATATACTGATCGAATTTGGAGACCAGCAGAGTAACGAACTGTTGAGGAGTAGTGGTGTTTTGGAGTGTAGCGTTGGCAATATAGGCACCAATATCGTTGCCTCCAGCCGTAATGGAAAATAAAGAGTTGCTTATGTAGGACTTCTCTTTTGCAGCTCCATATGGGTGTGTCTTTCTCAGGATATATGAAAAGTGTTGGAATTGAAATACTTGACGACTCAGTGTGATAATATTCTGCAAGATTGATAAGCATCAGAAGAAAGAATGGAAAAGTTGTAGTGAAACTCATGCACTAATATAATAGCAATTCTTTACACTTAGTGCTCGGTTACATCATACAACTATTTGATATAATAATTATATTGAAAAGATATAAACTGGATTAGATATTGGGGAGTTTGAAGAAATCAACTTGCCTAGGAATTTGATAACGTTATTCCTAGGCAAGTTGATTTCTTCCATCTTATTTTATTCTTCAAGTGTTAACCATTAAAATTGTTTTGACACCGTTATTCCTATATAAAAGAATGTATTGAATAGCTATTTTTTATTTTTTTATTTTTTAGATTATTCTTTGTGATCTATCATCAAAGAACTTCAAGAAAGGAAATTATACTATGAACTCTGGAAATCTAATAAGTTGAAAAATGAAGTTATGTTTTACAGGATCTGAAATTCAATATTTAGGTCTTTAGAAAAGAGAAAAGAAGGTACAAGGTAAACACCTCTCCAGCCCCTGTTGAGTCGAGTAATCCACTACTTCCTGAGGCGAAATTGATCCCTCGACTAAAATCTGCCTTTGGTTCCAGATATGGAGGGACAAAGGGTAGCCCCAAGTAGGTAGCTGCAGCCATAATCATAAAATAAATCAATTAGTAATAATCTTGGATAATCAATTAGATTAATTAACTCATAAAACACAATGAATTAGATTGATTAGCAATACTTTTTCTGTAATGGGTAAAGCTAAAAATACAGACTGAGAGGACTGCAGTAAAACATCTATATCTGAAATAAGGAATGACACCAACCCAGGAAATCGAAAGTGGTGCGGCCATTGGTGAAGCGACCAGTTGGATGGGGGAAAAAGGAGACGCCATAAGGTGTGAAATTTGCACGCGCTGTAGAGTGTGGAATGTAATTATTGTTCCCTGCATCTCCTAGGGAATCTCCAAACACAAACATGGCTGGCACATAAGCTCCTTTCTCAGCTGCAGCCAAACAACTGATCATCCATAGCCCAACTAAAATACCCACCGATGAAATCTTAATTATCGCCATTAACAAAAACCTATAGCAGGACTCCTGTTCAATCTGCAACTCATTCACTTGTTAATGAGAACAGGCTTCTATCTATATATAGGGCTTGCGAAAAGGATGGAAGATGACAAGTACGACTTATTTCATGGTCAAAACTTGAAGAATAAAATAATATGGAACCTGCCGTTTACGACTCTGTTCATGTTGATAAGGTCAGGATAACGTAAGAAGGGGCTAGAGTTTAAAAAATGATAAAGGAAGTTTCTCAATACTTTTTTAACGAAAACAGAGCAGAATGAACTTGGGCTATACAATACAAGGTAGCAATTTGCAATTTATTTCATTACTAGAAGAAAACAAACTAACAGAGCACGCACTTTGATGCAGACTTTTTCTTTTCTAATTAATCTCTGCAGATAATTGATAGATAAATCCTATCACCAACTTGTTTTTATCTCTCAATACTATTTCATAACAAATTTGTATTATTTTAAAGACAAGATAATTTATTCTTTCAATATCTTAGCATGTATTCCCTCTTCAACTGCTAAGACATTTTCCTACTTCTACTTGACAATCACGCAACACCACAGTTGACAACATTTTAATTATAAGTTAGTAACCGAATCAAAGCCTGCCAAAAATGACTGTGGACATATTGGCACGTGCAGTATACCAAAAGTATATATCTGCTGACAAGTTCACAGGATGAAGATATGATTAAATCTGGCAAAAGCCTTATTTTCATGGTGAACTGCCCAGCTCAAATATGATCATATAAGATCTTGTTGTGTCAAATAAATATGCTCTATTATTGCTCTAGTGCAACAAGAACCCCCTCTCTTTTATTTTGTTCATTAGTTTTTTTTTTTTTTCTTTTTTCTGTTGTGTTTTATTTCATTTTCTTATTATATGATTATAAAATAAATTATGAAATTCTATTTTATTATAAATTAGTGATATGATTATAAAATGAATTTGGAAATTCTATTCTATTATAAAATTAACTAGTGGGAGTTAATAATCTTGACATAAACTTAAAGGCATCTTCTAAATCTAGTGACTATGATGTGACATCACCCCAAACTACCTTTAGTTTCACATTAATTCTCATTTTCATGCATATGTTTTCCTCTATATTTTTCACTTTTTTTTTTTTTTAATTGTCTTTACTTTTTGTGTCCATTCCCCTCTCTCTCTCTAGCAACTTAGCTTTATATATACATTAAGATGGGAGCTCTCTATTATTAAAAAGTTATTTGTGTTTGATGTTTTCATTTGTCTATTATCAATTTGGTAGGATTCAATTTTATATAGGGGAAGAGCACCAATAGATAACATAGCTCCCATAACCGTCACTTTATTGTCATGTTGACCCTCCAATAGTCGTCATAGTGAAAACACCATTAATAAATTTGTTTTGTACCAATAGCCGATCATTTTTTGCAATTAATTGGCCCATTTGAGCACCACTATTGGAACATTTGTCCCATTTGTGCACCACTATTGGAATATTTGTGCACCACTATTGGGACATTTCTCAACAAGTACTAGGGATTTTGAGTTGACGGTTACTGGAACATCTTTTGTTAGGTATCGGGCGACACTTTGAAATGTGTACTTTTTGACCTTTGTGCACATAATTGATTCCATAGTGCGCTTCGTTACTACCCAAAAGCCAGATCAATAGCTATAAGCAATTAAGTCGCATATGAAGACAACTAAAAATCAAAATCAAAATCCGATGTAACGTTTAGGATCTATGGGTGCACGAAGTTAGCTATGACGGTGTTCTTCCCCTATTAGTGACAACTTCATTTTTAGTTGTGTCAAGTTTGAAAAGCTATTTTTGTTTCATGTTTTCATTTGTGTATTATTAATTAGGTAGGATTCAATTTGCTATATTAATGACAACTTCATTTTTGGTTGTGATAAGTTTGATCATCTTTTGCATTTGTTTGGGTTTCATTTTTTCTTTTTGTCTAGTGATTGGCAATTATTTTGTTCTCTTCTCTCTTTTCCTTCATGTTCATATTGTTTTCTTCCATTTCCTTTTGTTTTGCTGGTTTCTTTGTTTGTTAGTAATATTTCTTTTTTTTTCCTTAAAATAAATTCATTTATTAGAGTTTTAATTCTGAATTGTTTTTTCCTAATGACATCACATGTCATTCTTTTTAGAATCGATTATATTTTTTTCAAACTAGACCAACTAAAAAATGATGTTTACATTTTGAATATTAAAATAACATATTTTAATTTATTTTAAAAAAATTTTAAAATATTAATTATTTTAGTTTTTTAACTTAAAGAAAGAATTTTGAATACTATTTTCTTTAAAATATCAAGTTGATGGAACATCACAAATTAAAATACAAATAAATAAAGATAAAATACATAACCTCCTTTCTCACCTACAATCAGCTAATTCTTCCGTAACCCAACTAAAATACCCACCAAGGAACTCTCCAGTACTGAAGCTAAAATAAAATTATCCCAGCACTGCAATTCATTCCCTTCTTAGTGCCAACAAGCATATTAAAGAAAACACAGAAGAATGAAGTGGTATACTAATAGAATACAAAGTAGTAGTTTATTTAATTACTTGAAGAAAAAACATTAGGGCTACACAAAGTTTGATGCAGATTTTCTTTCTTTTTGTTTAACCTTTGCAGACAATCGATGGAATAAATCCCCTACACCACCGACTCTTTGCTATCTCTATCTGAGTTATTTCATAACCAATTTGAATTAATTTCTACAACGAGATCTTTTATTCTTTCAATCTCTCAAAAGAAACTCCCGCTGCAGTAGTTAACGATGACATTTACCTACTTTTATTTGACAAAAAACACACCGAACAGATAGCAATATTTCAATTATATCTTAGTAACCCAATAAAAACTTGCCAAATATGACTATGGCCATATCATCACTTGCAGGTATGCCAAGACTTTATATTTGATGGAAGTTTAGAAATCAGAATTAGAAGATGAGCAATGCTGCCAAGAGCTTGATTTTCAAGGTGAGTGCCCTATTAAAATATGATCATCGTTGCCTTAAAAATAGATATATTTTGGTTAGAGCGTCGTTTATTTGGGAGGTTTTCATTTGTTTTGTAGCTTAGTAGATTGGTTTTCTTGTATTGATTTCTGCAGCTCTTCATTGGTGGGAGTGAATTAGTATGCCAAAAACTACTGCAGTAAAACACTTACACAGTTTAAAGTTAAACCAGTAAATCAGTTTGACAATCAAACCAATGACCACATATGCAAACCAAAATCCGAATAAAGCATTCACCCACAAAAGCAATACAACCATAACACAAGATATTTGACATGGAAGCCCAACTGGAAAAAACCACGGTGAGATAGAACTCACAAGTCACTATCTACAGAATAGAAACAAGACCGGTTAAGGTCTTACAATGTTCTTCACCAGAACAGATCCTACTAGGAATCTCAATCTCTGTTAGGAGATAAGTCCGATTAAAGACTACCTTGTTAGAGGATTTTAGATTCACATTTGTGAACCACCTTGTTAGAGGGTTTTACAAAGACTTTGAGGCCTACCCAGTTAGGGGCTATAGACTTGTTAAAGATGTGAGTAATAAATAAGTGTTTGATCTATCTAATAGCACAAATTGGTTGGTTAGATCCAGTATTGTTCATAGCTAATGCATTCCAGCATTACTTCAGTCTTCTCTCTCTCTCTCACAGTTACAACTTGATCTTCTTAGATAAGATCATTCTCAATTTCCACCTTAAATCCTAGCTCAACATTAACCCTTTTTGTAACAACCTAAAACCCTAGATATGATGTCCTTTTAAAGGAATCTGATTTCATGTCGGTCCAATAGGATTTCTTTACAATTTCTTAGGTTCAATGAATCTAGACATACTTAGTAACACGACACAGCAATCACCGTCAATATGTTAGCACCGTCAAACAATCGGTGGATTGGTAACTCATCACAGAGTATTACCGGTTCATAAAAAATATCGGATGCCGGTTTGACAAAAATGAAGACTGGTAAGAATGTGTTGTGCTACTTTGTTCCCTCATACTGCTTGTGATATGTGAACCGCTTGGGGTCAACATGTTGCTTCAGACCAGGAAACACATTCTACAAAATCACCACTAGTCTAGAGACTAGTATACAACATACCGGTTGGAATAGATACCGGTTGAGCATAAGCTCATACATATAAAGGGGATCTCAATACAAGTGTGTGTCCATCAATGACAATCACAGCATAAACAACAAAAAAGCCAACACATTATCTACAGTAGTATCATCTGATTGTAGGTAAGGTTCCCCACTATGGTTTTTCCCCTTACAGGGTTTCCATGTACAAATAACTGAGTTATGTGTTGTGGATGTTATTTGCCTTTTTGTTGCATGCATTAAACTTTACTGGTACTGTTATTAACTGTCAAACTATCTACCAACATTAAGTTTGGTTTACAAACATTATGCACTAAGTTTGATTAAGTTATATTTGGGTTTATATCAATAGACAATTGATTCAGCCCCCCTCTCAGTTGCCTCTAGGTCTTAACAATTGGTATCATAACTTAGTCCTATTTTTGCATAAGTTTAACAGCTTGAGGAGATTCTATGGTAACTAACTATTTCAGGAAGGACAGTTTGAAGCTTGATCGAACTAACTATGGTATATGGAAGATCATAATGGAGACACATCTGAATTGCATTGGAAAAAACATATGGGATGTTACAAAGAATGGCTATGTTGGTCCTACTCAAATTCAATCTAATCCACCAACCTTGGCTAAAGATCAGGAGAATGATTGCAAAGCAAGAGAAACACTTTTGAGCATATTTTCAGATCAAAAAATCATGGGATTATCAGATCGATCTACTGCTAAAGCTATTTGGGATAAATTGGAGACACTGAATGAAGTTGATACCACTATGAAAATTGCAAAATTGGAATGCTTCTGGGTCAGGTATGAAAATCTGAAAAATGGAAGAAGATGAAAGGATTTCTGCTTTTATGGAAAGAGTTAATGAAATTATTTTAGGTATACAATGTTGTGGAGGATCCTTAAGTGAAGATGAAATTTTTTCTAAAGTTTTAAGAGCATTACCACCAGCATACAAAATGAAAGTAACTTCTATTAATGAATTGAGAACAATGCCTAATGCATCATTATCTAGAGACACTTTGGTTGGAAAACTTTCATCTTTTGAACTTAAAAAATTTGGTCCTGTTGCTACAATTAAGATGGATTTGGCTTTCAAAGCTTCATCATCTGAAAAATTTGATTGGAAAGAACTCTATGCTAGAAAACTTGAAGAAATCATAAGAGAGAATGAAGAACTTGAAGAGCTTGAAGCACTATTTGCAAGGAAAATGCCTAAATGTCCATTTGGAAGTAAGTATGAAGGTAAAGCACCATTTAAATGTTTTAAGTACAATAAAATTGGTCATATGGCATCTAGGTGTCTTGATAGACATGCAAGATTGAAAGAAGAAGCTAAAAGAACATATAAGCATAACCCTGAATATCAGAGATACAAATTTAAGAAGAATAGAGACAAATCATGTTAATATGTTGATGAAGGAGTTACTGATGATTCTGATGAGGAACCAACAGACAATGGATGGGCTTTTGTTGCAATAATATAAGATCAACTGACACCTACTGTTCAACCGGTAGAGCAGGCCCTGGCAGCTAAAATCGAAGAAAAGGATGAATGGATCACTGATTCTAGATGTTCACATCATATCACAAGTGATAAGAGTAAATTCTTAACCTTTTAGGAATACAATGGAGGTCTAGTAAGATTTGGGGATGACAAAGCTTGTTTGATCAGAGGAAAAGGCACTATATCTTTTGATGGTAAGCACAATACTGATAATTTTTACTCTGTTGAAAGTTTGAAGCATAATATTTTGAGTGTTGGTCAATTAGTTGAAAATGGATTTCAATTACAATTCAAGAATGGTAAATGCAAAATTATGAATAGAACTAGTTTGGAAAGTGCAACCAGTAATCAGACTAGAGGTAATATCTTCATTTGAATAACAATGAGAAGACATGCTTGATTGCACATATTGATGACAGTTGGTTATAGCATAAGAGACTTTGTCATGTAAATTTTGATTGCATTATGAAAATATTACAACTAAGGTAGTAAGGGATTTATCTAAGATTGTTAAACCTCACAATCCATTATATAAGGAATGTCAATTTGGAAAGCAAGTTAGAGAAAATTTTAAGAGTTTCAGAAAAATCCAATAATGTTCTTAACTTAATTCATACTGATTTATGTGGTCCAACAAGAACTAGAAGTTTACAAGGAGATAGATATTTTATGCTAATCATTGATGATCATTCTAGAATATGTTGGGTTACTTTTCTCAGGGATAGAAGCCTGTTCTCATTAACAAGTGAATGAGTTGCAGATTGAAGCATGTGTTCAATCTTCTATCAGGGATAGAATGTGTTCAATAGCAGAACTCGTGTTCAATCTTGCGAAAAATGGAAGATGACAAGTACGACTTTTTTCATGGTTAAAACTTGTAGAATAAAATAATATGGAGCTGCCGTTTCCGACTCTGTCCATGTTGATAAGGTCGGGATAACGTAAGAAGGGGCTAGAGTTGAAAAAATGATAAAGGAAGTTTCCCCTTCCATTTTGACTAATACAATACGAGGTAGCAATTTGCAATTTATTTCATTAGAAGAAGAAAACAAACTAACAGAGCACGCACTTTGATGCAGACTTTTTCTTTTCTAATTAATCTCTGCAGATAATTGATAGATAAATCCTCTATCACCAACTTGTTTTTATCTCTCAATACTATATCATAACAAATTTGTATTATTTTAAAGACGAGATAATTTATTCTTTCAATATCTTAGCATATATTCCCTCTTCAACTGCTAAGACATTTCCCTACTTCTACTTGACAATCACGCAACACCACAGTTGACAATATTTTAATTATAAGTTAGTAACCGAATCAAAGCCTGCCAAAAATGACTCTGGACATAGTGGCACGTGCAGTATACCAAAAGTATATATTTGCTGACAAGTTCACAGGATGAAGATATGATTAAATCTGGCAAAAAGCCTTATTTTCATGGTGAACTGCCCAGCTCAAATATGATCATATAAGATCTTGTTGTGTCAAATAGATATGCTAAATTATTGCTCTAGTGCAACAAGAAACCCCTCTCTTTTATTTTGTTCATTAGTTTTGTTTTTTTCTTTTTTCTGTTGTGTTTTATTTCATTTTCTTATTATATGATTATAAAATAAATTATGAAATTCTATTTTATTATAAATTAGTGATATGATTATAAAATAAATTTTGAAATTCTATTGTATTATAAAATTAACTAGTGGGAGTTAATAATCTTGACATAAACTTAAAGGCATCTTCTAAATCTAGTGACTATGATGTGACATCACCCCAAGCTACCTTTAGTTTCACATTAATTCTCATTTTCTTGCATATGTTTTCTTCTATATTTTTCACATTATTTTTTCTTTTTTATTGTCTTTAGTTTTTGTGTCCATTCCCCTCTCTCTTTCTAGCAACTTAGCTTTATATATACATTAAGATGGGAGCTCTCCATTACAAAAAAGTTATTTGTGTTTGATGTTTTCATTTGTCTATTATCAATTTGGTAGGATTCAATTTCATATAGGGGAAGAGCACCAATAGATAACACAATTCTCATAACCGTCACCTTATTGTCATGTTGACCCTCCAATAGTCGTCATAGTGAAAACACCATTAATAAATTTATTTTCTACCAATAGCCGATCATTTTTTGCAATTAATTGGCCCATTTGAGCACCACTATTGGAACATTTGTCCCATTTGTGCACCACTATTGGAATATTTGTGCACCACTATTGGGACATTTCTCAACAAGTACTAGGGATTTTGAGTTGACGGTTACTGGAACATCTTTTGTTAGGTATCGGGCGACACTTTGAAATGTGTACTTTTTGACCTTTGTGCACATAATTGATTCCATAGTGCGCTTCGTTACTACCCAAAAGCCAGATCAATAGCTATAAGCAGTTAAGTCGCATATGAAGACAACTAAAAATCAAAATCAAAATCCGATGTAACGTTTAGGATCTATGGGTGCACGAAGTTAGCTATGACAGCTACTGGTGCTCTTCCCCTATTAGTGACAACTTCATTTTTAGTTGTGTCAAGTTTGAAAAGCTATTTTTGTTTCATGTTTTCATTTGTGTATTATTAATTAGGTAGGATTCAATTTGCTATATTAATGACAACTTCATTTTTGGTTGTGATAAGTTTGATCATTTTTTGCATTTGTTTGGGTTTCATTTTTTCTTTTTGTCTAGTGATTGGCAATTATTTTGTTCTCTTCTCTCTTTTCCTTCATGTTCATATTGTTTTCTTCCATTTCCTTTTGTTTTGATGGTTTCTTTGTTAGTTAGTAATATTTCTTTTTTTTTCCTTTAAATAAATTCATTTATTAGAGTTTTAATTCCGAATTGTTTTTTCCTAATGACATCACATGTCATTCTTTTTAGAATCGATTTTATTTTTTTCAAACTAGACCAACTAAAAAATGATGTTTACATTTTGAATATTAAAATAACATATTTTAATTTATTTTAAAAAAATTTTAAAATATTAATTATTTTAGTTTTTTAACTTAAAGAAAGAATTTTGAATACTATTTTCTTTAAAATGTCAAGTTGATGGAACATCACAAATTAAAATACAAATAAATAAAGATAAAATACATAACCTCCTTTCTCACCTACAATCAGCTAATTCTTCCGTAACCCAACTAAAATACCCACCAAGGAACTCTCCAGTACTGAAGCTAAAATAAAATTATCCCAGCACTGCAATTCATTCCCTTCTTAGTGCCAACAAGCATATTAAAGAAAACACAGAAGAATGAAGTGGTATACTAATAGAATACAAAGTAGTAGTTTATTTAATTACTTGAAGAAAAAACATTAGGGCTACACAAAGTTTGATGCAGATTTTCTTTCTTTTTGTTTAACCTTTGCAGACAATCGATGGAATAAATCCCCTACACCACCGACTCTTTGCTATCTCTATCTGAGTTATTTCATAACCAATTTGAATTATTTCTACAACGAGATCTTTTATTCTTTCAATCTCTCAAAAGAAACTCCCGCTGCAGTAGTTAACGATGACATTTACCTACTTTTATTTGACAAAAAACACACCGAACAGATAGCAATATTTCAATTATATCTTAGTAACCCAATAAAAACTTGCCAAATATGACTATGGCCATATCATCACTTGCAGGTATGCCAAGACTTTATATTTGATGGAAGTTTAGAAATCAGAATTAGAAGATGAGCAATGCTGCCAAGAGCTTGATTTTCAAGGTGAGTGCCCTATTAAAATATGATCATCGTTGCCTTAAAAATAGATATATTTTGGTTAGAGCGTCGTTTATTTGGGAGGTTTTCATTTGTTTTGTAGCTTAGTAGATTGGTTTTCTTGTATTGATTTCTGCAGCTCTTCATTGGTATTCTACTTTGTCTGGCTCATTAAGTCTCTTTACAAGAACTATTTTTACTGAGGAAAAGTATTAGGTCACCAATATGAAAAGACTCTCCTTTTCATTTGTTTTGGCTTTGCGAATCATCCATTCTAGACCTGTGTACTTGCTTGTCTCAGTGAATGTGAAGGGTGTGTTTATCCATGATCTAGAAGCCGTACGGTTGTAGTGGATTGCTCCACAAAAATCTGATATTGATTGTGACAAACAAATGTATTGGTTTGTGAGTTTTAACTATTCCATAACAGCCTAACTTGACAAGGAAGGATTGATATTTGAATTAGATATCATTCTAGATTTTCTCTACTATTCTACGTCATTTTGTGGGATTTGTGAGCAATCTTGCTAGAGCTCATGTATTTCGAAAATATAAAGGAACCTATGGAAGTGCTTAATTATCTCGAGGGTAATGGAATTATAGCCAATGCTTTTGTGTAGATTGAATGATAAGGTTTCGTGATGTTTAAGAGGAATCGGAGATTGCAAGATAGTGCACAGGTTTTAAATCAGAGATTAGTTCCATTACTCGTGTACATGATATCTTCCAAAAGCACAACGTTCTTCTTTAGATCCTACGACATCATCTCAACCATAACTCGCATTGCTGAAGATGATCGATGCCATTCAAGTGGAGGTACTATATCAAGGATGCCGTTGAGATGGTAGTAAGTTGTATGAAGTTTTTTTGTGTAGAGGAAGTCCAAGGTTTGAAGTGCCCTACCTAGACAAGAAGGAATCATTGTTAAAAGCAGATCGGCCAATGTTTATAGTTGGTCCAAATTGGATAAGGATCGGAATTCTTTTTTCTTGTTTGAGTCATTTAGTTTAGTTTTCAAGTTTTAAGCTCATAGATTGGAATTCAAATTATTACTTATTATTGGTTTAGAATCATCAAAATTATGCCTATCAAAATGTAAAACGAGTGAATGAAGTTAAGTTCATTTTTAGTAGTTTCATGATTATATGTAGTCATTATTAGTTATTATTATTATATTCTCTCCAAGTGTCATTAAGTCAAGTTGTATCATTGTGTTTAGAATAGGGTCTAATAAACACAATGGGGTCAAATTTTTCCTCTTCAATGTATAAGATGTTGATTGTCATGTCATTAAAAGAGTGAATGCCAAAAATTCAAGTGTAAAGAAAAATCATCTTAAATTTGATTCGAGTGCATGATCGGTGGTACCCGACACTCATTGTAAAAAGTTCACATCAAGGGGAGAGGACAAATTCTTTCCTCACAATTGTGAAATGTGTCTCAAAGACAAATTTACTAAGTAGCACATGACCTCGAGGACGGAGGCACAGGAGGTTGGATGACACTCAGTGACCTCTTGTGAGTCACTAGTGATGGGGTTGCAAAATTATTTCAGTGACAAAAAAACATGTGCCAAAATGACTAAAGCCAAGATCAATTTCCAGGTGGCAGTGACAACTATCTCATATCATTTGTGATCAGAGTTGTAGTGATCTATCATGGTGGTTGTATACACAAAAATGAAGGCTTGTTAATTCAAGATTTTGATGTAAGTGATTGGATGTGTTCATCCCCAATCAATATTGTTGGTCATTTGTGAATAGATGTGTTTTTCCCCATTCACAAGATGATTGGATGTGTTTGTCCCCAATCACAAGAGTTGGTGATTATGACTAGATGTGTGTGTTCCCAATCATAATTGTTGCAAGAAGATGTGTTTGTCCTTGTTCATAAGCTTGATGTTGGATAGATGCATTTTTCCCTATCCTAACTTGATGTAAGACCTTGGATATATGTGTTAGTCCATATCCTTGGCTCCATGGATAGATGTGTTAGTCCCTATCTTTGGATGAGAGCATAAGTAAGAATATTGAGGCAAGTTCGACTATTGCTTGTCACGAGTAGATGTGTATGTCCCTACTCTTATCTTCCTGTGTTCGGTGAGCTATTGTGTGTGGTCATCAAGTATTGTGTTTTAATTCCACCCCATGTGCACATTAACGAGGGGTGTTAGTAATTAGTGTTCGCATAGAGTGTGTAATGTAAATTGAATTAAAGAATTAACTCACTTAGTATTTATGACTGTTAGGAATATTAGATATTTGTAAGGATAGTTAGTCATATGTATAGAATTTTTTTTGTGTGTGTGTTTGTTTGAGTTGTTAAAATAACTCATATAATAAGGGAGTGGTTCCTATAATGTAAGGAAAAAAACTCCTATAAGTATGTAGTGTATTGAACAATGGATTAGTAGAGTGAAATATCAAATCATATTATTATTGTTTTGTGCTCTCTCTCTCACACACAAAATTAATAGTCAGTGGATGCAAAATAATTTTTTATCCAACATTTCATGTTCTTATTTGATTTGCAACTAATTTGGTGTCAGTTTGAGTATCGATTCTATAGAGACAGTGTATCTGTTTGCAGGAATTCTTTGCATTCCTTGGCCTTCTGATGTTTCTAATGTTACAATTCTCTAATGTAGTATTGTTAGTGTCATGTGATTCTATGTTGTGCATTTGCAGGTGCTGCGGGGGTATTTATTACATTTTGAGTATATTTAACTTGGTTGTTTTATCTTCTCTAGAAATTACTTGAGTATTTTGGGTTTGTGCGATAGCATGTAGAGTTAAAGGGAGTGATTTGGGATTTTTAGAAAGGTGTTCCAACATGGTGTGATGATTGACACATCTTGTTTTGCTTTTGCATTGATTTGGATAATACATGTTGAACCAACTATTTATACTCTACATGTTACATCTAAATAGGTTGACCAAATTAATGTATTATATTTGTAAACGGATGATAAATGAAGGATGAGATATTTTGGAGGATGATATGAGTTGTAAGAATTTATTGAAAAGTTGTGTATGAAATTTCAATTAAGTTAAAATGCGCACAAGTGCAGATAAGTAGTGATGAAGTTAGTTACAGATGGTTAGAATAGTGAATTGTAACAAGCATTTTAGAGGATGTGCTTCTACTTGGTTCAACAACGATTATTTTTTGTAATCAGATCTATTGTATGTTTCCCTGAAGGAGTGATATTTAGTTTTTTTCAATTCCATTGTATCTTTCCCTAAGGTTGTGCACCTTGGGCTGCAAGTCCAAATTAGGAGTAGTGAGCCTCCTTGTCCTAGAGCCTAAAATTTTGTAATTAGTTTTCGTATAGGGAGATAATTCTCACCATGGCTTTTCCCTCATTAGGTTTTTCACATAATAAATTGGTGTCCTTATGGGATGGATATTTTATTTTTAGTTGTTTACTTTTGCACATATGATAATTAAAATGAATGATGAATGAATGGTTAAGTTATAATATATGCCGATTCACCATCCCCCTCTCAACATCAAGTAGCATTCAATAGTGAAAAATTTACTTCATAGTATGTTCCATCCCTTGTCTAGATGTGTAAAATTCACACTGACTAATTTTAGCCTTAAAAATATCCACCTATTCAACCTCATGAAGGTATCTTGTTTCTTGAATATCAAAATTTTAAAGTCAAGAGAATAGGTAAGTTATACTTAGGTAATTGATCGGTACCAACTTCAATAGTTGACCCTAAGTATCCTTTAATGCAAATGGATATAAAAGTAAAACCTCCTTTCCCATAGGTAATGAGTGAACTACATCCTATACCAAGAATCCTCTCTCTTCCCATAGTGTATAGTGTGCATGTTGCAAATCAACCTTTTCCATCCTATAAATAATAACTAGTAAAAATTATCAGTACAATCTAGGCCTCCTTCTCTCTACCAACCTTTATAGGTTCCTTCCATTCCAACTACTATTCCTAGAACAAAGGTACAAAATAAATTGATGTTGACTGACAGAAAACCTCCTTCTCTAGAAGGTTCAAACCATAACAAAAAAAATCATAGTGTGAGAGAATGTTGCCAAAGATGTCATTCTAAGGCTCACGAGCTTGTTGCAAGAAGTGTTTCTTCCACTAAGTATGTATATGTTGATTTGGCTCTTCCCTTTAAATTTCCTTTACCTTCACTGACTTCTAAAGATGATCATTTCCTTAACCAAGTTCATAAAAATTTTAAGTTGTCAATTCCAAGGGATGATTACCCTTCTCATTCTATTAAAAAACATATGATAAAAAAATTTCAAAAAAGATTTAGTTAACACTGTTCAAACTATAGAAAATGATTTGGAGTTGTCCTTGACATTTTCTAAAGCATTGAATCTATCTATTAGTGACACACATAGTGATCCATCATGAGAGAATGTTCCATTTTTGGAACTAGATATAGCTCCTTGTACTATACTAGTTGTAGCTTATTTAGCATCTTTCCTGCCACCTCTATATAATGATGATAAATATTGAGAGGTAGGTGATTTTCTAGACTAGCTCCTTTATGCAGTACCTCTTTGTTTTTGATTGTTTGCTTGTATGTAATGTAATGGTCCATGATGTATTTTTTGTCATGTCCTTTTTTGTTTGGCCCTCTTTGGATGGCACTTGATGTTTCAATGGCATAAGGATTCAAGCTACCGACCCTAGTGTGATACCCTTTTTTTTGATCTCTATTATTTTTTATAAGATATGCATGTTATGTCAAAAATGTATTTTTGTTGTAAATGTACTTATGCATTGATTCTTTTTTGTCTCTCTCATGTTAACCTTAAAATAACCTTAGTTCCTTCTTATGTGATCTTCCTCCTTTGTACTCATAGTACCATTGAATTTGGGGGATAAGGCCAATTCAAAAACATTATATTGATATAGATGATTTATGTCATGCATATACTGACCTCAAATCTATATATGCTTTATGTTTTCTTTTATGTTTGTATTTTATTTTGCCTTGACTTTCCTATGTTTAGGGTAATTTTATTTTTGTGACATGTTTCCCTTTAAATGTATGCTAAGTTAAATAAAATTCTCTTGGTCTATGCAATTACTTTAAGGTGGGGGCATGCATTCTTCTATGTGTTTCACTTTGTCCAAACACCATGAGATTGGTTGTACACTTTGATCACACACCATGAGCCCTTTTGTGCTAATGCAACACCCTTTTGCAATCTTCTATCAAGATTGCCTAGCAAAAAATAAATTTTTTCTTAGCCTTTTAATCTTTGTTGGCTTGAAGCTTACCTACCATGAAACAACTTTCTACTACATTTAATATCTTCACTTGTTCATGAGTGACTTAGCATAATAAAATTTTCTATCCTTTTGACCCTTTGTTAAGATGACTCCTAATAAGTATCTAAGGTTCTTCCTAGCATTGGGGGCCATGTTTTGTGCATCTATAACATGACTCCTAGTAAGTATTCAATGATATTACTAGTCCTAGATGTTATGCCTAATATATTTTATATGGATCTATGTAATACTTTTGTATATCTTACTAGTTTTCAATGCTATACATTTGTCTTTCACATGCTCCATGTGTTTTACCTATAATGATCATAGTGATCACTTTGTATTTTCCTTTCACCTTGATATTATAGATTGATGGTATCCTAAGTCTTGTGGGCTACCAACTTGACAAGATTGGCATCATTTTGTCTCTTTGATGTCTTAATGAAATAATCTTTGTCTTCTTCATAATTTACCAAGAGTATGAGTGTAGTTTCATACTCGCATTAAAGTATGGGTTAAATGTAATGTTGTAAATTCTATCCATTACAATTAAAAATTATTTTGGACCCACTTTAGCAGTTTTTCGTAATGTGTACCTAATTCATGTCTAATTTTTCTCATTTTTATGATTGTTTATGTTAATTTTCTGTATTCCCCTATTCACAACCTTTTTCCAAGCCCAAACTACTAGGGCTAAGGTGCCAACACTCCTTTCTTGACAATTTGGTCCCAAAACTTGAATTATAATTGTTATCTTTGTAATTAGTGGAAAAGTACCCTCCAATGTTGGTCATACCTAAAAAGGTGTAATTTAGACATAAATAAAACCCCCTCTCTCATTTCGAACCCTAACTAGTAACATGTATGTGCAGGATCATGGTGGGCCATAACAGGCCCTTAAGTGGCAATGAAATTTTAGAAAATCAGAGTTATGCAACTTGACATGAAAATTTGAATAAGTAATGAAAATTATTTTAAAAATATGTAAGAAGAAAATATAATAAAAAATTAAATGTAGTTTCTAAGCTACTAGTGTTTTTTTGAAAAAGAAAAATCTATTAGACAAAAATTTGAAATTTCAATGCAGTAGTACAAAAATTATAGGAAAAACATAAGAAGAAGTTGTGTGTTTGACCACCCTAACCACAAAAAAATCATAATATTTTTTAATAATATTTTTAATATGAGTAGTAAACTCATGTCCGGATGTGGCGAATATTTTTTTGTAATGTTTTGAAGTAAATAATTAATTATGAATTTTTTAATACAACTTTTCAGAATTCAAAAACTCGTACGTTTGACCACCTTAACTTGGTCTAAACTTTATGAATTTTTTTTTTTTAAAATCATCCTATAATAGACGAAGCATAGAATGTGACACATATTTTGAATTCAAAAAATTTGATACCATTTGAAAGTTATGGGTGTTTTCTAATCAGCCTATCAATCAGGACTTTAGTCAGAACTCAATTAAAAATTAAATAATAATTATTTATTAAAGTCAAAATAAGGCAAACCTTATATTATTGGAAAGTTGAGAATGTCCTTAAAAATCCTTTTTTATTTTATCAATTTTGGCTATAAAAAAAGTTGTCTACCAATAGGGCGAAGTCTGGAAAAATAAGGAATACTCAAAAACATGGGTTTTCGTTCACTTTCCAAGCTTGGTATTTCCTATCCAAATCCCAAAGCAATTCTGAGCCAAATTTCAAAATTAAAATTTTTTGTCAGAAAAACCAGATATCCGATTTTAATAAGTTTTTATTATGAATAAAATTAATAATATTTTCTATGTTATGATATATTAATATATAATATTAATATATTAATATATAATAAACATGATCTATTAATAATATAATATATAAATCTATAGATATATTAAAATATATTATTAATAATTTTGTTAGGGGTCATATGGTGTCGTAAGGGGTGATATAGTTTTTTGAAGGGTCACATCATATCGTTAGGTGTCATATGGGGTCGTAAGGGGAAAGACATGTGTTAGAACAACATATGAACCCTTAAGACACCATATGAACATCATATCATTATGAGGGGCCATATGGTGTCCTAAGGGGTCATATGGCATTGTTAGGGATCATATGATGTCCTAAGGGCCCACAAATGTGTTATAACAACATATGAACCCTTAGGACACCATATGACTAGGGTCATGTCATGTACTAGGATGCTAAAAGGGGTCATATGGTGTCCTAAGGGCCCAAACATGTGTTAGAACAACATATGACCTCTTAGGACATCATATGACCAGGGTCATGTCATGTAATAAGATGTTAAAAGGGGTCATATGGTTTCCTAAGGGTTCATACGATGTCCTAAGGGTCCACACATTTGTTATAACAACGTATGACCCCTTAGGACACCATATCATCGATTAGGACATCATATTTTCCTAAGGGGTCATATCGTGCCATAAGGGGTCATGTCCTATACTAGGATGTTAAAAGGGGTCATATGGTGTTCTAAGGGGTCATACAGTGTTGTTAGGGGTCATATGGGGTCCTAAGGGCCCACACATGTGTTAGAATACCATATGACCCCTTAGGACACCACATGACCCCTTAAGACACAATATGACCCATTAGGACATCATATTCTCCTAAGGGGTCATATTGTGTCATAACTAGTCATGTCGTGTACTAGGATGTAAATGGGGCCATGTTGTGTCATAAAGGGCCATGTCATGTACTAGGATGTTAAAAGGGTTTATACGATATTGTTAGGGGTCATATGGGGTCCTCAGGCTAAAATATGTGTTAGAACACCATATGATCCCTTAGGACACCATATGACCCCTTAGGACACTATATGACCCCTTTTAAACATCATTTTGTCCTAAGGGGTCATATGTAGTCAAAAGGGGTCATGTCATGTACTAGAATCTCAAAAGGGCTCATCTGGTGTGTTGTGTGGTCATAGGACACTATATGACCCCTTAGAACACCATATGACCCCTTAGGACACCATATGACCCCAAACGACAAAATATGACCCCTAACAAAACCATATGATGTCCTACGGGGTCATATGGTGTCATAAAAGGTCATATGATGTACTAGGATGTTAAAAGGGGTCATATGGTGTCCTAAGGGGTCAATAGACACTATATGACACCCTAGGACACCATATAACCCCTAAGGATACCATATGGTGTCCTAAGGGGTCATATGGTGTAAAAATGAGTCATGTCATGTACTAGGAAGTTAAAGGGTTCATATGGTGTCCTAAGGGGTCATAAGAATCCATATGACCACTTAGGACACCATATGACCCCTAAGGACACCATACGGTTTCCTAAGAGGTCATATGGTGTCACAAGGGGTCATATCCTGTACTAGGATGTTAAAAGTGGTCATATGTCATCATAGGGGGTCATAGGACACTATATGACTCCATAAGACACAATATGACTCCTAACGACACCACATGGTGTTCTACGAGATCATATGGTGTCACAAGGGGTCATCATGTGTACTAGAATGTTAAAAGGGGTCATAGGACACCATATGAACCATTAGGACACCATATGACCCCTAAGGACACCAAATGGTGTCCTAAGGGTTCATACGGTGTCACAAGGGGTCATGTGATGTGCTAGAATGTTAAAAGGGGTCATATGGTGTCCTAAGGAGTCATATGATGTCCTATGAACCCTTAGGACAATACATGACCCTTAAGGACACCATATGGTGTCCTAAGGGGTAATATGGTGTCACAAGGGGTCATGTCATGTACTAGGATGTTAAAAGGGGTCATATGGTCTCCTAAAGGGTCATAGGACACCATATCACCCCTTAGGACACCATATGACCACTAACAACATTATATGGTGTCCAGATGGGTCATATGGTGTCAGAAGGGATCTTGTCATGTACTAGGATGCTAAAAGGGGTCATATGGTGTCCTAAGGGGTTGTAGGACACCATATGACCCCTTAGGACACCATATGACCCCTTAGAAAACCAAATGACCCCCAAGGACACCATATGGTGTCCTTAGGGGTCACATGGTGTCATAAGGGGTCATGTCATGTACTAGGATGTTAAAAGGGGTCATATGGTATCCTAAGGGGTCATATGGTGTCACAAGGTCTCATGTCATGTAATAGGATTTTAAAAGGAGTAATATGGTGTCCCAAGGGGTCATAAAGCCCAATATGACCCCAAATCATACCATATGACCCCTAATGACATCATATGTTGTCCTAAGGGGTCATATGGTGTCCTAAGGAATCATAGGATACCATATGACCACTTAGGACATTGTATGACCCCTAAGGACACCTTGTCATGTCCTATGGGGTTATATGATGTCACAAGGGGTCATGTTATGTACAAATATGTTAAAATGGGTTATATGGTATCGTAAGGGGTCATAAGACACCATATGACCCGTAAGGACACCATATGGTTTCCTCACGGGTCATATCATGTCACAAGGCATCATGTCATGTATGAGGATGTTAAAAGGGGTCATATGGTTTCGTAAGAGTTCATATGGTGTACTATGACCCCTTAGGACACCATATGATCCCTAAGGATACCATTGTTAATACTAAGACGAGGGTGAATCAATTATCTAACTTCTTTTATCAAATCTAACAACCTCTTTATCAGATTTTCTAACACATTAATCAAATCATTTACCACATCTATCAATTCTTTCACCACTTCAGCAGCCATATAAATTTGATCATTTACCAACTCATTAGCCTCATCTATCGGATCAAACACCTTCTCTAACAACTCCTATCAGTACCGGTAACCATTGATAAACCTTTGATAAAACATCATAACCGATGTACTCATAAATAGTGTATGAAATGTAACACAAACAAGAACATCACATGAAAAGTATTCCACACATGAACACCATAATTTTTAATAGGGAAAAAACAAGGTGGGAGTTGGCACCCACAAATATTTGTACTCTTTTGAAGTACACCCTATTAGGAGCTTAGCCCTGTTAGGACCTTACAATACACTCTATTAGAATAAGACCCTGTTAGGAGTCACCTGGTTAAGGGATTTGCCTAGCAACCCGATTAGGATCTTGATGATTTGTTAGGATCAACCTCGTGAGAGGATTTAACACTGTTTTGAGAGCTACCCTATTAGGGGACTTAAATGTTTAAGGTCTGTTAGGACCTACCCGGTTAAGGGATTTAACCTGCTATAGTTGCTAGGGAACAACAGTGCAAAAGTGATCTGTTACTTGCACTTCTTAGCTTGTTGAATCAGATCTAGTTATGCTCAAAACTCTGCAACTCTCAAGCATATCTCACACTACTCTTGGATGGCTTAACACATTCTCTTAAGACCACTGACACAATAAACATCAACTGTGCCATCCTACATAGCCATCTCAACTAGGTCAACCTCTAAACCCTAATTACATCATGAATTTTTAATACAAATCATAAGACATAATCCTAAATCAATATATAGATCATTACATCAAATTAAAATACAATATCAACCGTTGGTTGATCGTAACCCATCATGAAAATCCGATCTGTACCAAAGTCAAAACCTCAAAACACTCCACTAAGTGTTTTGATGTTTCCCAAGAAACTCTTCCTTGAATCACACCAAAAAAATAATCAAATCATTTCATGAAGGTTGTGATGTATTACCACCTTCATGTAGACTTGTCGTCGATCACTGTCATAACAAAAATCATTACCGGTTTTATGATATCTTCACCGGTCTTAAACCCTACTAAAACCTTAGCAAAACTTCATCAATAATTAGAAACAATCCTTACTCTAGTCATCACAAGTTCTGGTTCTAGTCAGATACTCCTTTGCATGATACAAGCTCACATTCCAAACCATAAATCACCAATCATTGCTAATTGTCGAATTCAACTAAAACATCTCTACTTTGCTAGTTAAAGTCCTATTTCACAGACTTAAGTTCTTTGCCAGTAAACCGTGTCTTCTGGTAAACCAGATAACTTAGATGACAAAAAAAAATGTCAGGAACATCACTAATCACCATTTGACATCAGTTGCCATGAATGTTAACACAAATAACTGATCAAGTCATCTAATCACAAAATCTCAATCTCTTCATCACAAATAGTCTTCTATCCTCTGTCGGTGCAGTCATGAATCTTCAACTGCATCACCTCATCTTTATCAGTTATTCCAAATGCCAATAACCATATGGTGTACTAAGGGGTAATATGGTGTCACAAGGGGTCATGTCGTGTACTAGGATGCTAAAAAGAGTCATATATTGTCCTAAGGGGTCATAGGACACCATATGAACCCTTAGAACACCTCATGACCCATAACAATACCATATGGTGTCTTAAGGGGTCATATCTTGTACTAGGATGTTAAAAGTAGTCATATGGTGTCTTAAGGGGTCATAGGACATCATATGACCCTGTAGGACAACATATGACCCCTGAGAACACCATGTGGTGTCCTAAGGGGTCATATGGTGTCACAAGGGGTCATGTGGTGCACTAGGATGTTGAAAGGGGTCATATGGTATCTTAAGGGGTCATAGGACACCATATGACTCCTTAGGTCACCATATGACCCCTAAGAAGACAATATAATGTCCTATGGGGTCATATGGTTTCATAAGGGGTCATGTCATGTACTAGGATGTTAAAAGGAGATATATGGTGTCCTAAGGGGTCATAGGAAACTATGTGACCCCTTAGGACACAATATGACTCATAACAACACCATGTGGTGTCCTAAGAGTTCATATGGTGTCATAGCATCTCATGTCATGTACTAGGATGTTAAAAGGGGTTATATGGTGTCCTAAGGGGTAATAGGATAACATATGATCTCGTAGGACACCATATGACACCTAAGGGCACCATTTGGTTTCCTAAGTCACCATATGGTGTCACAAGGGGTCATGTAGTGTACTAGGATATAAAAGGGGTCATATGATGTCCTAAGGGGTCATAGGAGACCATATGACCCCAAACGACACCATATTGTTAGGGTTTCAAGCAGATTGGAAGCAAATATGAACTAACAATTATATGCAGATTTAAATACAAAAGATAAAGAAATAAAACAGGACACAGATAACACAGAGATTTAACGTGGTCCACCCAGAATGGGTTACATCCACCATACACAGCTGTCCAATCTTTCTTCTTATCCAAAAAAAATAGTACATCAACCTTACAATGCCTTAAGCATCCTAGCTGCTTATAACATGCGTTTTTAGGGCAAAAACAAAGTCAGCCTTTTTAGGGTTTTATTATAATGTCAGTTTTCATCAACAAAAAATACCCAAAAAAAATTTCTCGGGGGCTCCCGCCCCTGAACCCCCACTTTTCTTAGGGGTTGCCGCCCTCAAACCCTGGGCCCCAACAAGGATACATGCTAAGTGTACAATACTTTGTTGATCAGTCACCACATTTCAACAATCTCCCACTTGGAGACTGATCAGGCTCCACATCAAACAATCTCCCACTTGGAGACTGATACTACATGTCACCACTATACATGCAACATCCGCTGGATAAAACACTAGGACTCAATTGGTATAAATTCCATAATTATCAATCAAGAAGACCAATAGAAATTGATGAAGAAATCAGCTTCTCCTGTGGAACTGCCTTCATGAACATATCGGCAGGATTCTCACTTGTGTGAATCTTCTCAAGCCGTAACTGACCCTCCTCCAAAATAGTTCAGATGAAGTGGTACCTAAGCTGAATGTGCTTTGTCCTTGAATGAAAAGAAGAGTTCTTCGCAAGATGAATGACACTCTGGCTATCAGTATACAATGGGTGATCGTCCTGTGTCTGACCCAATTCCTCCAGAAAACATTGTAACCAAATCATCTCCTTGCTGCCTTCTGTAGCTGCAACATACTCAGCTTCAGTGGTCGAAAGTGCAACAACCTCTTACAACCTAGAAATCCAACTGACTGCAGTTCCCCCTATAGTAAAAAAATACCCTGTAGTGCTCCTCCGTGATTCAATATCACCTGCCAGATCAGAGTTAACAAATCCACTTAGAGCAGCATTAGATCCTTTGAAACATAATGCCTTCATAGTGGTTCCTTTCAAATATTGAAGGATCCATTTCATAGCATTCCAATGTTCCATACCCGGATTACTCATAAACTTGCTCACAACTCCCACTGCATGTGTAATATTTGGCCTTGTGCATACCATTGCATACATCAAACCGCCAACAGCTGATGAATATGAGATGATAGGCATTTTCTTTACTTCTTCCTATGCCTTCAAGCACATCTCTATAGTCAATTTGAAATGACTAGCCAAAGGTGTACTAACTATTTTTGCATCCTGCATGTTAAATCTTTTCAACACCTTCTTTATATATTCACTTTGGGACAAATTCAAGGTTCTATGTTTTTTGTCCCGTGTAATCCTCATACCCAGAATTTACTTAGCTGCACCCAAATCCTTCATAGCAAATGACTAGCTAATTTTTGTTTAAGATCATTTATGTGTTCCATGTGAGAACCAGCAACAAGCATGTCATCAACATAAAGCAACAGGGTAATATAATTAACATTATCCAATCATTTAAAATATACAAAATAATCAGAATGACATCTATAATAACCGTGTTCAGCCATGAAACTATCAAATTTTAAATACCATTGTCAGGGTGCTTACTTTAGGCCATACAAACTTTTCTTCAACCTGCACACCAAGTTCTCCTTACCTTTGACCTCATATCCCTGTGGTTGCAACATGTAAATTTCCTCCTCCAAATCTCCATGGAGAAAAGTTGTTTTCACATCTAATTGTTCAAGATGTAAATCATCTGCAGCCACAAGACTAAGTACAATTCTAATTGAAGTCATTTTTACAACTGGAGAAAATATTTCATCATAATCTATACCCTTTTTCTGTGCAAAACCTTTTACCACAAGTTTGGCCTTATGTCTTTTCTGACCTCCTTCCTCCTCTTTCAGTCGATAAACCCATTTGTTAGGCAAGGCTCTTTTTTCTGTATGTAAAGGGACTATGTCCCAAGTTTTATTTTTCATCAAGGAGTCCATCTCCTCTTTCATGCCTAGCTCCCATTGTTGTTTGGCATCCACCTGCATTGCTTCTTCATATTCTTCTGGTTCACTAGAATCAGTTAATAACATAGAATACAAAGAAGGAGAAAATCTTTCAGGGGGTGTACTTGACCCCGTAGAACCTCTAACACTTGTAGGATTTTGTGGGACATTCTGTTGTTGCTGAGCATCAGGTACCTGTGGCATTTCATTTTTAGGAATCTCATCCAGCACCACATATTCTTGCTTGTCCTGTTCATGCTTCTTTTCCTGCATCTATTCTTTATACATAACCTTCTCATTGAATATAACATCTCTACTTCTACTTATTTTCTTATTTTCAAAATCCCATTATTGATAGCCATATTCATCTATCCCATATCTAATGAAGGTACATTTCTAACATTTAGCATCAAGCTTGGTTCGATTTTCTTTATCAACATGGACAAAAGCTTCAAAACCAAAGGTTGTCAGAAAAGAATAGTTTACCATTTTACCAGTCCATGCCTCCTCTGAAATACCACCATCCAAAGGGGTTGAAGGTCCTCTATTTATCAAATAGATAGCAGTATGTACATCACCTGCCCAAAAATGTAAGGGCAATCCAGCATGCAATCTCATGCTCCTCGCACATTCCATGATAGTCCTATTCATTCTCTCTGACACACCATTTTCCTGTGGAGTTCCTAGAACTATCTTCTACTTTCTAATCCCATTTAAGGAGCAGTAATCTTCAAATACTTTGCTGCAATACTCACCTCCATTATCCGATCTGAGACACTTCAACTTTTTTCCTATCTCATTCTCAACCAAAGCTTTCCATTTCTTAAAAGTTTCAAAAACATCTGATTTTTGTTTTAGGAAATATACCCATGTTTTTCTGGTTGAGTCATCAATAAAAATAACATAATAACAAGAGCCACCAAGAGAGGATACCTGAGCCGGTCCCCATACATCTGAATGCACAAGCTCTAACTTCTCACTCTTCTTCTCTTTCCCAACCTTGAGAAATCTGACTCTTTTTTGTTTGCCATAAACACATTTTTCACAGAACTCTAAATCAATCTTCTTTAGTCCTGGCAATAGATTTTTGGAGTAAAGGATTTTCATCCCTTTCTCACTCATGTGCCCAAGCCTATGGTGCCACATTATCGAATCTATTCTTGCAACATCTATTGTTGTTGTCCCTGTAGTAACTTTATCTGTAGTAGCTAAGGTAGAGTAAGTGTTACCAGTACACAGATATAATGTTCCTACCTTCGCACCTTTAGCTACTACTAATGATCCTTTACTGACCTTCCAGATACTGTCTAAGAAGGTAACTATGCAACCTTCACTACCTAGTTGCCCTACAGAAATTAAAATTCTTCTTAAATTAGGAACATGTCTTACCTCCTGCAAAAACCAGTCATTTCCATTCTGCAACTTGATCTTTATATTTCCTTTTCCAACAATTTGATAGGGCTCATCATCACCCAAATATACCTGTCCAAAATCACCTTGAACATAATCTAGAAAATATTTTTTATGGGGTGTAGCATGAAATGAAGTCCTAGAATCTATTACTAGGAATCATTAACATTATCCAAACATAAGATTAAAGCATCTTGTAAAGTATTACTTGCAATATTAGCTTCCTTACTATCATTTTCATTTTTGTCTCCTTCTTTGTTTTTCTGAGACCAACAGTCTTTCTTTAGATGACCAGGCTTTCCGCAGTACCAACAATCTTTCTTTCCTCTAGATTGAGAGCGTCCTTTCTTTGACTTCACTCATGACTTCTCATTCCTAGGGCCTTTTCCTCTTTCCTTTGATCTTCCTCTGTTCTCCACATTCAAAACACTACCCGATGATGTTGGAGTCTCACCTGTGCTTTTCCTTCGCATTTCCTCGCTTAGGATAACACCAACAATATCATCAAATACCAAAGTATTTTTACTAGAGATAGAGTTACTTACAGCCATAACCAAGCTATTCCAGCTTTATGACAAAGAACATAAAATCAAGAGAGCCCTAACCTCTTCTGCAAAGGTAATTTTTACCGAAGATAGTTGATTGGTAATTGTATTAAATTCATTTAAGTGCTCTGCTACAGATCCTCCCTCACTCATTTTCAAATTAAACAAATGCTTCATAAGAAATACCTTATTCGAAGTCGAGGGTTTCTCATACAACTTTGCCAATGTCGCCATCAAATCTATAGTCATTTTTGCTTCTGTTATATTGAATGCTACAGACAGTGCAAGGCACAATCGAATGGATCCTAGTGCCTTTCTATCTAAAATGTCTCACTCTTCATCTGACATTGTGGTCGCTTTCTTTGTCTTTCCTTCCAATGGCCGCCACAAATCCTTTTGATATAGGTAATCCTCCATCTACATTTTCCATAACTGATAGCTCTGGCCGTTAAAATTTTTTACCTTGAATTTGGAGTCCTCCATTGCTCCCACTCAAATCTGAGAGTCCTACCAATTTACAGAAAACCTCACTCCGATACCAATTGTTAGGGTTTCAAGTAGATACAAAGCAAATATGAACTAACAATTATATGCAGATTTAAATACAAAAGATAAAGAAATAAAACAGGACAAAGATAATACATAGATTTAACGTGGTTCACCCAGAATGGGTTACGTCCACCATACATAGTCATCCAATCTTTCTTATTATCCAGCAAAAATAGTACATCAACTTTACAATACCTTAAGCATCCCAGCCACTTATAACATGCATTTTTAGGGCAAAAACAAAGTCAGCCTTTTTAGGGTTTTATTACAATGTCGGTTTTCATCAACAAAAAATACCAAAAAAAAAATTTCTCGGGGGCTCCCGCCCCCGAACCCCAGCAAGGATATGTGCTGTGTGTATAGTACTTTGCTGATCATTCACCACATTTCAACACATATGACCCCTAATGACACCATATAATGTTCTAAGGGGTCAAATGGTGTCATAAGGGATCATGTCATATACTAGGATGTTAAAAGGGGTCATAGGGTGTCCTAAGGGGTCATGGGACTTCATAGTATGACCTCTTAGGACACCATATAGCCCTTAACAACACCATATGGTGTCGTAAGGAGTCATATGGTGCCACAAGGGGTCATGTCGAGTACTAGGATGTTAAAAGGGGTCATATGGTGTCCTAAGGGGTCATAGGACACCATGTGACTCCTTATGACACCATATAACCTCAAACGACACCATATGACCGCTAATGACACTATGTGTCATCCTAGGGGGTCATGTTGTGTACTAGGATGTTAAAAGGGGTCATATGGTGTCCTAAGGGGTCATAGGATACCATATGACCCCTTAGGACAACATATGACCCCTAACGACACCATATGGTGTCCTAAGTGGTCGTATGGTGTCACAAGGGGCCATGTTGTGTACTAGGATGATAAAAGGGGTCATAGGACACCATATGACCCCAAACGACACCATCTGACACCTATGAACACCATATAGTGTCCTAAGGTGTCATATGGTGTCATAAGGGTTCATGTCATTTACAAGGATGTTAAAATGGGTCATATGGTGTCCTAAGGGGTCATAGGACACCATATGGCCATTTACGACACCATATATCCCCTAAGGCCAACATAGGGTTTCCTAAGGGGTCATACGGTGTGACAAAGGGTCATGTCATTTTCTAGGATGTTAAAAGCAGTCATATGGTGTCCTAAGGGGTCATAGTACACCATATGAGTCCATAAGACACCATATGACCCCTAACGACACCATATGGTGTCCTAAGGGGTCGTATGGTGTCAGAAGGGGTCATATCCATACTAAGATGTTAAAAGGGGTCATATGGTGTTCTACGGAGTCACAACACACCATATGACCCCTTAGGACACCATATGATCACTTATGACACCATATATATGGTGTCCTAAGGGGTCATATGATGTCACAATGGTTCATGTCGTGTACTGGGATGTTAAAAGGGTCACATTGTGTCCCAAGGGGTCATAGGATACCATACCATATGACCCCTTAGGACACCATATGACCCCTAAGGATACCATATGGTGTCCTAAGGGGTCATATGATGTCACAAAGGGTCATATCATGTACCAGGATGTTAAAATGGGTCATATGGTGTCCTAAGGGGTTATAGGACACTGTATGATCCCTTGGGACACCATATGATTCTAAATAACACCATATTACACCATATGGTGTCCTATGATGTCATAGGGGGTCATATCATGTACTAGGATGTTAAAAGGGGTCATATGGTGTCCTAAGAGGTCATAAAACACCTTATGACCCCTTAGGGTACCATATGACCCCTAAGGACACCATATGGTGTCCTAAGGGGCCATAGAATACCTTGTGACCCCTTAGGACACCATATGACCCCTAAGGACACCATATGGTGTCTTAAGGGGTCATATGGTGTTACAAGGGGTCATGTTGTGTACTAGGATGTTAAAAGGGGTCCTATAGTGTCTTAAGGTGTTACAAGACACCATATGATGCCAAAATACAACATATGACCCCTAACAATACTATATGGTTTCCTAAGGGGTCATATGGTGTCATAAGGGGTCATGTCATGTACTAGGATGTTGAAAGGGGTCATATGGTGTCCTAAGGATCCATAGTACACCATATGACCCTTAGGGATACCGTATGGTGTCCTAAGGGGTCATATGGTGTCACAAGGGGTCAGGTCATGTACTAGGATGTTAAAAGGCATCATATGGTGTCCTATGGGGTCATAGGACACCATATGACTCCTTACGATACCATATGACCCCTAAGGACAACATATGGTGTCCTAAGGGGTCATATGTTGTCACAAGGGGTCATATAGTGTACTAGGATGTTAAAAGGGGTCATATGGTGTCACAAGGGGTCATGTCATGTACTAGGATGTTGAAAGGGGTCATAGGACACCATATGACCCCTTAGGAGACAATATGACCCCTAACAAGACCATATGGTGTCTTAAGGTCATATAGTGTCAAAAGGGGTCATGCCATGTACTAGGATATTAAAAGGGGTCATATGGTGTCCTAAGAGGTTATAGGACACCATATGGCCCAAAATGAGACCATATGACCCCTCTCTCTCCCCTTCCCCCCTCTCTCTCGTAGTCTCTATCTCTCAATCTCAGTATCTCTCTATCTCTCTCAATCTCCCTCCCTCCCTCTATCACCCTCTCCCCCCCTCTCTATCTCTCCCTCTCCCCTTCTTTGTCTCTCTAGCACACTCTCTGTCTATCTCTCTCTCCCCTTCCCCCACCTCTCTCTCTCACTGTCTCTCCATTTCCCCTTCTCCACCTCTATCTCCCTTTCTCCTTCTCCCATCCATCTCTCTCTCTCTCTCACTATTCATCTCCATATCTCCCTCAAGTATCTCCCTCAGTTTTCCTATATGTAAATAAATTGGAGATCGAATATTAATCCGATATCTGATTTCTTTCCATTTGGGTGCCAATGTTCAAAAAATGGGTGCCAACAGGAATTTTTGGTAGCATAGGAAAAATACGTATAAAAATTAATATTTGATTTTTGTGCCACACAAAATAGGTTTATGGGCCATTTTGTGCATTCCAATGGCCCACACATTCGCGTTGCAGGCGACTATCATGGGTTCTCAGACAGACAATGACAAAATTATGCTTTTGAGATATTCTTGTAGACAAATTTGTCATTTTCAATCATGATTAACAATTCTAAAAAATGCATCTCTTTTTTATGATATACAATACTAGTGCATCAACATAGCGGGTACACTCAATATAATTCCAAGTGACATATCATCACAGTAAATAATCCTGCTTCTCCATCTACAAACATGCATTTCATTTCAAATAATGATCATAAAACCTTTATGTTTATGTTTATTGTGTAGATTAACAATTCTAAAAATGTAGGTCTTTTTGATGAAATGCAATACTATTGCATCACAATTTTTTCATCAACATTGTGGGTACACTTTATATAATTTGAAAGGACCCATCTTCACAGTATATAATCTAACCTCTCCATTTATTATCATGTTTTTTTAATGTGTAGATTAACAATTCTTAAAAAAATGTAGGTCTTTTTCATGTTGCTCATGTTTCTTATGTTGGTCTTCATTTATATGTAGACATTTCTCCTTGTAAGCTTGGCACTTAGGATGTGAGGATATAAGATGCACATGATATGGGATATTGCATTTGTATATGAGTATATTGATGTAACTTTGTTATGATGATATACGATATATTTGTACATGAGTATGAATATATACAATATATTTCCACATGAGAACATAAGTGTAGTTGTATTGATGTTATATAATGTAAGTGTACATGAGTACATTAGTGTAGTTGTATTGATTATATGTAATATATTTGTACATGAGTACACTGGTTTAGTTGTATTGATGATATATAATGTATTTATACATGACTACATTGTGTAGTTATATTGATTATGATGAAAAAAGATGCATAGAATAACAAATCTTATGTGTATGGCCCACTTGTGTAAATTCATGTACGCCATATGAAGTCTAATGGTAATCATGTGTCTAGAATGTATGCAAATATTGATGATCATGATCATTACAACTTCCCTATATTATTTATAATGTAATATAGGCATGTTAGTCTATATTTATCCTTTACATCATCACTATCATTTAATATAGGCTTGTTTGATAATTTTTCGCACTTAGGGCACTCAAACGACGATGTGGGTAGGGTATGGCCTTGAGCATTCGAATAAGTGAGGGGAAAAAGCAAGAGTATCCCTAGGGTAAGAATTCCTAGCCAGACGTTTTGGAACCGATGGTACGAGCCCACAATGAGCAAAACGAGAATTGGGCTCCGTGGCAACTTTTCATTGAATGAAATTGACAACATTTTTGTCAAGTGAAAAATCGCTTCCCTACGAAAACCACTTTGAATCTTGAAAAATCAAGACATACTATTGTATGAATCCCTCACATGATCCTGTAGGTTCAAATGGATCATCCACAGGTGCCACAAATTTCGAGATACAACCTGTCAAAATTTGAGAATTTTTAGCACTTAGGGCACTCAAGGGATGGCATTAGTAGGGTATGGCCCTGAGAATTTGATCGAATCGAGGGTGGGGGGGGGGGGGGGGTGGTGAATAGGAGCATGCCTAGGGTAAGAATGCCTAGTTGAATGTTTTCAAACCAACAGTTTGCGCCAATGAAAAGCAAAATGACAATTGGGCTTCAGTGCAACTTTTCATTAAATGAAATTGATGATTTTTTTGGTCAAGTGAAAAATGCTTCGAATCTTGAAAAATCGAGATAGGCTATTTTAGGCAGCCCTCACATGACCCTGTAGGTTCAAATGGATCATTTGGAGGTGCCACAGATTCTGAGATACAACTTGTCAAAATTTGACAATTTTTTGCACTTAGGGCACTCAAGGGATGGTGTCGGCAAGGTATGGCCCTAAGAGTTTGACCGAGTGGGGAGAGAAAAACAAGAGCATTCCTAGGGTAATACTACCTAATCAGACATGTTGGAATTGATAGTTCATTCCCATGACAAGTAGAGCGAGAATTGGGCTCCTTGGCAACTTTTCATTGAATGAAACTAATGATTTTTTGGTTAAGTGAAAAATCGCTGCCCTACAAAAACTGCTTTGAATCTTGAAAAACTGAGATATTCTACTGTAGGCAACCCTCATGTGACCTTGTAGGTTCAAATAGACCATCCGTAGGTGCCAAATATTTTGAGATATAACATATCAAAATTTTACAATTTTTTACACTTAGGACGCTCAACGGACGACACCGGTAGGGTATGGCCCTAAGTGTTCGACCAAGTGGGGGCAAAAATTAGGATAATGCCTAGGGTAAGAGTGACTAGCTAGATGCATTGGGACCGATGGTTCATGCCCACGACAAGAAGAATGAGAATTGGGATTTGTGGCAACTTTTCATTGAATGAAATTGATGATTTTTTGGTCAAGTGAAAAATCGTTGCCCTACGAAAACCACTCTGAATCTTGAAAAAGGGAGATAGACTATTAGAGGTAGCCCTCATGTGACCCTAAAGGTTCAAATGATGCATCTGCAGGTGCCACTGATTTCGAGATACAACCTGTCAAAATTTTGATAATTTTTCACACTTAGGAAGCTCAAGGGATGATGTCTGTAGGGTATGGCCCTGAGCGATTAATCGAGTGTGAGGGCATAAAAAGAGCATTCCTAGGGTAATAATTCATATCTAGACATGTTGGAATTGACAGGTCATGCCCATGATGAGAAGAACGACTATTGGGCTCCATGGCAACTTTTCATTGAATGAAATTGATGATTTTTTTGTCAAGTGAAAAATCGCTTCCCTACGAAAACCACTTTGAATCTTGAAAAACTGAGATAGGCTATTGTAGACATCCCTCACATAACCCTGTAGGTTCAAACAGATCATTTGTAGGTGCCACAAATTTTGAGATACAACCTGTCAAAATTTGATAATTTTTCACACTTAAGGCGCTCATGGGATGATGCCAATAGGGTATGGTCCTCAGAGTTTGACTAAGTGGGGTTGGGGGGGAAATGGAGAATTTCTAGGGTAAGAATTCCTATTCTAACATGTTGAAACTGACAGTTTGTGCTCACGATGAGCAGAATGAGAATTTGGCTCCATGGCAACTTTTCATTGAATGAAATTGAAGATTTTTTGGTCAAGTGAAAAATCGTTTCCCTGTGAAAACCTCTCCTAATATTGAAAAACCAAGACACCATATTGTAGGAATCCCTCACATGGCGTTGTAGGTTTAAATGGATCATCTGCAGGTACCATGGATTCTGAGATACAACCTATCAAAATTTGACAATTTTTAGCACTTAGGATACTCAAGGGATGACGATGATAGGGTATGGCCCTGAGCTTTTGACCAAGTGGGGAGACAAAACAAGAGCATGCCTATGCTAATAATTCTTAGCTAGACATGTTGGAACTGACGGTTCATGCCCACAATGAGAAGAATGAGAATTGGGCTCTGTGGCAACTTTTCATTGAGTGAAACTGATGATTTTTTTTGTCAAGTGAAAAATCATTACCCTACAAAAACTGCTTTGAATAATGAAAAAATAAGATAAGTTATTTTAGGAAGCCCTCACATGACCTTGTATGTTCAAACAATTCATCTATAGGTGAGACAGATTTTGAGATGCAACCTGTCAAAATTTGACAATTTTTTACATTTAGGGCCCTTAAGGGACAGTGTTAGTAGGGTATGGCCCTGAGTGTTCAACCGAGTGGGGGAAAAAATCAAGAGAATGTGTAGGATAAGAATATCTATCCAAACATGTTGGAACTGATGATTCATGCCCACGACAAGCAAAATGAGAATTGGGCTTTGTGGCAACTTTTCATTGAATGAAACTGATGATTTTTTGGTCAAGTAAAAAATTAGTACACTACAAAAACCTTTCCGAATATTAAAAAAAATGAGATAGTTTACTATAGGGAGCACTCACATGACCTTGTAGGTTCAAACGGGTCATTCACGGGTGCCATGAATTTTGAGATATAACTTGTCAAAATTTAACAATTTTTTTGCACTTAGGGCGCTCAAGGGACAACATGGGTAGGGAATGGCCCTGAGCGTTTGACTGAGTGGGGGGAAAAACAAGAGAATTCCTAAGGTATGAATTCCTATCCAGATGTGTTGGAACTAATGGTTCGTGCCCACAACAAGCAAAATGAGAATTGGGCTCCCTGTAAACTTTTCATATGAAACTAGCGAGTTTTTGGTCAAGTGAAAAATCGCTGCCCTACGAAAACCACTCTGAATCTTGAAAAAACAAGATAAGATATTGTAGGTAGCCCTCACATGACACTGTGAGTTCAAACATATCAGCTATAGGTGCCACGAATTCTGAGATACAACCTATCAAAATTTTATAATTTTTTTCACTTAGGGCATTCAAGGGATGACACTAGTAGGGTATGGCCTTGAGCGTTCGACCAAGTGTGGGGGGGTGGGTGAAATAGGAGAATTCCTAGGGTAAGAATGCCTAGCCAAACGTGTTGGAACCAACTGTTCGCGCTGTCGATGAGAAAAATGAGAATTGGGCTTCGTGACAACTTTTCATTGAATGCAACTGATGATTTTTTGGTCAAGCGAAAAATTGTTACCTTATGAAAACTGCTCTGAATCTTGAAAAACTGAGATAGGCTAACTGTAGGCAGCCCTCACATGACCGTGCTAGTTCAAATGAATCATCTACAAGTGCAATGGATTCTAAGATACAACCTATCAAAATTTGACAATTTTTTGCAATTAGGGTACTCAAGGTACGATGCCAGTAGGGTATGGCCCTAGGCATTTGACTGAGTGGGGGGGGGGGGTTAGGATTATTCCTAGGGTAAGAATGCCTAACTAGACTTGTTGGAACTGACATTACAATGCATTATGAAGCACAATATGCCTATATTCAGTGGGGGTGTTCATATTTTGCACATGATAGTAAAAGAAAGGAAGGTAAAATTTGTTTCTTTCCACAGCTAAATGACAATCAAAATAAGTTTATTTTTAGGTTTCATATATTTAGGCCTTAAATTTAATGAAAAAAATGTGGAAATTGACCTCTTCACAATATCTCTCTACTGAGATGGCTTTAATGATGGGGGATTGTTGCTAAATGTAAGGTCAATCAATTACGAAAAAATTGCATTCCATTGTAGAAGATGCTTTGCTACTTTTCATTTGTCATTACCAAGTATCCATGTTATGATTAATAACAATATAATATGGTCATTAAATTTGGTGAAGTTGCTAAAGGCAACAAAATTTAACACTTAAGATTTATATGGAACATATCATATAGAATCTCAAGATTATACAAACAACATTGTATTGTTGATTATTTAACCATTGTTAATTATTGGATTGAATATTAAAGTTTAAAATAATGACATGATGCACATGAGGAACAAGTTATATTTAATCTCAACTTATATACATCAAAATGTTGAATAATTACAAGTGTATGTCCATTTACAAAAATGGCATAAATGACAACTCAAACAAAATGTATGTCGATATATGTAAATGTATGTCCATATACAAAATATACATGCCAACTAGACATGTAAGTATCCCAAAATATTCTATAACATTCTAAACTACTAATGGATCATCAAAATCGATCCTCTTTGCAGCATTGCTCATCTCTGAAGGATCCTACATAAGAAAAATCAAACCACAATTAAGATTAGTTATATTATATTAAATTACATTCGAAAAGTTAACATAAAAATCAATATACATTGAACTATAATTGAATTCTTGATTACCTCATCTTCACATTTTCTCTTCGTCTTGCGAGGAGTCTTGGAATATATCAATGTTAAAGTAGGTATGTCATCAAGATTTTTGTATACAATCTATATATGTTCACAAACAAAACATTTTAATACAAGCTATCATATAATTGTGGATGATAGGAACAAATTATATCTTCTAAACACAAAATAAAATAAACACATGTACCTGAGGCGTCTCTTTTATTTCTTTAGGTATAGTGGTTGAAGTCAGCAATGATGTGAAGCCAATAATTCCCTGTACATAAATATGATAAGTATGTAAAAATATTAATCTGATGCTCTGCAAAAGAGGTTAGAAAATTTGTTCGAAGACAACACACACACAAGTGCAAAAATGTTAGTGTTAGCAAGAAAAGATTATTCTAAACATGCATATCAAAAGAGATACTAAAAGCATGAGAGAATATTTAACTAAGGAAGTAAATATGATGAGGCATCTCCAAATGCCTCCTCACATGCTCTTAGCTCCTCCTCCTTTGTTCCTCTCCTCTCCAAGTTCCAAACTAGTGTAGCTCTCAACAACTTTTTGCACTATGAATGCTTATGGAGGTTTGAGATTTAAGTATTTGCTCTAAATGTGAATAAATAGCTAATACTAGATGCTATGATGCTAAAATGATTTTTTTAAAACCAAAGTGACAAGATATTTAGTGATTTATGCTAAATGCTCTCTAAAATTCTTTATAACTTAGATGCATACAAGTTTTCAGGATCTGGTTTATGAAAAAATGGGCTCTATTTATAGGAAAAATGGAGCAATGGATGGTTAAGATTGAGTCATCTCAACGAGGGTTAGGATTAAATGATACTAAATCCATGTGAAGGCTTTCAACCCAATCCCAGGATGACAAGTGTCAATGTGAGATAGGTTGAGAGGAGAGGAAATAAGCATTAAATGCTTGACATGACCTGAGAGTTAACTTAGAGTTAAGGTCAAGGTTGGGTTGAATGGATAAATTATTTATTCAAAGAATAAAGTTTTTATCCAATGGATAAACTCTTGTGCAAAGGCAAAAGGGATAACCATGGTCAAAGCAATAAATGCTTGAGGAGACACATGAGTGCAATTTGAAATAACCATAAATGGTTATGTAAGAGCCATAAATGGTCATGTAAGAGCCATTAGTGGTCTTGGAAGACTTTGGAGGTTAAATTGTTGAACACACAAAGCATTAAATGTTTTTCAAAGACTTTGAAGTCTTTGAGAAGTGACTCCAAGTTTCTTAGGAATGTGACAATAATTAGGGGATGGATTAGGCTAATTAGGAAGGGGTTAGAAGAATCTAGAAAGGGGTTTAGGAATGCAAGTGGATTTGGTGGGTGAGAGAAAATAGGATTTTTATTAAAATAAAATTCATTTATTTCAATTTGTGGTGCAAATTGCATTTGTAGGAAAATGCAAGTGGGGGGGGAATAAATGATTTAAATAAATGTTTTATTTAATATATTTAAAAGAGGAAAAGGGGTAAATGAAATAAATATGATTTATTCATTTAATTGATTGTGAATTTGGTTTAATGAATTAATTAAAATAAATTACATAATTTATTTAATTAATAGGAGATTGTTTGAAGATGAATTAATTAAATATTAATTTAATTAACTATTGGCTAGTGGATTTTTAATCAAATAAATATGAAATATTCATTTAATTAAAATGGACAGATTTATGTGACTACATTTGCCCCTCTTTGAGATGGTGTAGTTTATCACATCGTTTCAAAGAAAGAGAAATAGGTGCGAAAAAATGCCCCATAAAATGTTAATTTAATGGGTGGTATGCCCCCTCGAGAGATGGGCCAAATTTTTTTGAAAAATTGGGCTATCTCTAGAAAAAAAAAGAAAATTGGCGGGGTGATAGAAGAGAAGAATTTAGCAATACAGGTGAAAAATAGAAGAAATCAAAGATAAAATGGAGAAACGGGAGGCTCGGGAAGTTCACGGGGACCACGGTGGTGAGCGGGGGAAAGTTAGGAGTACGACGAAGGGTTTATATGGGGAGAAAGGGGTGAAAACAAGGTCATTTGTTATCATGACCATAGTGAATTTAGAGCTCTGATAGTGACATTTTGGAGGAGCAAACAATAGTCAAGATGTCGGTACCCATTGCAGAGCACCGATTTGAGCGAGTCCGTCGATTCCAACAGCCAGAGGACTACAGACCAGCAATACGCAAATTTGAAATTTTGAATTTTATGCATTTTTGACATGTTTTTTGCTGAGTCCAAGTTGAGTTAGGACAATAGCGTTGAAACTATGTTTTGGTGCTATTGTCCAATGAATTAGCGCTTTTGTATCGCCATGGCGCTATTGTGCTGTTGTTTGAGCAGTTTTGAAAATATGAGCGCTATTGTATGCATGTTTGAGCGCTATTGTGTGTTTAGCGCTTTTAAGGGGTCAATTGAGCGCTTTTGATGTTAATCAACGCTATTGCATAGGCATTGTAGCACTTTTGCAATTTGAGCATTTTTGTATGGTTGATTAAGTGCTTTTGTTAGGGGATTAGCGCTATTGTCTAGAAAGTAGTGCTTTTGTTTGTAAGATAGCATTTTTGTTTAGGAAAATAGATGCCTTAGTTTGTGTGAACAAAAATCTCCCAATGCCAATGATGGATGGATGGGGATGCAAAGTGAGAGTTGTTTTGAACCATAGCAACCCTGATGAGACTTAGGTTATTTAGGATAAATGCCTGTTGAAGTCTAGGTGTGCCATGATTGCTTACCTGTTGAGACCTGAAGATACTTGATCAAAGTATCTGTTGATAGTTTAGGTTTAAACTTAAAAAAGTTTGAAACAAAATAACTGATGATAATGGTCGATGCACATGTGCAGGAGGATCTATGCATTTTACAGTTGCGCGAGAGACATCCGGCTACATAGGGGCTACATGATCAGCTGATAGAGGCTGAGATTGATTGTATTGTAGCAACTGGGTTGTATGATGTGATGCATATGCCCATGATTCAGATGAATCATGGTTTGATTACAGCCTTGGCGGAGCACTAGCATAGTGAGACCTGCATGTTTCACTTAGTGCAGGGGGAGATGATGGTGACACTAGAGGATGTGTGGCGCATCCTGCTTATTCCCATTCAGGGTGAGCTAGTCACATATGATAGATCATGGGGGACTCTAGCGGTGCAGAGATTCTTTGATGAAGACGTGTACATTGATGACGGTTCGATAGCTTGGGAGGATATCGTGGCTTTGTACGAGCCATTACCAGCAGTTTTGGCTGGGATTGTGGGAGGGCTACTATGTCAGGATAGATGATCACATGGTCTGGCCATTGGGTGGGGATAGGTTATAGAGCAGATGATGATAGATGGGACCCGATTTGCCTGGGGATCGTGCATGTTAGCGCACATGTATCAGGAGCTACATGAGGTAGTGTACCGCGGGAGAGGTTCCTTGGCAATGGGAGTGACACTGCTACATATATGGGCATGGGAGCACTTACCAGTGATGCGACCAGTGAGTCTTAGATTCTAGGCAGCTGACTAGCCCTATATGTTCATGTGCAGTGGTATGATAAGTCAGCCCCCCTTGGGGAAGTTAGAGTGTTGGCGACGAGTGCTAGATGACATGGATGCAGTGATTTGGAGACCCTACATTGAGTGCGTGCCCTGGAAGGATGATGAAGAGGCATTGCCATATGTATTCATGACCCAATTCCTCATTAGGAGGACATGCTATGATGTAGAGAGACAGGTGCTAGGCAAAGTGATGATATAGTTTGGACGACAGTAGGGATTGCCGAGGGGATCAGGAGAGTACACCGGAGTGGTCTGAGAGAGATATGCATGGGGGCTAGTACTTCCTTATGATCAGACACTGATAGAGTTCTGGATGCTTCAAGCGAGGCCATGGGATATACGACCGAGGGTGGTAGATGCAGGAGTATTAGAGGAGTATACGTAGTATATGGTAGCTTGTCGCATTCTGCAGATATCAGATCCAATAGAGTCAATTCTTGATTTTGAGAAGGAGAGGGGATGAAGACAGAGGAGAGGAGGAGGTCGAGGATCGATGATAGGTGGATGAGGGAGGGGGGATGGTGGAGGTGGAGGAGGAGGAGGAGGAGATGGTGCTGGTGGAGGAGGAGGAGATGGTGGAGGTGGTGGAGGAGGTGGCTTAGGTAGTCGGGTCTAGTGGAGAGGGAGAGGTAGATTGCCACTGTGGATATCATAGGGACCGTTGATGCTGGGAGGAGTTAGATTAGGTGGTCGAGGTATGGAGAGTGAGATACAGATAGATAGAGGGGAGGGAGCCACTGGAGAGGGAGCTACAGGTGAGGCACCTATGGATACAGGGGAGGGAGCGACAGGGGGTGGTGATTTGTGGGATCATATGATAGCACATTTGCAGACTCGACTGACAATAGTCGAGACACAGGTAGAGGATCTGGAGGCGGAGGTTGCAGCGAGAGATGTGCAGCTATTTGCACTAGAGTCAGAGCTATTTGTAGTGTTGTGGGAGAGGGATAGTGCGGTGGAGAGATTAGAAAAGCTACAAGAGAGAGTCCGGGTGGGAGTAGGAGCACAGGGTCCTACTGGGGAGGTGATGAGACAGTTTGGATAGGCACAGGATGAGATAGAGTATTGGCATGGATTATATGAGCAGGTGGTGCCAGCTAGTTAGCGAGCACTAAACTATTCCCAGATGCGGCAGACCAGGTCAGAGCGGTCTCAGAGGATGCAGAGCAGTGGGGGTGTGATGGGTCCACGACGGAGAGAGGTGTCAGGTGGTGCAGGAGCTAGTGGGGGTTTGATGGGGCCTCCACAGAGAGATAGATCAGATGGTGCAAGGAATAGTGGGGGAGCAGGTGGTGATGGTGGTGCAGCATCTAGTCAGAGTGGCATCTGAGAGAGCATTTTTGCATGCATATATTTATATGATCATTTTTGGACTATGTCGAGGATGGCTCTTGGTAGCCGATTTTGTAAACTTCATTGTACTCTGATACATGAGATGATATATATGAGGAGATCCTATATTTTTGTGATGATATGCATGTTGATATGTATGGATTTTATGCTTAGATGGATACGTGTATATATATGCATTTATGAGATGATTTCTATATGTTGTTTATATGCATGTTTGTATAATGTTGGATACTAACATATGGATGTAGGTTGATGTGTATGATTTGTTGATGTAATGCTTTATGTATGTAATGTCATGATGCTAATGTATGCATAACAAAATGATGATTTATGATGGTATAGATAGTAGTTTGTACTTTATATTAGCACAATGATGGGATAATGATATGCAAATGATGTTAATGCAATGCTTTGAATGAATGATTCTTTTTATGGATATGCATCTATATGGTGAAAAATGAATGTAACATGGATAAACAAATGCAAAGTACAAATGTTTAAATGATGATTTCTAAATGAATGCATATGTTTATAATTTATGAACCAATGTTGGAAACAAATAGTTTTTATGATTTCAAATGCCTAAATATGATTAAGTAAAATGATAATGTGATGATAATGCAACTTATGGTTAATAACTGTACCTTAATGCAATTAAAAAAGGATAATGAATGCAATGTAAATGAATCCTAAAATAAGTATAATAAGACATTTAATAATGGATGAATGAATGCATTTTTTAACTAATGAATAGATAAATGAATGTATGCAACGATAAATGATAAAGGATAATAAAGGATGATAAAATGATAATTGATAACTGACACTATATGAATGCATAGTAAATGGCTAATACAATCAAGGACAATTGGATTATATGAATGAATCTAAACATTTATGAATGATGAAATGATATAAGAAGACTAATGTTTAATAAATGATAATGAACTATATGCATTTTAAACAACTAAAATGATATGAAATGTACTTGATGCAAATGCCAACTAAATGTAATTATGATGATATGATCATGATAGATGAATGCAAGGCTATTTATACTTTGCATGATGCATTGATGATGTATCAGAGTACTCGGTCGCGATTGTATCCAAAACTGGCTCAATTGTTTTTGTATAACTGCTCATATTTAACTTTGTTCACACTTTCATGCAAATTTATGAAAATAAATGAGTAAATGAATGGACGGTATGCAACGAAATGCAATATAAATAGATGAGATGAAATGACGATCCATGGTGCTTTATTTTTCATCATCGAGCTTTAAAATGTTGTAAGAAAATACAAGCAACTTGACATAATGATTCAAGATGACCTAAGTATTCCTTACATGGATTTGATATAGCAAGTTAATACAAACAACTTGATATAATGGGTCAAGTTGACCTGAGTATTGCTTGTGGAACAAACAAGGATCATCTCCATTTATGCATGACTTGGATCGTCCTCCTTGATCTTGGGCTGATCATATCCTGAGACAAGTTCATACCTTAATAAGAGACAAAAACCTTTATCCAAATCAGATGAGGTAGGAGGAACCAAAGAAGGAGCATTTGTTTTTTGTAAGCAAACAGTATATACATAAAGAATAAAGAATAAGGATATTTGGTAATGGTTCATACTCATATGGTTGAGGTATACGTTGTAGTCAGTAAGCCGTAGTGATCTATGACTGCATTTTGCATAAGATCACGTAGCTTAGTGAACTTCCCATGTAGACACCATTAGGACATGCCCCAAAACTTCATCGAAATGATTCGTAGAAGATACACAAACAAGGTTGTAGGAACCTAATATGAATAAATAACCCACAAATCAACCAAGCATTTGATAGCTTAAACATAATTTTCTTGTCAAAGGAAACGTCATTTTGTCTTTGTTTCGGTAAGGAAGGATGCATCCTTGTTGAAGACAGTTTGAGTGTTGATGTTGATTGTTTGGTTGATTTTGAGAAGTGATCATTGTGCGAGTATTTTGCAATGCATGTGTGGTATCTACTTAGATGAGTATGTACAATGTGTTGCCATGTTTTTGTTTGATTTTTGATGTTTTCCGATGTTTTTGGATTTTGTGAGACATTTTTGAATGTTTTTGGTATTTTGTTTTGGATGTTTTCCAATGTTTTTTGATTTTGATGATTGTTTTGAATGTTTTTGGATTTTGTGAGATAGTTTTGAATGAAGAATGCCATGAATCACAAAACAATGTAGTATCCACTTCCATCGAACTAGATTAAGGGTTTTGCCCCCAGATTAGACATGATTATGAAAAAGCGAGATGCCAAACGTATGAAGTACTATTTTGATTGCAGATTAATAACAAGCCATGGTTTGGGCGGATGGATGAGTGGATGAAATGAATGTGATCGCAACAAGTCTAAAAGATAATGGAGCCATAGCCGCTACGAGTGGTGCCTATTTGCCAGGTTTTCACCATTGCACTTACCCAAGGTGCCACCGAAGTGGTTGTTCACCATTTAGATGCATGATTTTTCTTTACTATTTTGATGTTTTTATATGTTTCTTCAGGGCCTTTATCTGGATGTTTTTGGTATTTTTGTTTGGTATGTACGGGAGCCTGATGCTTTGTGCAGTTCATGTATAAAATCATTTGAGGTGCATGTTGTTGATTGAATCTGCTAGTGGTTCTCCTTCTGAAGTAGCCAACTAATATGCCCTAGACCCAAATACAATAGTGATAACATATGGACCCAGCCAATTTGATTCAAAATTTCATTGATGTTCTTGGTTGGGTTAGTTATGAGGATTCTCTTGTAAAACAAGATCGCCTACTTCAAATGTACGAGGTCTAACTCGATGATTATAGCTTCTACTCATGCACTACTGATAAGCCTTGAGGTGATTGTATGCAGCTTGTCACTTCTCATCAAGTAGCTCTAAGTCTTGAAGATGGGATGCTCTGTATGCTTCACCACCTATGAGATTGTGTAAGGAAGCCTGTAGTGATGGTATCACGACCTCAATAGATAAAATAGCTTTTGCATCATAGACTAATGAGTAGGGAGTTGTGCCTATAGGGGTTCGAATGCTAGTTCGATATGCCCATAGTGCTGGATTCAATTGAACATGCTAATCCTGACCGACATCGTTGACTGTCTTCTTTAGGATCCTCAATATGTTCTTGTTTGATGCTTCAGCCTGACCATTGCCTTGTGGGTAATAGGGAGTGGAAAAGCGGTGTTGGATGTGAAATTTCTCACAAAGTTCACGTACATCCTGATTTTTGAAAGGAAGACCGTTATCTATGATGATAGACATGGGTACACCATATAGGTAGATGATGTAATTGAGGATGAATGAGGCGATCTGCTTGCCAATGACTTGGGTAAGTGGAACAACTTCGATCTACTTTGTGAAGTATTCGGTGGCAGTAATAATGAATTTGTGGTCATTGGATGAAGATGGATGAATTTTACCCACAAGGTCAAGGCCCCATTGACAAAAAGGCCATGGTGTTGTGATTGGTTACAATTCCCATGCCGGTGCATGTATCAGGTCTCCATGAACTTGGCATTTCTTGCAGTTCCTGATAAAGTAGTAGGAGTCTTTTTCCATGGATGGCCAATAGTATCCAGTGCGCAGGAGTTTCTTGGCGAGTGACTGACCGCTTGCATGAGTTACACAAATTCCTTCATGTACCTCTTCCAAGGCCTTTGTTATCTCATCTTGTTCTAGACATCGAAGGAGAGTACCACCAAGACTATGTCAGTATAGGGTTTCCGCAATAATGGTATATCGAGCAGTTTGGCGAATGAAGGTTTTATATTGGTTATTCAATTGGTTAGGAGGAAGGGTGTGATCGCGAAGGTAGGTGTAGAACTCACCGTACCATGGGGATTCAGAACCGATAAGGCGACATATCATCTCAGATTTGGGGATATCATAAGCAGGGATCCAAAGTTGTTCTACCAAGAACTTGTAGCGTGTTGAATTTTGTGGAAGGTCTAGGAGAGATGCAATAGTAGCCATAGCGTCAACAGCTCGATTATGATCTCTTGGTATTTGTTCAAAGGTGATAGTAGTAAATGATGCCTTTAATTTGTCCACCATTTGCTTGTACGACATGAGTTTTTCATCTTTAGTCTGATATTCATCAGTTGCTTGTCGAATGACCAATTGGGAGTCGCCATATACTTGTAGTTCTTGTAACTTCCATTGTATGGCTAGTCTGAGTCCTGTGACCAAGGCCTCATACTCTGAGCTATGTTGTTGGTGCATGGAAATGTGAGCCTATAAGAATTTGGGATGCTATCACCTTGAGGTGTGATAAATAGAATGCCTGCCCCTGAGCCATGCCTAGTGTATGAACCATCAAAGTATAGTTTCCATGGTTGTGTTGCAGTGATCATGAATATCTCTTCATCTGGAAAATTGGAAATGAGAGGATGATCGCCTATGAGTGGTGCATCAGCCAATTGATCTGCAATAACTTGTCCTTTGATAGCTTTATGGTCCACATACTCAATGTCAAATTCACTTAGAATCATCACCCATTTGGCCAAGCAACCTATCAATGCTGCTTTACTGAGTAAGTATTTTAGTGGATCAATCTTTGCAATGAGTTGTACTTTATGTGTCAATAGATAGTGCCTCAGTTTAGTGGCTGCCAAGATTACTTCTAGGCAAGCTCATTCAATAGGTGTGTAGTTGAGTTCATAACCAACCAGTGTGCAAGAGATGTAGTAAACAACACACTCTTTCCCTTCTGCATTGTGTTGTGCTAATAGTACACCCAATGATGTACTTGTTGTTGATATACAGAGTAATAGAGGTCTGCTCGGATCTGGTGGGATCAGTAATGGTGTATTCATGAGATAGTCTTTAAGTATCTGAAATGCTTGCTGGCATCTGGCATCCCACTAAAAGCGGATGTTCTTGTGTAGCAGGTGTGTGAATGGGTGATATTTATCTACCAACTATGCAATGAATCTTTGAATGGACTGAAGCGGCCCTTGTAATGTCTTGAGTTGACTGATGTTCTTTGGAGGTGGCATGTCCATGATTGCTCTGACCTTTGCTGGATCAACCTCAATGCCTTTGCTTGAGACAATGTACCCTAGAAGCTTCCCTGAGGTTACTCCAAAGACACATTTCTTTGGGTTGAGTCAAACATGATATTGTTCCAGTCTATCAAAGATTTTATCTAATATTTCCAGATGCCCTTCTCTGGTAAGTGATTTTGCTAGTAAGTCATCAACATAATCTTCCACTATAGTATGCATCATGTCATGGAAGATGGTGGTCATTTCTCGTTGATAGGTTGCTCCTGCATTCTTTAGACCAAATGGCATTACATTCCAGTAGTATGTTCCCCATGAACATGTGAAGGCCATCTTATGTTGATCCTCTGGTGTGATCTTTATCTGATTGTATCCTGAAAAGCCATCCATGAGAGAAAGCATGGCATGTCCTGCTATTAGGTCCACTATTATGTCGATGTTTGGTAGGGGGAAGTCATCCTTAGGACATGCCTTATTTAGATCTCTGAAGTCAATACAAATACGGATGCCCCCATTTGTCTTGCTGACAGGCACAATATTAGATATCCAATCTGCATAATCAATTGGTCTAGTGAAACCAACATCCAGGAGTTTCTTGAGTTCTGCTTTGACTAGTACTGCAATCTGAGGATGCATATTGTGAAGCTTCTTCTTGACAGGTTTGGCTCCTTCTGCTATGGTTAGGTGATGCATGACTAAATCAGGATCAAGCCCAGGCATGTTTGCACATGACCATGCAAAGTTGATCTAACATTTTTGAAAGAACTCTACAAATTTAGGTTGTTCCTCTAGAGTTAGAAGAGATGTTAGATGTATGTGGTGAGGAGTTTCAGGAGTCCCCACATTGTATTCTTTTGTTTCCTCGATGAGAATCGTTGATTGTTCATGTTGTGTACTAGTAGGGAGAATGTCAAATCTTTCATCCTCAAGTGCCTCAGAGAGGTTTTCACCATTGGATATTCTCTTTCTTTTTACTTTTGTCAAATCAAATAGTGCCACGGTGTGGTTTTCACTGGAAGATCCATGTTTTATCGTTATATTTTTGTAGCTGAAAGGTTTGGCATCTGCCCCAAAGTATGCTGCGCTATTAAGTTCAATGTCGAATCCAGCTTTGTGATCCCTGCTTGGTATGTTATCCCGTAGTTCCAAAAATTCAATGATCGCCTCATCATTTTGGAAATGGTCAAGACATGGGGGATTAGGTTGGTTCCATTCAATGAGTTCAGGATGGATAATGGGCATTACCTCATCGATAAGGTTAAGTTCGTTAGATGTATCTGTGAGGGTTAAGACACTATGGTGTGTTGGGACGCATTAAATTTGAGTCAATTTTAGAGGCCCAATTCAAATTTTTGCTCTGCATGTCAGAAAAGTACCTAAATGAGTCAGTTTGAATGGCCTAGTTTGCAATAGGGCAAAATGGAGCTGGTTGATTTTTAGAGGGTAAGGCTTGGGATTCATGTCCTACACCTTTCATTTGGCCTATTCAGTGATGTGCAACTTTTAGAATTCAGTTTGGAGAAGTTTACAAGATACCCATTTCGAGAGGTGAGCTGAAAGTGCATTTTGGGCACAAATGCAGATTTTATTGAGTAGCCCACTTTGAGTGTTTGTATCTTTTGCCCTGTTGATCGTCATGAATAAATTCAAAATAGATTGAATTTTATGCATAAATTTGAGTTATCCTACAAAATTTAAAGTCCTAATGAATCCATTTGCTCAGTTTTCAAAGCCAAATCCGTTTGCAGTTTGTGTGTTTTGGCTAGTCCCTGTTTCGATAGCTAGTTGGAGCCCTGTTTTGCATGAGTGTAAAAGTTGCCTCAGTGGGTGTCATGCCAAAATGTTTCTTCTGGGTTAATTCTAGTATAAATGATGAGCTATGTTTCAAATTTCAAGCCTCTGCCAATCCGTTTGATCGGTTTTCAAAAGGGTTCATTTAGCCATCATTTTCAGTCTTCTGCACTTTCCATGTTATATCAGTTAATGTAGCCATTTTCATGTGTGCACCATTTGTATCCTATCAGTCTTGTGATCGAACTGAGATTTCTAATTTTTAATATGTACTTTAAGGTACCTATGTTTCAAATTTGATTGTCTACAGAGGTCATTTGGTATTTTTGAGAAAGACGTCATATGTTGCCAGAACATTGACTTCATCAGGTCTACAGTGTCGACAAAGCCAGTTGGTCATTTTCGCCAATTAATATCTCTTTGCTCAGGACTCATCTTGAGAAACCATTTGGTAGATTTCATTCTTGCATATCAGAGTACACACCTGTCAGACGACGAGATCCAAAAAGGTGTTTTGACAAGTTTGAAAATTACGTCTTCGCGATTAAATGCGAAAATGTGGCATAATTGCCTGAAGGTTACAAAATTTAATTTAATGATCTGAAAATAATGTCGATCATTTCCAAAGGTGTGTTTAAGGTTTATAAATCATTCCAAAGGTCAGTTGCATGAAATCAAAAAAAAATTTAGTTGGACCGACTTTGGGGCCCGACCTGGATAAATGCCTATGCATTAATTTTACCGGCGACTTGGCCCTTTGAGCAATTCCAGAATAATATTGACATCCATTTGTTGGAGTAGAATATTTGTATGTCTCCCACCAAAGGATAATGCAAAATGAAAATGCCTCTTGTGGTCAAAACAACCAAGGCATTTTACATGCCAAATATGAGCAATGGAGGAGAAGATGTACTGTCAACATGGAGTTCAAAAGTAGAGGGATTGGTTGTATGAAAACTATATCTTCTTGTGGTGACATTAAGTTAGCAAATGAATTCAAACTGGATGGAGTTATTCCTCACATGCCAAGTGAATCTTATGCCTCATGGATGGAAGACCATTCTTCAGCACTGAGAATTTTTGAGCAGATGATGAGTGCATATAAAAAAAAAGAGCAAATTGCGGTCTTCTTGATTATGATGGGACCCTTTCTCCAAGCGTTGATGATCCTGAGTGATCTTGTATGTCTGTTGAGATGCGTTCAATGGTGGAAGAACTTGCAAAGTAGTTTTTGACTACAAATTATTAGTGGACGATCTGGAGATAAGGTGTTCCATTTTGTACAACTAGCTGAATTATATTATGCTGGCAGCCACCGAATGCACATTATGTTACTAGCCTGAGTTTTCAATGGCACAAAGAATGGTTGTGTAAGAAATAGAGACCAAATGCAATATGGCAGGTGTAATGCCATCCCTTGCATGGAGTTTGGAGAGCCAAATGAAGTTTTGCATAACATGGAGAATTGGGAGCAGCAAACAACACTCAGCAAATGCACATTGAACGTAGCAGTGGGAGAATGGGGTAAGCGTTGAAAGTCTCAAATCAAGCCAATGCAAATAGAAAAACCCCCACGTTCCTCCTTGTCTTTCCCTACTGGTGGTGGACGTGATTGCTGGGTATTGGAAGCATGTTCCAAGGTAAAGGCAACAATTCATTATCCCCTGCCGCATGGCATGTGAAGGGAGGCATAGAAACCATAAAACAAAATGTAATGGACTGCGTGGTGGATAGGGGCTACAGGAAGATGCAAAGAAAATACTCCAAACACCAGCAGTAACTCCTCCCTCACTTGCCCTCCCCATATTCCTCCAACCTGGACATGGCGTTGAAGATTGCAGAAGATTTTCAAGGCTTCTACATTGGCTTTGAAGGGATTGCAGAGGAGTGCAAAATAAATCCAACTTCAGATGTTATCCTCTCCTCCCTCACGTGCCCTCCCAAAAGCAACCTCCAGGCTTCTACATGGTGTGCAAAGGGGCTGTAGAGACAAATTAATACCAGAGCCAAATCCTTCTGCGTGGAGTGGTGTAAGTTGCAAAAAAATTCATAAATGAATGCAATCCACAACCTTTGCTCGATTCCTCCTTAGCATGGTGTTTGGAAGGCAGTTCAAACTTCCAAGCAGATGCACTCAGCAGAAAACCTTCAAAAAATAGCAGTTATAGGCAAAACGACATTATCCCACATTCACTGTGGAGGGGAATGTTTTGTTGTTTATAAGAAAATTCACACCCAACTATAATGTGAAAGCCATCAAGGCTTTTGACGGACGGTGCCATTGGGCGCCAAAGGTGGGCCCACATGTGGGTACGGATCCCAAGGAAATCGAAGGAGGTGATAGAAGGTGACAGGTGGACCCCATGTAGACACGCTTCTTGAGGAAGACAGGCAAAATTTTGTAGAGAAAGGCCGACTTAACCAGCGAGCATGTCCGAGATGTATCGACGGTCGACGTGACTTCACGAAGGTGAGATGCACAAAAGATAAGCCCTGCGAAATGGTGAAAAGCTCAAGCAGATCGCTAAGAGTTAAATAGTGAGCAAGTTCGGAGGATCCGACGGTCTGCGCGATTTCTGAGCCCGAAGATGCAAGATCATTAGCCATCATGAAATGGCGAAAGGAAGGTGGTAGGTACAGTCAGATGTCTAGCAGGTAGGTTCCGTCCCGGTGGTGCCTAGGTGGTGATGACATGGCGCTGAGGTGGCATACACATGGTGGCCAAGTGGCAGTGACAAAGCGGATGACATGGCAGTGATGAGGTGTCATCCCAGGTGGTACCCAGTGGACCCCATCAACCAATCAGGTCCTGCCATGTGGCAAAGCGTCAGGACCAAAAGGGAGGCCAAAATTAAAATTAAAATCAGATTAATGATATAGTTTCAACTATATGAATAATTCAAAAATTTAAATGATGGTGCACATCTGAAGGATTAATTCGCCCAGGGCTGTATTTTTGGCCAAAATATGAAGTATTATATGTTTCTGGAAAGCTCTTAGAGTGAGGAATCCAATTATGTAGTCAATTTTGAAAAATATTAGATATTTTGGTAGCAGTTTTGATGCGAATGAAATTTATTTAGAGAGGAGACACTTGGCAATTTTAGTTGTAGATTTGATTTTCTTCCCTCTCCTTCTTATTCTCAATTCTTCTCATTTGTAAGAGTTCCAAAAATTTGGAGAAATGCTCCAGATTTGATGGCTTCCATTTTCTGAATATCTTGACCCAAGTTTGTAAATGTTTTTGTTTGGTTTCAGGGTATAGAGATTGTAGTACAGTGTTGTAAATGTGGTTTTAGTTGCAGGTCTTACTTGTGTCAGGAATGAGTAAATTCCACACAGTATTGTCTCTAGGTATGTATTTCATTATCATAAATTGAATCCTCAAGGAAGGTGAAATTTTTCAATTTCAAGGAGATTGTTGTGGCTGTGTATAGGTATCCTTCAATGAAGGTTTTAAATTTTCTAGTCAGTCATAAATGATAAAATATGTATCCAGATCTAATAAATTTCTGAATGAATCAAATCGTGCATTAATATAAGGTATTGATGCATGAATATCTTGTTTAAGGAGAACAAACTTGCATCTATGATTTATATTTGTATTTTTGTATGTGATTCTGCTGCCCAATGAATAAGGCACTGGTCTTTGACAGATTTGGGGATGGTCTCAGATATACATTTTAAAAGATAAATCTGTTTCCCTTTATGTTTAGGGGTCTGTTCTTCTCATTCCAAGCTTTGTTTTCATTTATGATTTATACAGATCTAGCCAATCTGTAGTGTGTTTCTAAATTGGGTGAGTTTGTGGAATGCTCTATCTACTTCATTGATGTTGTCATGGTGAGTAAATAAGTTTGATTCAGTGCATCAAAAGGGTGTCCCCCCTAGGTCTAGCAGAACCTGAAGTGTAGGAGGATCATTAGGATCCTATGTTATGTTGTACAAACCTTGAAGTGTTTCATTGATTAAGATTGGTCATCTCATAGATAGATTTGCAGGTGTTCTTGGGTTATCACTTTTGGTGAACCAACATGGTGAAGGTCATTGATGGTACTCTCCCTGTCAGAATCAGGTGTAGGATGTGATGTAGGGTCTGTGGAAGATGTTTCCAACTTAGGAACCCAAGAGTTCTTTATTTGTGCTTCTCCGTAAATAGGGATGCCTTTGCGAGGTGGAGGTATTGATGTGTCTTCCTCATCTAAAGTATTAAGCTGGATGGAATCAAATTCCAATTCATGTGAGTCGGTCTTTAAGTCACTTTCCAGTATCTGATTACTATACCATATTGGGATGTCCTTTGAGTTAAACACAACAAGTGTGATCGGTTGATGTACCATTGTAGTTGAAATGATTGGTGCTGCAGGAAGGATGATGGGGATCAACGAATCTAATATGGGGAGTATCAGTAGTGTTGACTCTGCTACTTCTGTTGGAACTACTGGTGTCATAGATACTGTTGTGGTTTCTGATATAGTTGTTGCTACTAATGGTGCTATTGATGTTATTGTTGCTGCTAATGGGATCACTAGTTTAATTGGTGGGATGAAGGGCGTTCTAGATGGTTTTGTTGGGATTTTCAGCCTTAATGGAGCAGTTGGGATGGTGTTTGATGCTACTTTTATAATAAAAGGTGTCCTCTTTGCAATAGGCTGATATAGTGGTTTGTTGGGTTTTCCTTTAAATCTTAACTTAGGGAGGATCTCCTTTTGAAAGCCTAGGCCTGTATTATCCTTGGGCTTTAATTCTGGCTGCAGTGGTTCATGTCATCCTTGTTTGCAAGGTCCCAAAGCACTCTGACCATCATAACCCATTCTTTGCATAATGAGAAGGCCTTTACCATACTAATCTGTGGGAAGCTTAGCTTGTGGAATATTTGCAGTGATGGGATCTTTATAGATCCATTCTACTAAGTCCTCATCTTTGGTTTCTTCTTCTTGACTCTTTCCAAGGATGAAAGGCATCAAAGTACATGTTGGCTTGATCAGTGGTGTTTGAAGTAACCACTGAGGTTTACCATGTGTTCTAGGAGAAGTAGGCATTTGTCCCACACAAAAGAGTTGGCTCAAATTGTATTCCCCAGGACCTTCCTCTACTATTTTCATTTTGATCTTTTCTTGCTTAGGTATAGTGGTGTTTGAACTGGTAAGAGAGGCTGGACCTTTGTATGAGGTGGAGGAGATGGCTTCTCTATTGTTAGGAATGGTAATCTCTGGCTGATGACTTATGTTATGATAATATGCAAAGGGATTTGCATCGCCCAGGATTGTGATCTCTACACCATTATGTGGGAACTTGATACATTGATGGTAGGTGGATGGAACGACTTGCATGGTTTGTATCCAAGGTCTTCCTAAAAATAAATTGTATGGTAGAGGAAGGTCCAAAACTTGATAGATGATGTGTTTCACCATAGGGCCCACTCAGATTGGTAGCACCACAGCTCCTTTGGATGAACGCTCTACATCATCATAGGCTTTGATTGTGATCTTCTTGCAGGGATCCACTGATTCAATTGCATATCCCAATGTAGTGATTAATTGTAGAGTATAGATATTCAGGCCTGCTCCATTATCGATCAATACTCGCTTGATCCTATGTTGGTTGATAAACCCTTCAATATGGAGTGAGGTGTTATGAGGTTGCTGGAAGGATGTGTTGTCACTATCAGAGAAAGTGAGACAAGGTGATGACTTTAGATTTCCAACCATGGCTTGGAATTGATCTGTATTTAGGTTTGCAGGGACTGATGCCTCTTGGAGAGCTTGATCCAAGATTGTTTTATGAGATGGAGATAGGCACAATAGCTCTAAGATAGATATCAGTGCGGGCATTTTGTCTAACTGTTCCACAAGGTTATACTATTTTGGGATAGATGGGGTGCCTTGTGGAGATGCTTTTATAGTAATCTTTCTGCAACGTGTAACAACATTGCAAGTGGAGCTGGGATTCTTGATGGTTATAGTTGCAATTTGTTCACTAGCATCGTATAGGTGATTGACAATATAATTATACGCGGCTTGCATATAATTGGTGGTATCTATGTTTCTCCCTAAAGTAGAAGGACCCCTTTGATCTTGTGATGGAAGTGGATTTTTAAACATAAGATGATCATTGTTAGTTGTCTTTGGGTCATGTCATTTGATTTCGATTTCACCTTGGTCAATAAGATCCTAAATAAGATCTTTCAATCTATGACAATTGCTTGTCTTATATCCTCTCCCTTGATGGAAATCACAATGTTCAGTACCCCTCCACCATGAAGGTTTGACTTGAGGTTCATAATTTGATGTTTTGGGTAGGGTTACCAGATTTTGAGAAATCAGTTGTCGTAATACTGTTTTGATGGGTTCCCCTAAGGGAGTGTATGTTCGCTTTGGTTTTTGTTGATGTGGTCTGGGTTCATCCTGAGATGTGATGTGGCCTTGATTTGGAGGAGCAACTATGTTAGTCTAAGGTGGGGGATTCTGTCCTACAAATCGAACTACAGGTTGTGCACTTTTCATAGTTCTTGCATCCACAACCTCGTCATTGACGATATTTTTGTTTTTTTTTCCAAAAGCTTGGTTTGTCACTATTGAAGCGCGGGCAAGGGCCATCCTTTGGTTCATTATAGATTTTGATAAGTCCTTTCTTGATGAGAGCCCACTCACATTTTAAGCCTTTGGTGATCATGTCATTGAAAGAGTCCATGTCTTTGACATCCAGGTGAAATTCCATTTCTTCATTTAAGTTGGAAATAAATATTTCCACTAGTTCTTGTTCAGGTAACTGAAGAGAACATCTGCTAGACATTTGATGCCATCGTTGCAGGAATACTGAGGATAGTTCACCTAGTTTTTGTTTAGTGTTACATAGATCAGCCATGGTGATATTACGTTCAATGTTATGAGAGTAATGTGCCAAGAACTTCTGAATTAGCTCTTCAAAGGTCCTAATGCCACCTAGTAGTTGGGAAAATCATGATGTGGTTGTTCCTCCCAAGCTTTGGGGGAAAAGGCGCATTAGGTATGTATCTTCGTATGCCACTTCGAGGCAAGCTAAATTGAATTCTCTGACATGATCGCGAGGATCTCCTTTTCCTCTATACTTTTCGAACTTGGGTGTTTTGAACCCTCATGGAAAAGGTGGCATATAAAAATTCCTATCAAAGGGATAGGGGACAAATGTCATTGAGTGAAAATTGATTAGTCTTTAAGCCACTACGAAGTTGTTGGGTGAGATTTTCAACTTGTTGCCGCAACATCTCTATGTCATTTGGAGGAGGAGGTGGTGGTGGGTTACCTTGAGGAATGTTATACCTGATGCGATCTCTACCTCTTTCTTACTCATTGCGACTTTGTCATTCTGATGCTTGTCTTAGTTGTGAAAGATCAAAGTCAGAGGAGAGTTTGGCTCCTTCTTGAGAAAGCTTTAAAAAGTGAGCATCTGCATTGCTCCTGAGTATTTCGTCAAAAAGTCTGTTAAAGAGGGGGTTGTGTTGTGCCCTCTCTATTGTTGCAGGAGTAGGAGTACTTGGGTTTTTGTCATTTGTATTTCCTCCAAGTGCTTCTTGAAATTCATTGATATTTTCCTCCTCTTCTTCTTCAATTTCTATTTCTCGTTGCCTTGACTGTGATCGGGTATGAGCCATTTTGTTTATAAGTTTTTGTTGAAGTTGGCTGAAAATGATGATGAGTTGTTGATGAAATGAAAGATTGATGTTTGGTGTGTCATGCTGCATATGGATCTCTAGCACTTTAAAGGTGGATGTTACCAAAGTTTTCTTCTTTAATTGCTTGTTGATTTTGATAAGGTTTGATGTGATAAGGTTTAGAGAAATCTGAGATGTGTTACAAACTTAACCACCTAGTAATGAGAGGATTCACTCATTAACTAGTTTTAACCTGCGTAGATATGTCTCTTAGGATGAGCTTATCCTAGATGTAGAAACAATCTAAACCATGATTTTGTGTTTGATTCAAGCAATATCCAAAAGAGAACTTAGGACAAGAACCTCTTAATGTTTTGAGAGTTGAAAAATGAAGTGATGAGGTGAAGGTGAGAAATGGAGGGAATGCTTAACTTCAATAAAAGCTTTGTGTCACAAATGGAACAAATTCTACCTCTTCTCTTTCAATCATTGGTGGCATTTCTCGAGCTACGTTGTATGTGATACAAGTGTCTGGGAAGAAGTTGGGATTGATCTTGCCTCCTTGGTTTTTGTGATAACTCAAAGCTCTATATTGCATAAACGCTCTATGGTTTAATGCCTCTGGATCAAATTCGTTTGATTTCCCTTGAAGATAAAAACGCATGTGACATAGAAAATCTCTATGAGAGACAAAGATTCATCTATTTAGATAGAAGAATTTCGTCCTTTTGATCAAATCCTTTGAGCTCAATGGTCTTGTTTTCAAGTTGATGTGTTGATGAAGATTCTTCTTTCTCAAGATGTGAAGAATGGTCATATAGTTTGATATTCTTCTCTTTATTTTTGATCTTTTGGTTGTTTTTTGAAAAATGTTTGGTTGGATGAATACTTGTTTTGATTTTTGGATTTTATGATGTTTCTTTGACAAGAAAACAAAGCATGCACACAAACACAAAAATGTTGCCTCAAAAGGCACAAATAGGTGTGGGTCTAGATCAACCCAATCTTTGGACTTTTTATGACCCTTTCCTTTAAGTGTATTTTAGGTGTTTTTCTTTTCAAAGCCTAAAGTCGGCTCAATTTGTACTTAGTCTTGACTAAAATGAAAACACTTAAAACACTTTGTATCCCTAAGGTCAAATCGCTAGTTGCGATAGATTCAGCCCACATCTTGATATTTCTTTGACTTTGGTACTACATACCTTATAAATCCTGTCGTGGCAGGTAAGGATGTGATATACTAAGTCTTACACGAGCATAACAAATAGATGACCCCTATGATGGGGGACTCACCACTTTCATCAAGCCACAAGTGACTTTTCAAAAAGCTATGTTTCTACTCAAGGAAATATGTATGGTGAGTATCTTGGGAGCAAAACCATCTATGCTCTTGCACTGAATTATATCACAAATATCCTCAATCAATAGAATGATTGGGCTACTACTTAAAGGTGTTTAGTCATTTTCGATGTCTTTGGACATAAGTTCATTTTGTAGTGACTCACTTAAGAGCCTTGTAACTTGTGGTGGGGCCCATTTGTCCTTTTGGCAAGTTACACTGTAGGAACAACTATACCCAAGGCTACAACTTTTGCTCTTACCTGATTTCAATAGCAGCTCAAAGGATTTACCACTCGAGGTCGTTCCCAAGAGTAAGGATCCCTTGGCAGGCCTCTCTTAAAAAGATAAAAAATTGAGTGTTACTAACACTTTTCTCTTGCACCTAGGACCACAAAAGCCAAGGGAGAGGATAGTGTGTGTTAGAAGTAGGACCACTCGACAAACTTTACACAAGTGTGCCAATCACGAAAAGCACTTATTCTTTTTAACTTTCAAAGGAAAAATGTGTTTGTAAACTAGGAACTTTAAATCGTGGTCAACTGAATTGAAAAACACATTTTGCTTGAAGTGAAAACGTTTTGCCAGGCAAGACAAATTGATTGTGAATTTTTTATTTACACCAAAATGGAAGTGTTGATTGTGAATTTTTAGTTTGATGCAAGAAATAAATTTGCCTTGTTGATTTTAAGCACCAAAAGAAAATTGAGCCTAACTTGCAAGAAAACAAAGGTTGTTTTTGTGAATTTTATAGCACCAAAAGGAAGTGATCCTAACTTGCAAGGAAATGAAAGTTTTGTTTTTGTTCAATTTTAAAGCACCAAAAACAAATTTGTCCTAACTTAAGAAATGAAAAATTGTTTTTGTTCAATTTTAGAGCACCAAAAACAAATTTTTACTTTTTAAAGAAGCTAGTTTTAGACCTACACAAGGAACATATAGTTAGTAAAATCCAAATCTAGGGGGGGCTTCCACAAGCCTATAAAAATCACTTTTTCAGTTACAAGGTCTTTTTTACAGCATTCTGTTACAATAGCGCCATTCTATGTGCAAACAGAAGCAATATTTAACATGAACGCGCTAATACGAAGACAACAACGCTAAAAGGAAAACTCTAACAAAAAAGACAAAAGCGCTGAAACAAGCACAACAACGCTATTTAAGCTACAAAAGCACTAAATAAAGGTCAATAGCACCAAACTTGAGACAATAGCGCTATTGTAAAAACAATAGCGCTAGAATATCAAGTTGCAATAGCGCTACAACACGATCAAAAGTGCTAAAGCGCAACCTGTGTGTCAAGTTCAATATGCAAACAAGTTAGTTGTGTTTTTAAAAATGTTTTTGGGTGTTTGGATTCATATCATGTTCACCAAATGATGCTCTGCAAAAGAGGTTAGAAAATCTATTCGAAGACAACACACACAAGAGCAAAAACGTTAGTGTTAGCAAGAAAAGATTATTCTAAATAGGCATATCAAAAGAGATACTAAAAGCATCAGAGAATATTTAACTAAGGAAGTAAATATGATGAGGCATCTAAAAATGCCTCCTAACATGCTCTTAGCTCCTTCTCCTTTGTTCCTCTCCTCTCCAAGTTCCAAACAAGTGTAGCTCTCAACAGCTTTTTGCACTATGGATGCTTATGGAGGTTTGAGATTGAAGTATTTTCTCTAAATGTGAATAAAAAGCTAATACTAGATGCTATGATGTTAAAATGATTTGTTTTAAACCAAAGTGACAAGATATTTAGTGATTTATGCTAAATACTCTCTAAAATTCTCTATAACTTAGATGCATACAAGTTTTCAAGATCTGGTTTATGAAGAAATGGGCTCTATTTATAGGAAAAATGGAGCAATGGATGGTTGAAATTTAGTCATCTCAACAAGGGTCAGGATTGAATGATACTAAATCCATGTGAAGGCTTTCAACCCAATCCCAGGATGACAAGTGTCATTGTGAGATAGGTTGAGAGGAGAGGGAATAAGCATTAAATGCTTGACATGACCTAAGAGTTAACTTGGGAGTTAAGGTCAATGTTGGGTTGAATGGATAAATTATTTATTCAAAGAATAAAGCTTTTATCAAATGGATAAACTCTTGTGCAAAGGCAAAAGGGATAACCATGGTCAAAGCAATAAATGCTTGAGGAGACACATGAGTGCAAGTTGATATAACCATAAATGGTTATATAAAAGCCATAAATGGTCATGTAAGAGCCATTAGTGGTCTTGGAAAACTTTGGAGGTTAAATTGTTGAACACACAAAGCATTAAATGTTTTTCAAAGACTTTGAAGTCTTTGAGAAGTGACTCCAAGTTGCTTAGGAATGTGACAATAATTAGGGGATGGATTAGGCTAATTAGGAAGGGGTTAGAAGAATCTAGAAGGGGGTTTAGGAATGCAAGTGGATTTGGTGGGTGAGGGAAAATAGGATTTTTATTAAAATAAAATTCATTTATTTCAATTTGTGGTGCAAGTTGCATTTGTAGGAAAATGCAAGTGGGGAGGGGAATAAATGATTTAAATAAATTTTTATTTAATTTATTTAAAAGAGGAAAGGGGTAAATGAAATAAATATGATTTATTCATTTAATTGATTATGAATTTGGTTTAATGAATGAATTAAAATAAATTAAATAATTTATTTAATTAATAGGAGAATGTTTGAAGATGAATTAATTAAATATTAATTTAATTAACTGCTGGCTAGTGGATTTTTAATCAAATAAATATGAAATATTCATTTAATTAAAATTGACAGATTTATGTGACTACACAATCTATGTAGACATACACAATCATTATAAGTTATTTAAAATCTTAATTCAATCATGTTTGCATTCAATTACCTTTCCCTTGTCTTGGACTGCACTACCAGAAAGCGAATCGCATGACACCGTACTCACACTACTTGTGTCCTACAAGAGTAAAATAAAATAAACTTATAGGTTACTATATAATTTAATTAATGATAATTTAAATGACATGCATGTATGTACAATAAAAAATGTAAACGACTAGGTGCAATAATATATATGTACCGTATAGCTGTCATGGCCAAATGAAATGGTCATCAAAGTGCCATCCTGGACCCATGTTAACTCCTCCTCAGTCGTCAACTGGTAAATAGACCATGTATATTTAATACTATCTCTTATAAATATTTATTTAAAATAAAATGCACTATGAAATTACAAGTCTTACCACTACATTGTCAACGAATGATGAAGGTACCTCCTTGCCTCTAGCATGAGATAAAACTCCAGGGTATCCTCCAATCCCTGTTGTCACACCTGGTGCATCAATCATATCATGCACCTCATAATCAGTAGTGTCCGCGGGAGGATCAACAAACTCTCCAATAGGACCTAAGCATGCTTTCCCACACATGGCACAAGTATGTGACACACAAATGCATGGAGACAAAGAGGATGTGTCAACGCCACTGTATCCACTGCTAGCATCACTAAAAGATTGAGCTAGTGTCCAAGCTTGAGAAACCAAAAGGCTACTCAAAGAGTGAATAGATGAAATACTCTGTGACATTGGCTCGACAATGATATCTAGATGTTATACTAGAGGTGGGGGATCAACAAGAGGAGGGCAAACATATAGGCCCTGTAATACTCAAACTACCCCTAGTCTATCTTGAGGCATACCTAAACCCACACCTTGGAAGGGCTTGATGTCAAAGTAGTTGACATGCTTGCTCAAATCAAAATTAGCATACAATTTTTTAATGAAATAAAACAAGACATCAAGATTTTTTTTGGGTGGTCTATCAAAAACAATCCACCAACGATCCCAAAAGTTATTTGCAATATCATCGTTTGTACACCATTTGATGGAAATTTTTTTTTTCACATCTACGCATTGTCTAGTGCAAGGATTGACAAACAATTTGGCAATATGAGCTTTCAAAATCTCAAGCTCCTTAACTTGATCATAGATCAAGTCATTCACATATGTAGCCCTCATGGAATCTTGCTACAAAAGAGAGGCACTATGCTTTGCAGTCACAGTTTCTACATTTTTTATAATGACATTCAGAGCATCTAACATTGGGGTTAGATGAGGGATTCTTCTATAGACTTTTGCAATGCCCCTTAATTCATTCAAATTTTGACCAATTAAATCTTGAACTGAGGGGGGCTTTGGTAATGGAGGGTTTGCTAGTAGAGGGTTTGGTGGTTGTGGCAGTTGTGGTAGTTGTGGTTGTTCATGATTATCATTGTTATCTCCCATTTAACCTGATTGAATTCAAAAATTTGAATTTAATCAACAAATTTGAAAGAATAATGTATTTCAAATGCAAAAACTTAGTTTCTATCAAAAGAATTAAAAAAAAATTTAAAAAGGAAAAAAAACTGGCAAAAACCAACAAAAGTGTAATCAAATCATACCTTAGATGAAAAATTCACAAAAAATATGGTCCCAAAATCGGATATCCGCTCAAATACAATATCGTATTTCTAACCTTTCGCGTAGCCTATGGGTAAAAACTGACCCATGGGCTATCACAATGGGTATAAAAATACCCAAAGGAATAAAAATTAATATACAATATATAATTTTAATATATATATATATATATATATATTTTAAAACTATGTCTGGTAAAATTTTTAACGTGATCGGTGATGCTAGCATGACATGCCCTCTAGCTCCACGTGAACACTTTTGACTCGGAGCTATGAACCGGTGAGGTCACAAATGGGGGACCTCATCCCCACACTTCACTTGTTCAAATTCACGAGCACAATGGCCCAGCAAAGATTTGAACCTATGCGGCCGCTTCACCAACGAAATGTTTAAACTATGACACTACATGTCCGAAGAAAATATATTTTAAGAAACATCAACCATGATCAATCATAATATGTTCCTCCATGATGAAAGCATGGCTTAACATATTTTAAGAAACATCAACCCCTATGTTAGAATCCATACCAATGTTCTTACACTTATTATTTGAGCCTTTGTAGTTCTAAGGAAAGTTGTTTTTATTGTCAATAATGGATATAGTGGAGGAGGGAACACAAACATGTGGCTTGACTTAGGAAAGCCCCTAAAAAATGAAACCCTTCTTTCTCTTAATTTTTTTCTAGATTCAATTGTGTAAGTATTTCTATCATCAACATTTCTAATCACACTCTGTGATTCATCATTGGGATATAAAAGATTTCCAAGGAGATGAAAAATGGTGAGTTGTAGATCTAAGGGAGAACAAAAAGAGATGTGGTGAAGGAGAGGGCGCGAGGATCAAGGGAGAAAAAAATAGTAGAAAAAATTAAAAACAAAGGGGAAAAACCCCAAAAACCTATAAGACCACCTAAAAGATAGAGGATAAAAATATAAATAATAACACCAAAGAGAAAATAATTAAAGTAAAAGCTAACACAAAGAAAGCAAATACAAAAGAGAAAAAAAAAAAACTCCAGAAATTAATAAAAATAAAAAAGGATAGTAAAAGGAGAAACCAAAGAGAGAGAATATAATAATAATAATAATAATAATAATAATAATAATAATAATAATAATAATAATAATAATAATAATAATAATAATAATAATAATAAAGACAAAAGAATAAATAAGCCAACACAAGAAAAAATATATAGAAACCTACCAAAAAAAAAGCACACCCCACAAACAAAAAATATTAAAAAAAACTAAATGAAAACCTACACACAAGTAAAAGAAAAATAACATATAAATGATATGTGTGTGTGTGTGTGTGTGTGTGTAAAATATGAGAAAAAATTATAAGAAAATAAATACACAAAAACTGATACATGAGCATATAGTCAAGGAGGGGGTTGGTGATGATACTTGAGGAATGTAAGCAGTGGGTGCCAAGAGATACTAAGGTTCAACCCTTCATCACGATTAAGATTGGAGGGATGATTGATAATTTTGATAGACTCTTTAAGTTTCCTTTTAAAGTTGTCCTCCCTACATAATATATATCTGAGTGTCCTTCAAACAAATATGATGCTTGGTGGTTGATGAATGCTCAGCTAAGGCCAATTTGAGGACACTTTCATGCTTTATATTAGTGCTATGCTCTTTAATTCTAGTAATGAATGATAGACTTGTTTCTCCTATATACAGGGTGCCACAAGAGTAGACGATCCTGTAGACGCCTGAATATAAGAAGGCCTTCCTAGGGTCCTTAAGCAGAGGAGCGTGCCTCTTTAAGGTAGAGACAAGTTTGAAGGCATGCCGAAGACCTTTGATCAAAAGGATTTTTGATATCTTGTGGGAAATACCTTCAACATAAGGAAGAGAAACGAATGGAGACAAGGAAGGATGAGATGGAAAAGGTTTGGGAATGAAGAGTAAATAGGATTTCTCTTGTTGGAAGGCCCTTGTAATTTGCTTGTTAGAGTAGCCATTGCACCTGAAGACTTGACGAAGATGGGAGAGCTCTTGGTTTAAATTATCATCATCATAAAGACAATGGGCTCACAAAGCAAGGCTTTTAAGGATCCTAACTTTCTTGCTGAGATGGTGATGTGAGAATGAATGAAGATATAAGTCGGTATGGGTATGTTTACAAAACACCCAGTGACCAAGGGATCCATCAATTTTTTTACAGATTAATACATTGAGGAAGGGTAATTGGTTGTTGAATTCAAGCTCTTTGGTGAAGGTAATAGAAGGAGAAATGTTGTTGAGCTGAGCATGAAATTCTTCTAACTAATCGAAACCATGTGACCAATAGACATTAAAGCATCATCCATATATCGCTTCCACCACTTTGTCTTGAGGGCAAAGGAATGTAAGGCCACTTCCTCAAAATATTCCATGAATAAGTTAGCTATAATCGGAAAGAGAGGGGAGCCCATGGCTACACCATCAACCTGCTCAAAGATAACACCTTGGAAAGAGAAGAAGGTTGACTATAAGAATAGTTCCACCAAAGAGGCAATCCCCTCATTGAATTTGTGCTTGACAATCTCGATTGAGTCAGGAATGGGGACCTTGGTGAAGAGGGAGACCACATCGAATCTCACAAGGATGTCTTGAGTGTCCAACTTGGTTTCCTTGATAAACTAGACAAATTGATTGGAATCTTTGATGAAAGAGTTGGAGTTACCAACAAGCGGAGAGATTAATTTGGCAAGAAAATAGGCTAATTTGTAATTAGGAGATCTAATGGTATCAATAATGGGCCTTAAAGGATTATTGGATTTGTAAATTTTTGGGACCCCATATATATGTGGGGTCACTTCTTTGGATGGAAGAAGACATAATTTGGTAGTTTCATCCAAGGAGGAGTTGGAAATAGCCGATCTAACTTGCTTCAAAATATTAGGGCATGGCTTGTGGAAATCTCATAGCAGAAACCCTTCTTTATCAGTTTTCATGTGTGCAGGTTCATATATAACAATGGAGAGTGCTTAGGTGTACAAAATAGATACTAATAGACATTCGCAATTTTTTAATGAGAAAACAACTCTAGAATAGGGCACCCAATACACTACTCTAACAATTTTTGACTAAATTTTTGAGCGATAGACCTTCATGACCACTTAAAGTAAAAATATCTTTCATTCTATTTGAGATCTTAGTTTATATCGATAGGTCTTGGATCTCATTCCACTTATATCACATAAATCATATAATAACATTTTAAGGGGTGCATATGGTCTCCTCAAGCCTTGATATTATTGATGTACCCTATTTTGGTGATGTTCATTTTCATATTTCCCCTTAGGATGCCATTATCAATTTATAGATTGGTTATTTTATTTTCCTCTATTATTAGTGGAATACACACTCTTTTGCCTCTATTCCTATTGCAATGCACACTATCTTGATGTATGGATCACCTAGTACAACATGGCTTTCTAGATGTGGTTATTATTGTTTATTCTTTTGAGGCATTGATCTCCTAGCATAGCGTGTCTTGCTAGCACTTGTGATTATTTTATTTCAATGCATGGATAACCCAATATAGTATAATTTGTTGGCCAACGGAATCCATGTTATATACATGAACCACCTAATATAAAACAACTTGTTAGCATTTGAAATTCATGGTATCTATGTGGACCCATATCATAGCACAAATTTCTAGTGAATGGAACATGAATTGTCCTTACATGGTAATGGTGTATACTTTTGTCTCTTTCTCGAATTCCATGTGTGCATTTGAAATAACATTCTAAGAATGATATTAGTAGTTGAGACAAACTTTCCATCAAATTCTCTTCACCTAGTTGACTTGGAAGTATTTATTTTTTTAGTACAAACTTTATTTTATTTGTACATGTGTATCTTACTTTGAATTGTTTTATGTGGATTGGTAAGATCCTAAGCTTTAAGGGAGTAGATGCAGTCTTTTACTATTTGGATGCTAGAATATTGATGTTAGCAATATAAAGCCACTAGTGATGGCTTTAAACCCAAAAAATTGTTTCTTTGGCCTTGGAGCCACATCCTTTTTGAATGGTAGGGATATAAGTTATGAGGTATCTTACATAGCATGAAAACCCATTTTTTATTACCTTTAATTATTATTTTTTTTTTTTGTATGTTTTGAGTTTTTATTTTGCAAAAAATATATATATTTTTTAACTTTTATCATACACGTGTAGTCAATTTATAAGTTTTGACTCATTTTGTTTGTAATTGTGAGATCCATTTTACATTATTATTAACTAAATGTATGCAACCTGAAAAAAGCTAAATGTGAATCCTACATTTTTTTCTCAAATATTATCAAAGGTGGAAGAATTAGATGATTCTATCCTTAAGTAAGCCTAGAGATCCTAATCCCATTTCTCTTCTTCATGATAAACCTATTCCTCCTCCTCATGATAGACCCAGTCTCCTTCCTATGCCATCTATTCCTCCTTTATATGTTATGGTTATGCCTCCTACATCTTACAATGGGAAGTGCCCCACATCTACTATCTCACAACCTAAAAAACCTTCACCCATGCATCCTTCTTTAAAGGAAGAGAAGAAGCCTATTCCTATTGATCCAATGACATCATGATAGGGCTCGTGAACTTGGCTCTCAACCCATTTCCAACCTGAAGACTTCAAATGTTGACATGATCCTATTTGTCCAGGATTCTCCTAAACCTAGGGAGGAAGTTCAACCTAAATCTCCAAGACATAAAATTCTTTAGAAAAATGATGGTTCATGTTCTATTCCAATTAAAGATCCTATTTTTATTAATCTTGATGAAGAGATGGATGAAAATGATGTTCGTCTAAAAATGTTGGTTCAAGTGATGAATATGAATATATTGATGCTGACAATGATTTATCTAAACAATTTTCACAAGCATTAATCTTAGCTTTTGGTAACAAATAAAATTATCCATTATTAGAGAATGGTCTTTGTTTGGAACTTGTGGTAGTTCCATCTACCATGCTCAAAGTGTCTTCTCTTGCATATTTTCCACCTTCCCAAAATAATGTTGAGCAAGATTGGGAGGCAAATGACTTTCTTGATTAGCTTCATTTGTGTCGTAGATTCTCTCTCTCTCTTGCTTGTTCATAACCTTCTTTTGTTTGTTTCTCAATTTTTCTATTTGTTATCTTTAGTGTTGTCTACTTCAGGATGATACAAAGTGTTGAGATATCTTTTGGCCTCTCCTATGTTGACTCAAAAGACACATGTGACCTTATTCCATTGTGGTTCTACTTTCTTTGGAGCATGAGGACAATTCAATGTAAATATATACATGATATACATTATTTATCATAAGAGCATACTGACCCTAGAGTTAAGTAGAACCCTTTTGTGTTTTGTGTTTTGTGATCATTATCCTTTGAGTTGTTCTCTCTTGGGGGCATATCATTGTGATAATGTGCTTCTCTCTTGGATGAATGTATACTACCTTAAAGCTATTGCTCTTGATAAGGCATGTACAATCTCTTTAACGCAGGGGTATACTCTGCTCATGTTTCTCTCTCCTTCATGTCTTGATACTCAAGTTACTTTGCAAACTTAGCCTTTTGCTTGTTAATTTTTGTATTTTTCTTTTCATGACTCATGGTAAGTGAATCTTACTAGACTAGTAGTCATGGCTCTCTTTCTCTCTCTTTCTCTTATGATGTCCCTTTTATCTCTATTTTGGAAATAGTAAGATACCTAAATTCCACTAGGGGCTTGGTGTGTCTTGCCTCCTTAGCATCTTGATAAAATCCTTTTGATGTGAACCTTTGTACTTGACTGAGAGTCTTCTTAGTCTCATACTCTCGCTAAAGTGAGGGCGAAATCTAGCATTCTAAATTGTGCTCCTTTACATTTTTTCTCTTGCTATGCAAATATATCACCATTTTAAATGTAGACATCATCCTGGCCATCGATTCTAGTCTCTAATTGGGCAGGACCAGAGTGCCCAATGCACTGGTCCTCCCAATTAGGACCCAAATTTGGGTGGTTTAATTGTCATAAAATGTGAGCAAAAATTCCATCTTTGTGTCGAATCATGTCAGAAAATTAAATTGGTTTTTTACCAGAAAGTATAAAAGGAGGTTTACCCCTCTCATTTTAGCATCCACACACATGAAATTCAATTCTAAATCAAGAAATCAAGATTCAAGTTCAAGATTTCAAGCAATCAGTCTTCTTTCAAGCATTAGAAAAAAAGTAAAGTCAAGATTCAAGCATTGGAGTCAACATTCATGTTCTACATGTTATTGAAGGCTTCATGAAACCCCAATTCTATGTGGAGACAAACAAAACCTCAGAAGGAGGTATAGCATTTGTGTTCCAGTTATTATTTAACATCTCCCTCAAAAGGAAAACATTTCCTTTATTCCAATTCAATCAGATTTCATATCTATGTCATGGTCAATTCCAAAACTAGGGTTTGACTTAGGCAAACCCCTATTTCCAACCTTTTCCCCTTCTTTCTATGTGTAGGAAGAAGGTACTGAGTTGCGATCTTCAGAATAAGATTTTTTTATAGAGACGAATCAATCCCCCATTGGATTGTAAAAAGTGTGGAGGACTAGAGTGACCATCACATTTGTCCTAACAAATCAGGTGGTCCTTCTAGGAATAGATCTGAATCCTCTTACAATCCTCGGATCTAGTTTAATGGCTCAATCTGATGACTGTAGCTCATTCTTTATTAATTTTTACACCAGTTTCCAACACATTTATCCTAATTTCAATATTTTTACAATTGAACTCAAAATAGAGCAATTCAAGCAAAATCCCCTTGTAAATCCAATAGAATTCTTAGCCCTTATCTGTGCTAGTTTGTGGCTAGATCTATTGGGTTTACCTCCCTATTTTAATGTAGTAGTCCCTAACCCTAATTTTTCACCATTACATGACCTAATCAACACAAAATCCTATTTTCTCAAGTTGATTGATCAATTTTTAATGAATGTGATTACTCAAATATTCATATGATATTTATGTAGTATGTACATGTCAATCTCTAAATATGATTTATTATTTTGAATGATGGGAACCAAGCACACCTATAATATATTAGGACGATTAGATCATTTGAATTTGACATCAAATATAATCTCAAATGATTTATCTAAAAATTAATTTTAATTTTAAGTCAAAAAATTGTTCAAGAAATAAAAACTCATATCTACTACAAAGGTTTAATGATGAATGGAAATAAATGATTCTTTATATTTCTTAATCTTAACTTTTTGTGATAATTTAAAAAAGCTTCAATACGAAAAATTTAATTGTAATTATCAAACATTCCATAGCTTCTAATATTGTAGTTCTATAGAAATTGATGCCAACAATTAAACGCTTATATCCTTAGAAAATTTGTTCCTAGTTCTTAAAATTTTAAGAATTTTAAGTAACCTAAACATATATTACCTCCATATTTCTCTTATTATTAAAATCTTAGATGCAAATTTAATTGCAATATATTATATGTAATCGATGAACATGAAATGAATATAGATAATAATATAATGAAGTTAGAGCCAAAGATGTTGTTATGTTAATGTTTGATTAAAAATAAATATTTAAGATGTTAAAAGATGGTAGATTTTTTAATATTTAAGAATTTTGTTTGGTAATTAATTTTGCAGAAATAAGTGATTTTGTATTTAAACAAATTATTTATTTTAAAATATCTCTAATCAATTGGATATTTTTCAATTTTAAATTGTTTTACAAAATATTGAACGATAATAATTTTCTTATCAGTTTTTGTTTTCATCATAGAAATCATCAAAACAATATTTAAAATTTGAACTTTCTTTAAATAAATTTAAATATAACAAATTTATCAATATTAAATTTATATAAATCAATATCTATTTCTCTAAAATATTTGAAATAACACTTTTGTAATACATAATTATTAATCTTAATTTTTATCTAACATTTACAATTTCTATTATACTTAAATTTTTTTTTTTATGTTTTGTAAAAACAATTACTTTCAAAAACTATAATTAATAAATCCATTTAGATATAATTAATAAATCCATTTAAATATAATTAATTATTTTGTATTACCCACTCATATATATACCGATTAGTAGCACCTTATGATAATCTCAACTCAACCATATTGTTATAAATGGTCGATTTTCTGGGGCATGATAAGCTTTTTATCACAACTCTTGAAAGTGAGAGTGCCCGTGCTGCTGTCCAAACTTTTTCGCTGGTTTACATGCATTGGACTGTCCGATTAAATTTTCTGTAGTGAATTTGCTTGTTTAATAGGGTAGATTTCCTTAAAATATATATTATGCAGGGGAAAATATTGATATAACAAAACTGAATAGAGGAATTTTATTCAAAATACATGTTGAATTTATAAACAGATGCTACATGGTATTCACCATTATTGTAAAGAATGACAAACTTGCATTTAACAAATCATATAAAGAATGCAATAATGCCGTCTGATATCATGATGCCAGGAAACAGGGTTTGTGCATTATCAGTAACCAGAAGCAGAATTTCCCAAGACCAGTGAAGAGAGATTAAATGGTCGGATAAAAGAAGAATTTCCGCTCCAAATCTGGTGTGAAACCATGACATAAACTTTTTCAGTGGGATGAGTTCTATCCCAGAACATGTATGCACTTGTATCATTGCAAAACAAGTTCTTTGGAGTCGTCTTTCCACAGTTAACTTGTGCATTAAGTAATCCTGACCCACAGCATGCTGTATTTGTATTCTTAAATCCTACGCCCCCAAAAAATTATGACTGTTTTAGATTATTCTTTGTGATCTATCATCAAAGAATAAAAGAAAGGAAATTATACTATGAACTCTGGAAATCTAATGAGTTTAAAAATGAAGTTATATTTTACAGGATCTGAAATTCAATATTAAGGTCTTTAGAAAAGAGAAAAGAAGGTACAAGGTAAACACCTCTCCAGCCCCTGTTGAGTCGAGCAATCCACTGCTTCCTGAGGCGAAATTGATACAACAAATCTTCTAACCACTAACTCGTTTTTATCTCTATCCAAACTATATCATAACAATTTTTTGTATTATTTTAAAGACAAGATCATTTATTCTTTCAATATCTTATTATATATTTCCTTTTCAGCGGCTAAAACATTTTCGTTGACAATCACGAAACATCACAGTTGACAATATTTTATCAAAGTAACCCAATCAAAGCCTGCCAAAAATGACTCTGGCAGATATACAAAAAGGTTATATTTGCTGAAATGTTCACACGATCACAATATTAGCAAATCTGGCAAAAGACTTATTTTCATGGTGTACCGCCCAGCTAAAATATGATCATATAAGATCTTGCTGTGACAAACAAATATGCTCTAATTCTGTAGTACAACAAGGACCCTCATCTCTCTTTCGTTTTGTTCAGTTTGTTATTTATTTTTAATTTTTGATTATCTTGATATAATAGTAATAAGAAAAAAATTTGATTACTATTTTAATTTTAAATTGATAGAACATCATAAATCAAAATTAAAATAAAATACATAAACTGTCTTTTCTTTTCAGCTGCAGCCAAACAAGTAACCCTCCATAACCCAATTAAAATAACCATCAAGGAACTCTTCCGGTAGTGCCCCTAAAATAAAATTATCCGAGCACTCCCCAATCTGCAATTCATTCACTTCTTAATGAGAACAAACTTATTAAAGAAAATACAAAAGAATGAACTGGGATACAAATATAGTACAAAGTAGTAATTTCTTTAACTACTAGGAGAAAAAACAGTAGGAGAACGCAAAGTTTGATGCAGATTTTTTTCCTTATCTAGTTAATCTTTCCAGACAATTGATAGAAGAAACCCCCTACACCACCGAGTCTTTTTTATTTCTATCTAAGCTATTTCATAACAAAATTTAATTTGCAGTAGCTAACGAAGACATTTACCTACTTTTATTTGACAATCAGCACCCCGCACAGCTAGCAATATTTCAATCATATGTTAGTAACCCAATCAAAGCTTGCCAAATATGACTGGCCATAGCATCACCTGCAGGTATGCCAAAACTTTATATATCCTTGAAAGTTCAGGATTAGAATATGAAAAAAGAAGACAAAAACTTGATTTTCAGGGTGAGGTGTCATATTAATTAAAATAGGATCGTACTTGCTCGTGTGCATGTATGCCAAAACTTACGACGAAACTTTATATTTAATAGAAATTAAGGATTAGAAGATGAGCTTGGTGTTGACATTTAATTCTACCCATTCCGTCCACCTCCGCAGAAGCTTCTCATTTCAAACTAAACATTTAATATAGAAGTTTCTTACAATCAATTCTGCTCAGCATTTAAAACAGAAACTTCCTCCATCAACCACAAATGCAAACACATGGCGGCTTGGAAAGTTGATTTCGAGGGAATTCAACTTTCCCTCCTTCATAGTTAGGTGGGGTGAGAAAAAATAAATTTTTATGCTAAGTGGACATTTCTGTTTAGCATCATACATTCCTGCTAAAGTAAGTACAATAATAATCTCTACTGCGTGGCTGGACTGACAGATTCTCTATCCTAAGCGAAAGTGTAGAGACTGGACTGACAGATGCTCTATCCTAAGCGAATGTCCAAGGCTAACTCGGACTCGGTTAAACTGTTTTAAAATAGTGATATGGTATGATGCAAAACTTTTGTGCTATGCACACAGAAAAATTGTAGAATAGGTTTAGAATGGCAGAAGCGATCCAATTGATTTTTCCCCCTGTTTATAACATTAAGATTATATACAGTATCCACCAATGTAATCAGCGACTTTTTGGAACATGGTTAAACTGGCTCCAAAACCGGTGTCTTACGATGCAAAACCCTCATGTTATGTGCAGAATTTTTTTTGCAGAATATGCTTAGAATGGCTGCGCGGCTCAGCAGAAGCATTGTGGCGGATTTCCCTCATGTATAACACAAAGGTTATACGTGGTGTATGTCAATGAAATCGGCAACTTTTTGGTGCCAGTTTAGCCGCAGCTGGTAAATTCAGCTAGGATAGTGTTTGGACCTCAATTTGATGACTGTGTGGTCATTTTTGGAAGTTTTAATGGTCACCATTATATTCTAATAATTGTTTGACAGACAGCGTTAATCGTCAAATTTAATCCATCGTTGTAGGATTGACATTTGTTTCGGATGACTCAAATCACACACATTAGATTTAAAAGTGTTAAACACTCATAATTGACTGACATTCTGTAGATTTAATGTGTAATTGACCTGTCAATGGCTCCTGAATAAGGATTAAACACACTGCTTGAAAGTCGGCAAGTGGAGTACTCTCGAAGCTAAAGGAACCTCAAATCTATATTCTTAATATAAATACTAATATTACTCCGACACCCAACAAACATTATCGCGGTTATCAAAGAATACTACAGGGGTCATTCCTAACGAAAAGTAAAGGAATAGAATAGCAAATTAAGTTTTTGATAACCTTTCTATCCTAAGCTGGGTTCTTCAGATTCTCTTCGATGAATACCTGCATGGTTTTAGCGATACTACTTTTGCTGATTATTCTTCCACCACAAGAATGCAATGCCAGACTAGGGCCTCACAACAGCATGAAAAATCTGAAAGAGATAGCCAGGCAAGGAGGAGGAGGAAGAGGAGAACAAGAGAGACGATTCAAGCAGATGAATCAAAGCAATCAGAAGAATCATCAGCAGCTTGACGGTGGAATTGGTTTTATGCTGCCAAGTGGTCTAAGATCAAAGACTTTAAGGTTTGTGTTCACCTTGCTTCCCAAAGGATCTCATATACCCCCATCAGGTCCTTCCAAACGCCACAATAGAATGCCCAGTGCTACCGCTAATTCTGATCCGTGACCCACAATGCTTACCATTCTATATCTCTTGCAGACTGCATAAAGCATTGTCTCCTGACCGGACATTTAGTCCTGTCAAAGCCCATGGAGATACCAATACATATATATGCTTGCAGGGACTTGTATGATTGGAACAGCAAAACTAATTTTATGATGTTAACAGAACAATCTGAAGGGCTTGAATTCACTTCTTCAATTACATCAGTTTCACATGCACTCAATGACTCAGACTAGTGAGATTGCAAATGTAGGAAATAGTGATGGGGTAAATCCTTCATCCCAGGGTATGTACATCTTATAGCATATTCTTTCGCTCAGGAATGTTGACATGTTCCTGGACTTATCTGTAATAAGGCATCCAGATGCCCAAATTATATAAATTGGATGCTTCGTTCTACAATTCTCTGGTTGTTCTCAAACTGTTAAAAGATTAATGCCCTTTTATGATTGTGCTTGCATTCTCTATGTGCAGAGTGTCTATAAAAATATTCCAATCTAAAATTTCAACTTCTGGTATTGTGATTGCCAGACAATTATAGTCTTGGATCAGAGAATTCTGATAAGGCTCTTTAAAGCCTCAAACCCATAACAAATTAGAGAAAAAATTACTGTAGCTATTTGAAGGGCATAAGACGAGTATAGTTAATATGTATCTGTAAAGTGGCGGCCAGAAAGGAAAGCTAAAGAGTCGAATCTAATTTGTAAAGTCGTGGCCGTTTCTGAATTATGTATATTAAAGAGTTTGACTGGTTGTTCGTTGAAGGAAATTATTGCCTCCCTCCCTATCAAATTATTATGCTTTTGAAAAACGTGTGGGGACCTTAAAAGGTGAAATATTTTAATCTGAATAGGGGTTAGATAACATCTCTAACATAGAGTTCATGGGGTCTCGTCCAAAGGAAAATTATACACGTAATGAAACAACATGATAAGCACATTTTTTCTATAAGCAATTATAGTAACCAGAAATACTCAACATGAATTAGAGTTTAGTTTTAGTTTGGTTGTGTTCTTTTTGCTTAAAATTTAAGCAAGTCTTTGTTTTTTATATTTGTAGATAATTTTTTATTATTTTTAAATAGCATCAAATTTTAAGAGGGTATTGAAATTGGGCCTTCAGAAGCTATTATTAATTAGGGTCTTATTAAGCTTATCCCAAGGAGAAACAAGAAGATTTGGTGAATGGGTGGTGTCTCATCACCTTACTCAATACTTCTTATAAGATCATAGCTAAAGCTTTAGTCAAAAGAATCACATAAGAAATAGTCAAACCCGAGCAAACTGGCTTCTTAGGGGGAAAATTTATTCTAAACAAATTAATCTTTGCTTGGGAATCAATTGAATAGGCTCAACAAACAACTCAAGATGCCTTGATACTTAAAACTTAATTTTTATAAAGTGTATGATGGTCAATCATCCTCAAAATGCTTCAGTGGCTTGGATTTGGCCCCAATTTTTGTGTTCATGTTTGAATGTTACTTATGGACGCTAATTATTGTGCATGTAATAGTTCACTATAGTTGACCAGGGGAAATGGAAGAGGGAAGGTATGGTTGCATTTAGAGTTGTCCACAACACCTTAACATGAGGGTATAGCCAAAAGCAATATTTAGGAGTTGCAATCTTACCATAAAGGGGCAAGGAGGAGTTGGACAAATGAATTTAATTTGGGTTCCTATTGGGAGTTTGGCATGCAAAAGTTTCTAAGTAGTGAGTTATTATTGTGAGTCTACTTTGGACTTCCAAATTTGTACACAAATTATATTCCATTTTTTTCCACTAAGGTTAAGTTTCTAAATAGAGTTAAGTTTGTTGGAAAAGGGAAAACAAGGTATAAGCTACTTATAAACAACGTTGAGAGGGAAAAATTTGATGTTGCTACCATTAGGCCACCTCCAATCCTTGATAATTATTGAGTGGCTATTAATGGATAAGAGAATATTGATATTGGGAGAAACCAAAAATGGAATTTCCAGCATTAGAACCTTATCTATGCAATTTAAATCAAGGTAGAACCTAGGTTGTTGCCATGATTTCCATGTGAAACTAGTAGGATCCCATAGGTCCCTTAACAATTGGATGCCTTCCGTGACAAAGTGTGTAGCTTTCAAGTAAGTTATCCTAGCTAATGGCAAGTTAATTTCTTGAATCAAGTGATTCAACCATATTGAGGATGTTCCAAAACTAAGACAATGATTGAAAGATTGATTAGACCATGACAAATTTTGAGAAATCAACTAGTAAGCCTTTCATACACAATTGAGAGGGGTTGAACTATGAAGCTTAAATTATTGAGCTAGGAATATCTTTTTATTCCATTGGTCAAATCTCCAAGCTTTACCAATAGTTCATATTTGTATATGGTACCTAATCATAAATTTGCAAGGAGCATTTCTTTCTAATGTTCTAACAATCCATTTAGCTAAGAGACAAAGTCCTTGCAAGAATGAATCAATGATACACAGTCCAACCTTCTCCTTAGGAGGGATACAATTGGAATTCCTCTTTTTCCCCATGTAGACCAAATAAAGTTGTCAATGAGTTGAATGAGATGGTTATAACAAGCTTTGGAAGGTAGCCAACATGAGTAGGTGTAAATATGACTAGCCAAAAGGATCTTATTAGCCACTTATATGTGTCTAGCCATAAAGAGAAATTGATTTGTCCAAGTCAACAGTTCAAATTTGAATTTGTTAAAGGCTAGGTAGCTTGCAATGGGTACAATAATTGACTAGGGGTCTCCCCCTTTCTATTTTTTTATTTTTATGATCGATAATAATTGATAGGTTTTTATTCATATATAAAAGTTAAAGTATACAGAGTATAACCAAAATGAAGGGAAAGCCCTAGTCATGTACCACCTATCATAAACCCTACCTATCATTGGTAAACCATAACTATTATATGCCTTCTACATAGACATCTTAGAACAATCCAAAGAACCAGAAAAGTGGACACAACAAGCCTCACAAGCCAACCAAAGGTATAGACATTACTTGACTAATTATCATAATAAAATTGGGTTATTCTCTCTGAGACTCAATGACAAATAAACTTTAACCAGTACTTGGCTTCTTCCCTTTCCTTGGGCCATTCACCCAATAATCCTCTAGCCCAAAATGTGTGCCTTTCTCCTTCACTTATTTCTTGGCCTCTCTAATGATATGCTACTACAACTCATGCTCACAAGCAAAGTCCTTCAACATCTCACAGCCTACCCCTTCACTTATTAGAGTTTAGTTTTAGTTTTGGTTGTGATCTTTTTTAATTAAATTTAAGAAAGTGTTTGTTTTTTATATTTTTAAATAATTTTTAATTATTTTTAAATAGCTTCAAATTTTAAGAAGGTATTGAAATTAGGTCCTTAGGATCTATTATTAATCACGGCCTTATTAAACTTATCTCGAAAGATAAACAAAAAGACTTGGTGAATGGGTGGTGTCCCATCACCTTACTCAATACTTCTTATAAGATCATAGCTAAAGCTTTAACCACCATAATCAAATCCATCACATGAGAAATAGTTAGATTTGAGCAAATTGGTTTCTTATGGGCAGATTTATTCTAGACAACTTAATCCTTTATTGGGAATCAATTGAATGGGCTCAACAAACAACACAAGATGACTTGATACTTAAACATGATTTTGATAAAACCTATAATTGTATAGGATGACCATTCATCCTCAACATGCTTTTATGGCTTGGATTCAAGCCCAACTTTCATGCTCATGTTCGAATATTTTTAATGGATACTAATGCTAGATTGACTATTAATGGAGTCCTCTCTCCATAGTTTCCCATCCACAAATCCATTCATCAAAGCCAACCCTTACTCATTTTCTTTATGTGCTCACCGCTGATGCCCTCGACTATCTTCATCAAATTATCTTATCCATATAATATTTTCTCCTTGCAATTGTATGGCTCTTAACTCCCACTTTGTTGATCTGACAACATGATCTTCATAAAAAACTCTGCTGAAAGCATCAATAATTTACTAGATATCCTTGTTTATTACTACACCATCTTAGGCTCCAAGCTAGAGATGAATAAAATAGATTTTTGGATGACTAGACCCAACCCAAATCCACCATGGATTCCACAAAAATGGAAAGAGATTAATCGTGGAACCATTTCAAGGTATCATGAAATTCCCTTTGGGATACAAGGTGTTAGAGTATTTGGGTATTTACTTGATTAATTAAACAATATTTGTTTAATTATTTAAGTTCCCTTTATCTCTTTTACACTTAAGAGAACTTTAGGTGCATAATAATTAATTCTTTTATTAATTATCATGTGCAAACCTAGGTTTTCCCTTTTAGGGTTTCTTGACCTATTAAAGGTTTAGTTCTTTATTTTCATTGCATGAAGAAGGATTATTATTGACAATACATTTTGGAGATTATTGAGCTCTCTCTTTTGGAGCATAGTTTTCCTATGTTTTCGTTCCTTCTATGATTTACTTCCTTGCTTCTCCTTGTAATAGGTTTTTCGGCTTGTAGAGATCATTTGGGCTCATGTGGTGTTGTATTTTTTCAACTCCTACATGGTATCAAAGCTTCAGATCTGTAGCTATATGTTCATGTTTTGAGAATTTTTGCATTGAAAGCAGATCTGGGGTTTAAAAAAAAATTTATGCACCTAGGGATAGTTCTTTTTTTTTTAGCACTTTGGGCCTAAACAAACCTCACCATCGTCCTTAAAAGGCCCAAAAACCCCTATGGTCATATAAAATTTGACCTATTTTGGTTCCTGAGGCTCGAGGAGTATTTTTTTCTCCAGATCCAGGTCGTACGGCCCTGGCATGCAGTTTGAGAAAAAAAATTTATTTTTTGCCTTTTTACAGCATGCAGGCCAGATTTTGATTTTTTGAAAAAAAAATCACCAAAAAAATCAAAAAAAATCCTAAAGGTCCCTGCCACCACAGGTCATTGTAGGTCGCTGTCACACATCTGGACCTCGGGCCTCGCGCCTTTCCAGCAGCCCTGACCCCGTCGACTCCCTTCCACTAGTCTCTATTGGTCCCGTTGGCTGTCCATTGCTTCTCCCCAAGCTTCTCGCCGCCTGCTGGCCCCCGGCGGCCCTTCTTCCCAGCCTTCGCCGCCAGAGCTCCCCGCCAGTGCAGCCGACCTCCACTGCAACCCCCTGCCCACCGCTCGCGCTCAGCCCCTACTCTACCCTGCGGTCCTCACCTCCCGGCCCTACTCCGTCACCATCGACCTTCCCCTAGTCCCACCGCCACCGACCTCCCTGTGGCCCCCGCTACCCAGCCCTGCTTTGCCACCACCGACCTCCCTGCAGCCCTGCTGTCGCCGGCCACCGGAGCTCCGTCCAGCCACAACCGGAGCACCATCATCCCGCCACCAGTGCGCTGCTCACTGGCCACCTCCGCCTACCAGAGCCACCAAACTACCTTTTTTGCCTCTTTTTGGGGGGGTTTGGTTTTTTGGCCTTATCTTGGGCATACAGAGTCATTTTTTCAAAAACCAATAGGCGTCAGAAAGCTATTTTCAAGATGGACCTCGTCATGTTGGTAATTGTTTCTAATTTTGCTATTTGACTGTGTTTTTTCTAGTCAAATTGGGTCTTGTTTTTGCACTTTGGGAGCCATAGAATGAGCATCCGACCTCCATTTTGCAAAAAGTTTATATTTTTGGAAAGCGTGTGCTATGTACTTTCCAGAAATATGAGTTTTATTTCTAGATTCTTTTCCATGCATATTTTATTCAGTTTTTTTCTTTTCAGCACTCTGGTGGATATCTTGGTTGTTTCAGGTCCTAAGATCTCTTGTCTAGTTCGAATGTCTCTATTTTGGTTCTCATTTTTATTTCTAGTCTTCTTATCATTGTAGCTTGTATTTATGTACACGCACTGAGATAAAGTGCCATCATGCATTGTTTACTTGGGATCATGCACATCTTGTGCCTTGTTGTACATGCACTATTGATAAAGTGCCATGAGGGGGTTGATGTTTGCCTTGTTTTCCATCTACCTTTGTCCAGTGAGTGTTCCTTCCACGACATTCACCTCATGATGTGTGTCAAGTGAGTGTTCGTTCCACGACACCATGTATTTTTCTTAGCACCTTTGATGTTCCTGGTTCTTCGTCATGCAGGTCTTGTTGGTTGTTCTTTTCAGTGTACTTGTCCCTCTCCCTCTTTAGCATTATGGGGAGGTTTGTCCTATTGATTCTAATTCTTTCGTGGTTCGATTGATCAGCTCTTCAGGCTTTGGTGTTTTTCATGCCATCTGTATCTTCGAGATCATTGTTTGCCTTCTAATTCAAGTAGTGTCATTTGAGGGCACTCATACATATTACAGTCTTCTCTACCTGGCCATGTTCTATTTCAGTGGAGGTTCTCTAGATCAGCAGTTATTCTTCGACAGAGTTTGCAGGTTCTTCATGCTTCAGTGGTGTTCTTTTCCATCTCTTTTTGGAGTAGAGTTTTTTCCCATGTGGTTTTCTCTATTTCTCCACTTCATAGATATTTCATTATATTTGGGTACCTGATTAGGCCTTGTTGTTGGGACCCATCTTTCTTTCTTTCAGTAGCTGTTCTAGGTTTTGACTTCTCCCTAAGTCTATCTTAAGGGGGGGTGTTAGAGTATTCGGGTATTTACTTGATTAATTAAACAATATTTGTTTAATTATTTAAGTTCCCTTTATCTCTTTTACACTTAAGCTAACTTTAGGTGCATACTAATTAATTCTTTTATTAATTATTATGTGCAAACCTAGGTTTTCCCTTTTAGGGTTTCTTGACCTATTAAAGGTTGAGTTCTTTCTTTTTATTGTATGAAGAAGGATTATTATTGACAATACATTTTGGAGATTATTGAGCTCTCTCTTTTGGAGCATATTTTTCCTATGTTTTTGTTCCTTTTGTGATTTGCTTCCTTGCTTCTCCTTGTAACAGGTTTTTCAGCTTGCTGAGATCATTTGGGCTCCTATGGTGTTGTATTTTCTCAACTCCTACACAAGGTTCCTTGAAGGATATGTGGAGGTGGTTTTTTAAGAAATCAATTTCTCTCTGTGGCTGGGCAAATACAAGTGGATAATAAGTTCCTTTTGGATAGTCATGTTTACACCTCCCCTTGCTATCCACCTTCCAAATCCTCCTATAACTAGCTCACTCAACTCATTCACAACTTTATTTGGTCCAGATGGGGAAGAAAAAAAGGAATTCTATTTGTATCCTTCCTAAGGAGAAGGTTGGATTGGGTATCATTGATCCATTCTTGCAAGGAATTTGTCTCTTAGGTAAATGGATTGTTAGAGTGTTGGAAGACAATTCTCCTTGGAAACTTTTGATTAGGTACCATATACTAACATCAACTACTAGTAAATATTGGAGTGTTGTCCAATGGAATGAAAAGGTACTTATAGCTCAATAATTAAAGCTTCATGGTTCAACCCCTCTCAATTGTATATGAAAAAATTGGTGGTTTGTCTCTCAGAAGTTGTCTGGTCTAATCAATCTTTTAGACATTGGCTCATTTTTGGGACATCCTTAATATGGTGGAATCACTTGATTCATGAAAATAAATTCCCATTAGCTAAGATTCCTTAATTGAAAACTAAACACTTTATCAACAAAAGGCATCCAAGTGTTAAGGGACCAATTAGATCCTACTAGTTTCACATGAACATCATAACAACAACTTAGGATCTATTTTGATTTAAATTAAAAATAATATTCCCATGCTGGAAATGGAACTATTTAAATCTCTTGTCCAAAGTGATGAACTTCATAAGGAGTAATACAACCTCTTTCCAAACCCCGGGTAAGTCATCCCTAGTGAAACACAATTGCATGCAAGCAACTTTCTCCCCTAGCTTCAGGAACCTCTTTGAAATCCACCTTGTAATTATCCTTAGGTTTCTTTGGGAAGGTTGTACCCTCCACCACAGGACCCACAACATCCACAATCATGTTGAATAGATGGGAGACATGTTGTTAGAGTTATGTGTAAATTTACTTTTTCCATAGGGAGGTTTCAAAAATCATGGTATAATCCTTTGGGGTACATTAGATCTTTTGGAGTAATAAGGTTGTCTAAATGAAAAAATTAGTTAGTATTGCTAAATTTGAAGGATATGATTTTCATGGAAAATAAACACATAGTTATTTTTAATTGAAAAATATTAATGAGACATTGTCAGTGGAATTTTTAAGAAACCAGGAGATGTAGATGAAGCGACAAAATGGACAACTAAAGATTGCAGTTCTGCAAAATTGATTGGTCTTGGCTTATTTGATGCATGTTTGCATCACATTAGTCTAATTAAGTCATCAAATAAAATATGGAATGGTCTAAATACCTTACTTGGTTCACAAGCATCAAGTGCTAAAACATCCATAAAATAGAAATTGTTTGGGTTGAAGATGAAATAGGGAGATAATATTTTTCAATACATAAGTAAATCTCATTCTTCCCTTAATCAACTTCAAGGTAAAAATTACAAATTCAATGATGATAATGCCAAGGCAATCTTAGTAGTATTCCTTCAAGATTCGATCATACTTTTTTCACTTTGAAAATAAAATCCCAATTCAGAAACTGTGATTTCTTCTTTAATTGATGAAGGAAGTAGAGTTAATAATAGTCACTTAATTGTTGAGGAAAGTGTTTTTCTTTCTAAGAAGTCTATCATTTCTACAAGGAAATAATTCACGTGCTATTATTGTTAGAAAATTGGACATGTGCAGATGAATTGTGTTTAGTGGTCCAAATATCTCATCGATGGGAAGTTGAAGAAAAATAAAGATCTAGCTACAACTGAAGGTGAAACACACTTTGGTGGTTTTACGGTGCATACAAATGACTCATATATCAACGATCTAACTTACCTCATGATGCCAAGATTGATGAAAGATTGATGTTTTAGAGTGTAACACAAGATCCTATTAGAGATTGGAGGCAATGGAGGTAGGAGGTTTATAATAATCCCAAGATAGCTTCTCAGTCAAGGATGATTCATTTCATAAGAAGCATACTTTTATATTTGTATCTCTAAATAAAAGAAGGGGATTAGTATCATGTGTCCCTTCAAGGAGCAAGGGAGAGCAATATTTTTATGATTTGTTGAGCAATTGAGGAGATATTAGACACACTTAGAGGAGATGTGGACTTTCAAAAAAGATGTCTCATGTGCAGATGTTTGGTTGTTGATTTGTGTAGCAGAGGAGGGATTATTTCCACAATATTTGAAGAGGTGTTAGATACACACAATGAAGATGTGGACCTTCAGAGGAAAGGTGTCTCATGTGCAACACTAGAGGATGCATTAGACACACTCAGAGGAGATGTGGAATTTCAAAGGAAATGTGTCTCATTGTGCATAGAGGGTGGGAAATCTTTTATGTTCTCTCATGTTGTGTAGATGTTTACAGGTTCTACAATCAAGATATCCATTGATGCACCAAGCTCAATGTTTCCTAAGTGAGTGAGGAGGATTGGTGAAGGTGCTTTATCAAAGTATCTAGAAGGGTTGGGTTCAAAACTCTTGCAATGTTCCACTCTTGTTTGGATTAATACAATAAGGTTGAGAATGTTGGTGTATTATAATGCTATAGTGTGGCTATGAAATTGCAATTATGTAACAAATTTAGATTTTGTTTGCATTGCCTATTGAAAGGTGGATGCTATGAATCAATGAAAATCAAATTATATATGCAATAAGCTATCAAATTTTCTATTTTGCAATCATGATTTAGTGTTCCCTGTTACGCTCTCAAAAAAATGTTGAGGAGAACATAAGGGCGATTGAGGAATATTTTATGAAATCTGATGTTATTAAGGCATTAGATTGTCACATTTTAAGTTCCAAAAAATTTTATACTTATTTCTCACATTGATATAATTTTTCTTTGCATATCAGTTATAATTTTATTATTAATATATGTACCCAATTCTTTCTTCTACTAACTTATTTAATCTCATACACTTATTTATATGATTTTCATTTCTTTATTATGTTATCTTACATATCTTTTCATCAATTGATTTGGTTTTTTATTTAGTTTATTTCTCTCATATGTTTTTGCCTTTCTTAACCTTTCTTTTGAATTTTTGGATCTCTTGATCCTTGTGATTACTTTCTCTTACTCTTCCCATCCCATTTCATTTATTCTAGGTATGCAACTTTACATCTTATATGATTCCTTTGGCTTTGGTCATCTTGATAATGTATCATAGAATGTGATCCGAAATGTTGACACAAAGTCTTAAACACAATTGAATTCAGAAACAACATTCTCTTTATATGACAAGTTGTGGAAATCTCTTAAGATTAATCATTACTTAAATATTTGTTTAAAATGATTGACTTTGTAGGGCATGAGAAGATTTTTATTACCCCTCTAGAAAGTGAAACTGAAGTTGCGGTCTAGAGCTTTTCACTAGTTTACATGCATTGGATTGTTCGATTAAATTTTGTGTTGTGAATTTGCTTGTTTAATAGGTAATATTTCCTTAAAATATATATTATGTAGGGAAAATAAATGATATAACAAATCTAAATAGATAATCTTTATTTATAAAAAGATGCTAAATTTATTCAGAGCTATGTTACCAGAATCATGACGACAAGGCTTTTTTCCGCATTTCGACAGGCAAAACCCGTTTTCCATTGCAGATAATCATTTCTAAGCCTGTCACATAATTGTTCACGGTTGCATGAAGTTAGATATTTCTACTTTGTACTATGTCATTAATATATATTGGGTGCCATACAACTATATCCTTTTTGAATGAGAAATGAATTAAAACTTCCTTGAAATGATTAACTTTTTCAATTCTTTCTCTTATTTTTGTGTGTGTTTATCTCTTTCAAAAATCTTTGAACAAATTTTGAGTGAGTTTAAGTGAGTTTAGAAAGATTGATTTTGATTTCTTTTTTAACATTAACATTTATTTTACACATTCACTTTTTAATGACATTTTATTTTATTAATTTTTTTTTTTAAATTATAATTAGATTTAAAATATATAATAATATATTTTTTAAATTAATTTTAATTAAATGAAAAAATAGTTTTATATATTTTTATTTTTTATTTTTCTATTAAACAAAATATTTTTTATTTTTTATATTTCTATTAAACAAATTTTTTTATATATATATACACGTGTCTTCTTTCTAATCTTTAAATATTCTATTTCTCGTCACTTATTGTTGCCGTTGCATTTCTTGTTTCTCATTTCTGATAACATAGATTCGGAGAGGCTGCATGACATTCAACATTATTGTAAAACAATGAGAAACCTGTATTTACTAAATCATATAAAGAATATGATAATGCTGTCTGATATAACAAAGCCAGGACCAGGGCTTGTGCATTATTGGTAAACAGAAGCGTTATTTCCCAAGACTACTGAAGAGAGATTAAATGGGTGGATAAAAGAAGAATTTCCACTCCAAATCTGTTGTGAAAACATGGCATGAAGTTTTTCAGTGGGATGGGTTCTATCCCAGAACATGTATGCACTTGTATCATTGCAAAACAAGTTCTGTGGAGTTGTCTTTCCACAGTTTACTTGTGCGTTAAATAATCCTGACCCACAACATGCTGTATTTGTATTCTTAAATCCTGCACCAAAGAAAAATCATAGATTTATTTCACTTTTCACCCACCCAATCACTGAACCTTTAAACCAAGATTGATTTTATGTTTAAGAGACTAGTTTAGAGTGTAGCTTACCATAGGCTTCAGCGTTTTGAATAATGTTAATGAAATAGTCATAAGTTTTTAGTTGGATGATCGTTACTCCACCTAGTTTTCTCCTAAGGTGAGCCACAAGTGACTGTAAAGCATTGTTGTATGCCACGACCAGCTGGTTTGCGCTCTCCAAACATTCACCTTTGGCTATGGTGTATCCAGACAGTCTGGTATAAGGAGTACATCCCAAAGCTGGAACATCCACTACAAGGAATTTCCTTGACCCAGCACGGTAAAGAAGCTGCCAAGCCACATACCAATCAAGAACATTCTTAGACCATAAATTATTTTAAATTATTTCAAGTAATATCTAAATTTAAAGGAATTCTGAAACTTACTGCTAAGTACTGATCGAATGCGGAGACCAGCAGAGTAACGAACTGTTCAGGAGTAGTGGTGTTTTGGAAAGTAGCGTTAGCAATATAGGCACCGATATCGTTACCTCCAATTGTAATGCAAAATAAAGAGTTGCTTATGTAGGACTTCGCATTTGCATCTCCAGATGGGTGTGTCTTTCTTAGAATATAAGAAAACTGTTGAAATTGAAATACTTGGCGACTCATAGTGATAATATTCTGTAAGATAAAGCAAGCATTACTAGAAGAATGGAAAAGTTCAAGTTAAACTCATTTCACTAATATAATAGCATTTCTTGACACGTAATGCTCTGTTATATCATACAACTATTTGATAGAATAATTATATTGAAAAAATATAAACTAATTTGAATAAATCACTTTGCATAGGAATTTTTGGGACATTAGAATATTGTCATCTAAGACCTTCAAGGCCTCAACAGTAAGATTAACTAAATATCATTAGCAGTACAATCTAAAGTGAACATAATATGTTTGGCAAAATTAACTAGAAAATAATTGTATTTTCTTGTATATGAAACGATATTTTTTAATCTTATATGGAAGGAAGTATTGAATAATGTTTCTGTATTTTAGATTTTAGATTATTCTTTGTGATCTATCATCAAAGAATAAAAGAAATAAAATTATACTATGAACTCTGAAATCTAATGACATTAAAAATGAAGATATATATTGGAGGATCTGAAATTCAATATTGAGGTCTTCAGAAAAAAAGGTGGTGGTGAAAAGAAAGCACATCTCCAGTCCCTGTTGAGTCGAGCAATCCACTACTTCCTGAGGCGAAATTGATCCCTCGACTAAAATTTGCCTTTGGTTCCAGATATGGAGGGACAAAAGGTAGCCCCAAGTAGGTACCTGCAACCATCCTTATACAATAAATTATTTAGGAATAATCTTGGATAATTAGTAAGATTAGATTAATTAACCGAAAAACACAATGAATTAGGTTGATTAGTAACGCTTTTTGGTATAATGGATAAAGCTAAAAACACAGATTAAGAGGACTGCAATTAAACATCTAAGTCTGAAATAAGGAATAACACCAACCCAGGAAATCGAAAGTGGTGCGGCCATTGGTGAAGCGACCAGTTGGATGGGGGAAAAAGGAGATGCCATAAGGTGTGAAATTTGCACGCGCTGTAGAGTGTGGAATGTAGTTATTGTTCCCTGCATCTCCTAGGGAATCTCCAAACACAAACATGGCTGGCACATAATCTCCTTTCTCAGCTGCAACCAAACAGCTGATCATCCATAACCCAACTAAAATACCTACTGATGAACTCTTAATTATCGCCATTAACAGAAATTATAGCAGGACTCCTGTTCAATCTGCAACTCATTCACTTATTAACGATAACAGGCTTCTATCTATATATAGGGCTTGCAAAAAGGAATGAATCTAACAAGTACGACTATTTTTATGATAAAAAATCGTAGAGTAAAATAAGTGTTGGAGATTGTAATCCCAACTACTCCAGCTGAACTTGTCACTTCCGTATCCTCCTCATCCGTAGTCAATCTCAGTATTAAATACAAAAAGTAAAAATAGATCATAAGGATTTCTACAGATTGCTCCTATCTGTCCTAGTCACCTCTGATGTTATTGGGAAGCTCAAAAATATTTATTTATATATCCTCTTTCTCCTCGGTAGTCTGTAATTGGTGAATATGTTTGATTTTTTATTTTGTATGCACTCCCTCAACAGAGCAGAGTCCAGCTCTCACAGCTGAAAATATGAATCTGTAATGATCTAAATTTATGAAATTATATAATATTTTTGATGATGAATATAAATTTTTATGTTTAGTTTCTATATTTCTGCTCCTCCTAATTCCTTCAAATGGTATCTGAGTTGATGGTAGATGATTTTAAAGACCCTGAAGAGCCAAAAGAAATAGGGAACGAAGTAATTAGAAAGATTTTTTAGTCCAATATTAAGATTTTTCAATCTTATCTTTCTATAGGGATCATCTATAAAGTGAATAGGTATTCTATATTTAAGGTTGTTCACCTGAAATTACACCTGCTCAACGAGGGCAGAATAGTTCTATATTATTCCTCCAAGCGGAGAGGTATATTGCCCGCCATGCAGGTCAACAAGAGCAGACGTGCTCTATAAAAGAGCATACGATATGCACGAGGTAAACACCTAACACGCGTTACTGCTGAGTGTGGAGGTTCGAGTCCTCCTTAAGGCGCACATATTGGAATAAAATGTTCAAGGGGAAATCAAATTGATACTATGTCTTTCTAGCAAATCGAAAAAAAAAAAAACAACGGAGTTCGATTATATATCGATTATAATCGATAGGTACCGATCGACCCGTGGAACCTATGAAATCTTTCATAAAAAAAATGATTATGTGCCCATATTCCGACACGATTTCCGATCTATTGTTCTGTATAACTCAGATATTGGGGAATAAGACTCTGAGTCGCAGTCGAAAAATTATTATTTCTTATAATTCTATATTCTTTTTTGCTTTTCATTCATATTTCCTGTTTACTTTTTCTTCAAAAAATGATCTTCTGTGTTCCGCATTAAAAAAAAAACGAGATGCTTTATTTTTAATTGAAAATTAGCATCGAATAATAGGGACAATATGAGAGAGAAAGAATAGTTTTCTAATTGTATAGGGCTATACGGACTCGAACCGTAGACCTTCTCGGTAGAACAGATCAAATTTCTTATTACCAAAATGATTCGAACTGTTCGAAGAACCCAACATGCATTTTTATTGCATTGGGCTCTTTCATTAACTGATGGAAAAATCAGTTAGTCTGCCATTCTCTTCTTTCCAGAAAGATAATAAGATGGCTCCGTTTGCTTCAAACGAAAATTTTTAGATGAGTATGTTCTAAGTTGAGAGATGGTCATTGTGTAGAAGAGCATTTTTAAAATCTGCAGAATAATGTAAGAAAGAGGAGTCGATAAAAGAGTTTAGAGGAGGATATCAAGTTGTTGGAAGTCGTGAAAAGATTAGTGAAGTTGCTAGTAGATGAAGAAATAATATGATTGAATGCAGCAGTAGTATTCTGTATTTGTATAAACATGTTTGAGGCCAGCATAGCGCAATAGGATCCCTAAACATCAGCAGTGCGACTCTATGGGAGCAGTTAAAAACCAAGTATTTCACACCTCAACCTACAATAGACTGGGCTAGAGCTCATTGTTAGAACATCCAACAGCAGCATGGGATTTCCTATGTTTGATTTCTAATATTTGAAGATTTTAGATGCTACAACATCAATGAAAGAAACTAAGAATGCAATCAGAACTCATAATTGAGATTAAAGGGGAGTGTTGGAGATTGTAATCCCAATTACTCCGGCAGTATTAAATGCAAATAGTAAAAATAGATTTTCACAAGGATTTGAATTCATTCAAACAGATTGCTCCTATATGTCCTTTATCACATCTGCAGTTTTTGTGAATTTCAAAAATATTTATTTATGTATACTCCCTTTCTTCCCTAATCTGTAATTGGTCTATTTAATGTTTGATTTTGTTTTTTGTATGCACTGCCTCAGTAAAGTAGAGTCCAGCTTTCAGAGTTGAAAATATGAATCTGTAATGATCTAAATGTGTGAAGCCTGCTCCTCCTCATTCCTTCAATAGATAGAAGCTATCGTTTACGATTCTGTTCAGGTTAATAAGGTCAGGATAACGTAAGAAGGGGCCAGAGTTAAAAAATGATGAAGGAAGTTTCTCCTTCCATTATGACCAATCAGTGGCAATACTTTTCAACGAAAACAGAGAAGAATGAACTTGGCATGCTATACAATACAAGGTAGCAATTTATTTAATTACTAGAAGAAAAAAAACTACCAGAGCACGCAGTTTGATGCACATTTTTTCGTCTAATTAATCTCTGCAGATAATCAATAGAAGAAATCTCCTTACCACTAACTCGTTTTTATCTCTATCCACACTATTTCATAACAAATTTGTATTCTTTAAAAGACGATATCATTTATTCTTTCAATATCTTAGTATGTAATCGCTCTTCAGCGGCTAAGACATTTTCCTTGACAATCACAAACCACCACAGTTGACAATATTTTAATCAAAGCCTGTCAAAAATGGCTGGCCATATTGTCACGTGCAGGTATACCAAAAGCTTATATTTGCTAACAAGTTCACAGGATGAAAATTTGAGCAAATCTGGCACAAGCCTTATTTTCATGGTGTACTGCCCAGCTAAAGTATGATCATATAAGATCTTTTGTGTATTACTCCTCTATTATTCCTGTATTACAACGAGGACCCTCTCTCTTTAATTTTGTTCAGTTATTAGTTTTTCTTTTTTCTTTTTTTTTTGTGTTTGATATATTTTTTTATATTATAACAAAGTTTTTTTTTTTTTTTTTTGATAAAAGTGGATGAGACCACTAAAATTATATTGATTATATATATTTTTTACATGTGTCTGGTTCAAAGAGAACGGAAGGGAAAGAACCAGTAAGAAAACCCTTCAGTATTGCTCAAAAGAACATAAGCCTATCTACCCATTACAAAAAGCCCATAGACATACCAAACCCCCTAGTTACATTGCAATACATTGCATTCCACATTAGATATAAAGGAAGCTTTAAGAATCAGTCTAACAGAGAGCATCTGAAGATGGAGTCAAGAATGTCCACCAAAATCAGTGCCATCAGCCCAAAATCCAACCTGTCTAAACACCACAAGAATCCAAAGCTCTGAAGAAAACAAAACTCAGGGCCATGAAAGAACCAAGAATAAGAGATCCCGCCATCACAAATATGGTGAGCAAACATAAACAGATCCAAATAAGAAGCAGAGAAGGATATTGAAGACCCTCAGGAAGAAGGATGCGACCGATCCAAAGAATAATCCAAAGCAATAACCCAAGGAGTAATATCATAATAAGAAACCCTCTACAACACCACATTAACTGCTCTTTCCAATTCCTCAAAAAAAGCCACCAACCACTGAATTTGGTAATAATTCTCCATAGAAAAACAGAACATGATGTTAGAGTGAAAAGCAAGACAAAGATCGAATGAAAGTCATAAGTGCCCACCAACAACAATATAACAGAGAACGAGATCACCATATCATAATTATCCCATCATAAGAGAAAGCTGCTAACATGAAGTTGATCACACAATGATAAAGCCAACAGATACCATAATAACCCCAATCATTAAAACAACTCCTTGAATCACAGATCAACCATGATGCCATATGAAACGAAGAGAGAATCAAGTCCTTAAGGTACAAAAACCTGATGGAAAGGCATCAAACAACCAGTTGCAATGAAAAATGATTACCAAAAATAGAGGATCAAACAGATACTATACAAGTACCCATGCCATATAGTTACTAACTAATATGTAATGATTGCCGAAATCCAAAGAGATCCCAAACTTACGAAAGAAGTTCAAAAAAGTCTGCCAACCAAGATAACCAAAAGCTGACCACTCAACTGAGAAAGAATAACTCCACCGTCCAATCCAGAAGATACCCCTCCTACCCCCGGACTTTGTGCAGAGATACTACCAAATATGACTACAACAGGAATGTTGCCATAAGATAGGACAACATCCCCCCTATAGCCATACAGGAAAGTAACAACCACATAAAGCAAGGAGACATGAGAAGGTACTAACACAATAGGCATCTCAGACCAATAGAAGAAACCCCAACAAACTTCCTACTCCATGAAGAAAATCTAACATGAGCTATAAATAACACAACTATTGTCATGAAGACCAACAAGGAGGTTTCCAAGAAGGAGGGCCACCAACTAAAAAAGCATCTTCATGCAAGAAATGGGAATGTCCAAGGGAGAAACCTATAGGAAATCAACACCCTCAACAACAACCTTATTTGCTAAAAATTCCGCAATGACATTGATCTCCCTAAAACAATGTGAGATAAAAAAAGTGGAAAAGCATTTTAACTGCTGAAGAATGTGATCTAAGAAATATTGCAGATGTCAAGATAGACATTTCTTAGCTACAACTTCCTAAAACACCATCATGGAATCGCCTTCAATAATAATGTCTTTAATGTTTAATGAAAGAGCAAGATCAAGCCTAAAGGATAAAGCCTGAAACTCGGCCATGTTATTGGTACCATGCCCAATTTGTTTACACACAGCTTTGATGATTTTTGAAGAATGATAAAAAATAACTACTCCAATACCAGACCTTCCTGGATTCCCCTTGGAAGCCCCATCAAACTGAAGTTTGAATGAAGGGAATGGAGGAGAAGTCCATCTAGCCAATTTTTGTTTAACCGAAGAAGATAGGCCACCTGATATAGCCCCATGGGAGGGCATCAGATGAAGTGTAGACCATTTCCAAGTAACTTGATTATCCCAATGAGAGAAAGAACTAAGATGATCTAAGTTTTTATGGATGAAAGAAAGTACCACCTCACTGATAGAGGATTGAATTTTACCAATTACTTCAGTCAAAGTGACATATTTATGATTAAAAATTGTAGAATTTCTTTCGAGCCAAAGATTCCAAATCACCAGTGATGGGGCCACAACCCAAAGGGATGAATAAAACGATGAGGAAAACAACAAGGGCCAGGCCATGAAATACAAAAGTAGATTGGCACCTATCATAGAAGACTAGCCAAGCATGCCAAATAACCAATACCAGCACTCAGAAGCAAAATGGACAAAACAGGAAAAGATGATCCATGGATTCCATACAATGACCACAAAAAACACAAGGGAATACAACTGTAATCCCAAGTCTATCCAAATGCATCCCAGTGAGAACCTTGTCTTGGACTACCAGCCAAGCAAATGACCCCATTTTAGGAAGGCAAGCTGGATGCCAAAAAAGCTTAGTAGGCCAGCAAGGGATGGTGAAGTTTGAACTAAAGAATTATAACCATCTTTAATTGAATATGAACCAACAACACTCTTAATCCAAACCAAGGAATCCTCTTTATTTTGGAAAACAAGGGGTCTTTTGTGAAGTTCTTCCACAAAAGCTAGAATAAGATTATTATCAACAAACAAGGGAGGGATAATCTTCCATTTCACAATCACACAAGGACCAGTGGAGACAATGTCAAAATAATCTGCAACAAAAGGCCCCCAAAGCTCTGATAGAATACCAGACAAAGGGGACCAATCTCGAATGGCTAAAAGGGCAAAGTGCCCATTCTAGACTTCATCCCAAAATAGGACTTTTTTCCCATTATGAACAACCCAGGATAGATGTGGCAAAATAAACATCCTACAAGATACCAAAAAATTTCAGAAAGTTGAACCTTTTGGAAGAGATGAAGCAGTAAAACTCCTTTCTCTAGAAGCACCCCTTAAATACTTAACAAACATGATGGCAGCCCATTTACTATGAGGGTCAGCATATAATTTCCATACCAATTTTGCCCCCAAAGCCTTATTCTAAGCAACTAAATTACGAATACCCACACCCTCCAGCTCTTTGGGATGACAAATATTGTCCCAAGCCAAGAGAGGAATCCTCGGCCTATCACCCAAGTTATCATTCCAAAAAAAGGTCCTAAGGGAAACCTTAATGCTCTTAATAACTTGGGGGGAGCCTGCAAAACAAACATCAAATATGTGGGGATGGCATTCAAGACTGACTTAATTAAAAGAATTTTACCAACCATCGTAAGCCACTTTTGATTCCAGGAAGAGATTCAGGAGGATATTGTATGAACAATTTTGTTCCAAAAGGAAGCCTTTTCTGATCCTAGAAAAAAAGGAATGCCCAGGTATACACACGGGAGGGTCCCTACTTGGAAATTCCAAAAGTGGACAAGTCTATCTCTAACTAGAGGGGAGACATTCACAAAAAAGACTTTGGACTTGTGATTATTAACACTTTGTCTAGAAAAAGTTGCAAAATCATAGATAATTTTCTTAATAACTTGAGCCTCCCTTAGAGAGGCTACCCTTAACAGAAGCATACCATCCACAAACAAGCAATGGGATTGTGGAGAAAGGAGGCCATCTATTCTAATACCTGACCATAAACCAGACGATGTAGCATTAGATATGGCCCTACTTAATGCTTCAACCAAAAGAATAAAAAGAAAAGGAGACAAAGGATCCCCTTGTCTAAGTCCTTGAGAGGAAGCAAAAAACCTTGAAGGGGAACCGTTAACCAAAACTGAAAAGCAAGCAAATGATATATAAGAAAACACCCACTTAACCCAACAATGCGAAAAGCCCAATCTATGCAAAACAACCCTAAGAGCTTGCCAATTAACCCAATCATAAGCCTTAAGCATGTCTAGCTTAAGTATCATAGCCAGATTCTTTTGTTGAGATATGGAGTGCAGAATTTCATGAGCTACAATCGCACCTTCAGATATTTCCCAACCAAGTACAAATCCTCCCTGCTCCAGGGAAACAATCCGAGGAAGGAGCTTAGAGAGCCTAACCAAAATTGCCTTAGTAAAGATTTTATATAAAGTAGTACACAAGGAAATCAGATGAAAATCCGAGAATGAAGTAGGATTATCCACCTTTGGAATGATAGCAATTAGAGTAGTATTAAGCTCTCTAAGAATAGACCTATTTCTTCTAGATTCCTCCAAGGCTAACAATACATCATTCCCAATAAACTCCCAGCACTTTTGAAAGAATAGTGCCGTAAACCCATCCAGACCCAGGGCCTTCTCTAGATGCATGGAAAAGACTATCTCTTTCAGTTCAGCTAGAATAAAGGGAGCCATAAGCTTCTTATTATCTTCTTGAGAAACTAAAGAGGGGATCGATTGCATAATCTCATTATCTAACACAACTAGATCTACTGTAAGAAGTGACTTAAAGAACCTAATGGCTTTGAAAGCAATATCTTCCTCATCCACCAAATTGTTCCCATTAGAGTCAGTAATACAGGAAATTCGATTACGCTGTCTCTTGAGCTTGGATGAGGAATGGAAAAACTTAGTATTTCTATCCCCTTCGGAGAGCCAAAGGTCTCTAGACTTCTGCCTCCAATAAGATTCTTCCCTAGCCAAAGTCTCAGTAAGTTGAAAGTTCAACAACTTCAACCTATCATACAAAAGAGAGGACATTCCTAAAGCCATAATGCTCTTATTAATTTGTTCAATTTCTTCCTGAATCCTGGCCTTTTCTCCAAAAATGTTCTTGAAATGTGATACATTCCACACCTTAATCTTCTGCTTTAAGAAACCCAACTTCTTAACAAGCTGAAACATCTGGGACCCAGGAAAGAATGGGGCAGAGCACCACCATTACTTTAATGAAGGTAGGAAAGATTGATAACAAAACCACATTGGCTCAAACTTAAAAGGTAACTTCCGAGGAGCACTGTCCTCAAAAATAGTAAACTGAATAGGAAAATGGTCAGAACCAGTAAAGGGGAGAACTAAGGAAACAAAGTCCTATCCTGAATTGAACCAGTTTTCTGAAACCAGAAAACTATCCAATCTCTCAGAAATTTGGCAAAAGTCTCTACGCATGTTGCTCCATGTAAATGTCCCATTAAGCAGTTTACAATCAACCAAATTTAATGACTGAATGAAGAGGCAAAAATCTGACATAAAATGCTTGTTATGGATGATTCCCCCAGCCTTTTCATTCAAACTAGTAATTGTATTAAAATCCCCCCAAAAAATTAGAAAAGCATTACATAGCGGGGTAGCAAGGGAAGCCAGAAATTCCCAAAGGTTTCTTTTTCCTAAAACTCCAGATGGCCCATAAACATTAAATAGCCAAAATTTTAAATTAGATATCCTACTTTTGACCAAACCAAGCATCCAATTAGATGAGAAAGCAATTAATGAGAAATGAACACTAGAATCTTTCCAAAGGATCGCAAGACCCCTAGAAGCACCTGAAGATGGAGAAGCACACAAATTCCACACTTTCTAGGAAGAGAATAACCTATCAGTAGAAGATAGATTTAACTTAGTTTCTTGTACCATGACCACATCGCACTTCATTAAATCCATTTGTGACTTAATCAAGCATCGTTTGTTAGGGGCATTTAAGCCCCTAACATTCCAGTATAAAACCTCATTGGCCCTGAGGGGAAGCGTCTGCTCGCCTCGAGATTTCCAAAGAAACCAGAGAAACCTTACTTGCCAAAAAAGTCTTGTGAAGACTACACTTAGTCGCCAAGCCTCTTGTGACTGGTGGACTAAAGGGTTTTTTGGATCTTTTCTTTCTAGAAGTTTCCAAAGAGGAAAGAAGAGTTGACTAAATTCCCGCATCAATTTATAGCTTAGTTTTAACAAATTTGGTTTTACAACCTCTTTTCCTAGGAGTTGACAATGTGGGAGAAAGAGGGGTTTGTACTAAAGGAAGACTAGTATGACCCAAACAAGTATCTATAGGTAATCTATTTTCTAGAACCGAAGCCACCTGATCCTCTACCCTATCTGTAAGAATGTGAGCTGAAGATGGCCCAAGAACTGATGGCACTACGGCTTTATCCAGATAAAGTACATCAAAGGAGTTTGTAGTGGGGAAAGCAGCCAAGTCATTTTTCAGGCTACCCAAATCAATTGAGATTGAAGAAATCACTTTATTGGCAAGATTAGAGTTGAGAGAGACCTTATTTGTATTAGCAATATCTTGTGCCTAAGCAATAAGCTGCCCATCTGGGACAATATCAACATCCCTAGGATGTTCTGAGGTTTTCAACCCTTCAAGAAATTGTGTCTCAGACCCTAAGACTTTCCCAAACTCAACAGAAGACATTCCCTTAGGTAAAGCATCATTAGGATCATTAGAATTATTCAAAAGAGAACCATTCATGGACCCAGTCTTCAGGGAAGGAACAGAATGCAGAGGAGCCTCTGCCAAAGCTTCAGGAATGAAAGTTGTCTTCTTAGGGGAAGTTAAATTAGTAGTAGAAACATCTAAATGGTTCTTACTCCAAACAAACAACTCTGCATCCCTATCAAAAGAGGAATCAATACCACCCAAGCCAAATTAAATGGTTTTCATGTGAAAAAACAGAGGAGAGTCCATAATCACCAAAGAAAAGCCAAAACTCCTGGAATCTTTTAACAAATTTTGACGCCAAAGACCAAAAGGAAACCGAATATTACGAAACTTCGGCGGAGAAAGTTTAGGTGAAAATAAAACACAAATTTTTACAACCACTAGCCCATCCTCAAATTCCGAATGAGACAACAGAAATTTGCCAAAAGAATCCCCAATCAATTAGTTAAATTATCAGATTCAACAAATTCTGATGGCAACAAAGGAAGTTTAAACAAGGTAGGGACATGTTTTGGACCAACCCTAGAGGAAGCTAGAAAGGGCTTCCAACTTTCTACAAAGATCATATTCTTTCCAAGCCAAAAAAATGGAACACACAATGCCTTATCTCTAGCAGATGTAGAATCAAAAATAACAATGAATGAACTTGTAGAGAGAACATGGAAATATAAAGTGTCATACCAGTGTGCATGTATTTTATAATGGAGCTTAGACAAAGGGAGAGAGTCACCCCAAACCTGGATAACAACTGCCAAAGCCCGAAGATCATGCGCCTTCTTCCCCAAGATAACATCAGAGGTGTCAATTAACGGAACCGAGGACGAAGCAGGCTGTGAGGGCAAAAGAACATTCGGCTCTTGACCTTCCAAGCTCTTTTTTAATGGTTGTGAATTAGCAGAGTCTCTCGACAGGCCAAGTCGAGCCTTATTATCAGAAACCCTAGCATGATGAATCTACTTTTGACCACTCTTTTGCTAGTTTCTCCAATTACGACCTCGATTTCCATTGTGCCGAAAAAACCCTTTGAAATACATAGAAGAAGGAAACTCAAATGTGATTCCCCTGCCATCACAAGTAGACGAAACTAAGGCATCAACTCATTTTCCTCCGTGAAATACCCATTGAGGAATGTGTCCAACATGCATGCCAAAAGGATCCTTGGGGGGAGGCGGATCTGCCATCGCCTCATCTCCCCAACACCTCCGCGACTACATGGCGAGCACTCCTCTCCCAAGAGTGATCTGACTTAATATATCCTTCACCCAATCAATGTTTTCACCTAGATGTCTTTCAGCCAGAGGGGGAATGAGTACGATATAGCTTGCATTGGAAGGCGCAAGTGTTAGCGATTGTCTTGGACCATGCTTCGTATGTATCAGCAAGATTCCTGGTAATTGCATCTCCTATGTTGGACTCGATCTCTGTCTCGGACTGCAGTAAACTTACGGCTGTTCTGGCTAAATTGAGCCACCGGTTGCTTCAGTTCAGCTTCGATTTTCAATTTCTATGAAAATCTAGGGTTGTTTCCCGTCAATTCGGCTGTGCAATAAACTTACGGCCCGTATTGGTTTCCATCGGGGCCGATCAATTACTTTGTAAATCTTGATAGAATTGTAAAATAAATTTTCAAATTCCATTTCATTTTAAAATAGCCAGAAATAGTAATTTTGATATAATTATAAAACATCCTCAAAACTCAGTGACTGTGATATGAATTGCCCTAAGCTATCCTTTAGTTTCACATTAATTGTTATTTTCATGCATATTTTTTCTTTTTATTTATCACTTTTTTTTTTCTTTTATCTTTACTTTTGATTTTAAAATGATATATTTTAGTTTATGTTTTCATGCATATATTTTTTCTTTTTATTTATCACTTTTTTTTTTCTTTTATCTTTACTTTTGATTTTAAAATGATATATTTTAATTTATGTTTATATTTCTTAAATATATTTGTAATAAACTTAAAGAAAAGAATTTTGATTACTATTTTTTTCAAAAATGATGGAACACCACAAATCAAAATACAAACAGCTACAGCCAAACAACTAATCCTCCATAACCCAACTAAAATACCCACCAAGGAACTTCATCCAGTAGGTAGTGCCACTAAAATAAAACTATCCCAGCACTCCTGTTCAATTCATTCGCTTTTTAATTCTTAATGAGAAAAAGCTTATTTAAGAAATAATTTATTTAACTACAAGAAGAAAAAACATTAGGAGAACACAAAGTTTGATGCAGACTTTTTTTCTTATCTAATTAATCTTTGCAGACAGTTGATAGAAGAAATCCCCTTCACCACCGACTCTTTGTTATTTCTATCTGAGCTATTTCAACGACTCAGCACACCGCACAGCTAGCAATATTTCAATCTCTCAAAATCTAACGAAGACATTTACCTACTTTTATTTGACAATCAGCACACCGCACAGCTAGCAATATCTCAACTATGTGTTAGTAACCCAATCAAAACTTGCCAGAACTTTATATTTCCTAAAATTTCAGGATTAGAATATGAGAAAAGAAGCCAAAAACTTGGCTTTCATGGTGAGGTGTCGTATTAAAATTGGATCACAGTTGCTCATGTCCATGTATGTCAAAACTTATTGGAAAGTTGATCTTCGGGGCATTCAACTTTCCGTCCTTTATAGGTGGGTGGGGGAAGAAAAAATAGATCTTTATGCTAAGTGGACTTTTCTGTGCAGCATCATACCTTCCTGCTAAAGTAAGCACAATAATAATCTTGACTGCGTGGCTGGACTGACATATGCTCTATCCTAAGCGAAAGTGCAGGGTAAATTCAACTAGTATAGTGTGTGGACCTCAATTTGATGACTGTACGACCGTTTTAGGGCATTTTAATGTCACCATTATATTGTAAAAATTGCTCGACAGATAGCGTCAACTGCCAAATGTAACATTTTTAAGACGGGATTTGACGCTGAGGAAGCAGCTATCGAATCCCTAGAATGCATCAATGCATAAATAATAGTATATGAAGTTAGTGCTGAATAGCTATTTCCAACGCTTGCCAGCGTTGCAGCGTTGAAGGCATAAAAACACTTTCCTTGAACGTCGGCAAGTGGAGTATTCTTGAAGCCAAAGGAACCTCAAATATCTATTCTTAATATAAAAAACTAATAGGACTTCGACACCCAACAAAGATTATTGTGGCTATCAAAGAATAGTAGAGGGGTCATTCCTAACGAAAAGTAGAGGAATAGAATATCAAATTAAGATTTTGATAAGCTTTCTATCCTGAGCTGGGTTCTTCAGATTCTCTTCAATGAATACCTGTATGATTTTCGCGATACTTCTTTTGGTGATTATTCTTTCACCACAAGAATGCAATGCTAGACTAGGGCCTCAAAACAGCATGAAAAATCTGAAAGAGATAGCCAGGCAAGGAGGAGAAGGAAGAGGAGAACAAGAGAGACGATTCGAGCAGATGAATCCAAGCGATCAGAAGAATCATCAGCATCTTGACGGTGGCAATGGTTGTATGCTGCCAAGTGGTCTTAAATCAAAGACTTTTAGGTTTGTGTTCACCTTGCTTACCAAAGGATCTCATATACCCCCATCAGGTCCTTCCAAAGGCCACAATAGCATACCAAGTGCTACTACTCATTCCGATCCGTGACCCACAATGTTCATTCTAAATGTCTTGCAGACATTAAGCGTTCTCTCTTGGCCAGACATTTAATCCTGTCAAATCCCATGGAGATACCAATACAGTGGCACGCTTTTGCCCTTTAAGATATTAAGATCTGCAATCTATGATTAGAGCAGGAAAACCAATTTTGTGACGTGAACAGAACAAACTGAAGGACTTGAATTCGCTTCTTCAATTACATCAGATTCATATACAGTCAATGACTCAGATTAGTTAGATTGCTAATATAGGAAATGATAATGGGGTAAATCCTTCATCCCAGAGTATATACATCTTATGCCTTCTAATTTGACGTATTATCATACAGATTCCGTGATTGAAATATTCTTTCGCTCAGGAATGTTAACATGTTCATGAACCTTACCTGTAAAAGGCATCCAGATGCCCATATTATATAAATTGCATGCTTTGTTTTACAATTCTCTGGTTGTTTTCAAACTGTTAAAAAAGTAATGCCCATTTATGATTGTGCTTACATTCTCTGGGTGTAGAGTGTCTATAAAATATTCCAATATAAAATTTCAAACTTCTGGTGTTATGATTGCCATATAATTATATGGTCTTGGATCCCACAATAATATAAATATCTCTTATATAATGTGCTCTGATCACAGAATTCTGATGAGGCTCTGTAAAGCCTCAAACCCATAACAAATTAGAGAATGGGGCGATCTGAATATTATTTGTAAGAAACTGAACGGTTTGAGTCTCACACATCAAACATATATTTTTAGATTTTAAAGTGTTAAACAATTAAGTCGATTGACATTTTTTAGATTTAATATGTTGTTTAAGATGTGTGGTCACATTAAAAATACATTTCTAAACTTCAAAACTTTAAACATTTAAGCTTAATAGATTACTTAATATGTAGAGTTTTAGATCACTTTATGAAATAGCAAAGTATAGACCCGCAAAAATATCAGGACAAGGAAAAGTTAAGGAGCCACCAGAATTCTACATGTAATATTGGAAGCATATATGGATTTTCCCAAATATTCGAAGGTTAGAGGGTTGCTGAATTTAATAGTCACTAAAACAGGCGTGGTCAGAAAGAAAAGCCAAACAGTCGAATCTAATTTGTAAAGTCGTGGCTGTCTCTGAATTGTGGTTATTGAAGAGTTTGACTGGTAGTTCGTTGAAGGGAATAATCGTCTCCCTCTATGTCAAATTATTATGCTTTTAAAAAACGTGTGGGGACCTTAAAGGTGAAATATTTTAATCTGAAAAGGGGTTAGATAACATCTCTAAGACAGACTTCATGGGATCTCGTCCAAAGGAAAATTATACACCTTATGAAACAATTTGATAAACACAATTTCTCTATAAGCAACTATTGTAATCAGAAATATTCATTACGAATTATACTTTCGTTTTAGTTTTGGTTGTGTTCTTTTCAAAAAGGAAAATTAAGCAATTGTTTGTTTTTTATATTTGTAGATATTTTTTTATTATTTTTAAATAGTTTCAAATTTCAAGAGTCTATTGAAATGGGATCTTTAGGAGCTATTATTACTTAGGATTTTATTAAACTTATCTCAAAAGAGAAACAAGAAGACTTGGTGAATGGATGGCGTCCCATCACCTTGCTCAATACTTCTTATAAGATTTATAAGATCATAGCTAAAGCTTTAGTCAAAAGAAGCAAACCCATCACATAAGAAATAGCTAGAACCAAGCAAACTTGTTTCTTAGGGGGACAAACTTATTCTTAACAACTTAATCCTTCCTTGGGAATCAATTGAATAGGCTCAACAAACAATTCAAAATGCTTTGATACTTAAACCTAATTTTGATAAAGCGTATGATCATATAAGATGGCCATTCATCCTCAAAATAATTCAATGGCTAGTTTTTGGCCCCAGTTTTTGTAATCATGTTTCAATGTTGTTCATGGATGCTAATGGGAGATTGGCTATTAATGGAGCCCTCTCTCCACAATTACCAATCCAAAATTAATTAATTAAGGCTACCCCCTTGCTCCTTTTCATAATGTGCTCATGATTGATGCCCTCAACTGCCTTCTTCAAATTCTCTTATCCATGGTATCTCTCTTCCTGGGAACAATATGGCTCTTAATTCCCACTTCACTGATCTAACAACATGATCTTCAAACAAATTTCTATTGAAGACATTAGTAATTTACTAGATTTCATTGATTTTTATTGCTTCATCTTAGGGTCGAAGCTAGCGATGCAAAATTTTTTTGTTGGGATGACTAGACTTAACCCACATGTTTCATGGACTCCAAATGAATGGAAAGAGATTAAACTTGGAACCATTTCAAGTTTTCTTGGAATTCCCTTTGAGATAGGAGTTTCCTTGAAGGATATGTGGAGGTGGTTTTTTAACAAATTCAAATTTGAAGTGTTGGCTTTGACAATTCAATTTCTCTCTATGGTTGGGCACATACAAGTGGCTAATAAGATCCTTTTGGCTAGTCATCTTTACACCTCCTCTTGTTGGCTACCTTCCAAAGCCTACAATAACGAGCTCATTCAACTCATTCACAAATGCGAGTTAATTGAATTAGCAACTATAGTGCACCAGCTTTAGCTCCCCCCTACTATTTTAAGGGCTAGCAAGCCGATTTCAATCGGTTTTCTTCATGCCGCACATCTGCCTATAACTTTTTGGCCTTCGAAAACTTTATTTCGCCCAAATGGGGAAACATAAAAGTAATGCCAATTGTAGTCTTCCTAAGGAGAAGGTTGGACTAGGTATTATCGATCCATTCTTGCAAGGAATTTGTCTCTCAGCTAAATAGATTGTAAGAGTGTTAGAAGGCAATGTCCTTAGAAATTTCTGATTAGGTACCATATACAAACATCAACTATTGGTAAAGCTTGGAGTGATGTCCTTTCTAATGACGAGATACTTCGAGCTTGATACTTTAAGCTTCATGGTTAAACCCCTCTCAATTGTGTATGGGAAGCTTAGCAATTGATCTCTTAAAAGTTGTCTTGCTCTAATCAATCTTTCAACCATGGGTTTAGTCTTGCAACATCCTCAGTATGGTGGAATCACTTGATTCAAGAAATTTTTTACCATACCACTAGCTAAGATTTCTTAGTTGAAAGCTAAACACTTTATCAGGAAAGGCAGCCAAGTGTTAAGGGACCTATAGGATCCTACTATTTTCACATGAAAACCATCGCAACAACTTAGGAGTTTCTTTGGTTTAAATTATAAAGATAAGGTTCCTATGCTGGAAATTCAAAATTTGATTTCTCCTAATCTCATTATTCTCTTATCCATTAGCAGTCACTCAGGATTTTTCAAGGATTGGATGTGGCCTAATGATAGCAGCATCAATTTTTTTCCTCTTAAATTTTCTTATAAGTAGCTTGTACCTTATTTTCCCTTTTCCAACAAACTTAACTCATTCTAGAAACTTAACCACAGTGGAAAAAAATGGAATAAATTTAGTGTGCAAATTTGGAAGTACAAAGTCAACTCATTGCTTGGAAACTTTTGCATTCCAAACTCCTAATAGGAACCCACCTTAAATTCCTTTGTCCAACTCCTTTTGTCCATTTTTTGGTAAGATTGAAACCATTAAACATTGATTTTGGCTATGCCCACATGTTAGGGTGTTATAGAATGCACTAATGACCATACCTTCCCTCTTCCATTTCCCTTGGTTAAAATAGATATTATTTAATGTTGATTTGATATCTTTCATGGTGTTCTAATGAAGTTGATGATGATTGTTACTGACATAGACATGAAGAAGTCATTTGTATTGGACAACAATTTGCATATTTTTAGCTCTAGCATGGCTCTGTTGGCAGCAAGGAAAATAATGCTTTCATTGAACTACCAACAATGTTGGTTCTCTTCATGTATTTTTGGAATTGTTGTATCAAACTATAAAACATTTTAGCTCAATATGTGCTAATTTGATATGTTAGTATTTCTTAATCAGCCCTATTGTTGTTATTTTTATCTATTTGTATCTGATATTTTTGCTTTCAATAAAAGAAAATCTACTAAAAACTTGACTTTTGTGTTGAAGGGCACTTTTACAATATGATCATAGTAGAAAAAAATACATATATTTTAGTTAGAACATTGTTTAAGTAAATAGGATGTTGTTATTTGTAATTCTCAATATATATTGAGGTTTTTCTGTCGATGTTCGTTTATTTTCTATTTTGTAAATTCTTGCCATTTTTCTAAAGCCTATTCTTTGTGGGAATCTATGTGGCATTATTTGAAGGTCTAGGGGAACCCTCTTTTCACCTTCAAATATTGTCTTCAATTTGATGAACTCTCTTCTTCTCAACATGATGAAGCTATTTTTTTCTCATGCATATAATAGATGAGACCAAAAATTGGACAATTGTGTGAAAGGAACTTTAGAGAGAAAAGTGCGAATAAGCCAAATTTTTCATATTTATTCCAATTTGATTGTAGATGGAATTTGTTATCTCTCATAGCATACTCTGATATACAAATATATAGGAATTCAAAACTCTATGGCATTCCTATAAAATTAGTTTTTGATAAATTCCAACCTAAAGAGAGATAGGGAATTTTTTGTAGCTGCAAATGGTTATTTATTTGTTTATGGGTATGTTCAGGATCATGGTGTGCCAAAACAGGCCCTTAAGTGGCAATGAAATTTCAGAAAAATTAGAGTTATGCAACTTGACATGAAAATTTGAATAAGTTGTGAACATTATTTTTAAAATATGTAAGAAGAGAATATATAGAAAATTGAATGTAGTTTCTAAGCTACTAGTTGTTTTTTGGAAAAAAAATAAAAATCCTATTTGATGAAAATTTCAAATTTCAATGTAGTGGTACTAAAATTTCAGGAAAAAAAAAAGAAGTAGACGTATGTCTGACCGCCCTAATCACAATCAAGTCTTAATATTTTTTTATAATATTTATAATATAAGTATTAGACTCATGTCCGGATGTGACACATATTTGTTTTTAATTTTTTATGAATTAAATAATTATTTATGATTTTCTTACTACAACTTTTTAGAAATTTAGAAACTCCTACATCTGACCACCTTAACTTGGTCAAAACGTTATGAAATTTAATTTTTTTTAATTTTTCCCTATATTAGACGAAGCATAGGATGTGATGCATATTTTGGTTTCAAAAAATGTTATACCGTTTGAAAGTTATGAGTGTTTTTCAATTAGTATATCAATCAGGACTATTGTCAGAATTCAATTAGAAAATAAATAATAATTATTTACTAAAGTTGAACTAAGACAAGCATTATATTGTTGGAAAGCTGGGTACGTCCTTAAAAAATGCTTTTTGTTTTATCAATTTTGGCTACAAAAAATGTCATCAACCACTAGTGTAAAGTTTGGAAAATCAAGGAATACTAAAACACATGTTTTTTCAGGTGACTTTCCAGGCTTGTCACTTCCAAGCCTAATACCAAAGCATTCCCGAGCCGAAATTTGAAATTTGAAAATTTGAGTACAAAAATTGGATATTGGATAAAATCGTTTATCGGATTTATCCAATATCCGATTTTTGTATTAAAATTTGCGCTCCCCAAAGAATTTCCCTTTACCGCCATTTATGAAGTAAACTACCAAATGGTAGAAATCAGATATCCGATTAAATTGGATATCAGATTTTATTGGTCATATTTTAGAAATAGAGAAGGAGAGAGAGAGAGAGAGGGAGAGGGAGAGAGAGAGAGGGAGAGGGGGAGAGAGACAGAGAGAGAGAGAGATCATATGACCCCTAATGACACAATTTGGTGTCTTAAGGGGTCCTATGGTGTCGTTAGGGGTCATATGGTGTCTTGGGACACTGTAGGACCCCTTAAGACACCAAATCATGTCGTTAGGGGTCATATTGTGTCTTACGACCCATAACTATGACCCCTAATGATAGTTATGTGATATGGTGTCCCATGAACCCTTATGACCTCTCAAGACACCATATGACTCCTAATGACACCATATTGGGTCGCTTTGGGTCATATTGTATCCTAAGGGGTCATATTGTGGTCTATGACACCTTAGGAAACCATATCACCCCTAACGACATGATTTGGTGTCTTAAGGGGTCCTATGGTGTTGTTAGGGGTCATATGGTGTCTGTAGGGGTCATATGGTGTCTTGGGACACCATAGAACCCCTTAGGACACAATATGACCCCTTAGGACACAATATGACCCAAAGCAACCCAATATGGTGTCATTAGGGGTCATATGGTGTCCTAAGAGGTCATAAGGGTTCATGGGACACCATATGACCCCTTAAGACACCAAATCATGTCGTTAGGGGTCATATTGTGTCCTACGACCCCGTAAGACACAATATGACCCCTAATGTTATGATTTGGTGTCTTAAGGGGTCGATTGGTGTCGTTAGGGGTCATATTGTGTCCTACAACCCCGTAAGACACAATATGACCCCTACAACATGATTTGGTGTCTTAAGGGGTCCTATGGTGTCATATCGTGTCCCATGAACCCTTATGACCTCTTAGGACACCATATGACCCCTAGTGACACCATATTGGGTTGCTTTGGGTCATATTGTGTCCTAAGAGGTCATATTGTGTCTTAAGGGGTCGTATGGTGTCCCAGGACACCATATGACCCCTAACAACACCAAATCATGTCGTTAGGGGTCATATTGTGTCCTACGACCCCGTAAGACACAATATGACCCCTAATGACATGATTTGGTGTCTTAAGGGGTCCTATGGTGTCGTTAGGGGTTATATGGTGTCTTGTGACACCATAGGACCCCTTAAGATACCAAATCATGTTGTTAGGGGTCATATTTACACCATATGACCCCTTAAGACACAATATGACCCCTTAGGACACAATATGACCCAAAGCGACCCAATATGGTGTCATTAGGGGTCATATGGTGTCCTAAGAGGTCATAAGGGTTCATGGGACACCATATGACCCCTATGGACACCATATGACCCCTAACGATACCATAGGACCCCTTAAGACACCAAATCATGCCGTTAGGGGTCATATTGTGTCCTACGACCATGTAAGACACAATATAACCCCTAATGTTATGATTTGGTGTCTTAAGGGGTGCTATGGTATCGTTAGGGGTCATATGGTGTCCATAGGGATCATATGGTGTCTTGGGATACCATACGACCCCTTAAGACACAATATGACCCCTTAGGACACAATATAACCCAAAGCGACCCAATATGGTGTCATTAGGGGTCATATGGTGTCCTAAGAGGTCGTAAGGGTTCATGGGACACCATATGACCCCTATGGACACCATATGACCCCTAACGACACTATTGGACCCCTTAAGACACCAAATCATGTCGTTAGGGGTCATATTGTGTCTTACAGGGTTGTAGGACACAATATGACCCCTAATGACACAATTTGGTGTCTTAAGGGGTCTTATGGTGTCACAAGACACCCTATGACCCCTAACGACACCATAGGACCCCTTAAGACACCAAATCATAACATTAGGGGTCATATTGTGTCTTACGGGGTCGTAGGACACAATATGACCCCTAACAACATGATTTGGTGTCTTCAGGGGTCCGATGGTGTTGTTAGGGGTCATATGGTGTCCCATGAACCCTTATGAGCTCTTAGGACTTCATATGACCCCTAATGACACCATATTGGGTCGCTTTGAGTCATATTGTGTCCTAAGGGGTCATATTGTGTCTTAAGGGGTCCTATGGTGTCCCAAGACACCATATGACCCCTATGGACACCATATTACCCCTAATGACACCATAGTACCCCTTAAGACACCAAAACATAACATTAGGGGTGATATTGTGTCTTACGGGGTCGTAGGACACAATATGACCCCTAACGACACCATAAGACCCCTTAAGACATAATATGACCCCTTATGACATAATATGACCCAAAGCGACCCAATATGGTGTCATTAAGGGTCATATGGTGTCCTAAGAGGTCATAAGGGTTCATGGGACACCATATGACCCCTAACGACACCATAGGACCCCTTAAGACACCAAATCATGTCGTTAGGGGTCATATTGTGTCCTACGACCCCGTAAGACACAATATGACCCCTAATGACATGATTTGGCATCTTAAGGGGTCCTATGGTGTCGTTAGGGGTCCCATATGACCCCTAACGACACCATAGGACCCCTTAAGACACCAAATCATGTTCTTCTCCCTCTCTCTCTCTCTCTTCCTCTCTCTCTCTCTCCCCAAAACTCTCTCTCTCTCTATCTCTCTCTCTCTCTCTCTCTCTCTCTCTCTCTCTCTCTCTCTCTCTCTCTCTCTCTCTCTCTCTCTCTCCCTCTCTCTCTCTCTCTAAAATATGACCAATAAAATCTGATATCCGATTTAATCAGATATCAGATTTCTTCCATGTGGTAGTTTAGTTCATAAATGGCAGCAACGAGATTTTTTTGGGGGGACCACATATTTTTGTACAAAAATCGAATATCGGATAAAATTCGATATCCGATTTTAGTACTAAAAACCAAGAAAAAAAGGGTTTGTGGGCCATTCTGTAGATTCCAACAGCCAACAATCTGGGTCTTATGTTTTCTGTCGAGGATCACGGGGTTTCAGATAGCTAGAGAGAAATTTGTGCTTTTGGGAGATTCTTAAAGTGAAAACTTACATTGTCAATAACGAATGATCATATGTGTGCAGGGAAATGGGGAGTAGTAGTCGTCGGAAGTCTAAACGCAAAAGAAAACTTTCAAATGACCAAGTTGAAGTGTATAGAGAAAGAGATAGAGAATGTCATAGGAGGAGAAGACAAGGTATGTTAAATATTGCTAATGTTACTTCAACTGAAGAGGAAATTGAAATTGAAAATGAAAATATAAATTTTGAAAGTGAAAATATTGAAAATTTTGAAAATGTTGAAAGTGATAATGAAAATGCTCAACATGTGGAAAATTTTGACATAGGAGGTGAAAATGTGGAAAACTTTAACATTAAAGGTGGAATTGCCTCACCAAGTGAACAATATGTAACACCTAATTACTTTAGAAATGAAGACCCTCTCATAGATGAAAGACAAATTCCAAATCCAAGACCTTCAAGAACCCCAAAATGGTTATTTGAAATCGATGAGAATAAGACATTGACCGAGCAATGCCAACTCTTTGTTCAATTGCTAAAGATGATAAAGATGAGACCATTGCTAAACAAATTGAATATTTGTATGAACAAGAAGACGGAGAGAAATTCTATTATTGCAAAAAATCTATTTGACGCTCTCAATTCTATTGGAAAAAATACCAAAGAAAGAGATAAGAGATCCGCTCGAAGAGTGATTTACAACCTCCTTAGTAAGCCATCAATTGAGGAAGGCTTGTCAAATGAGACAAACTTGTGTTGATTTTAACATAAACCATAAAACTTTGGATAGTGCACTTGCACGAAGACAAAGACTTGATGATCCACTTCAACAAGATACATGGGCATTTGGTGGGACGCTTCCACGTGTTGAAAGAAAGTTGATTGACAATGTGAAGGAAGATATTCAACAATTTTGGCACTCTAATTCTAGAGTGTCACCTAATGTAAAGGATGTTTTGAAATTAAGAATCGGCAACCGAGACCGCACACCGCATCCCAAACATTTCTTGGAATCAAGCCAAACAATGTTGTATAATTTTTTTTGTGAATTACATCTAACTTTGCAAATATCACAAAGGGCCTTTGAATCTTTGAAACCATTTTATTGTGTTCCTCTTAAGATTCGCAATACCTATTGTTGCAAGTACCATGTGGAGTTTTCAATGTAGCATGAACTTTTATGTCATATTCATTCTATGATTCATACTAATGAGATGTTGCAGGAGTGTGGTGCAATGCTATTTCTGAGATCATCAAGAGACTTGCAAGATCTATTTTTATGCCCTAGAGATGATGGCTGCTATTTCTATAGAAATGATTGTTTGAATGAGAAGTGCTCAGAATGCGGTGGGTTGTCAAAGTTTGTTTCATGTTTTCATGAGGGAAGAAAACATGAGTTTGGAAATAATTATGTTGAGAAAAGAAGATACGAGACAGTGAAATATAATTTGAAGAGTGGAGGTGAAGGTTCTAGATGCGAATTAGTCTCAAGAGAAGTGAGTATTGCTGATTTAATTTTGGATTTTAAGGAAAATCTTTTCTACAAGTATGCAAGGCACACCCATAGGTCTCAATGGTTGGATCAATAGTTCAGGATGTGTAAGAACTCTTTCCTGATTGACACTATTGTATCGGTGGTTGATTTTGCAGAGAACTATACATTGCAACCACAAAATGAGGTACAGTCTCAGTACTACAATTCAGTCCAGATTGCTATTTTTGTTCACATTACATATAGACATGCTCCTGATAGTATAGAAGAGGACAAGAAGATAATTAGGGAGTATCATTTTTATATGAGTGATGATAGATCACACTCCTCTGAGTATGTGCAACATTCTTTCGAGATTTTTTTTGAGTTCTTGCATGAGAAAGATATTGCAATTGACTGACATATAATATGGTCAAATAACTATATGGGTCAATTCAAGAATGCTTGTATGTTTTATTGGTTAAGTAGAATACATGTGGAGAGGCATATACCTCATATTTGGTGTTTTTTTGAGGCAAGGCATGGGAAGGGAGAGCATGATGGAGTAGGTACATGTTTGAAGAGAGCTCTAGTTAAGGAGAAATTGAGGATTTTAGTTGCAAATTTCTCTGATGCACGTTCTATTGTTGATTGGTGTAATTCAGCATTGTCACATGGAGGTACTCTTGATTTAGCAGTGAGCAGATTCTTTTGGTTGGTTGAGGAGGGAACAGTGGGAGATAGATTGGATTGTCAAACAATTAAAGATTCTTCGAAGATGCATTCATTTCTCAGCTCAGATGCAAGTACATGGACCATTTGGACACGAGCGTTGGCTTGTTTTTGTCAGAGTTGTCTTGGGTGTGATTGGGATCAGTGCGAGTCAAGTGAGTGGGTTGATACTTGGGTTCCCCACTATCTAACTCCTTTATCTCAAACAATATCCTTGTCAAATGATGACGTGGAAAGTTCACTTGAGTATGATCATCTATCAGATCTTGTACAACCAGGACATGTTTTTGCAGTTGTTGCACCGCAAGGGAATGAAGAGAGATCAAAATATTGGTTGGCACAATGTGTATAGGGAAAACAAAAGCTAACACAACCAGTGACAGATGATGATGGGTTCACATATCCTACAGGTTCAGTTGTTGTTGTGGGAACTTGGTTGTGAACATACATGATTAGAAAGAATGGCATACCTGCATTTGAAGACTATGAGAGACACAAAACCATTATAATGTATTCACACCTTATTATAGCTACAAATGTCAAGTTGTTGAAGCATCAAGCAAAACTGAAGACCAAAGAACTATGGATAGTGACTACTGCTGATCATGAAGCAATACTAGATACTCTTAAACAAGGAGATGACCCTTCAGGCACACTTGAGTAGTAGGTTTTGAATGGTGCCTTATTTTTTTATCATGCATTTCATTTCAAACAATGATCATTAAACCTTAATGTTCGAGTTTGTTACATGTATATTAAGGATGTGTTCAAAATGCAGGTCTATTGATAAATGTTTTTTTTGGGCAACACGGTTTTTGCATGCACATAGCGAGTACACTCGATATAATTGGAAGGGATGTATTTTTGCAACACCACTTAGGTTCATCCATGCAATTTATGTGTAGACTAACAATTCTTAAATATACAGTTTCATGCTAGCTCATTCGTCGTTGACAAGGCCCTCTCTTGGTGATGGTACATATTCCTTTGTGCATTAATGAGATTAAATTGTGGGTCTTGTTGTGTTTATTATCATGAAGATGATTCAAATGCATGTGGCTAGGACACATCTGTAGTGGATCAAATTGTCATGACAGATGATCTATTGAATCAAACATTTGACATTGACTAGTCAAGGTGGTCATCGAACTTTCACTCAGGTAACCTTGTCTATTTTTACTCTTTAATGGTTTATAAAATAAATTTGGTTAGATTTTGGCAATTGAATAACATTCTTTCATTTTCAGACGCTGACATCAGATGCACCAAATATTCTCTCCACAATGGAGCATGGTGTTCTCTAGCAGTAGCATCTTTGATGCTTTTGACAGTAGTATGAGTCAGATTAGTAAATTTATATGTTGATGCTTCACACAAGGCTTTGCAACTTCACATTGTGAGTGTGCCCCTATTACAAATGAATTGTACTTTAATCGACATAGATGGTCTATGATGGCTTTTTCGTAAGACTAGATGGTTTTATTACATATATTGTACTTTAATTGACATATAACAATATCCAAGTGGTGGTTGGCATGAGCTTGAATATGGTAAGTTGTATATATCTTGAAGTTGAATATGATATGTTGTATAGATCTTGAAATTGAACTTTGATTAGACTTTGTCAGCATTTGATGAATCATAAATGTCATTTCATTATTAATCTTGTGAGTGTGAGGTGTAGGAATAATAACTAATTGAGAACATCAATTCAAATCCATAATATAGAGGATACTAATTTATTTATTGTAGTTTAGCGCAAAACTTATTTATTTTTTCTAATAATGAAATAGGTACAACTGTATTGAGATAAAATGAAGCTTTTCTCTCATATAAAGATGTCGCATTGGCAAATTGGTCTATATTATAGTACACAAGACGTAAGTAAAATCAAAACGCTCTCGTCAAATCCTTCCAAATTCTATTTTAACTTGTGACTCATTACTGTATGCTGGGAGAGGGAAGAGTGTGTGGCTTCAGGGTACAATTTTGGACTTGAACCATATTGCATAAATCTCAAGGCTTCAACTTGATTATCATTAATGGTTTCTGATTGTTTACAAAATATCCTTTCATATCCCTTCATGGATGTCACATGCGTAGGGTATGACCCCGAGCGTTCGATCAAGTGGGAGGGCAAAATAGGAGCATGCGTAGGGTAATATTGCCTAACTAGACATGTCGGAGCCGATGGTTCGTCATCACGATGAGCAGAAGGATAAATCAGCCACGCGATAACATTCCATGGAGTGAGACTGATGATTTTTTTGCCAACTGAAAAATTGCTGCCCTAATAAAACCGTAGGGCAACTTGAAAAACTGAGATAGGCTTTCGTAGGGACCCCTCTCGTGGCCTTGTAGGTTCAAACAGATCATTCATAGGTGCCACAAATTCTGAGTTAGGGCCCATCAAAGTTTGATAATTTTGAGCACTTAGGATGCTCAAGGGACGACGTCAGTAGGGTATGACCTCGAGCGTTCGATCGAGTGGGGGGGGGGAAATAGGAGCATGCGTAGGGTAATAATGCCTCACTGGACATGTCAAAGCTGACAATTTGTCATCGCGATGAGCAGAAGGATAAATCGGTCACGCGACAACATTCCATTGAGTGAGACTGACGATTTTTTTGCCAACGTAAAAATTGCTACCCTAATAAAACCGTAGGGCAAGTTGAAAAACCGAGATAGGCTTTCGTAGGGACCCCTCTCATGGCCCTATAGGTTCAAACAAATCATTTGCAGATGCCATGGATTCTGAGTTAGGGCCCATCAAAGTTTGATAATTTTGAGCACTTAGGGCGCTCAAGGGACGACGCCGATAGGGTATGACCCCGAGTGTTTGATCGAGTGGGGGGAAAACATAGGAGCATGTGTAGGGTAATAATTCCTAACTAGACATGTTGGAGTCGACGATTCATCATCGCGATGAGAAGAACGAGAAATTGGACACGCGACAACATTCCATTGAGTGAGACTAACGATTTTTTTGCCAACCGAAAAATTGCTGCCCTAATAAAACCGTAGGGCAACTTGAAAAAATGAGATAGGCTTTTGTAGGGACCCCTCTCATGGCCTCGTAGGTTTAAATAGAATGTTCACAGGTGCCACGGATTCTGAGTTAGGGCCTGTCAAAGTTTGACAATTTTGAGCACTTAGGGCGCTCAAGGGACGATGTCGGTAGGGTATGACCCTGAGCGTTCGATCAAGTGGGGGGAAAATAGGAGCATGCGTAGGGTAATAATTCCTAACTAGACATCTTGGAGCTGATGGTTCGTCATTGCAATGAGAAGAAGGAGAAATTGGCCACGTGACAACATTCCATTGAGTGAGACTGATGATTCTTTCGCCAACCAAAAATTTGTTGCCCTAATAAAAATCTAAGCGTTCAACCGAGGTGGGAAGCAAAATAGGACCATGCATAGGGTAATAATGAATTGTATCAAGTATTGTTCATTAAATGAATTGTATTGTTCATGAAGTGTATTGTTCTTTGAATGAATTGTATTGTATTGTTGATTAAATGAATTGTATTGTATTGTTCATTAAATGAATTATATTGTTCATTATAAAAACAACACTTACAATGAAATGAAATGAATTGTATTATTCATTAAATAGCCATTATTAACCATTGTTAATTATTGGAATGAAGATTAAATATTTCCATGATAACACCACGCACAGATGAGCAACAATTTATATGATCAAATATCAACTTCTATATATATAAAAATGCCAAATGATTAAAAATGTATGTCTAAATACGTGAATGTATGTCCATATACAAAATATACATGCACCCTATACATGTAAGCATCCCAAAACTATCTATAACATCCTAAGCTGCTGATGGATCATCAAAATCGATCCTCTTCGCCGCACTGCTCGGCTCTGAAGGATCCTGGACAAGAAAAACAAACCACGATTAATATTAGTTATATTATATAATTCACATTCAAAAAGTTAACATAAAAATGAACTATAATTGAACTATTCATGTTTACCTCATCTCCACGTTTTCTCTTCAGCTTTGCAGGACTCTTGATGTATGTCTTCAGTAGAGGAGGTATGTTTTGAATATTTTCATACACAACCTACATATGTTCAGAAACATGACATTGATACAAGTTAGCATATAGTTGTCACTGATAATAAAAAATTATATCTACTAATCAAAAAATGAAATAAACACATCTACTCGAGGCATCTCTTCTTCTTCTTCTTCAGGTATATTGGGTGTAGTCATCAAGGATGTGAAGTCAAGAATTCTCTGTATATATACACAAGAAGTATATGAAACTATCAATCTATGTCTAGACATGTATAATCACTATAAGTTATTTAAACTATTCATTCAATCATAATTGCATTCAATTACCTTTCCCTTGTCTCCAATTGCATTACCAAATCCTAAATCACACTACCCCGTACTCATGCTGCTTGTGCCCTACAAGAGTAAAATAAGATATACATGCAAGTTACTACATAGTCTAATTAATACCAATATAAATGATGAGCATGTATGTACAATAAAATACAAATGACTAGGTGCAATAATATATGTACTGTCAATCTATCAAGACCAAATGAAATGGCCAACAAGGTGCCCTCCTGAATCTATCTCAACTCATCCTCGGTCATCAACTGTTAAATAGACCATGTAAATAAAAATTAGTACTTAATATTATCTAATTTATAAATATTTAATTAAAATATAACATGAACTATGAAAATACAAATCTTACCACTACATCATCAATGTATGATGATGGTGCCTCCTCGCCTCTAGCATGTGAGGACTCTTCAGGGTATCCTCCAGTCTGTGTAATAACATCTGGTGCATCATGCATCTCATGCACCTCATAATCTGCACTGTTCACAAGATGATTGACGGGCTGTCCTATTGGACCCAAGCATACGTGCCCACACATGACACAACTATGGGGCACACATATGTGTGGAGTCGAGGATGACATGTCAACGCCACTGAATGCACCACTACAATCAAGAGTAGGCTAAGCTACTGATGCAGATTGAGAAACCAAAAGGCTACTCAAAGACTGAATAGTTGATATGGTCCGTGAAGCCGCCTCATGAATGATATCAGGATGTTGCACTGCAGGTGGGGGATCAACAGGAGGAGGGGGGACATATGGGCCCTGGACTACTCTGATTGCCCCAGGTCTATTTTGGGGCATACCTAAACCTACACCCTAGAAAGGTTGGATGTCAAAGTAGTTCACATGTTTGTGTAAAACAAACTCAGCATACAATTTTTTTATAAAATAGAAGGGGATATCAAGATTGTTGTTGGGTGGTTTGTCGAAAACAATCCACCAACGATCCCAAAAAATTTTCACAATCCCATCATTTGTGCACCATTTAATAGAAAGTTTTGTTTTTTTGGGATCCACGGGCTGATCAGTATGGGGATTGACAAACAATGAGGCAATTTCGGCTTTAGCTATCTCAAGATCCTTGATATCTTTATATGACAAGCTATCTACATATTTTTCCCTCATAGAATCTCGCCACAAAAGGGCGACATCGTGCTCCTCAGTCATGGTTTCCATACTTTTTATGATCGACGTGAAAGGATCAAACATTGGGTTTAGACGAGGGATCCTACAATATACTTCTGCAATCCCCCTCAATTCATTCAAATTTTGTGCAATCAAATCTTGAATTGAGAGGGGGTTTGGCAAATGAGGGTTTGGCTATTGCAGTTGTGGTTCGTCAGTGTTTTCATTGTTATCCCCCATTTTTAACCTAATTGAATGTAAAAAATTAAATTTAGTTAACAAACTTAAACAATTAGGTATTTGATTTAAAAAAACCTAGTTTCCATTAAAAAAACCATATTTTCAATGAAAAATCAAATAAACATTAACAAAAAATATAAAAAATGAATGAAAATGGTTCAAAACGATAAAATTCTTACCTCTGAATCTATCTTTTAGCAATTTTTTGTCAAAAAACCAGATATCAGATGGAGCGGATATCGGATTGTGATGAAATCACGTAGCCCATGAGTTAAAAATGACTCACGGGCTACCACAGTCAAAATATAAAAGTCTCCAAAAATTGGATATCTGATTTTTATACTTAAATTATTTTTAAATAACATATATAATATAATAATATATTATATAATACGTATTGTATTATATTATATATATTATAATATATAATATAATATTATATAATATTATATTATATTATATTATATATAATATTATAATATATTATAATATAATATAATATTATAATAACATATTATATTATATATAATATAATATAATATTACATTATTGTGTTATATATAATATATATAATATATAGATTATATATTATATAATATGTAACATATAATATATTTTTAAAATTAAAATTACAAATAAAAATCGGATATCCGATTTGCATAGGTAATTACCAGGCTAAGGTGTACTGACACCCAGGCCAAGCAAAAAGTCAACACGGATTTTCATGTTTTTAGGCGAGTGAAGAAGGCTATTTTTTTCACATCGCCACTTTTTGGCCCCCCTTGATCCTGCACTAACCCTTGTTTTTTTAGAATACCATTTCAAAGTATTAGTTTGGAAGTAATTCCACATTTCCATGATTAAACAAGTATTTTCATAAAACCTTGGCATGTGGGTCTTGACCTTATGGATGAGCTTCCATCCAAAATTCGAGTATTGATTTGATTGCTTTGCCTTCCCAAGGAATTTTATTAAACTAATATTCTTAGGTCTATAGCAGCAATTCTTGGAACCTTCTTGTCAAAAAATTGGAAATAAATTTACCATCCTAGGCTTGCATCTATTTTGAAATTGAATTGATTAATCTCTTACATGGCTTATTAGACATAAGGCTAGGTAGCCTGGAATGGGTACAATAGTTGACTATGAAGCTCTCCCTTTCTATTGTTATCCATGTAATGAACATGGACACTCACAAACAAATAGTTCAATAAGGACTATTGAGGTATCTCAGCTTCCTCCAAAAGATCTTGCAAACAACACCAAATCCAAAGGTAAATCCATAGAAGAATCAAACTTGAATGATTTTATTCATGTTAAATTTAAAATAAATTAAAAAATATGATTCACCAAAGAAAGTAACCACCAAAACAACATTATTGTCAATAGGTTAATTATACTCGAGAAACCAAATAATCAGGAAATTATTGTTGTAGGTAAAGAGAATGTATCAAAACAATGAAGTTCTCCCACTCACATTCATATTGAATAAATTTCTTATAATTAAGTAATTAATAACGTGATTTCTAGAATTGTTTATAGCATTCCTTCATTAATAGATAATTTGTTGTTATCTTGCACATTATTTCATTCTAGATTCTCCTCCTATTTTTGAAATAATGGATAATAGGAAGAAAAAAATAGATTGACTCTTAGGCTTGCAACAATAACCTCCTAGAAAGAAGGAGATCTAAAAAAAATCCAAAGCTAGGGAAGACAAGTATTCAGGATAAGGTTGGATGATTGATGAATCTTTGGTTGAATATGGCATTTTGATTGGTTAAAGTGAGATAGGCCCGGACCTTTTTACATAACCACTACAAAGAAACTACTTAGGGCTCATGATGGATGCGCACCCAACAAAAGAGCAATACCAAAACACACTAAAAACTAGCATATAACTAGAACTAGACCACAACACAACTAGACAACAAAAAACTAGACAACCAACCACCCACCAAATGCACAAAGAAACAATCTACTATGTGGGGGTATTATCAACTTGCCAATCATGGCAAATCACTTTCACTTTTTCAAAAAAGACAACTTTTTATTGGAACCTTTACTGGTGGAAATTAAAGAAAAGTCAGGAGTATCCTTGACTCTGGTTGAATGTGTTATTAAGACATTAGATTCCTATATTTTAAGTTCCCAAAAAAGATAGTACTTTCTTGGAATGCTTGGGGTTTGAGTAGTAGCCCCCATCAAAAAGATACTTAATCTCTTATTAGATATTAGAAACCTAATTTTATTTTACAAGTTGTGAAACTAAACTTCTAATGTAGAAAATGGACTCTCTTTCTTTGATTCTTTGGAAAGGCATTCAATGTTAGATAATAACTTGTTTATGTGATTCCCAAAGGCTTGCAACTTCATATGGATATTAAATAGACATTCTTCCTATGTTGTGGCTACTTATTTTGAGTGTAAAAATACAAATTTTCTAACAAATTTATATGCTCCTATTGATATTCAAGTTAAGGCTCTACTTTGGTGTCATACAAAATTTTCCTATTCTTTTGTTCTTCCTTTTATTGAACATTTTTGGGAGATTTTAATGCTATCCTAAGTCTTGACAAAAATATAGGTGGAGTATTATTTGAATGTATCTTCATCATTGTTAAGAGATAATTTATCTTCCCTTAATTTAGTGGATGTTAAACCAAGTAATATATTTTTTACCTGGTGAAATTTTGGAAATAGTGGTCTTAGACTAGAAATGTATACAAAGAATTTAATTAATCAGTACATCCACTTTTCATTAAGGCGAACAATCAATAGATCCAACTCTAGTTGAAAAGGAGAGTTAGATGTTGTGTGTGATTATTCTTCTCTTTTTGTTATATGTGTGTTGTGATTAGAAATAAGAACTAGGTAAAATATTAGGAAGTTGACAATATTCAACATAAATAGATAAAGAAAATGGAAAGTAAACACAAATTTATATATCTAGAAATAAGGCACAAAAGGAACATTTCATTGAAATATGAGCCTAAAAAATGTCAGACCAATGTGTTAGGTGGCCTAGTCCTAAATTTGTTTCCGTCAGCTAGCACTTCAAACTCTAGATCAAGATGCTTCATAGATTAATTACTCTAAAATTCAGCCAAAATGTATCAAATAGGTGTGCTAATTGAAGAAATCCATTAATTTTTTCTTATTTAAAACCTAAAACTGTAGGTTTGAATAATTCTACAACTTTCAACAGTCACTTGTAACCTACACACAAATAATGGAAATTTTATCATTTTACATTAACCTCCACTACAAAAATGATTGATTAGAAAAGAGAGCTTGTCCTTGGTTGAGAAGAGGCTGAAAACTTTGAAGTAATGCTAAAATTAAATGATTGATCATGATGGTGATGTAATACCCTTTGGATAAGACCTTCAAGGGTTGATGCAATAACATGACCTTACAAGACATAAACAGATAAATCATGGAAACATGTGTGCATATAGGTTTTGTAGCTAGTTCATCCATAATGGTTAGATCTAAAGATACTTGCCCAATAATTTTTGCTTGATGAAGAGCCAAGAATATGCTTGATTTCAAAATAAAACATAGTAAAGTTTAATTTTGATAATCATAGAGTTCTTAAACAATTAATAAATCATAGAATAATTAGATAAGTTATCCACCATATTTTTATTCACTAGAGTTGCAGGGTCTTTTCAACAAATCTTATCCACCATGTGGTAAACCAATATATATGCTTGAATTTTTTAATTATAGACATTGAGTTATAATAAGTATATTTATTAAACTTTAAAAATATCCTAGATCCCTAAGGCATCCCTAGATTCCTATTATCTAACTTGCAATTGTTATTGTCAAATGTGACATACACTCCAATGTCATTTCTTAGCAAATTGTGTATCAATCATAAAATATGCAACACATTTTAATCTCACTTTAATAAACATAATTGTCTTTCTACCATATACCAATAATTTAATGTGAATTATTACTCCTAAGGAATAATTCACTGCCTTAATATGCTCTATAAGGAGAGAACCACTTCCTATAAGGACTCATGTTATATGAGACACCAATATCACTAGTAATGTTAGCTAAAATAAATAAAGCGTATATTTTTGTTTATTGATTGAATATATAAAAAGATGTTGGAAAATTTTACATTAATAGTTAGTTTTACTATGTTTAGAAAAGGTAAATTAGTTAGGTAGGCTAGTTAGTATATTACATTCCCATTGGTAGTCTACATAAGGGGAAAAAGGGATTTAAAAAGCCATGATAATGTATTAAATAATAATTCAGAGAAAAGTAATATTCTATACTATTTTCTATTCAATAATGGAGTGATATGCTATTGTTTATTTTCTCACCATTTTAACATGGTATTAAAGCATTCCTTATTCCAGTCAACAAATGAAGGAAGGTGTTGGAGGAAGATGTTCTTTATGATCTAGAGTGAGGGTTGATATAATATGGTGTGCATTGAAAAAAAATCTTTTAATAATGTTTTTTCAGTTTGACATGGTCATAATGAAACTATGAAATACTTTTCCTTCTATAGTGAAATTTCAAAATTCAAACTGTTTCACAAAGTAGAAGAACAATGGTACAAAACCTCGAAACATTTTAACGAAATTCATAGTGAATTGTGAGTAGTTCAAACTAGAAATATGGTGTGGAAGAGAGAGGTGTCCAAATTGAAAAGAGGGGAAATATCCATCTTGGTGATTAATAAAAAGGTTGTTCACCATTGAATATTTGGTGGGTATGATAATTATTTGTTGGTTGTGAGAAAGAAAAATAATTGCACAACAATATTTTTTAGGCATTTAAATGTTGTTTAAATTTTAGTTTTAGATTGTTTACATAAGAGCAATAGATGCAAATTTATTCTGATTTGATTTTTTGACATTTTATGATTCATTTTTCAATCATGGCAAGAAGGTGGGGCATTGATAGAGGAGTGAACGTAACATTAATTTATGAAAGAAAATTTAAAACATTTACCATCAGTATGAGTGTAGAAAAATATATATATTCTTTTGAAAAATCTTTTACAAATAATTATTTTTTCTTTGTTGCATTGGTCTAGAAAGTTGTAGAGATTATTTTATGCATCTATATGGGAGAATTATGGAAGGGCAATTTTATTAAAATGGAAATTTCAAGTGAGAAGGTTAATGTGCTTCAATTTTGGAGTTATAACGATAATTTGATTACATTGTAATAGGTTCATTACCTATTGAGTTTGACACCTTCAAATGTAATTTTTTATCATTTCCACCTATTCTTGTACGTTTTTTATAATCATTTTTGCATATAAGAGGGACCCTAAAGATTCATATGCAAGATCAAGTGGACAAAATGTAACAAGGATTCAATCAAGGTTGGAGGAAATGGAAACAAAAGGACATCTAGATCATCCTAAGATACATTCTTTCTTAAGGATGATTCATTGCATGAGAAGCATCATATTTGTGTCCCTCGAGAAAAGAGGTAGCTTAGAATGATGTGTGTCCCTTCAAGAAGCTTTGGCAAGCTAGGGTTTTATTGTGGGTGCACTTGGTGTATTTATGTTTGGTTGGTGTTTTGTACAACAATTTAGGTATTATTTTCATAACAATAGAGGATGTATTTGGAATGATGTGAGGAGATGTGGACTCTTAGAGGAGAGTATTTCTCTCATGTGCAACACTAGAGTAGGTATTAGACACACTCGAAAGAGATGCGGAATTTCAAAGTAAAGGTGTTTCATTGTGCAAGGAGGTTGGGAATACTTTATATTTTCTCATATTATGTAGATGATTTTAACTTATCCAATTAATTGATCCATTTGTTCAATCAATTTAGTGTTTCCTAGGTACATGAGGAGGGTTGGTGAAAGTGCTTCATCAAAGTCTCTAGGAGGGTTGTTGCCATCAACCCTTGTAATGTTCCTTCCTTGTTTTGAAAAAATGTAATAAAGGGGTAATATTGGAGAATATTATATTCATAGTTAGCTTTAGTGTGTTTAAAATAAATAAATAAATTAGATAAGCGAGTGGAAAGTTGCATTACCGTAGGTAGTTTTCATAAAGTAAACTAAGACTTTAAAAAGCTATGGCAATGTATCAAACAATAATTTGGAGAAAATCAATATTATATATTGCTCTTTATTGTTGTTCAACAATGGAGTAATCTGGGCAATCTGCTATTGTCTATTTTCTCATCATTTTAATAGACTAATATTTAAAAGAGTTTATACATTACTTACACTACATCCTCATAACCCTCATCAAAATATTTTCATCTCATTTTCATCAATAATAAAAATGAAAACAAGTACATCCATTTTACAATTAATAGTAAAACCAATCAATGCAATAATTAAGTTATGATTAGATTTTGGATAAAATTTAAATAAAATAAACACATCTTCTTCTTCTAGATTAACACTAGTACTACATACCTAAAAGGTGATAGGCAGGAGAGGCAGGAGTGTTTTGGCGAGGAAGGTGAGGGTTTGGGCACTTGAAGACTTAGGCGTTGGAGGCAAGAACGACAAAGAAGATGGCGAGAGTGAGGGCCTCTTCCCTTTTCCCCTTCTTTGTTGTCCTGGCTTCTATGTTGCTCTGTGTGGTCTGCAGAGTGTGGGGGTTGTGAGTGGTGTGGAGGGAGGTGTGTTCATCTCGGCTCTGTTCATGTCTTGGAGTGGAGGGGCTTCTTGGTTTAGATCTACTCGGGAGGGGATGTTCCTTGTTTTGGTGGTTCTTCCCTCCTTGGGTGCAGTGGTGTTTCCTCTTATCTACGACCCTAGTAGCATTTCAAGGTTCTTTTCTAGGTCTTTGGTTTTTCATCTATCTTTGGGATGCCTTGTGCCCTTAGGGCCAGATCTGGTGCAGCTATGGTTTTCTTTTTGGAAGATTTGGTGTCTTGGGTTTTTTTTAATCTGGGTTGTCCTCCTATTGAGGTTGATGGGCTTTTTCTGTGTTGGACTATGACTGAAATTTTTGGGCTTCTGCATTGTTCTCCTCCTTTCCTGTCCAAGGTGGCCCTTTCTCCTATTAAGGTGGAGATTCGGTGGTTGGGAGTAGTAGGGTTTCAGTGTTCTTCTAGAGGGGTCTCTGAGATGACATTCCACCTTCTCTCTTGTCCTATCGAGGTGGACCTCTTCCCTATTAAGGTGGGGAGATGGTATGAGGAGGCCTTTCGGATGATGTTGTTGCTCGTGCTGCTTGTTGAAGCTACCTTTCATTTTTCTCATGTGTTTCTTCATGGCAAGGTCTGCATCCTCTGTGCCCCTACTACCAATATTTTTTTGTGGGTTGAGGGATCTTTTCTAATCCCTCATGGTTCTATTTGAAATCAGTTGGTCAGCTTTTCATTTTCAGGTTGTGGGAGCTTGTTAAAACCCACAGGTTGGTTGTTTGTTGCTTGCGCTTTTATTTTTTTTCTCTTTTCCGTGTGTGTTAGTTGTGGGAGTTTGGTTCTTCCCACAGGCAAGCTGGATGCTAGCAATTTTAAAGGGCCCAGTCTGGCTAGTTGTGTTTTTTGGTTAAGGGTTAGTTGTGTTGTTGGAAGGTTGAATACTTTGTTACAAGTTAAGGGAGCCTAGGAAAACCCTTGTTTGTTGGTTGTGAGAGCCAATTTAAAACTCACGATAAAGGTTAGGGGAGCCCTTCAAAATCCCATTTGTCTAGATTATGAGAATATGATTTATTATAATCTGGTGTTGTTAAAGGTGATGGGTGCTTGGATACACCCATGGAAACATTTGTAGGTTAAGGGAGCCTTGGAAAACCCTTGTTTATGTGTTAGGGACAATTTTATGTACAGTTTATGGTGTGGCTGCTGGTATGTTGATGCTCTTTCCTTTTAATGGCATTGTACTATGCATTCCAAATCCTTGTAAAATTTGAAGGTTTCGCGTCCCTTCAAAACCTATGGGGTTTTCAGTCCCCTCAAAACATGTTGTATGGGGTTTCTGGTCCCCTCAAAAGCTATTTACCCTTAATCAAAAACACTAGTACTGCATAACTATCTAAAATATGACTAAATAATTTAAATGATTGACTATCAAGTTGTCTTCCACATGTTTTAGAGAATGCAATTCCAGAAAGACCAATTTGTGAGGTCCTTATTTTAATAGATCTCACTGATTCTTTTCTAGAATTGAAAGTGGTGGCTTCCTCTAAGAAATTCAATAGAACAATATCTAAAAGGTACAACCATGTGTTTCTCCATGTCATTTTATGTATCTTTCTATAATATTCACATAACACATCATCAAATATTAGATCTACTATCACATCTCTCTATTGATCTACCTTTTCAGATAATTCCTCCATTATTAATTCTCAAAGCTTGAATATACAACCATTCAACTTCACAATTACTAATCATAATGTACTTGTCATGGCTCCTCTAATGATGCTCATTTTTCTGAAACCACCAGAATAATACTTCCACTAAAACCACAAAGAAACTACAATACTACAAGAAAGGTGTTCCCATCAATACTAAGCCATAGATTTGGTACAAAAAGGAAATTAATAATAGGATAAAGGACATAGTAAAAAATTTATCAGAATAGAAATTTATTATGATTAATCATGTGAATAAGAAAGTACAATTAATGAATAAATAATAAAGAATGCATAAGAAATAAAATCCATCACAACATATATATATATATATATATAGACCATTGCATGAACTATCTCTAGCAATAAAGGAACTTAGTCTGTGTTAATCTTAGAAGACTATGCACCAATGCAATCATTTCTTCCTATAATAGTAAACAAACAATATAAGAGTACCTACAAAAGACCTTTACAACCCACTATCACATGCTTCCATTATATAAAAATGTTGAAAACTAGAAACCATTTACTAGTATCTTAACTAAATCCTAGCCAAAATCCTTAGACCTCTGTGGTCATAGTGAGACACATCTTTGAGTAATATTTAACTCCTCTAATGAATCTTAGACCTCCCTTATCTCAGCCATGGGCATATGATGGAGACGATCAATTTTTCCACATAACAAAAAACTTGGAAAGATTTCATGACTCTCCACTTTGACTATTACAAATTATAATATAACCTCTACTCAATGTCTACTGACACATAATCCCAAATATTTTTAAAAATAAGTAATAAATATATGATACTCACATACACAGATTATATTTTGTCTGTTCTAACATATATAAAAATCATTCATTATTTATCATTTACATAAAGAAACAATAGTAAAAAAGATTGATTGGCTAAATATATTGAAGCCCATACAGTCCAAAAATTTCATCTGTACGTTCTCTGAGTTTGTCACTGTCTTACATGTGCTTGACAAGCACAGATAATATAGAAGCCCATACAGTCCAAAAATTTCATCTGTACGTTCTCTGAGTTTGTCACTGTCTTACATGTGCTTGACAAGCACAGATAGGGCTATATAATCAGCAATCAAATTGTTTGCAGAATAAATTAGAATTCGATTGATGGATATTATTTAAATATAATAATTTTACTAAATATTAAAGAGTTCATGGTATTGAAAAGAAATTGTTAATCCATTTTAAAAGATGCATGGTATTGAATATTATTTTAAGGCATGAAAAACCTCATGTTTTATTATATGATATCATTTACAATACTGACTAAATCATTTATGTAACTAATATAGTTATGCTATGGAAGTTATAAATACAAATACAAAGTTTGTGCAGTCTTAGTAACCAGAAGCCTTCTTTCCTGAGACTAGCGGAGAGAGATTAAATGGGTAGACAACTTTCCACTCCAAATCTGCTGTGAAAACATGGCATACACTTTTTCAGTCGGATGTGCATCATCCCAGAACACATGCATTTGTATCATTGCAGAACAAATCCTTTGTAGTCGTCATTCCACGAGGTACTTGTGCATACAACAATCCTAATCCACAGCATGCTGACTTTGTATCTTTGAATCCTGCAACACACAATTCACATGCATTGGCTATGCTATTTCATTGAAAATCTGAAAATGAGAAAATCATACGTTATATGGACTGGTTAGGAGTATAGCTTACCATAGGCTTCACCGTTTTGAATTATGTTCATGAGATAATCATAAGCTTTAAATTGTATGATAGTTAATCCAGGCAGCTTTTGGCTTAGGTGAGCCACATGTGACTTCAAACCAGTATTATATGCCACAAATAGCAGGTTTATTGTCCCCATACAGTCACCATCATTTATAACTCTACAAAAAGGATCACATCCTAAAGCCGGAAGATCTACTACAACTAGTTTCCTTGCCCCAGCCCGATAAAGCCTCTGTCAAGTCACATTCCAATAATGTATGATTCTTCCATAAAATTATAGACATTGTATGAAATAGTATATAAAGTGAAAATTCTGAAACTTACAGCTATGTACTGATCAAATTTGGAGAGCAGCGATGTAACGAACTTTTGAGGAGTTCTGTTTAGGTTAGTGTTGTTGAGTATGTAGGAACCCATATCGTCTAAACCGATTGAAATGCCGTATATAGATTTGCTAAGGTAGGATTTGGCTTGTTCAGCTCCAAATGGGTATGTCTTCCTCAGGAGTAAAGAATAGTGTTCGAACTGATCTACTTGGTGACTCATTGGGATAATATTCTGTGACGTTGAAGAAGATCATAAGAATGAAGGAAAAGATTTAGTCACACTCTTTCAGGAATATAATGATAAAATATACTACATAAACGAGGTGTTCTGGGAAAAGAAAGAAAGAAAAGAGAAGAGAAGTGACCTCTTTAGCTCCTGTTGAGTCGAGCAATCCACTGCCTGCTGATGCAAAATTTATCCCTGCGCTAGAATTTGCCTTTGGCTCCAAATGTGGAGGACTAAAAGGAAGGGCCAAGTAGATAGCTGCACACATAATTATACATTAGACAATTCCCATGGTAATATACGTTGGTACGATAATAAAGCTAAAAGAAATGGGTAAGAGAGTTGGTCAGACTAATTATATGTCAGTGTGCAGTTTATTTTGTTTAGCAGTTATTTCTTAATCGTTAAGGAGTTATTTGTGGAGTTGGAATTGGTGAATTAATGAATTTTGAATTATTTTGTTTGTTTTTAAGAGATTATGTTCAATTTTATTTTTTGACAACATTATTTTAAATTAATTTTGTTTTATTCCTTATTAAATTGTTAAAAAGGAAAGGAGCAAATTTGTGGGTTACATGGCATGTCAATATACAAGTTTTGTTTATTTTCATTCTTTTTTTTTTTCACAACTATTTTTAATCCGAAAAAAGTAGCTACTTCATTAAATAGAGAATGATTCTAAATTATCTTTTTCTCATAACTAAAAATTCTAAATTATATTTTTTTCATAATTAAAACTTTATATGAAACTCTATTACCAAAATTGCAACAACTTAATATTGTTTCACATTGTGAATAGTCGTGTTTAAGCTATCCTAACTATTTTGATCCAAGAAAGTCTTGTTACATATTAGTTTTTTACAATTAAGTCACCTTATACCTTCCATGAATAGTTTTTTAAATAATAGTTATGTTACTAATAGTTTTTCTAACTTTGACATTAATTTATTCTAAGCCTTGTAACCATGCATGATGAGTTGGTCTGCACTTTGTTATCTAATTATTCATTGTTTTGACTTTTTTTTTTCTCAATATAAAATTATTGAATTATAGTTTTATAAAATTAAAAATATTATGCATACAAAAAAAATCTTGTAAAATAATATAATATATTATTAAATAACTTATGATATGGATTATTTTATGAAAAATACATAATATTTTATTTATTTATGTAGGATAACAAATCTATATCTAATAAAACTCATTTCTTATATGCAACTTCTAAAAATCATAAAGAAGGTTTTAAAAAAAAAGTTTTAAGTGCCTACTTCATATGATTTTCTTTTTAATTGATTGGATTGATGTTTCTACATAGATATGAGAGCACTCCAATTCCTCAAATCTAAGCAAAAATAACACTTAACCAACTACATGAAACATAGTTAAAACATTTCAATAGTTCTTTTAAAATACCTTGGAAATATAAATATCTAAATCTATCATACTTAATGATATTAATCTAGAAGTCATTATAGACAGACATGATAGTCAAATTGTTGGGTCATAGACAATTCATTAGAACAATTTATATATTAAGATAGTATATGTTAGAACATGACTTCACAAATCCCAACAAATTTTAGTTCTTTGAATATAAATAGAACTTCTAGATCTAACAGTCAAACTGATAGATCATACACAATTCATAAATTATAATAGTACCCATTAGAACTTTGGCTTCACAAATCCCAACAGATATTAGTTTTTTAAGTACAAAAATAAATAGAAATAAAAAAAAAAAAAATGGACACCGACCTAGAAAGTCGAAAGTGGTCCGGCCATTAGTAAAACGACCAGTTGGGTGGTGGAAAAAGGAGACGCCATAAGGTGTGAAGTTTGCACGCACTGTAGAGTGTGGGATATAATTATTGTTCCCTGCATCTGCTAACGAATCTCCAAATACAAACATGGCTAGCATCTGCTAACGAATCTCCAAATACAAACATGGCTGGCACATTACCACCTTTTTCAGCTGCAGCCAAACAACTGATCATCCATAACCCAACTAAAGTAGCTACTATAGAACTCCTCACTAAAGCCATTAAGAACAACTCTATTCAACCTTAACCGAATTTACTTACTAAGGAGAAGAGGCTCTTAATATATATAGAAGCTGACCGATGTTGATAATATCAAAGGTTCCTAAATAGAAAATACATGATTATTATTATTTTAGCTGATATGCTTTGATGACTTTGGGCCTTCCTGCGAGTAAAATTCTTCAAAATAGTATTATAACCTTAAAAGAATTGTCTAATATCACCCCTGTTGTGACGACAAAAAAAAAAAATGTCACTGAAACAGTAAAAAACGCCGGAGTTTTGGAATTTATTATGTTATCATCTCCTGAGTGGACTGAAATCTTACGAGAGAAGTTGCCTAAACTAACACACAAGCGAGTTACATACTAAATATATTGGTAAACAACACTTTAGGACTTTGACAATCACGAATTCAATTTTTTCTACGAAGCTTCAACTTGGTGGTGCATAATATCATATTTCAATGTTTTCTAATATTAAAATAGAACAAGTCCATGCAGGTTATATTCGATGTAGAATAAACAAGTCGGAAAGTTGTCAGATAGACTCGGGCAAAGATTTTTCAGTCAATTACCAACATAAAATACCAAGTGCTAGCACATAGCAATCGTTTCTAACTGTTAGAATTCTTTTGTTGTTTCTTTCATGACCAGTAGTTGATGCATGCAGCAACTCTTGCCTATCCACCACTTCCTCCTTGTGTTAGGGTTCTGAAGACATAGGCAGGGATTGTATAATTGGGAGCCTATATATGAAGCCATCCCATAGCTGTGTAATACAGCCTAACTGCAAAAGGTTAAATAAAAATACAAATTCTTGATTTTCTAATGCTGATATTTGGTGTCAAATTTGTAATACTTCATTTGTTTCTTTCATATTATTTTATTATAAAAATAATTATGAATTTAATAGATATATAAATTTTTAATTATTATTACTTATCCTTCTTAGTAGAGTTATAGTTCAAGAAGATTCAATCTTGCATTTTTTGGTCAGTTGTTTTTGTTGGAGAAGACTCACACTTGGATCATAGGTAGATTGGCTAGAAGTGGGTTAGGACGCTTGAACATTCATGTGGTTCAAAAAGGTTAGTTGGAGAATCAGTGACACTAATACAGATTAAAACAGTAAACTATGCCACAATTTCAACCAAACTATCAATACAAATGTATTTATGTAATTCCAAATAAAACTCAATTTTAGTCACATATAATCTAGCTAGATTTGCTTTGATAAATTAAATATAGGTCACAACTTTTATAATGGGAAGTGTCCCTGAAATCCATATTTTATCACTTCGGGGTCAATTTAGAAAAAAATGATGTTTCAACAACTCTCACTCTTATAAATATTTTTTTAAAATATTAAAAATACTATTTTATAGAATTATAAATTCAGTATTCAAAAATTAATTTTTAGTATAATATAATTACTTTTATATTTTATTTTTTTAGTTCACTAAAATAGTTCATCAACATCAATGTATACTGTTTTTTATTAAGATAAACAAGTTTTGAAGGGGCCCCAAAACCCTTTACAATCAAGGAGCTACCAATGAAAAAATGGACTAGACTACCTGCAAGGGGACCACAGGTTTTCAAAAGAACCTGAAACCTTCTGGACTTACAAGCATCTAGCTCCCATAACCCGAAGGTTGCACCAAACATAAACAAGAAAACTAGGCAGCCACATCCAACCAAACACCAACCAACAATCAAAAGATTAACATTACAAGATAGACTGGCACAAACATAAGATCTAAGTCAACATACAACAAACTTTAAAAACCAAAGAACGAGGGAATTTTCAGGCACCATCAACCAACAAGAAGGGTTTTTCCAGGCTCCCTCAACCCGTAACACAGTCTCTAGGCCACAAAAAACCACATAGCCTAATCCTAACCAAAAATCAACACTGGCCAAACTAGGCCCTTGAAAATTTCTAGCATCAAGCCTGTCCCTACAAGAAGCAAATGACCTAGTGTTTTTGCATGTTCCCTCAACCACCATGGGTTTTATTATGGCTCCCTAGTGTAGGAGCACCCTTCTAAGGTCTTCCTCCTTTTGGTTTTTGTTGGTGTTTTGCTTCTTTAAGAAGCCATTGTAAATGTAATAAGAGCCATGAGCTCATTAGTCTTAATTAGGTCCTAATTTAGGTCTAGGTTCTCAATTCTTGTGGAGGAGAGGTTATGTGTGCCATTGATGAGTTTGGGGTCCTTTTAGCATGGTGGTGCCCATAGGATAACCCAATGTAGGCCTAGGAGTTAAGAAAAGCAACTTTGGAAAAGTTGCTCAAAAGTTTGCAAAAAGTTGCATGACAACTTTTCAAAGTTGTCAAGCAACTTTTCCACCTAATAGGTCAAAAACCTTAGCTTAGCATGGACAAACCTAATTTTGGCACATAGACCAAGGAAAGGATACTATATATGGCATCAATCCCTAAATGATGGGTTGGATGTTAGATTGTACAGCCAAGTGAAAAGACCTTGACTATGACTGGGTTTTTGTTGCCAGTCGGCACAAATGAAGCATTAACAGGTTGATAATGGATTGTTTTATGAACTAAATGGTGTTGTGAATCTTTCATTGTATTTATAATTTCATTTTGAGAACTTAGGGTAGGTTCTTGTGTAGGTTTTTGTGTGTTTGTAATTATTTTTGTGAAGTACTCTATCACTATCCAGTTTTAGACTATTTTGTGAAATGGAATGATAACTCCTATCCCCATTGTGTAATCACCATGAAACCATGGGGAATAGGAGTATAGACCCTGTACATTACTTGAAAGCAAGTAGGGCCCTTGAAGATGCAGGGAAGTCTTTCAAAGACCCACTCCTAGGCGAGACTAGACTGTGCTCGGCTAGGAAGGGTTGAAGTTGCAGAGGTCCATGAGAGCAAGGTAAGATAAGGAGGGAGGCACCGTTTGGAGGAAGTGTAGAGGGATGTATGGAGCACCATTTGTGAGAAGGAGGAGCTTCCACCAATCCAGATAAAGTGGCAAAGTCAATAAACCATCACTGTGACCCAGACAGGCCTTAAAACCCTTATAAAAAACCCTCAAAAACCCCAAAATTTACCTAGGGCAATGTACGGACACTTGGAAGCCCAGAACCAAAAAAATATTTGAGCCCTTGCCAAATGATTAGTAGTCCTTTTGGGAAGTTTCACAAGTATGTGCATCATTTGCAAGAGGGAGCCCTAAAAGTCCGGATTGGAGGCCTAATTGGGCACATTCCTTGTAGCCCTATTTTGTAGGAAAAAAGCAAAATAGTGAGATCAGTAAGGAGTTGGAAGGTTAAAACCTCTTGGGAGCACATTAATGGATGGATAACCATGTCAGAGACCTGTCCTAACCTTGCTAGGACCTAAGAAGGTGAAGAAGGAGCTAAACCCTTATTAGCCTATGTGAGGGTTTTTGGTGCTTGTGAGTAGATGTGACTTAGGGAGGAAAATCACAGATTGTTGGTGGGTGGATTGGGCAAGGTTAGGGGATTCCACAAGCAAGGGAAGTCCTAGAGACCCTAGGGTGTGGTAGAAACACCTGGTGATCCAAGGAGATGATCAAGGAGCATAGAGTAGGCTAGTCTATCCCATACCCATTCCCATCAGATTGGTATCAGAGATAGGTTAAAGATTTGGTGGAACGTGCATGTCTCTATATTCTAGTGAATCAGTAGAGGAGAACATAATGGTCACTAATGCGGAGCTGGCTAGGGAGGTAGAAGAGAAAAAGGAGAAGAATAGACTCCTTGAAGAAGCTATGAGTGAGATAAGGGACAAGCTGCAAGAAGTGGTGGATCAGAGGACACATGGACCTTGGGGTGAGGACAGCAAGGATAAGTGCAAGAAAACCATTGACATAGATGACATTATACCTGAACTAGATCCCTTGATCAATGAAGAACCTTTTGTAAAGGCCATTAAGGCTTTGAATACCAAAGCTTTTGAAGGATTGCCACATTTCAGTGGAAGAATGGACATTGGCACTGTCATGGAATGGATTGAGGGTATGGAGAACCACTTTGAGTGTGAAGGAGTGACATAAGATCAAAAGGTTAAGGTTGCCAAATCAAGACTAAGGGGAGCAGCCTTGACATGGTGGAAGTACCTGCAAGAAGAGAGAGTTAAAATGGGGAAGCTACCCATTGCAATTGGAAGGCCATGGTGAGTAAGATCAAGGAGAACTACTTACCAGAGGATTATGAAGTCCAACTTCATAAGAAGAGACAAGTATTGAAGTAAAAAGACCTTGATGTGACCTCCTACATAGAGGAGTTTCAAAAGCTTTGTCTTAGATCCAAAGTCCAGAAGAGGAATCTATCAATGTGGCGAGGTATCTAGGCGGCCTAAAGTGGAACATTCAAGAGGAAATAAGCCTATGGACTCCTACCACTATCAAAAAATGTCATCAGCTTGTTACTAAGGTGGAAGAGAGGAACAAAAGGAAGGGAGACTCTAATAACAGGAGTAGAGGCAGAGGTAGAGATCAAATGAATCACCGAGGTGGTTACCAAAGCAAGGCAAATGAGCAAAGGAACCAAGGAGAATCCAAGTTGACTGAACATAGTAGTGAAACCAATCTCAGAGGAGGCCATTCTAGAGGAAGAGGTGCACAAGGGGGTCCAAGTAGGGGTAGAGGTACCGACAAGGGTAACTCCTACTTTGCAACCATGAAATGCTACAACTGTGGTCAATTGGGACACCCGACCTATAGATGTCCTGACAAGACTACCTCATCAAACAGTGGGAAGAGGGTTGCTTACATTCATGAAGACACATCAAGCAGCAAGACACCTAAGGTGGACCATATTGAATTAGAGATTGGAGAAAATCTAATGTTCAATAGAGTCTTGATAAGACAGCCGGTTAAGGATGAACCTAAGCATACGAGAGCATTGTTTAGGATGAGATGCAAGATCCTTGGTAAAGTTTGCAAGGTGATAGTTGATTCAGGGTCAACTGATAACATAATATTAGATGAGGCAGCCAAGAAGTTGAAACTCACAAGGATACCCCACACTATCCTTTACAAGGTGACATGGTTGAACCAAGAGCAGAGTGTGCTTGTCAATGAACAGACTTGGGTAGAGTTCTCTATTGGAGGATACAGGGATAAGATCCTTTGTGATGTGTTACCCATGGATGCCTGTCACCTATTGCTAGGTAGACCCTGGCAATTTGATAGGAAGGTGATCTATGATGGAGAGGAGAACTCCATTTCCTTCAAGAAGGATAGCAAAACCTTTAAGATTCAGTCTCTGATAGAGAATGATGAGGGGACCTCAAGAACACCTAGTGTCTTATTGACTATTGGTAAAGAGTTCTTACACTTGCTACATGAGGAGGAGACACTGAGGTGTGCCATCTTTGTGAAGCCAAAGGAGGAGGAAGAAAAGTTGTAGGCAGAGGTACCCAAGGAGGTGAAGCAAATGTTGCAAGAGCATAAGGACACAGTGGGTGATGGAGCACCTGCAACACTTCCACCAAGAAGGTCTATAAGCCATCAAATAGACTTTGTTCCTGGTGCATCTCTACCTAATAAAGCTTCATATAAGCTCACACATGAAAAAAATAAGGAGGTGGCAAGGCAAGTGAAGGAGTTGTTGGAACAAGGACTGATCAAGAAGAGCATCAGCCCATGTGCAGTCTCGGTAGTGCTAGCATCAAAGAAGGGAGGCAAGTGGAGACTTTGCACTGATTCAAGGGAAATCAATAGGATCACCATAAGGTACAAATTTCCTATTCCTAGAATAGAGGATTTGATGGACTGTTTAGGAGGTGCCATGTATTTTACCAAGTTGGACCTTAAAAGTGGTTATCATCATATTAGAATTAAGGAGGGGATGAGTGGAAGACTGCTTTTAAGACCATGAAAGGGTTGTATGAATGGCTTGTGATGCCATTTGGACTTACTAATGCCCCAAGCACCTTCATGAGGTTGATGAATGAGGTGTTAAAGGACTTCACAGGTAGGTTTGTGGTGGTATACTTAGATGACATACTCATCTATAGCAGAACCAAAGAGGAGCACCTAGAACATCTGAGGTTAGTCCTAGAGAGGTTGCATGAAGAGAAGTTGGAAATCAACTTAGAGAAGTGTGACTTTTTGAAGAAAGAGCTGGTCTACTTGGGATTTGTGGTGTCTAAGGGAACCTTGAAGATGGATCGAAGCAAAGTGGAGGCAATCTTGAATTGGCCTGCCCCTAGAACAGGGACTGAAGTTAGGGGTTTTCATGGTTTAGCCCAATTCTATAGAAAGTTTGTGAGGAATTTTAGTGGCATATGTGCACCAGTACTTGACACCATAAAAGGATGCCTAAAAACCAAATTCAAGTGGACTGAACAGGCTGATAGAGCATTCCAATTATTGAAGCAAGAAGTAGCCACAAAACCCATCCTACTCTTACGTACTTTTGACAAGCTATTTACATTGGAATGTGATTCAAGTGGCATTGTAGTAGGGGGTGTTTTGAGTCAAGAAGGAAGGCCTATGGCATTCTTCAGTGAGAAGCTTAATGAGGCCAAGAAGAAGTACTCAGTCTATGACCTAGAGTTGTATGCACTAGTTCAGTCTCTCAAGAAGTGGAGGCATTATTTACTCCCAAAGGAATTTGTGGTGTTCACAGATAACTAGGCTTTGAGTTACATTAACACTCAAGAGAATCTTAGCAATAGACATTTAAAATGGATGGAATACCTCCAATCCTTCACCTTCACCATCAAGCATAAAAAGGGGCAATTCAACAAGGTGGCAGATGCTTTAAGCAGGAAGTTGTTGACTGTTCAAGAGTTACAATTGTAGAGCATAGGAATAGAAGGTTTCAAGGACCTCTATGAAGTAGATGAAGACTTCTCATTAGCCTACAAGGTTTTCAAGGAGTTTGAGAATCATTTTCATGGTGAGTATGCAGATTACACTCTCCAAAATGGTCTCTTGTTCAAAGGTAATCAGTTATGTGTGCCTAGAGGATTCATGAGAGAAAACCTCATCCAAGAAAAACACAATGGTAGTCTAAGTGGACACTTTGGAGTCAACAAAACTTTGGATGTAGTACAAAGGTACTATTATTGGCCCAAGCTGCCAAGAGATGTGAGAAAGTATGTGGAGAAATGTGGTGTGTGTCAAAGGGCAAAAGGAGGATCAAGTAATGTAGGCCTCTATCAACCATTACCGGTCCCAAATAGGCCTTGGGAATGTGTGAGCATCGACTTTGTAGTAGAACTCCCCAAGACAAAGACAGGTATGGATAGCATCTATGTGGTAGTAGACAAGTTTTCTAAGATGAGCCATTTCATCCCATGTAAAACTACTCTATGTTGCACATCTCTTATTTAAGGAGATTGTAAGGATTCATGGACTTCCACTAAGTATTGTTTCAAATAGGGACAGCAAGTTCATGGGCCATTTTTGGCAAACCTTATGGAAAAGATTGGGGACCAATTTATCATTTAGCTCGACTTACCATCCAGAAACTGATGGTCAAACTGAATTCATTAATAGGGTGTTAGGCAACTTGTTGAGGTGTCTAACCAAGGAGTATGGGCAGACATGGGATCTAGTCATTCCCCAAGCAGAGTATGCCTATAATGATAGTGTAAATAGGACCACTGGAAGGAGTCCTTTTGAGGTTGTCTATGGTAGACATCCAAGGGGAGTGTGTAAACTCAAGGAACTTGGTTCCATGGAGATGAAGATTGGCCAAGTAGAGGAATTCACTCAAACCATCAAGGAAGTCCAAGAATAGGTCAAGAAAGCCATCCTAGAGTCTACTAAAAAGCTAAAAGCAAAAGTGGACGAAAGAAGGAGAGAGGTTCAGTTCAAAGTGGGTGACTATGTGATGGTCCATCTGAGCAAAGCTAGAATGCAAAGTGGCAAGCCTTCTAAACTACAAATGAAGAGGGTAGGACCTTGTAGAATTCTATCCAAATATGGTGAGAACGCCTACAAGTTTGATCTTCCTTCAGATTTGGCTATATCACTAGTCTTCAATATTGTTGACCTGATACTATACAAGGGTGAAATAGCAGGACAAATTGAGAATCAAGCCAAGGTTCTACAAGACTTGGATGTGAATGCTTTACCTCAAATGAAGTAGCCCATAGCAGAGGAGATCTTGGAGTCAAGGGTGAAAAAGTCTACTAGACACTAGGTCTATATGGAACACTTGGTGAAGTGGGCAGGTCAACCTGAGTGTGAAGCCACTTGGGTTGAAGAGGGCAAGTTCAAGAAACTTGGTATTCACTCAGCTCTCATTTCTCCCTCAGTTGCTTAAATTTTGTGTAGAGGGGGAGTATGGTGCAGGAGCACCCTTCTAAGGTCTTCCTCCTTTTGGTTTTTGTTGGTGTTTTGTTTCTTTAAGAAGCCATTGTAAATGTAATAAGAGTCATGAGCTCATTAGTCTTAATTAGGTCCTAATTTAGGTCCTAGGTTCTCATTTCCTATGGAGGAGAGGTTATGTGTTCCATTGATGATTTTGGGGTCCTTTTAGCATGGTGGTGCCCATAGGATAACCCAATGTCGGCCTAGGAGTTAACAAAAGCAACTTTGGAAAAGTTGCTCAAAAGTTGCAAAAAGTTGCATGACAACTTTTCAAAGTTGTCAAGCAACTTTTCCACCTAATAGGTCAAAAACCTTAGCTTAGCATGGACAACCCTAATTTTGGCACACAGACCAATGAAAGCATACTATATATGGTTTCAAACCCTAAAATGATGGGTTGGATTTCAGATTGTATGGCCAAGTGAAAAGACCTTGACTGTGACTGGGTTTTTGTTGCTAGTCGGCACAAATGAAGCATTAACAGGTTGATAATGGATTGTTTTATGAACTAAATGTTGTTGTGAATCTTGCATTGTATTTATAATTTAATTTTGAGCACTTAGGGTAGGTTCTTGTGCAGGTTTTTGTGTGTTTGTAATTATTTTTGTGAAGTACTCTATCACTGTCCAGTTTTTGACTGTTTTGTGAAATGGAATGATAACTCCTATCCCCATTGTGGAATCACCATGAAACCATGGGGAATAGGAGTACAGACCATGTACATTACTTCAAAGCAAGAAAGGCCCTTGAAGATGAAGGGAAGTCTTTCAAAGCCCCACTCCTAGGTGAGACTAGACTGTGTCCGGCTAGGAAGGGTTGAAGTTGCAGAGGTCCATGAGAGTAAGGTAAGACAAGGAGGGAGGCACCCTTTGGAGGAAGTGTAGAGGTATGTATGAAGCACCATTGGTAAGAAGGAGGAGCTTCCACCAATCTAGATAGGGTGGCAAATTCAATAAACCATCACTGTGACCCAGACAGGCCTTAAAACCCTTATAAAAAACCCTCAAAAACCCCAAAATTCACCTAGAGTAGTGTACAGACACTTGGAGGCCCAAAACCATAAAAATATTTAAGCCCTTGCCAAATGATTAGCAGTCCTTATGGGAAGTTTCACAAGTATGTGCATCATTTGCAAGAGGGAGCCCTAAAAGTCCGGATTGGAGGCCTAATTGGGTACATTCCTTGTAGCCCTATTTTGTAGGAAAAAAGAAAAATAGTGAGATCGGTAAGGAGTTGGAAGGTTAAAACCTCTTGGGGGAACATGAATGGATGGATAAAGATGTCAGAGACCTGTCCTAACCTTGCTAGGACCTAAGAAGGTGAAGAAGGAGCTAAACCCTTATTAGCCTATGTGAGGGTTTTTGGTGCTTGTGAGTAGATGTGACTTAGGGAGGAAAATCACAGATTGTTGGTGGGTGGATTGGGCAAGGTTAGGGGATTCCACAAGAAAGGGAAGTCCTAGAGACCCTAGGGTGTGGTAGAAACACCTGGTGATCCAAGGAGAGGATCAAGGAGCATAGACTAGGCTAGTCTATCCCATACCCATTCCCATCACTCCCGTAACCATATGATTGAAAATATGCAGCACTAAGAACAACTTGCCCAACCAGCTCTCCACCTCTATAGGAGACAAAAAAAGATAGCAAGAAGACTAACATCAACATCCTTACAACCAAGAGGAAGGGAACCAAAAACCCTCCAACAACACTTCCAAGCATCACTAAAATCATCAAACTCAACCTCTATAGGATCTATGTCAACTCTAGCCACATCCATCTCCCCCTGTATAGAAGTTAGGAACACCTCTATAGAAAACACCAAAGTAACCCAATGATGCAGAAAGTGAAACACCAAAGCCTAGAAAATAGAGGTGGATTTGGATTGTTAATATGCAAATCAAAACATAAAAACATATGAAACCATAAAGTATAAATCAAATCACATAAAACATGAAGACAAATGCTTATACCTTATAACCTTTACCTTCTCCCTCAGATGGAGCTTGGATGAAGTCAAAGTGCACCCACATGCCTCCAATGTGATGTCTATTTGCTCCTAGATTGCTTGATGTGGTTGGCTCTCCAACATTGCGCACAAATGGATAAAATGGATTTTGAGGGATGAGATGGATAATATGACTAAGTATGGATGAAGGATAATTTTGGCATGGTGAGGATGCAAATATGATTTTTCTAGGCACAAAATAACAGCATGAACTTGATAATATTGGAGATGAAATGTGAGGGGATGGAATCCTCAATTTATAGGGAGAGAAGTGAAAAAATGAAGGGCTAGGATTGACCCAAGATGGAGAGTCAGGATTTCTTGTGAGCTCACACAAGACCCAAGAGGAGATGTGGAGACCAAGAGATATGCCTTAAAGGCATTTCTTATCTCCACACTCCTCAAGGTACATTGGGAAGATTTCCTAATGTTCCTTGAGAAGAGCAAGGGATGGGACGTTTCTTGAGGAATGGAGAGGAAGAATTAAAATTTCTTCAAAAAGGGATGATCATGGGGATTGGAGGAATAAGAAGGAATTAAAAATTCCTTGGAAGATGAGATGCCTAGAGGAATGTGAGATTTTGAAAATCTCACATTCACCTAGGAAAAGGGCATTTAAGGAGAGTGGTTGGATGGAAGGGACAAGGAGTTGACTTTATGGCTAATCATGGTGATTAGTCACTAGCAACTCATTAGGAGGGGGATTAGAAGAAAGGTTAGGTGGGATTACGATAGATGAGATTTGTAGGAGGGTTTGAGTAGGACAGAGAATGAGTGGAGGGAATTAAAAATTAGAAGAATAATACTAAGTGAGCTTAGGGAGTTTCTAGAAGAATTTATTAGGTTAATGATGGATTAGGAAAAGATGATTTGTAGAAATCACTTAGGTTAACTAATCAATTTAAATTAATTATTTAAGAGGAGGATTTTGAGAAGATTTAATATTGAAGATTTTTAGAAGGATAAAAGGGAGTTGATTTATTAAATAAATCAATCACAGACTATAGTGAAAATATTAATTATAATTATTTAATATTGAAGAGAATTTAAATTGGCATAATTAAGGAATTAAAAATAATTAAAATAATTATTTTTAGGTGTCTACATTTTGCCCCTCTTTTACACAGCAACAAATTTGGCAATATGTAGAAGATAGAAGAAGAAGAAATGGATGCCCCAGCATAAAGCGTGGGAGGCGTATGCCCCCTTGAGAATTTTTGTCAAAAGAAAATAGATGAAAAAAATTCTTGAAAATAAAGAAAGAAGAATTTTAGTAGAGGAGATAAGTGAGGAAGAAATATGAAGTAGATGCAGAAAATCTGGAAGAAAGAATAGAAGATGTGAGACCGCGGAGGGAAGGGGCCCTCGCGGGGGCCCATATAAGTCACAAAGGGCCCAATGGGGAGTCATTGTTACACACAAGCCTTGGAGCCACTCAAAGCGTACAAGAAGAGAAAGAGAGATGGACCGCATTCCTACCTGTGATCATCACACCAAGAGGATCTGATGGTTCGATGGACCCACCAGCTATGAACCACCAGTATGTAGGACCATCCCCTCTTTTGAAATTTTTAGTTAAGGGTAGAATTAGGGCTAAGTTTAGGGCATAGAATTGGCAAGGCACACACCCTGATCATTGTTTCAGCGTGCATGCCCCTGGTTTAGCACGAGCGCTAGTGAATAGCGTGGGCACTTGCTGGGAGGGGGTGGGTAGAAGAGGATTTTATGGGGGATGGGGGTTGATTAGCGCAATTGCTCACACTTTGGTGTGGGTGCTTGTGCCTCGATGTAGGAGATCGTGCCTTGACGCGAGCGCTCGAGAGTTTACGCAGGCACTCATGCTGGTGCGCACGCGCTCGCATTGATGGATGTTGGGAGGATGGTTGGGGAGATTATATTTATCTCTTAGCGTGAGTGCCACAGTTTTGGTGCAAGCGCTGGATAAATCAGCGTGAGTGCTCAGGAGGGGGGAGTTGAGGCTTAGGTTTAGAGTTTTTGGGATAGTGTGAGGGTATGGCTGGTTCTAGAGGGTAGAAGAGGACTTGTGGACATGGAAGTAATGATTTGATTTGTTGTATGCAGGCGGAGATGGGGTCGTTGGCTTTGATAGAACATTGGCCTACTACGATGAGCTTATATCGGGAGTTGAACCATGATGAGATGGAGGTGCCACTATTGGATTACATTATGTGGGCAGGTGACCGAGGATACGGGTGCATACTGCGTTGATGACTGCTTTAGTGGAGAGGTGGGATAGTAGGTATAACACCTTTCATCTTCCTACTGGGGAGGCGACAGTGACCCTTTTGGATGTATGGAGGATCTTGAAGATCCCCATTCATGGTGTTATCCTAGAGTATTAGTTGGATGCAGTGGATTTCTACCTTCAGGAGGTTTGTGAGTATGAGACCCCACCGATGCTGGACAGGAGCAAGATGCACTTGGGTAGGGCGATGGGCATTTGGTGGATTCCTCGGTTGGTACTGATGATTTGTGGATTTTTGAGCAGGTGGATTATACCTGATTTAGGCAGGCTTGGATTTCCTATTGGATGGAGCAAGTTCCTTTATTTCATGATCCATGATGGTGTGCAGTATGCATGGGGAGCAATGATGCTAGCTCAGTTATACCATGATATGTATCTGGTGGTATATAGGGAGTATGCTAGTTTATCTGCAGGAGTGACACTTCTTCATATCTAGGCTTGGGAGCATATTGCAGTTACTCAGCCACTAGGGGTACAAGACAAGTGGGCTCGATAGCCATATGTGGATAGATATATGGGGATGTTGCATTATACACAAATAGGGTATGTATGGTTTTGGCACAGGATTCTAGATGAGCTTATGCAGTTTACATGGCGGCCATTTTTGGGTTGTGAGAGATGGAGGGGTGACTGGCAGCTGCATTGGGCTGGGGTAGAGATGTGGATGTTTGGCAGGTTAGTGTATATTATGGAGTATTATACATCATTTAGAGTGGCCAGATAACTCAAGGAGGTTCAGGATATTGTTGGGGATATCCCAGTGCATACTTGGATTACATGGGAGGTGAGGTATTGGGGTTCGATGGCAAGTCCCTTGGAGGGCAGGACCAATTTTTAGATAGCATCTCATTTGGTCTAGGATGAGCGGATGGGAGCAGGTGAGGATCCAGGTATGACGGGCGGATATAGAAGTTGGTGGGAGGGGAACTTTCCAGTATGCCTTACCATTTCTAGGGTTTTGGAGGAGGAGGAGTTGTAGCCGGTGGTAGATTAGGTGGTCGATGGTGAGGATGATGGCCTAGGGGAGAGAGTTGTGATTGGTGTAGGGCGTGGTGCGGGAAGACAACAAAGGAGAGTCCAGGTGGTGTGGAGGAGGGATTCGAAGGAGGGAGAGGGAGAGGGAGAGGGAGAGGATGCACCAATAGGAGAGGCCGCAGAGGCCATGGTTGGCAAGGGAGAGGGGGTTGTACCTATGGATTCTCTTGAGGCATAGGTGGAGGAGAGGTGAGGGTTATCATAGGCTGACTTTGACAGAGTACAGTAGGAGTGAGATACTACTCGGGCAAGGCTCCATTCTCTTGAGGATGAGCTACATATAGAGATGGCTGGGAGGGAGAGTATGGGAACAGAGGTGGAGCGGCTGATGTAGGAGATATTAGATTTGACAGATAGCCTCCATACTACGAGGACATGGGTAAATGCCTTAAGGCAGGAGAGGGAGGATTCGGAGAGGATGCTAGAGGAGGCCCAAAAAGGAACAACTATAGTGGGCCTTCAGGATGTTATTCGTCGGTAGGATTCTGAGCTAGAGGGGATCTAGGCCAGAGTATAAAGGGCAAAGGCAGATGTGACACGATTGCGGGGGGAGAGGGATGCAGTCCGCCAGGTGTTGGTTCCTGCAGGGCTTGGGCAGATTTATGCTAATATTATGCAGTAGCGGGATAGGACGGAGAGGGTAGCTCGAGAGGCCAAGTATTATAGGGTTCTATATCACGGAGTAGTACCTGCAGCACAACGAGTGGCCTCATACACTGAAAGTGTGTGATTTCATAGGACCTAGAGTCAGCGGTTGTTACAGAGTCAACAGACAGGTGGATTGGTGGGTTTTTGGCCACCAAGAGGAGGGGAGGTAGGAGTCTCAAGTGTAGGAGGTACAACGGAGGGGGGTGGGGAGAAAGGAGGGGAGAGTTAGCTCCATTTTTGGCCTGTGTATCATATTTTGACCCTTTAGGGAAATCATTGTATTATGACAGACATATTCATCTCTTTATACATATATATGATTTTGTGATGATGGATGATGTGTGTACTTTTTATTATGATGGATTCTCTTTATTTTTCTTGTGATGTGATGTATGGATGCAATTATGGATATGTTGTGCTGACCTATTTGTGATGTAGTGTGGATGCTTATATATGTATGCCTATGATATGTTGTTGACATGTTTTTGGATGTAGGATGAGTGATTATGTTTTTTGATGTGTATATATGTAGATATATGATGGATATGTAGATGTAAAATTTTTTATGATGCAATCTATATGAGGAATGAATGTAATGTTATGTGGATGAATTAATGTCATTTATTTATAAATGATGCATGTGATGAAATCTAAGTGCAACCTATGTGATAAATGTTTGTGAAAGAATGACAATCTAAATGAGTAGTGTAAGGAAATGACTAGGTAATGCAATCTATATGAATAATATGACCTACATGGATAAAGTGAATGAATAATTCAAAGAGGGAATATGCCAATAACACAATGATCTTAGCTAGAAAGTAGAATAATATGGAATAGACGGGGAATGGAGGAAATTGAGGACTCCATGGGGTTATTAGATTAGGACTTTATGGAATGGTGGTGAGAGTTGTGCACAAAAAAATGTGGAGAGCGAACTTAGTTTGATATTGCCTCGAGTGATTTGCACCAATGATTATAGGAATCAGGATGCCATGAGAAACCCAAGGCGTGGGCTGAGTCATAGTCAAATGGGAATTCATTACACACATCTATGTAAGTGTTGAGAAACACTAATACAAAGTTGTGGGTACGTGCAAGGAAACCCTCAAACACATCGATACCTCTTGTACATGAGAGGGTAAGTGTTGATAAACACTAGTACGAGGTCACAAATTTATACAAGAGAGATCCAAAATATGCCATGCTATGAAAATATGCCCTAGTATGCACCTATTGTAAACATACCTGGATATTGAAAATCCGAGCAGTTGTGAATAGATACAGTCATAGGGTAAAAGATGCAAGTCTAAAATGTGAAATCCAAGAAATCAAAACAAGTCATTCACTCATGACCAACTAACACCTCTTGCCAAGAGTAGGATTAGGATGGAGGATTAAGTTGCCATGCAAGGAAAAGATTCATCCATAGGGAAAAGGATAAATGTTGTGAACTTTTTGGATTGGGAAATTGATCATATGGCCTTGAAGATCAACCTGTGGACTTAAGATTGTTTGGAAGACTTCATGAAGCTCACACAAAGGCACGCAAGCTCAGTTGATAGGATATTCCTTATTCATGATTTAGGCGAAGACACATCATCATACGCATGATTTATTCAAAGGTGGAAGGGAAGGAATGTTGCGATGGGTGGACTAGATAAGAGGTTGATTGTAGTATTGACCTGATAGACAATGGATCCGGTTTTATTTACCTTGGCGCCTGCATGGAGGTTTTCACCAAGGTACTTGTCCATAGCACCAAAAAGTAGTTTTCACTGATGGACGATTTTTTTTTTTTTTGTGTCACAAGGTGCCTATTTGCCAGGTTTTCACCAAAGTGACGATTTTTTAAAGATCTTTTTCTCATTTTCTAATGTATTTTTCTTTTTTCTTTTTTTTTTTTTGAGAAAAAACCCCATCAAGGATAGCACTAGGGTTCACAAGAAAAAAATAGAGATAACCAAACCCCTTCAAAATAGAAAACCCTAACCATTGAGGTTCATTAGAAACCCAAAACAACATACCCTCTCCTGAAAGATCAAGAAAAATAGAGGAGAAAAAGGAGAGAAGAGAGGGAAAGAAACAACCAAATTTCTAGAGCAAAGGAAGAGAAGAAGTTGAAAACAAGAAAGATGCCTTCAAATAATTAGACATGAAGATCTCCCAATCCAAGAAAAAAAATACTTCTACTTGACCCCTCAAAACTAGGAGGAAACCTTCCAAAGAGAAACCCACAGGCCCAAAAGAACCAGTAAAATAGATTAGCCCATCTCACAAGACACCAAACGAACAGAAAAAAACCCCAAGTGAAACAAAAGTGCCACACAGAGGGAGATGCTTGAGGCCCATCAGGAGGAAACACATTAGGTTAGAAATCACTAGACTGAGTTGACAAAACAAGATGCCATAGAGAGCATGCCCAACAAATAACCAAAGTAGGATATCCAAATAGAGGAGTAGGAAAAGTCACCCAAAAGCCAAAGAGACTCAGCCATGAACCACCAAAAAACCCTCTAGATCAAATGTCTCAACAACCTGGCCAAGGAAGAGGAGCCAAATAGATCAAAAGCCAAAACCTCTGAAGATAAATCCCCTAACTTGTCACCGAACTCCTCCATGAACACCACCAGAGCCCAAAGAACCAGTCTTTGCCTACGCCAATGTTTACCAAAAATAGCATGAATAGAGACCATGCCATGAAGATCAAGGACCACCGGAGCCAACGAGAAACATAGACAAACTGCCTCCCCATCTGGGTCATCATCTCCCTCATCCCCTGTTGCTTCATCTAAAACCCTAGCCACCCCTTCTCTAGTGCACACTCGCCCATCGTTTCAAATCTTCTTTCCCACCAATATATAATGTTAATTATATTATCAAGAAAAAAAATTATATTTTATTTTAAAAATTCAAAATAATAAAAATGCATTAGAGAATAAATTCTATGTCAAAGTATACTTATCAGTGCATTCAAGTTTTAAGAATTACTTAAAAACATTTTTAATCAAAATGATGAAACAATAATTTCATGCACTAAAGTTTCATGTTCACAAAAATTGAAAGAAAATAAATAAATTTAGTATTTAAAGAGTGATGTCCCATTTAACTTTATTTTTTAACATTTTATCAACAACTAAATTTTAGTGTCAATTTTACAAAAAAAATATTATATTCAATTTTATTTTTAGTTTCTATAAAAACGTACAAACATAAAATACACTTAAAAATCTACATTTCATTGGTTTACATCATTTCAAAATTTAAAACATATATGTTAATTTTTAGTGATTCAAGTTAAAAGATTGAATTAATTATGGTTGTTTCCTTCATAAAATTGTGACACAACATTATAATTTTACCCATAAATATAATTGTCACGGGTTGGCCACAAGTTTATTCTAGAATAGATAGAGGTGATCAATGGTGTGTGACCAAAAAACAGAACCTAATGTACTATTCTATAAAGAGAAAAATAAATAAGGAAAAAGACGATATAAAGTAAAAATATATAATATATAAATTTTGCAACATTGCGATCCTCTCTATTCTTCTCACTTATCTCACACTACAATCATCGCTATTCTCCTTCATTTTGTCACTCTTTAAATAATTTTAAACAAATATTAAAATATTACCGAATTGTAAGACTTCTTATGAATAACGAGGAATGTAGTTAGATGTTTACATAAATACACCAACCATATAGGGAAGACAATATATTTGAAAAGGGAGAATATTTACAAAATCTCTAGTTGGCAATAGGTTGTTAGGAGTAAGTACAAGTAGGTATGAATAGATATTGAAAAACTACCCCTTGATCTCGACTACTCAAACATCACTAGTGTAATTTATATGGATAAAATTACTTGCTTTCTACATGACATGCTGCTTTTGTAGAACAATATGTTTATTAGAAGGTGATATGATTCTTGAGGTGTCACCTATGTGATGTCTTCATAGTTTCTAGGTTTTAGGTGTATTAAAATTTGGCATTTCAATGATGCTTTAAGAAATATGTCTAGCACCTAAAGAATCTATGAATATTGTAATTATTTTGTGAAAAGAATGGTTGGTTAACACCACATTTTCATTTTGTGAATCCATGAAATTTCAAGGTATCACCAATACAACACAATTTTCAATATTTCCATTTTTTGCTTCTCCAACAAAAAAAAGATGTTTAATTTCCAAATTTATTCTTTCAACTATCACAACAACTTATTAGACAAGAGTGAAAGATAAGAGTTGGGATTTCCACTACTCTAAAAAAAATCTTCAAATTTTAACTGTTTATGGTGAAAATGGATAACAATAATAATCAAGATTGAAAGGCTAAATGAATTCAACCACCAAACCCTAGCCTAACAACAACAAAGATCCACCATAACATATGAAGATTACCTAAGACAATGCAAATCAAATGAAATCACAAAGATTATACCATCACATGTCCAATAGGGTTTTGATCTCCATTCTTCCTATCTCCATTGATCTTGCTTGATATATTTGCTCTCAGATTTTATGTGCACAAGAGCTCAACAAAGAACGGAATGTGGTTGCAAGTAGGATCGTAGTGTAGTCCAGTCCTTAAGATCAGTGATTAGGGTTTGATAATGAAGGAAACATCTCCTTAAATAGAAGACACTATAAGAAATGGAGGGATAAGATTAAGAGGTGTAAAAAAGGAGGTCGACTAGGATTAGAGGGTAGGTAGAAGAAATAATAAAATTATGAAAGAGGTAGGTGGTGTAGGAATTAAGAGATGAATGACATGTGTCATGTGTAGAAAAAGCTAATGAATTAATTAAATAAATAGAGATTTATTTAATTAATAGAAGAAGTAGGATAATTAAATAAATAAGAATATTTATTTAATTTAGGAAAAGGGTAATTTAAATAAATGTATTTATTTAAATGAGAAATAAGGCTAGAAGAGGATAAATGAATTAATTAAATAAATAAAGATTTATTTAATTAATAGAAGAATTAGGCTTAGATAATTAAATAAATAAAATATTTATTTAATTAGACATGACAATTTTGGGTGTTTACATTTTGCCCCTCTTTGAGACAATGTGACTTGTCACGTTGTTTCAAAGAAGATAAGATGAACTGATACAGAGTTGCCCCAGAATGGGAATGATATGCCCCCTCGAGAGATTGGATGAAAATGTCTAAAAAGATTGCAGACAATCTCTTGATAAGAAAGACAAGATAGAATGGATTGATCGGATAAAGTGACAAAGTCACGAGATAACGAAGACTAACTCGAGAAATGAGGGCTAGGGCTAGGGTAGGCTATAAGATAGACCACGGGTGAGAATACATCCTCATTGTCATCTACACCTTCACGATATCAAAGTGCAGAGCGAGAAAAGAGCAGTAGCGGTCAGCAGTGATGGCTTTCGTGCATAGATTCGACCGTGTTCGTCGATTTCAGAAGCCAGCAGAGGCAGGAGAGCCGGTAAGTACCACCAAACCTCCTCGTACTTTGATGCATTTATTGTTGTCATTAATGCATGCTAGGTAGAGTATAAGCTGCTGAGAGGATACACTCAAGCAAGTCCTCTAGGGAAGACTAGAATAGATCAAGGCACTTTGTGATGAACAGTGAGTACCAAGATAGAGTACTTTGTGATGAACAAGGAGTACCAAAATATGAGCAGCACTTTGTGATGAACAGTGAGTGCAAATGTGAGGAGCACTTTGTGATGAATAGGGAGTGCAAAACATGTAGTACTTTGTGATGAATAGGGAGTACCACTAGGATAGAAGTAGCACTTTGTGATGAACAGTGAGTGTCACTAGGATTGAGATGATTGATTTTCTTGACTGCAAGAGTATTTGCCTATGTTGGAGTCATGGGAGAGATTCCCATCAACACAGAGGTTGCGACTTGAGTTATCATTTGAGGACAGAGCTACCATCGAGGAGATGGGGTTGAGACATGTGCTGTATGTGCCTGAGTTTCGGGCAAACATGGGTTTGCTGACTGCACTGGCCGAGAGATGGCACTCAGAGACGTGCACATTCCATTTGCCAATGGGTGAGATGACTGTCACCCTGGAGGATGTTTACAGGATTCTGCGGGTTTCGATCGATGGAGATTTGATCCCCTATGATCATGATGGAGATCGGGAGGCGTTGAGATGGGTATTTCAAGACCTTGGATTGGAGATGAGGGAAAGACATGTGGCATGGGACACCATGACAACCACAGGGTTAGCATTGCTGATAGTGATCGGAGGAGCTATCAATGGGTTCCTGTGTCCAGACAGGGTGACACGGGGGTTGGCTGTGGGTTGGGGGGGAGCACTGGAGACACTGGTGATGTAGCACACTAGATATGCCTAGGGACCATGTGTGTTGGCCCATTTATATTACAAGCTTCACCAGCTTGTTTATCATGGGTCAGTGGGATTGGGCTGCGGGGTGACACTGCTGCAAGTGTGGGCTTACGAGCATCTGCCAGTGACGAGGCCGATACACTTCAGAGGCAAGGGGCATGGACGCAGTTTTGTGCATCTGTATGATATGATCACCTCACAACCATGGATTGGCAGGTTGGAGCATTGGCGACGAGTGCTAAATGATATCGATGTGGTCATATGGAGACCATATCTAGGCTGCGAGGAGTGGGAGGATGATGCAGTGGAGCTGTCGTACACCTTCCGGAGTAGGTACCTAATTGGGCGGATGCACTATGTGCTAGAGAGGCAGCTTGTGGATAGGGTTTGTAGGCAGTATGGCAGGATCTAGAGGATGCCACGGGGCTCGAGCATGTATGCCTGTACAGTGAGAGATCAGGCGCAGTTTGGGCCATTACTGTCATATGATCAGGTAGTCACATAGCTGGCAGAGATGGTGCCCCTACCCTGGGACATGTGGCCTGAGATTGAGGATGTCGGGATGGATGTTGAGTACTTAGCATATTGGGCAGAGCATCCATTCCCCTAATTGACAGATCTAGGAGAGGCATTGGAGGGAGATGGTGGTGGTGAGGATGATGATGGAGGTGATGGGGGCCGAGGCTGACGGAGGAGGAGAGGAGTAGTGGGAGAGAGGCGAGTTGCACCTCAGAGGGAGGGTGGAGAGGAGAGGCGGGCTCTGGTGGTGAGGGGTCGCGGTGGATTGCCTCTACAGGTACCAGCAGTACAGGGTCCCCGACAGGTACAGAGATAGGGACAGGTGCTAGTATAGGCACCAGGACAGGTACAGGTACAGGGGCAGGTACCTGCAGAGGGGGTTGACCCAGTGGAGGCTGAGCTACTGGATCTGAGAGAGACCTGCCAGGGTTAGGCCGATGAGATTCAGGAGCTGGAGAGGGAGAGGGATCATCTCAGGAGATAGCTCAGAGATACTAAGCGGGAGAGAGATCAGGCGATTCAGCGCTACACAGAGGCTGAGACAGCACTAAGGGCAGGGAGATAGGCAGCCGAGGATACTGGGGCAGGATATGCGTATGTCCTGCGGGCCGGAGAGGAGATAGCCTACTGGAGGGACCTCTACTATGGTGCAATGCCAGCATATCAGTGGGCGAGGAGCTTCCATAGACCGTCGCGTACAGTGACAACTACGGGAGGGAGTCGGAGGAGGCAGGCATCTAGTGGTGGGGTCATGGGTCCTCCACCACCACCAACACCAGATAGAGGGGACAGGTAGGATGATCCTGGGGTGGGTCTTTCAAGGGCTCAGATTCCATCGAGGCCAGCTGGCTCCGAGGGAGGGAGTTCATCATAGCCTTAGAGGGCTCCCATTGTATCAGTTTTGTACTATTTTTGTATTGTAGACACCTGCGGGTGATTTTGTAGCCATATGATTTTTTAACATCATTGTATCATGACACTTTTGATTATATATATGAGATGATTCATATTTTGCGGCAGCTATATGCATACATACCTATGTGATGAGATATTCTTATGTGATGCTTATGATATGGATGCAAATATGTATATAATGAAATGTTTTTGTACCTTTATGTTTTGAATATGTTATGTATGCTACAAATGTGAATGTATGTAATGTAAAATGAATATGATTATGCAAATGTAAAACGTGCTAACAGGTGTTGTATGCAGGATGTGATACAGTTGTGATATCTATATGTATGTATGAAATGCTTATATGTGGTAATGCAGGTGCAACTACATGAGATGCAAATGTTTTCGGTGTGTCATTATACTCAGTCATGTGATAGCAGGCTACGCGGACTCAAGAAGAACGATGGAAGTCAATCAAGAAAGGGGGATGGAAGACAGAAGATATGAATGTGAAAGAGCTTCTTGTGCGTTATCATCATTGAGCTTTATTATGGCAAGTAGGTTATGACAATCGAGGCATATGTTCGACCCAAAAAGTCATTGTACCTGTTTGCATGGAGATAAGACAGTCACAAACAAGGAATGCCTCAGTTCATACTAGACTCATAGTGTCCTCATATCCTTGGACAAGTAATAGCATTACTAAGAGACAATCCATAGACAGAAAATACAAATAGGTGACGATACCCCATCCTCGCCTTTCTAGTCAAAGACATCCTGGAGATAGAATCTCTAGTCAAAGACATCCCGAAAAAGCTAAAAGACATGTCACCAAAAGATAAAATCAAAAGAAAACTAAGACTCGACACCAACATCCACTAAAGTCCTCAAGTTTAGTGTCTCTTGTCACTTGTATAAGTCTTATTTGATTGTGGTCACAATGTTTACCTTCACAAAAAGGATAGATAGCACTGAACCATATGTTGTCTGAGTTTATTGAAAGATTTCATTTTTTTGAAGCCCATTGTTGCTGCTGTCTCATCTGAAACTGACTGAATCCATGAAACTGATACTTTATTGCGGAGAAGATGGAACTTTATTGCGGATCTGTGATGCAAATGTTGCTTTATTGCGGATCTGTGATGCAAATGTTGCTTTATTGCAGATCTGTGATGCAAATGTTGCTTTATTGCGGATTGTGCACGGATAGACTAAAGAAAGCTGGAAGAAACTGTACTCCTCGAAATATGTGATGCTCTCAGTTCCACACCCATCACTAGACGTAGGATTTGTCATAGCCACAGATAGGATCTGATTTATTATGGATGGAAAAGGAGGTTTATTATGAATGGCTAACCAATCTTGGGTAGATCAATAACAAGCCATGATGGGAATGGGTAAGTTTATTATGGATGAATTGGTCGTGAGTGTGTGCAAAGTGAAAGGATGAAATGGAATCCTGAAGGAGGGAGGAGCAATGTCTCTACCCATGGTGCTGGTGACCCAGTTTTCACCATGGTACTTGCCCAGGGCGCCACCAAAGTGGTTTTCACCATTGGACGAATTTATTTCTCTTTACACTTTTGATTTTTCAATGTTTTTTTTTTTTTTTTTTTTCGTATTTTTGAATTTTTTTGATTTTTTTGTATTTTTTGAATTAGGATACTCTGAAGAGCTATGTGTAGAACCTGCAAAGGTGCATGCTGTTGATAGGATCCTCCAAAGGTTCACCTTTTGTAGTTGAGAGCTGATATGCCCCAGATCCATATGCTGCTATAATGATGTAAGGACCAAGCCAATTTGGTTCGAACTTGCCCTTCTCTTTGTCTTGCTGATTTTTAGGATTTTCTCTAAGAACTAAGTCACCTACCTCAAATGTGCGAGGCTTGACTTTATGATTGTAGTTGCATTGTTCCTTGACTGAATGATGTGTAGCTTGATTAAATGTCTTCCTCGATGAAGGAACTGAGATAGAATTACTAGTGTGTGGACTACACAAGCCCGTATGTGTGTCACCTGAAGAAGTTCGGGCATCCCTGATAACAAAGTCCTTCAAGGAAGCTCCATTAAAGGTCCATGATGTATCACCAGAAGGGAAAGGATGTGTGGAACAAGTGGATGATTGATGAAGGCTTATGATTGTGAAAAGAAGTGAAAGTAGGATGGCATGATGGAGACTTAGGATCAACAAGTATGCTTTTTGATTTAAAATTGTAGAACTTTTGCCCCCAGTTATTTTGATATTAGGGGAGATCAACTCTTGCTCTTTTTCTTTCATTGGATTTTTATCCTTAACCTTGATTTTTGTAGAGTCCAATAGCTTTTGATTTTGATTTGGACTAAAGGACTTTTCTATATTATTGACTTTTAGATTTTTCTTTTCAAAGCTTGATTTTTGATCCCCAATGAGTAAGGGCTTTTGTAATTCTTGTTGATCCAAGTTTGGGAGAGGAATGGAAATGGAATGAGTGGATGAAATGGTAAGGCTATGTGAGTTCTCAAGAGGGCTGACAATACGCTCAATAGATTCTTTGTTGGAACCACTCTTAGGAGTATTGATATCAAGAGTTGCTTGCACCACTAGAGGAGATTTGTATTTGGACTTAGTAGCCACAACACTAGGTGGTTCACACCCAATTCCTTGGCATTGCAAATTGTTTGTAGGTTGTTCCTGTTGACAGAATACCTTAGGAGATAATGGGAGTTGGTCAACATGAAATATATACTCACCACATCCTAGGTCTTTAATCTTGAACTTTTCTTTTAGCTTTGCTTGTTTGGATGTAAAAGCTTTTAAGGATTCAGGATCCACATATGCCGATAAAGGAACAGCTTCACGATTGACTGGGATTGTTATTTTTGATTGAGGTTGCAGATTGTTGCAATATATGAATGGATTTGGATCCGCTTTGATGGTCACTTCAACTCCATTGTGTGGAAACTTGATACATCGATGATATGTAGATGGTACTACACTCATCTCATGAATCCAAGGACGTCCTAGCAATATATTATAAGTGAGGTCTAGATCTAGGACTTGACAAACCACATCCTTTGTAACTGGCCCAATTCTTAGAGGTAAGGTGATCGTGCCTTTGGATGAGTGCTCTTCATCATCATATGCCTTGAAGGTGATTTGATTTGTTGAATTCACAGCTTTATCAAAATATCCCAATTGTTTAATGGTTCTCAATGTACAAATGTTTAGACCTACTCCTCCATCTATCAGGACTCACTTTATTCTATGTTTGTGTATGAAGGCTTCAATGTGTAGTGGTGCATTATGTGGCTGACTTACGGAGGCGTCATCGGCTTCTGTGAATGTAAGGGAATGTGGAACGGAAAGGTATCCTACCATGGCTTGAAACTGGTCCACGTTCAGATCAGTGGGAATGGTAGTGTCTCTCAAGATTTTGTCGAGAATAGCTTTATGAGTAGGGGATATGTGTAAGAGCTCAAGGATGGAGATGAGTGCGGGTGTCTTCCCTAACTATTCTACAAGGTCGTACTCAGGTTTGGTTGATGAGGAAGCAGTGTTTTTGTTGGAGGCACCTTGCAAGGTAATTTTACCTCGACGGGTTGTAACATGACACTCAAAGGTAGGCTCGAAAGAAGATCCAACACCTCTTAGGACAATCTTGGGTCTTTGAGAAGAATTCTCAGGTTTTTTGTCCTTGATGATAATAGTAGAGACATAATTATCCATCGAGATGTGATTGATGGTTGAATCATAGTTGTAAGGTGCTCTAGTATAGTTGGCTTGATCATCTGTGGCTTTAGCTTTTCCCTTGTCATACTTTGGGAATGGTTCCTTAAACATCTCATGTTCTTGATTGGATGAGTGTCCCTCAATCTCAATGTCACCTCTATCAATGAGATCTTGCATGATGTTCTTCAGTCGATGACAATTTCCTGTCTTATGACCCTTGCTCTTATGAAATTCACAATACTCATCATCATTCCACCAATTTGGTTTGACCTTTGGTTCATATGGAGGAAAATCTGGAACTATGATTACCTTGTTTGCCACTAGCTTTTTGAAGACTGACTCAAGTGGTTCACCCAATGGGGTGTACTTCCTTCGTGATCTAGAAGTTGTTTGAGTATTCACTTGATTGTTTATAGAACTTGATCCCGAAAAGATTAATTTGGGTCGCACCGTATTAGCATCAACAACACCATCATTGACTGTGTTCTTGTTTTTATTCCAAAATCTTGGCTTGTCTTTTCCTTTAAAGTCATCTTTGTTCTCCTTGAATATCTTAATGACTCCTTGTTCGATTAGGACCTTTTCTGTTGCTTAGCCTTTTTCAATGATGTCCTTGAAGGTGGACAAACAAGCTTTCCTTAGATCATAGCCAATGTCTTTGTTAACGTTTTGTGTGAACATCTCTACCATTTGTTTTTGTGGAATTTCACAAGAGCATCTGCTGGCTAGATTTCTCCATCTTTGTAAAAATGATGCAAAAGACTCTCCCTCTTTTTGCTTGGTGTTGCATAAAGTAGTGACTAATATGTCTGTCTCTATATTGTAGGAGAAATGTTGGATAAATGCCTCTGCTAAGTCACCCCATGACTTAATTTCAGGTGGAAGTTGGGAGAACCATTCCATAGCTTGAACGCCTAAGCTTTGTGGGAATAATCTCATCAAATATGTTTCTTCTATTGCTACCTCAATGCAAGCTATGAAAAATTGTCTTATGTGTGCCTTAGGATCCCCTTTTCCTCTATACTTATCAAATTTAGGCATCACAAAGTGTGTAGGAAATGGAGGCATTGGAATGCTTTTGTCGAATGGATAAGGACATATGTCTCTCATTGTATATGTTGGCTTTGGTGTATTTATGTCCTCCACTTTCTTTTGTAAGTCCCTGATTTGTTGTTCCAAATTGCTCTTAGGTGGAGATCGACTTCTTGGACCATACCCCATGTTTGAGGCACCAATTTGAGGAGGAGCATTTTGCATATATGGATGATATTGATCATACACATGTTCATATGGAGGAGGTCTATAATGATGCTGTGTATATGGACCACTTGGTATAGATTCATGTTGAGGAACACCATATCTATTTTGTGCATGTATACCATACTCTACAGGCATGTCATGTTCTAATGTGTTGGCCCCAAATTTGACACGGGGTTTCCTTGTGTCCAAATTTTGAGCATGCCTTTGAATATCCAATTGCTTTGTTGGTTGATCCTTAGCATTTGTATGTGATTGAGCATATCTTTCTGCATAAGACTTCCATAATGGTCTGCGAAGGTGAGTATCATATGCTTGACCATGTGTATGTGGGACCTCTGGTTTTTGAAACAAAGATGATGGTGATTCAGGCACAAGATGTGATCCTCTATTTCCTCCACTATTAGGCCTCCTTTGATCCATGTTGGAGTGAGTTTGTTGCAAAGGTCGATTTTCCATTATTTGAGACATGTCAAAATCATGAGGTATCTTGGCTCCACTTTGTGCCATCATTTGTAAGAAGTATTGTCTATCCCTCCTCATTATTTCCTCAACCAACCGATTGAAGTGGGGATTCATAATGGATTCTTCCACATCTGCTGAATGTATTGAAAAGTTGTCCATATTGTCATTGTGTGTAGCATTGTTGTTTGTAGTGTCTGTGTTCTCAACATTTGGAATGTTTCTATAGACATCCATGTCAGGCAATGTAGTGTGATCAGTATTGAAAAATATATCGTTCTCATACTCATAAGAACTCATGTTTGCGGACTCTTGAGCCTCTTTAGTTTCTCTCCTAGATTTTTGAAGACGAGTTTCAACCATGTACTAGGTATTGACCAAGATGTGTGAGACTAGATGAAAATGTAAAAAGTATGGAAGACCAAGGGTTGGATGGAATGTAAATGAATCTGAAGTGTACTTGCAATGTCCAAAGTGTAAGACCAAGTATGTATGTAGTAGAGTAGGTGTGACTTCCAAAGAGAGGATAGTTTCTCTTGATGAGGTAAGATGACCTTGACCCTAAGTAAGACCAAATGAGACCCAAAGGTAAGAAACCTTGATGAGGGACCACTCAGCAAAGTGTTGTTGTATGTAATGTGTTGACAAAGTAAGATGTGGACAAGCAAGTGACCTTTTGACTCAAGTTTAGACAAATATAAATGCAAAATAAGATGTGAAGCAATGATGGACTATGTGAAACCCCAAGACATGTTGAATGCTAGATGAAACCTGGAGAAACAACCTAGGAAGCTCAAGAATTCCGAAACTGATTGCTCTTGTTTACTGGACCGTAAAATTTTTCCAATTTGTGAAGTTGTTGATTGTGACCAAATCTGAATGTTTGACTGTTTTTCATGACAAGAGGACACAATGTTGATGAGGACTCAATGTTTGCAAGTGTTTAGACTCTCCAAGAAAAGTGTGTTGTTTGATGTAAAAATGTTTTGCATACACTTGAAAACACAAAAGACACAATGTTTTGCTGTTTGGTTTTTGAATGTTTGAATGTTTTAAAATAAGTCAAGCACAATTCTTATGGCTGGCCAAGACAATATTTGTTGATCCGACATGGGGTTTTACCCCCGAGGCTACGCTATTCAGAGTGGATACTTAGATGCTTGACCTCACTGGCTCCACCCTCGGCACTCACTTCTTGGGTCAACCAAGCATCAGTCCCCATGGCGAACTTTGTATCTCTACTAAGAACCGTATGTGTGTGGGCCGCTACCAGAGGTCCGACCTCCTACCCCAACAACTAGAAGGATTTGGGCTTCTAAAACAAAAAGGTGCTAGTAAGGGCATCCGCTCGTGTGGCCATACATGTAGCACTTTCAGCTCTGTAAATACAGAAGGCTCCCAGCCGGTAGGGGTTACTCCCTACAAATGATCAAATAAATTTGATCAAACGGGTTTATGGGGAGACATGGTGTCAGTATGAACTAATCAGCACACGTTATTCATAGTTTTCACCATGAATACATTTGATTATAGTGGTTCGGAAGAGGTGGGTTTTCCTCGCTACCACTTGGGTCGTTCTCTTCTCACTAGTAGTCCTAATGACCACATGGGAAGACAGGCCCTCTAAAGATTAAACAAAAAGAGCCTATTGCTCAAGACACAAAAGACAATGATTCAATTTTAGTGCACCAATTGAAGTGTTTGCTAGTCTATGAAAACAAGGCACATAATAAAAATCAAAAATCCTTGCCAAGGACTTGCAACAAAGAGTTATTAGTAGTTTGGATTGTTTCAAATGATCACCCCTTCCTGCAAACACACAAGTTAGGTAAATTTTTAAAACCCAAAAGACTTTATGAAATAGGGGCCTTCAACCAAATGATTTAACTTCCAAGGCAAAGCTGCACCACTTTTGTTAGTCAGATCTGAAAAATGTTAATGCAAAATAAACCAGATTTGAAACCCTAAATGCAAAATCCGAAAACTGAATCAGTAAAATTTCAAAATTTTGAAATAGGCAATACACAGACGCAATTACCCCAGACGCAGACATGGCTCCGAGACATAAATGCGGTTCTGTGAGACACAGACGCGAGTAAAAACCACAGACACCCTTTTCGAACACAGATGCGGTTTAAAATTACACAGACGTGTTTCCCTAACACAGATGCGCCTCCGTGGAACCTACAAAAAATGAAATATTGCCAAAACATAGACGCGGATCCAGCTGTCTCAGACGCGCCTAGAAATCAAAAATGCGATTCGAAAGTTCGCAGACGCAATAATACCAAAAATGCTGCCGAAAATGTCCGATCTGCAACTTCAAAAACACAAGATCTGCAACAAGGAGGTTAAATGCAAAGGGACAAGAGTCCCACCGGGCGTGCCAAAATGTATATGGTGAAAATGGATAACAATAATAATCAAGATTGAAAGGCTAAATGAATTCAACCACCAAACCCTAGCCTAACAACAACAAAGATCCACCATAACATATGAAGATTACCTAAGACAATGCAAATCAAATGAAATCACAAAGATTATACCATCACATGTCCAATAGGGTTTTGATCTCCATTCTTCCTATCTCCATTGATCTTGCTTGATATATTTGCTCTCAGATTTTATGTGCACAAGAGCTCAACAAAGAACGGAATGTGGTTGCAAGTAGGATCATAGTGTAGTCCAGTCCTTAAGATCAGTGATTAGGGTTTGATAATGAAGGAAGCATCTCCTTAAATAGAAGACACTATAAGAAATGGAGGGATAAGATTGAGAGGTGTAAAAAAGGAGGTCGGCTAGGATTAGAGGGTAGGTAGAAGAAATAATAAAATAATGAAAGAGGTAGGTAGTGTAGGAATTAAGAGATGAATGACATGTGTCATGTGTAGAAAAAGCTAATGAATTAATTACATAAATAGAGATTTATTTAATTAATAGAAGAAGTAGGATAATTAAATAAATAAGAATATTTATTTAATTTAGGAAAAGGGTAATTTAAATAAATGTATTTATTTAAATGAGAAATAAGGCTAGAAGAGGATAAATGAATTAATTAAATAAATAATGATTTATTTAATTAATAGAAGAATTAGGCTTAGATAATTAAATAAATAAAATATTTATTTAATTAGACATGACAATTTTGGGTGTCTACATTAACAATACCCATTTCTCTAAAATTTACAAAAATGTTTTGATTAATTAAAGCGAGATAGGCTCAAAAATTTACATATCTAGTAAATAGCTACTTGGGGTGCATTAGGACTACACACAAAACCACACTTGTAACCAATAGACAGCTAGAACAAGACTAGAGATAGAGCCAAAAAATAAAAAATAACCAACCACCTACCAAAGACATGAAGGAATGGTCTACAGAGTGGGGGTATTACCCTCCTACCATTCATTACACAATACTTAACTTTTTCAAAAAAGGAAATATTTTTGTTCAAATCTTTGGTAGAGGCTAGACTGCTTGACTCTAGGGTAGCATTGACCATAGAGGCATGAGGAGATCCACTATTGTATAGGGAGACTCCATGTGTCTCTTACACTTTTCCTTTTTGTGTTTTATCTCCTCATGTATGACATGCAAGGATGTCAAACTCTTTAATGCCATTTCCTGGCCCAGTGCAACCATTTCCTCTTCTCTTTAGCACCTCCTAGATCCCCTTTAGCTCAGCCACTATATTCCTCTCAACCCTTTGAGAATTTTTTTAATTAAGTTCTTTTAGTATCACCTCAACTATTTCCCATTTATCTAGATTTGTTGTCATATCATTGGCATCCTTCCAAATCCTCTTATCCTTGTCCTCCATTTCCCATTTGTTGCTCCTATCCTTTGCCTCCACCACCACTTCAATCTTGTTACATCAAATTGAGGGGAGAGTTATCTAATGATCATATCCTACCATCCAACTTCTCTTTCCATCTTAGACACTTTTGCATCTAGAGTAAAGGAGCCAAGATTGGAGGTAGAAACACCCTAGACATGTGAGGATGCTCTTAATGGAGGGGAAAAGAGGGACACCTCATCAAAAGTAGCAATTGACTAGTCAAATCCTGAGGCTGGGGAGGAATCAAACTCCTCTAAAACATCCTCCTCATCTAAGTCTACTAGCTCAACATCCTTAGAAGGTGGGGCTTGGTTATTTTTTTTATTTTCCCCTTGGATAGGGTTGAAATGGGTAAGGAAAAGTTTTATTTTAGATGACTAGGGAATTGTTAATTAGAGGATCTAGTTAACATTGAGAGGGGGGGGGAATCGGTGCTAACGATAAACTGCAAACTTTCACCAATCTGAAAAATACTTCAGAAAACAGTTCATAACCAGTATCACTAGTTGATCAAACAATCACTTAATGCAAATTTACCAAAACATTATCGGTAGCAACTTAAGTGTTCATCATAAAGTAAAGACATCAAATGCATAATCCATCACAACATGAACACAAATATTTTTCACATGGAAACCCAAATGGGAAAAACCACAGTGGAAATTGGTACCCACAAAATATTGCACTCTTTCAAAATGCACCCTATTAGGAGCCTAGCCCGGTTAAGAGAAGACCTTGTTAGGAGTCACCCTGTCAAGGGATTTTACAACTTAGCTCTATTAGGAGCTTTACCCTGTTAGGAGTAACCTCACTAGAGGATTTAAACTCAAGGTGTTGAGCTACCCAGTTAAGGGATTTTAACAATCAGGCTTGTTAGGACCTACCCAGTTAAGGGATTTTAATGCTGGTGCAACTATTTGGAAAAATAGATAAATGATCCAGACTCAGCACTTCTTAGATTTCTATAATAGATCCTTGTCAACTCCAATCTTCTTCTCTCATGCAAACATCTGAATCTAGTTCAGCATACACACACTTCTATGATCACCGACACACTCAACCTTCTCAAACTTGACCTAAATAGACTTTACAATTAGGTCGGTTAAAAAACCCTAACCTACAATGAATATACATAATAGATCACAATAGATCATTGCAAATCATTACAGATCATCATACAAATCATTACAACAAATTACAAGACAATTACAGTTGTTGAATGATCGTAACTCATCACTGCATGTTGATCTGATAAGCTATCAAACCTTTATGACATTTTGCTAAGCACTCCACTGCTTCCAAAGAAATTTGATCCTTGTACCTGCTAAAAAATCATCTTATCTCTTCACACATATTCTGACGCGTCATCATCAACTTATGAATATGAAAAGAATCACTGCCAAACCATAAATCATCACCAGTCAAAGATCTTGATATTGGTTCTCAAACCCTAGCTGATTATACAACAATCAATAACAAACATGACTTCCGGTTCTCCAAACATGATGCGTTTCAAGTCATAGACTCATTATTATTTTATAAGCACACATTCCAAACCACAACACCTGACTCAACACGAATCACTACCACAATTATCTCCTTCTCTATTCCTGCTTATCGGTTCACTGTCACTTGATAGTTTATCTTTCCAGCTCAATCCAATTCAATTCATTACTTGTTAGACTTACCCAGTAGAATGAGATGACATACGAAGCATAAGCAAACATGGAGAAATATGGTTTTCCATCAATGACAACACAAATAACTGATCATAATATCATAGATATAACATCACCAATAGTCCATCAATATATCATCACCAACAGTGCTTCAATATATATATATATATCATCACCAACAGTCCTTTACTATTATACCATCATCTCCATCAGTTATGCCAACATGCCAACAATCTCTCCCTTTGGCATTGATGGCAACACCAAAAACTCATCATAAAACTTGTTAAGTCTATTGTACATCACTGTCTGATCATCAGTTCTTCTCCTCCTATCATATTTTTTTCCCCATGCGACTGTTACATTTCTTCTCTCCCTGTGACAACAATGCCAAAGGTGCAAAGGCATCTTCTATCATCATCTCAAATGCTCCCCCTGAGGAGTAGCCCACTTCTCATCAATCCACAGTGAAAGATATTCAATGAGTCCACTAGATTGATGCTTCCACATCATCCTAGTTGATCTTGGGTAGGGGTATAACCCGTAACTTACCTCTGAGATATTCAAAGGTAGCCTTAGGTAATGGTTTAGTGAATATATCAACCAATTGCTCCTTACTTGATACATGCTCCAATCTTACTTTCTTTTCCTGCACCTTTTCTCTCAGAAAGTGACACTTCAATTCAATATGTTTAGTCCTTGCATGCAGTACTAGGCTCTTAGAAATGTTTATAGAACTAGTGTTATCACAATTTATGATCACCGGTTCTATTGTATCTTTCTTGAAACCTTCCAAGACATGTCACATCCATATAGCTTGTGTATAATTCATGGATGCAGCCACATATTCTGCTTCAGTTGTAGACTGAGATATATAAGTTTGTTTTTTACTGGTCTAAGATACTAGCTTGCCACCTAGAAAGAATTCACCACTAGTTGTGTTGTTCAGGCCATCTACATTCCCTGCCCAATCAAAATCAATGAATACCTGTAAAGAAAAACTGCTTCTGTATAGGTACCATAATCTATAATCAACTATCCCTCTAAGATATCTGAATATCCTCTTCACTATTTTCATATGTGTCTCCTTAGAGCTCCTCCGAAATATTGCTAATAAACCAACTGCATGGGCAATATCCGGTCTACCAATTGTTAATGTGAGGATCTGGTTAACACTGAGAGGAGTGGGCTGAATTAGTGTTAATAATAAACTATAAATATTCACTAATCTGAACAATACTTCACAAAATAGTTCATAACTAGTACCACCAGCTGATCAAATAATCACTTAATGCAGATTTACCAAAACATTACTGGTAGCAACTTAAGCATTCATCAAAAGTAAAGACATCAAATTCATAATCCATCACAACATGAACACATAGATTTTTCACTTGGAAACCCAAATGGGAAAAACCACGGTGGGAATTAGTACCCACAAAATATTGCACTCTTTTGGAATGCACCCTGTTAGGAGCCTGGCCTGGTTAGGATCTTTACAACAATGCTCGGTTAAGAGCAAAACCTATTAAGAGTCACCCAGTCAAGGGATTTTACAACTTAGCTCTATTAGGAGTAACCTCACTGGAGGATTTAAACTCAAGTTGTTGAGCTACCTATTTAAGGGATTTTAACAATCAGGCATGTTAGGACCTACCCGGTTAAGGTATTTTAATGTTGATGTAACTGTTAGGAAACAACATATAAATGATCTGGACTCCACACTTCATAGCTTTCTATAACATATCCTTGTTAGCTCCAAACTGCTTCTCTCATGTAGACATCTCAATATGGTTCGGCATACACACACTTCTCTGATCACCAACACACTCAACCTTCTCAAACTTGACCTAAACAAACTTTACAATTAGGTCGGTTACAAAACCCTAACCTATAATGAATCTACATCATAGATCACATCAGATCATTACAGATCATTATAGATCATTACAACAAATTACAAGACAATTATGATCATTGAATGATCATAACTCATCACCGCACATCGATCTGATAAGCTGTCAAACCCTTATAACATTATGCTAAGCACTTTGCTGCTTCCCAAGAAATTTGATCCTTGCACGTGCTAAAATAACATCTTATCTCTTCATACAGATTTTGAAACATCATCATTAACTTATGAACATGAAAAGAATCACTACCAAACCATAAATCATCATCAATCAAAGATCTTGATACCGGTTTTCAAAACCTAGTTGATTCGACAATAGTCAATAACAAACATGACTTATGTTTCTCCACACATGATGTGGTTCAAGTCATAGACTCATTATGATATCATAAGCACACATTCCAAACTGCAACACCTAACTTAACACCGATCACTACAACAATCATCTCCTTCTTTGTTCCTGCTTACCGGTTCACTGTCACTTGACAGTTTAGCTTTCCAGCTCAATCCAATTCAATCCATTACCGGTTAGAATTAACCAGTAGACTTAGATAACATACCAAGCATAAACAAACATGGAAAAATATGGTTTCCATCAATGACAACACAAATAATTGGTCATCATATCATAGATATATCATCACCAATAGTCCATCAATATATCATCACCAACAGTCCTTGAATATATCATCACCAACAATCCTTTACCGATACACAATCATCTCCAAGTTATGCCAACATGCCAATAGGAATATTGGGGTCTAGTTTCAAAATAGGGGCACCGAAAAGCTCCACAACTAAATTTGGATCTAATAAGGGGCCAGGACAGAAAAGTGTAAAGCCTTAGGATTAATCCTTAGTGGAGGGGGGGGGATTTTTTTATTTATCCCTAACAACCAATTAAGATATTGAAAAGCACACCCAGAAAGGGAAATTCATTTTGATTCCATACCTTAGGTGATTTAGCATGGGGAAGAGCTAGGTATGGAATCTTTTGAATCTTCCATCCAATTTGAAGTACTTTATGAGAAATAGCACTACATCCTTCCAAACCTTAGGAAAGTCTTCTTTGTTATATCCACTCTGCACTCTTGCCCATCTTCAAGCTGTAATAATCTTTGAAACTTATATTTGTAGGACCCCTTTGGTTTTCTAGGAAAACTTACTCCCTCTAGTGATAACCCAATAATAGTAGTGATCATGTCTAGAGAGACCTTAAAGGCCACTTCCCCAATTTTGACCTCACCCTCTCCCATGATTGAGGAATTTTTTTAGAGAGCTCCAAATCAAAGCCCTCCATTCCTCCTCCATAACTCACAAGGTTGCCCTTAATTAATTTGAAGAACCATAGCTTGCAATTATTTTTTAAATTGTCACAACAATCTGACTCGACTTGAAATCACTTTCGATAATGATTCAATTGTACCCTCTATCTCTTGCAATAACTAAACCATAATAAGTAGTTGCCACCTCAACAACACTTGAAGTTTGGTTCTACATTTTGTTAATAAAAAATTATAACATTCCTCTAAACCTCACATCTTCTCTCATTATTGTGATTAAATTTAAAAATATATTGAGCTAACTAATAAAACACAATTGTTATCTACAATATTAATTTTTATTTCTAACTAAGAGTAGGATTGTAACTGTTAGAGTTATCTTGTATTAGCTAATAATTAATTATTTAATTATTAGTCTATTATACTCTACGCTTAAGATAAACTTAGGCATTTAATAATATTGTAGGTATTAAATACACTTTATCCCTTTAGGGTTTCTTTAGGGTTGCCCATATTTAGGGTTGCACACCTTTAGGGTTACTAATATCCTTTTATAAGGATTGTATTGTACTTTTCAATTTAATTGATTCCCTCTCTGAATGATAATATTTTTCTTTAGAGCCATTATTGTGCTTTTGTCTCCAATCTTCTCTTGTGAAATGTATTTTTCTTACACGTGCTCTTGGGATCTCAAAAGTTGTATTTTCTCAACTTCTTCATGGTATCAGAGCCTACATTTGTTGCGGCTTGTTCCTAATTTTTCAGAAGATTTTTTGGAGGAGGGTTTCAAGCTTTTTTATTGGATTTAGGGTAGTTGTTTTTTTTTCTGATCATTTTGGGCTCAAACACACCTCACCATTGAGCTCAAAATGTCCCAAAACCCCCATTCTATATTAAATTTTCGTAAAAAAAATATATAAAAATCAAAATTACCCTCTTTTTTACCTTGGTTATATGGAGGCACTTTTTCAAAAACTTTATATCGTTGGAAATCTCTTTTCAAGCTCTCTTCAGATCTAGAGGTTTGATCTTCTGATTTTTCTTTTCTGATCGTGTTTTTTTGTTGTCAAAGCCATAAGTTCCTTTCTGCACTCTCGGAGACATAACTTGAGCATCCGAACTCCGTTTTTTGAAAAATTTATATCATTCAAAAGATTATTTTGTGCACTTTCCACTCATATGAGTTTTCTTTCCAGATTATGCTCCATGTATATTTTATTCAGTTTTTTGTTTTTCAACACTCTAGTGAATATCTTGGATTTTTTCAGGTCCTGGGATCTCTTTCTTTGAGTAGGATGTCTTATCTTTGGTTGTTGTTTCTATATTTCTAGCCTTATGTCTCTTCTGATCATTATAGACATTTTTTTATAGGCACTTTGTTTATGCAAACACGCTGAGATAAAGTGCCACTATGCATTGTATACTCGAGATCTTGCACATCTTGTTCCTTATTGTATATGCACTACTTATAAAGTGCCATGGGGGGTTGATGTTTGCCTTATTTTCCATCTACCTTTGTCATGTGAGTGTTCCTTCCATGACATTAGCCTCATGATGTGTGTCATTTGAGTGTTCCTTCCATGACACTATGTACTTTCTTTGTACCTTCAATGTTCCTGGTTCTTCATCATGCAGTTCTTGTTGGCCGTACTCTTTAGTAAACCTGTCCCTCACCCTTGTCAGTATTATGGGGGGTTTTCTCCTATTTTTCTAATGCTTCATTGGTTTGTTGGATCAACTCTTCAGGCTTTGGTGTTTTATGCCATCTATATCTTCGAGTTCAGTTATTTGCCTTTGTTTTCCATGTGATTCGAGTAGTGATATTTGAGGGCACTCATGCAAATTATATTCTTCTCTACTTGATCATCTTCTATCTTAGTGGAGGTTCTTCAAATTGACAATTATTCTTTGACACTATTTGCAGGTTCTTCATGCTTCAATGATTCTTCTGCTCTTCTCTCCTTCCTATCTTTTTGGAACATTTTTGTTTGGAGGCTTCTTTAGTCCTTCTCTTTCCTTTTCCATCTCATTTTGAAATAGAGTTTTTTCCCATGTGGTTTTCTCTATTTCTCCGGTTCATAGAGATTTGGTTGTGCTTGGATACCTCATTAGGCCTTGTTGCCAGGACCCAAATTTTTTGCCTTCTCATGTAGTTGCATTTGTTTTGCTTCATCCATTTAGTTTTTTAGCTACTCCCTAAGTTCATCTTAATGGGGAGTGTTAGAGTTATCTTGTATTAGCTAATAATTATTTATTTGATTATTAGTCTATTATACTCTACTCTTAAGTTAAACTTAGGCATTTAATAATATTGTAGGTATTCTAGTTATTAAATACACTTTATCCCTTTAGGGTTTCTTTAGGATTTTTGACCAATTTACAGTGCTCATATTATCAAAAAATATTGTTGTAGGTTGAAGTTTGTTTTTCATGGGTATTTCTTCAAGAACTTTCCTGAGCCACAATGCTTAACTACATGTAGAGAATATTGCAATATATTCAACCCCCATGGAAGAAATAGAGGGTAGGTTCACTCTTACTTCTATTGAACCCATCCCCTTGGAAATACCTATCAATCCTCACATGCCAAGTGCTTGGTGCTTTCTTGAGGCCATACAATACCTTTTTCAACTTATAGACTTGATCCTATTTTTCTTGCACCTTAAACCCTTGTGGTTGTTCTACATAAACTTCTTCTTTAAAATACCCATTCAAGAAGGCACTTTTAACATCCATTTGATGGATGCTCCATTTCTTTTAGGCTGCAAGAGAAATTTGCATTATAATAGTTTCTTGATGTGTTATGGGTGTATTTTTTTCTTTATAATCTATGACATACCTTTGAGTGAATCCTTTAGAAAGTAATCCTACTTTGTGTCTTTTGAAATTCCTGTCACTATGGTACTTAACCTTGTATACCAATTTAGTTCCAATATTTTCCTTATCATGTGTAAGGTTTGTAATCTCTCAGGTGTCATTTTTGTTAACAAAATCCATCTCATCTTCATTGCTTGCACCAAAGCTTTATTACTACATTAATCCTTAAAACATGATGGTTCAAAAATAGCTTGTGAAATAATGAAAAATGTACTATCTCACTTCTATAATTCTCTTCATGAGATTTAATTGCACTTCTTACATAAATATTAGCTAAGATTCTAACCTTCCTTGTAGGACTTTGTCTTAATGTTGGGCTTGCACTTCTAATTGAGGAACTAGATGAGTGGATGTTTTATGGATGTGTAGCACTTGGAATTGAAGCATTAGATGGTCACTCATGTTAATTATCGGCAATAATACTATCATTTAAAAAAGATTTAGACTTCCCAACATGATCTTTTTGATAACCATAAACTCACCCTTCATCAAAAATAACATCTCTTGATACAAAAATGTTATTTATTCAAGGGTTATTGCTAGAGAATAATGTTATTAGGGGTCATACCCTTATAAAATTTATATATTGTTCTAATATAAGGTTATAAAACCTTATATACTATATTACTTATTAAGCATATGCCATTAGAAATAATTATAATCTAATATCTATTGACATGACATGATAAAATCATTAGACTTATCTATTGACGTGATATAAATCTTAGAATTATATAAGAAAATATTAGAGGATGAAACAAGTAACGATGTTATTTATGCTTGCCTCTTAGTGGAAACTAGCTTCATTCATGACACAGATACATGTATGTTAATTAGGGATCCATGTGGTGAATAAGTAGAAAGTATCAGTGAATCATTAATATATGGCTCAACTTGCCCATTAACTAGTGATACATCTAAGTACTTGAGACCATTTGAAGGTCATGATGAAACCAAATGTGATAAAGATGATAAAATATCATGAACTCATATTAAAAGCTATGGAAATAAGGATGATTGTATATTTCTATATAATTTTTATGGTGAAGTGACTTTAGGATTGTATGAGTCTTCTTATGATGTTGTGTACATGGATATGAATTTATGCTGGAAATACAAATCATATCATATAGTTAAGCCAAAGATACAAGCATTTGTATATACATGGGATGATAATGATGCAGATATTCTTTATTTTGCAAAATGTTGGAGTGGGTGGATATGTGGTTCAATTATAATGTCTATATAAATACCATTACCAGTACAATGAGGTGGAGCTATAGAATGCACTTGTTTATGAATATTTTTCTTTTCATATATTAGAAGATTGTCTGCACAATGTACATGGTTTGTAATAGTGTGCATATGAAAAATTTAAGTTTGATGTACAAACTTGTGATAAAGTCATAGATAATGATGCCAATTGTATAATTCATTATGAATGTTTTCAATTTTTAGATCTGCTTGCTGCTTTTTTGGTGAAACATGACACTAACAATAAAAAATAGTATGTATCTAATATGAATATAATTTGTATAAAAGATTTTATATGAGAAATTTAGATTATGACATTTCCCAATATAGCCCTAGTGGAAAAAAGAGGAATGATAAGGGAGACATTAGCAATGATGAATTCAATGCGATTTTGGAAGATTCCATTTATGATGCGTATAGTTAGGCAGTTGTCAATGATACAAGAAGATTGATTTTGCATGGGTCAAATAAAAATCAGATGTTTGATAGACGCTGATATTTTTTCTTCATTTTTTGTGGCCCAAGGCCACCCTATGAAGATTAGTGTTTCAATTCAATTTGAAGAAGTGGTAGGGACACCTAATGAAGTATACATATAGTCTATGCAACATAGATATTAAATCTCATCATGCCCAGAAGTGGAATGCATATTTGAATAGGAACCACTATTGAAACCTTCAATTATTGCAAAATTGAAGTGCCTTTGCACCTTAAGCTTCATGATAGTTACTAGGTTTTCTCTTCATTGCAATCTACCCTAGAGGCCATCTTTGGCAATTAAAAAATTATAACCTAAACATCTTCAAGAAAATCCCCTTGGTGAAATGTTTTTTTTGTGACATTTGTGATTATACCTATTCAGTTTTGTGATCCTCAAATGAGTGTTGATATGATTTTTAATTATTGTATGACTATAAATTGGCTTAAACTGTATCCCAAAATAGTGTCAAATATATTGATTCTGATGACAACCCACCAAATATTTTGGCCACAAATGCATCTAGTTTACTTTCGTGGTAGCCAAAACTCATATGGTATATTAACATAAAAATATTTTGTTAATAAATCTTGCCAACATGGCCCGTTTATATTGGAGATTTCAAAACACAACAAGTTGTTCAAATTACAACAACAAAACCACATTTTTAAAACTAATTATTCTTGCTTGCCTTTTTTTGTGACTGCAAGAAAGTTTAAAACAAGCTTCATCATTGGGGGGATTTTTGAGCTCCATAGATAACTGGATCGATTGAACTACCTCATCGTTGGATAGTTGGAATGTTATGGAAGCTCCATATATAGTATAAGTTCCATCAATGTAGTTGTCTTATCATTCGGCCACTTGGCCTTCCTCATCATTGGATCACTACAAAGTTTTGGAAGATCCATGAATAGTATAAGTTTCATTGATGGAGTTGTCTCTTTAATGGATCGATGAAGCTACTTCATTCTTGAATCATTAGATTTCTAAATGGCTCTGGAAGGTCCATAGATGGTATAAGTTCAATCAATGGAGTTTCCTCATCACTAGATCAATGGAGCTAGCAAATGTCAAAGCGTAGTAACTTGAAGATGGGTTTTTCACCAAGGGTAAAATGTTTTCATGTGGATGCAATGTAAAGGAAAATGAAAAATATTTTTTTGCAAGAAAAAATAAAGATAAAAGACAAATTTCAAGTTAGGTGCAAATGAGAGGGACAAAAAATATTTTTATGCAGATGAGAATCCAAAACAATGTGAGTTGGAGAAAGTTTAGGGTGCCAAGTGTTGCAAGTCAAATTGAACTTGAAGTTGTCCTTTGTCAATTGTAAATGAATTTTAGTTCTTCTCCATTCTTTAAATGTAATTCCCTTTTATTTTGCAAGGGTTCCTATCCTAGTTTATATTAGTATAATGAAATTACTTTTACAAAGTAGCTCTGTGAGGTTCAAATTTTTCATTAGGTTTCATTTTCAAAATGTTGTAACTAGTTTCTATGATAATGGAAAGAAAATTAATTTGTACTTATCATGAGAAATGTCATACAGTAGTGTCTCCTAAATGTAAACTTTATCTTTTTATTCAAAATAATCAAGCATTATAATGATTTTTGTTGCACATTTGGTGCAATAAGTGTTTGGTTGATGGCTCTTTCTTAGGGAGAAAGTTGAAATTTTCTCTCAGTAAAATGATAAGGGAATTACGTTATTTTTTAGGATATATTAAGAGATTATGCATATGTCCATGAGAACCTTTTTTTTTTCTCAGTAAAAGGCTGAAACCAGAAAATCTATTAAATATTAAAAAATACTCATTACAAAATCTTAGTAAAACAAAAATGGAGGGTATCCTTCTAGACAATATTACCATAGTAATTCACAGTATTAGGCAAAAATAAGGCCTATCATAGCCAAATTTTATAAAAAAAAAAAAGACAAAGGAAAAAAAAAAAGAAAGAATGAGATTGATATGGGCAATGAAACAAATATTTCCTTGACTCAACTCACATTAGAAATCCTCAAATCCTGGATATCTATGGATGATTTCTATTGAGCATGTTAAATAGCCTCTAATTTTCTCTCCACCTATTCTAGACTCATTTCCTCCTCATCTTCACTGGAATGTAGACTCCCCAAACCATCTAGGCATTCATTACATTTATATCTCCAAAATTATGCTTCATCTTCATTCACATCATCACCTATATCTCTCTCTACTTAACCCTTCTCAATGAGCCCCATTAATATCTTAAGGAACACCAATCCCCTTTCAATTTAAAAATCCCTTGCCTCAAAACTCAGTTGATTCCATATAGTGATAATTGAAAAGCTTGGAAACTCCCCCATTCTAGATTTAACAATGATTTCAATTTCCAGTTGAATATAGAACCTAACGTCGCAACATTAATAGCTAAAGTTGAATCCCCTTCAATATCTACTTTTTTAATATCCATTTCTTTATTTTAAATAAGACCAAACCTTAGAGCATTGAATCTTGTAATGTTATTAGTATTCTCCTGCAAAGGAGTAGACAACCATCCAACAATTTCTCCATTTGAATTCCTAATAATGCAACCTACTCCTGATGGCCCTAGATTTCCCCAAGAGGCCCCATCAAAATTAAGTTTATAATACCATCCTTGCTTCAAAAGTTTCCAATTAACCTATAATCTATTAGAGTAGGATCCACCATCTTTACTTCTAATATGTGGAGGGATTCTTAATCCAAGCCATGAAAGTCTCATTTTCCCATTCCATTTAGTAAATTTCCCATGAGACGTAGTGTTTGCAATCATCTTGTTGTTTATGATCTCTATAATAGCTACTTCAACCTTGTTCTAAAATAAATAAGAGACATTTCTCTAGGGACAAATTATCCATAGATTGCTAAGCAGGCCTACCCACAGTTTGATTGGATACATTTTAAATAGTGTTTTGATATCATTTGGTAGGTATGACACCCAACCCAATTTAGCATACAACCATCTCCAACATTTATATAAGGGACATCCTAAAAAAATATGATCTATGTTCTCTTCATGATAATTACATAATACATACATCGAAAGACCTTCATAGCCCATCCTTCTAAAATTATCTATAATAAGGACCCTCTTTGGATAATAGCCCATGGAAAGACCCCTTCTTTAGGCATGCACTATTTTCCCCACCATAGTTGGATAGGGATATCAAATCTCTACATTTTCGGTGGATTAGCAATAATTTTATATCCACCCTTAGCTTTATATTGTCCATGTTTAGAACATACCAAAATTAACTTTCCCCCCCTTGTCTGAAATAAATCTCCCTCTTCTTAATAACTTATGTTAGCAATGTGACTTCTGCTACTGGTAAAGGAAGCTGAGATAAATATTTCCATTAACATCCCAAAGTAGGGTCACCATAAGGGAAGAATTCATAGTCTCTCACTTTGTCTCCCCAATATTGTTTAAGAAAAAAATTAAAATTTTCTAGTGCGATTATGTTATCTATGCTTGAATAACCTCCCCAAGAATCCTACCAAAATAAGCTTGACTCTCCATTATAAACATCTCAGAGAACAAAATTCGCTATTACTAACTTGTATTTTAACAAAAAAATCCAAACCCTAGATCCTTTATGTTGGTTTGTCACCTTAAAAAATTTATGGAATCTGAATGAATTAAATATTTAGATTGCAAAACTCTAACCACTTTCAAATTTGGCTCCTTTATCATATTCGACACCATTTTGGCCCCAAGAGCTATAGGATGGTTCAATTGATTACCAGTTGGCAACATAGAATACCAAGAGCTAGCACATATAAATCCTTTTTAGAAACTCTTCCTGATGCACTAATCCTCCTTGTGCTAGGGATTTTGAAGAAATAGGCAGGGATCGTATAATTGGTTGTTTGTATTTGAAGCCATGTCATAGCTATGTAATACAACCTAAAAAAACTTATTGCTTTTTAATTTTTTGTGTCAAAAATTATCTTTATTTATTTCTTTTATATATGATTTTATTATACAAATAATATTTAGTTTAGTAGATATATATAACTTATAAACTTATTATGTGAGAGACATTCCTTACTTCTCCTTCTTAGTAGTTATATTTTAAGATAATTCTTTCTTATATGTTAAGGTCCTTTCTACTTATTTCTCTTTGGAGAATGACTCACACTTGAATCATAGCTGAATTGGTTATAAGTGGGGATAGTTTAGTTATAAAGTAATTTTATAAAAAAGGGATGGTCTTAAATTTAAGTCTCAATTAGATCATGGATAATGATTAACATCATATTAGAGCTAAATCAAGACTAATTGTTGTAAAATATCGATTAAATTCATATTTTACAATACTTTGACAGCAATTTACCAAAAAATATTTTTTGAAAAAATTGATGTTTCATCAATCTCACTTTTATATATAATATTTGTTTAAAAATTTAAAAACACTATTTTATAGAACTATAAGTGTAGCTTACAAAAATTATTTTTTATATTCTATTTTTTTATTTTCACTAAAATAGTTCATGAACACCAAAATGTAATGTTGATTATCTTATAAAAAAATGTTATTTTTTTTTTTATATTTAAAAAAAATGTTTGCTCTAGAAAAAAGATCATATGTCAAGATGTTATATATATTGTTTTTAAAAAATTGATAAATAATTTTTAAAATGTGATATTTCACTAAAAATGTGATATTCCACTAAAAATGTGATATTCCACTAAAAATGTGATATTCCACTAAAAATGTGATATTCCACTAAATAAATATACAAAAAATGAAAGAAAAAAAGTACTATTTAAATAATGATGTCCCATTTAACTTTAATTTTTAACATTTTATCATCAACAATATTTTAGCGTATATTTTATTAAAAAATTATATTCAAATAACTTTTTTATTTTTATTAAAAACTTACAAACATAAAATACATTTAAAACTATACATTTTATTAGTTTAAATTATTGCAAATTTCAAAACATATATGACATTTTTTAGTGTTTGAAGTTAAAAGTTTAAATCAGTTATGATTGTTTCTTTTATAAAAGTGTGACATTACATAATAATTTTACCCATAAATATAATGATCACAAATTCCTTTTAAATAGATATAAATGATCAAGGGTGTGCAAGAAAAAATAAAATCTGATATATTATTCTATAAAGACAATAATTAAGACAAATAATAATATAAAGTAAAATATATACTAATATGAATGTTATAACATTGCAATCCTCTCTATCTTCGTCACCTCATGCTATAGTCCCATGTAGGTAAGATAAAGATATTTACAATGAATGGCAGAATATTTGAAAAATCATGAGTTGACAAGTTATTAGGAATAAGTGCAAGTGGGCAAGAGTCAAGATAGCACTAGTGCCAAATTTTGATGGAGTTGGGGTTTTTGCATAACCTTTTTTTTTCTACAATAATGTGTTGTAATAGAAGGTGAAATAAATCTTGAGGTTTCAACTATATTTCTTATAGTTTCTAGGTTTTAGGTGTACTCAAATTTTTCATTTTAATTTTAAGAAATAGTGTTGCCATCTAAAGAAGTAAATTTTTTTATGAAGTTGAAATTTCTACATGATTTTTTTGTTTTCTAGAATCATGTGTCATAACATGTCATAATATAGACAAATAATTAACTAAGTTTTACAAATAACATATTTAAAATTGCATCAATTTTCTATATCCTAAGTCATACAAATTAGCTAGAGACTATCTAATATGAAGGGTAACTATTCACACAAGGTTAATAAGGTGCTAGTCATCACCTACAATATTTTGACCTTCATAATAAGGCATAACAATTTTTTAATAGATGAATAGTATCAATTGACATCATACCATCTTCTAGAAGAGTTGAACAATATATCAGTCCAAATATCAGAAGAACCACTAATAAATCCACCATAAGTGGTAACCCATAAACATAGAATCATAATACCTAAACATTCAATTTTTTTTAAAAACAAAAGAAAAAAAATCTTATTATCTCATCAAAATAGAATCGAGATAAACTATTATATGATAATCGCATAAATATTCTTACAAATTTTCATATATCTTCTCTAAAATATAAATAAATTATAATACATAATATTATAATTCTAATAATAATCCATTTTATTTGGATCATATAAACCCTTATAATCTAGATTAATAATATCTGTACCTTGACATTATCTAATATGGTTTTCAATTGATAGATTTTGACCAAACTCTCGCACCGTCCAGGCAATTCATTGTGTTGACAAGGAAATATAATGATTATTTAACAAATTTTCCTTCCAAGTACAAATGTAGTTGGAAATATTCTCGTATATAAGTAAGAAAAATGTGGATGCATACTTCAATAATCATAGCTGATGAGAATGCTTTAAAGAGATTTGAAGACTAAAAAATCTCAAAGACATATGCATAGAAATTCGATAGGATTATTGTTTCAAAATGCATGGTAAGATTAGGTATTATAATTCCAAATAAATCCAACATTTCTTAAATATTCTCTTTTGAATTGTAGATCTTCTCTCTTGTAATGATGATTGACATATATGTGTAAAATTTTGACTGTGTCAGCAAGTTATATCCAAAATTCATTATATTATAATATTTTCTATAAGAAACATCTAGAAAGTGGAAGAGTGAAGGGCGACTCTATGTATGTAATAGTCTCATTTTATGGTTTGAGAGAATAATATAGAGCATATGAAAATTTCATTGAAGAAAAGATTTCTGCGAAGAAAAGGAGAGACACCCATGTTAAACTTATCCATATGGGGAAACGTATTGGACTCTTGAGTTCAAGAAAATAAAGGTTTTCCAATTTAATTTTTTTCAATTTTTAATCATTGATTTTTTGGGGACATCTATTTAGACAATAGAAATAAGAATATCTATGCATTTATGCTCCTATTGATAGCTTTCAATGTCAACCAAAAAAAGACCTAATCAGGCGGCTATCATTTTCCATGTCACTCTCAGCTTTTCAGTTGATGGTTATAGTAAAGCTGTTTAAATACAATTTATACAAAAAATTTCGATGTCAATACATTAAAAAATACTGGAAATTGCATGCTGAAGAAATAATAATTTATAATAATTAAAAATAAATATATAGATATTTTTTCCCTTCTTGAAAATCCAATCTGAGTTATCCAAATCAAATCTAACAGTAACAGTCCAATAGTGAAAATATCAAGAAACGCTAGTAGCAGATTTGTTTCTTTATAATAGTTTGTTTTCAAATGCAATTTAAATACTTATACCTATTGTTCTGACTTGTGAATAATAATGACCCATTGAATCTAACCGGTGAAAATGATGTGATGTTAGTTCAAATCAAGTGTGATTTGAACAGGTTCAATTAATCACTGCTTATACAGATCAGGAATCTGTTGGCTGTAATTTACAGTATGAGGAAAACAACATTTGTACTGATGAAATAAAAAGCCTACTCTCTGTCTATTCATCAACATCAGAAGAGTTCTATTTGGCAACTTCAATCTGATGAAAAGGCGAAGAGCCATATTCACAGCTTTGATCGTTGAATATATGTAAAGAATACTTGACTTAAACTTTTGTTCTATATATATAACAGCCTGTTCTCATCAAGTACACGAGGTTGAGATTGCTGGGATAATTAGCTGTTAATGGCTATAATGAAGAATTCGATGGTGAGTATTTTAGTTGGGCTATGGATGATCAGTTGTTTCGTTGAAGCTGAAAAAGGAGATTATGTGCCAGCCATGTTTGTGTTGGGAGATTCCCTAGGAGATGCAGGGACTAATAATTATATACCAAACTGTAGACTTCGTGCAAACTTCAAACCATATGGCGTCTCGTATTTCCACTACCCAACTGGTCGTTTTACAGATGGTCGCACCACTTTCGACTTTGTGGGTTGGTATCAATTCTTACTAAAGATTTAGATGCTCAGCACTCTTTATTTTTTTTTAGCTTTATTATTCATGCCAACATATATTACTTAAGGCATCATGTATTGCATAATTATGGGTTCAGCTACCTACTTGGGGCTTCCATTTAGCCCTCCATATCTGCAGCCAAAGGCAGATTTTAGCAGAGGGATAAATTTTGCATCGGCAGGTTGTGGATTGCTTGACTCAACAGCAGCTGATCAGGTCTCTTCTCTTTTCCTTTCTTACTTTTCCTCAAAATAGCTTAATATAAATTCAGTATTGGGTATGAAATAGAAATATTTTTACTTAGATTCTGCACAGTTTTTCTATAAAAGCTTTAATCAGAACTACATCAATCACACGATTTTTAAGAGAGGTCTCCTTATGCAGCCCTTCGTACGCTGTCGTTTATTTTCTGTTTCTATAAAATAAACATAGCTGTTTTTCTTTGATTCACTTTTAGATCGTTTGATTAAAATGACAGCTTAGTCTTTTTAGATTTATAATTAAATTAACAATTTTTTAAATTTTATATTAAATTTATGAATTTAATCATAAAAGTAATCAAGGACAAAGAAAGACCGACCGAATAGTTTATGATTTTCGACTCCCAACCAATCATAGGCTCCTCATACATTCGTGTCATTCTCCATTCCAATAGACTCTTCTTAAAAAAGCTTTCACAGCTATGTTTTTCTGGGTGTTATTCTAGAATTCCTTTCCAAAAGTGATGTATAACTGCTCTTATGTTCTCCATCCTTTCATCTCTGCCATCTTTTGTAACTTTGAGAGTTTTTTTGAATTGGAAAGGCGGAGAAAGAGTAGAACAGCCAAATCATATATATAGAGAGAGAGATACTGCTTTTTTCACATACAGATGTTTACAAGAGTGCTCTGATTCACATTTGCAGAGCTCAAAAAACCTTTGGACAGCAAACTTGTTCATACCAAAAAAATCGGTTCTGTTCTTTCTTTTAGTGAACACGAAAAACAAGACATATCTTTATTCTAATGCAAACTTTAAAAGACTCTCAATAGAGCAGCTGTCTTCTTCCATATGAAGCAAGTAGGGGAAGAACACCAGTAGTTGAGCATGTACCAATTGTTGTGAGGGTTGTTGATACCTTTTGTTCCAAAAATTGAACAAATAAAACTTATTGTTTGAAGCATAAAATATCAATTTTTGTTAGTAAATTTACCAATAATTGTAATGAAATGTACTAATAGTTGTTAGGAAATGTACTAATATTATAAAAAGTAACCAATCAGGTGATGCCATATCAGCTGCACAACTATTGGGGTCTCTTTTGCACGTCTATTGGTCTCACATTTTTTTGGGCCGTTTTGAACACCTTGGCAAAAAGCTTGCTGATGTGGCATCATATTTGATGATGTGGCCCTGAAACCTTAGTTATAAGCAGGGGGCTTGCCAAGTAAGCTGCTGTAAAAAAATCGGAGTGATTTTAAATTTCCATGTAGGATTTTGAGAAGCACGAAATTACGGTGCACAACTACTGGATCCTTTCCCCTATAGAAAATTAAGTATATACTATACATTACAAACAAAAAGGACTGAAAGGAAGACCTAGCCCCATTCGATGGAGAGGCTGGCCATACCAGCAGACTGCAGTAACAGTACACTGCAGCAATAGAAGGAGAAACAGGTTAGAGCAGAGGAACGGGTCAGTTTGTTGGATAGTAAAAATTGTTGTTAGTTGTTTTGGTTAAGGTATATAGGAATTTTGGAAGGGTCTGGATCTTTGTATAATCAGAAAGGATTAACAAAGGAACCACAAAAAAAATTAACAAAGGTTCCACAAAAGATAAAATAATCCCACACACAAACCAATCAATATTACAAAGAGTGAGAGAGGGACCAGCAATCAATAGCAGAACCAATAGTAAAACATGCTGTCACAAAAAGTCACAAAACAGCAGGCCAGAAGCCAGACAGTCAAGGTGGTTTAAAACCAAACTTCGATAAAGGCTTTGGAAGAGGGGCAGAATGGGAGAAAACTATTCTTCCAATGTTTGAAGGTGAAAACATAGTCAAAGGACTCATGGTCAGTGCATCAAGTTCACCAGCCTTAGCAAAGTGTTCTTTCCATGTAGATTCCAGCACCTTCCCATTAAAATGAGGTTGAGGACATTCATCAATTTGTTCATGAAAGAGAGGGTTTCAAACACAGCTTGTTCCTTGCACGAGGAACGTGCGAGGAACTGAAAACCTCACCTAAGATGCAGCTCCCATTACAAAACGACACCATCTTAGACTTTGTGAAATCATTGGAAACCTTCTCATGAAAGTCAAAGTACAACAAGGATAAATGCTCAGTATTGTGCAAGTGGTTCAGTCAAGAAGGTTCATAATGACATTTCTTTTGGGTTCTCATCTAATAGTGGTTGAGTCATCTTGGATTCTCATCTAGATGTGGTTGAGTCATCATGGATTCTCATCTTTAATTTTTTTCAAAATTACTATAAATAGTAATTTCAACATGTATTTGTGCGAGTCATACTTACTATATTTAGTAAGTTGTCTTCAATTAGGACTCTGCAACTTGGTTGTTTTATGCTTCTCAAAGTCATGTTTTGATGTATAGTTTTGAGATTGTTGTAACTCTATAATACCTAAGAAACAATATGAAAGATATTTTGCCTCTGATATTTTGACCAGATTTTTCCACATAAATCTGAATGTTATGTGCTATTGTTCTTCTTTATAATTTCTGCACTCAATAATTTTTCTTGCAATTTCTGTTCCTAGACGCCAAGCTTGGAGCATAGCTTAATATTGATGGGTAACTCAGAACCAAATTCAACATAGATACAAAGTCTAGCATAAGAAAATTTCGTTGTAGATTTTGTAACATCGTCAATGGTAATAAACTGATGAATTGCATCATACCATGATGATACTTTCATCACATAATTCTAAAGGGAGTTTTTGGAGACAATCTGAAATAAGAACCATGTTAATCTTGTTAGGATCGAAAATTGCAAGCCATCTTTGTAGATAAAGAAATGCCTTACGAAGAAACTAGTGACCTCCTAGAAGAAATCAGGAGCAATCGTCGAAAGATTTGAACGAGAATAAAAGGAATCCGTTCATCAAATCTTTCATACTCAGCAGACCTAATCCAAACTAGCAATTCGAATAAAATCAATTTGCTCTATGACCAAGGAATCTCCCAAAAAGAGTAAACTGCAAGCCTGCAAAAATTCTATTCACCCATGCATTAGGAAGAGAAAGAACAGGGTTTTCAAAATAGGGATTCTGAGAATCCTCAGAAAGGGATATCCCCACAGCACTACACCCCAACATCAGTCTACTCTTTGAGCAGCTTAAAGAGAAAAGGGGACCTCCACTTCGGATGGAAACCCCGAACAGAAGCCCACTCTAGGGCAAAGGGCAGGCACATCATCCACATCATACACACCAGCGACAGGGTATGAGTCTGCCAAGGGAGACGGGGTATCATGAAGAAATTGCAAACCCAACTCAAGTAGAGAAATTGCCACTTTTGAGAGAGTTATTTAGGTCACACGATGGCTTAGTAGAAACCGATCTCAGAACATCTTCCAAGTCAGAGATCGACTGTGTTTGCGCAGATTGTTCGGCTTCCAACCACATCTCCAGATGCGAAACATCCTCTTCAGCATCCATCCGATCATGTCATCCTTCAAAGGACTGTGATTTTGTGCATTCAGCTAGGCCTCCAAGAGAATATCGAGGAGCGTTTCTTCCTCCTCTAGAACATCATCATCTTCACAAGAGCCATCGGAGAAACCCATTGCAGAGCCCATTCGACGATTAATGTTTGATTTGGAAACGTACCCGACATATGAGATGACTTAAACAACCGCCCAGAAGTAGAAAACACATATCTCTGAGCCTCCAGCCACATCGCCCAAAGGGGTTTGTCGACCATGTCTTCATCAACTATTTGATAGGCTTAGCAGCATCCTCATCCTCGTCATCGTCTTCTTCTGAGTCAACTACGCTCCCACCTACGTCGACGAGCCGCCAGTTTCCCTGCCGCTTCCGCTTCCATCGCAGAAAACCTTCCAACTGTACTTCTATTTGGAACATTGTTCAAGCTTTACACCACAAAAGCTAAGCAACATTTTAAGTTTAGAGAATGTTAGTCAATTCTGAGTGTTTAACACTTTTAAGCTTAGAAATATATTCTTAGTGTAAATACACATCTTAAGCAACATATTAAGTCTAAAAATGTCAGTAATTCTGAATGTTTAACACTTTTTAAAGTTAACAATATAAGTGTAGTGTATGAGATTTACGCCATTCCAGTTGTTAATTGTTGTTAGAAGATAGTATTGATCAGATTATAATTATTTAATTAAAATTTGGATCATCATTATATAAATAAAAAAATTTCATTTATGATCAATTATAAGGTTTTTTTTAATATTAATATGATTATCTGTATATTGTCATTAGAATTTTTTATTGTAATATCTTTCGAGGTTTTGGATAGCATGGTAGTGCTAGTGCTCCCTATAGTCCGATTATTGCTAGTGCTCCTAACATGTCAGGGGAAGTTATTAAATGGCATCAAATGAGAGTATTTTCGAGGCAGAGTAATACTATCAAGAACCGAAATCCATATTGGAGTTAAAGTTCATTATGACGTTCTCAATCCCATTAGCGTCGTCATTAACCAAATTTTCAGCCTCCTTATTCTATTCTCTTTAAATGTCGTCAATGGAGTAAGCATCAAAATTTTGTACGAGCTCCAAATCTCGGTCCAATAAGGCGTGGAGCTTCCAATTTGGTGTGGTTCCTGATCGAATGAAGTTTATAACTAGTGAGGAATATCACTCAATTTCTAAGTTTTTGATTCCCAAGTCTTTGGGAAAGTGATACCATGAATGATGGCTCAGTATTTAGTCTCATTATTGGATCCATTTGGGAGATGTTTCGAGGAGAATAGGATAGAGTCTCCATGCCAATTCATCTAGTGCTAGATGGGTCAATATCGTCCTTGGATGAATCATCAAAATTTAATTTGAGCCAACAAGATAAGAGAGAGACCAAACCACATTTCTCCTGGCATGATAGGAAGTTGGTCTCTGAGAGCCCACCTAGGGTGGGACCTTCATGTTCGATTATTTCAGCCTAAGCTTAGCATCCCATTTTGTGAAGGAAACTTTTTTGGGACTAGGTAGCATAATCTCGAATTGATGATCTCAACTATTGCAACTTGTAGTTTACTCAAAAGGGGGGTAGACCTAAGTTCTCTTTTCTAAAAAATCTTTCTATTCCTCTCTTTACACAATTTCCATAGAAAGATAGAAGGATTGGTTATCTAGATGCAACCAAATGCTACATTCTTTTTTATAGTAGGCCACGATTGAAATCAAATTAGAATATCATTTGGGAGATCCTCTGACCACCCCAACTTGGTGCAAAGCTATCTCCAACACTCTTAGGGAAATGGGCATCCCAGCAGGATATGAACTATTGTTTCTTCATGCGCCTTGCATAATACACACCTTGAGGGACCACGGAAACCCATTCTACAAATTATTTTAGTTGTGAGTATTTTCTTTTGAAGGGCTACCCATGTAAAGACACTCACTTTTGGTAGCCAAATTTTGTTCAAACATAAATGAGTTGGAATTTTTGTCTCTGCATTCTCTAGTTCTCTAGAAAGGAGATAGTATCCATATTTAACATTATACCATACCATTTTTTAAACCATCCCCATATCAGAACATCTAAGTTATTCCTAAACACAAGAACTTTGGACTTTAAGATTGTTGAAAGTTGTTCCACATTCTTAAGCGATAGGTTCATGGATGTGAAAACCTTCCACTTCCAACCTCAAATTTTATCTACTTTCTCAAACATAATCCCTTACACTATCTCTCCACAAATGTTAAAGAGTCATCCGGATCTAAGCCAATCCCACCCAACTATCCAAGTTTGGATAACTAGCCCAAGAATCCTCCCAAAAAAAACCTTCCTAGCATCATGAATGTCCCAAGATAGGTAATCACACACAACTACTTTGCAATTCTACATGAAGTTTCAAATCCTTTGAGCATTTTGGGAGATTGGAGATGGTCAAAATCTTAATAGCATTGCCTTCATCTAGATACTTTCTATATGTAGAATTCTTTCCCACTTTCTATAGCATTCCTTATGCATATGCCAAACCAATTTGGCCCCTAATGCTTTGTTTTGAGTGATTGGTTCTTGATACCAAGGTCACTATCCTCTGTTGAATTGGATATTTTGTCCCAAGAAATCAAGGATATTTTTGTTCCTTGCCAACATAATTTTTTGGTCTACTTTCTTTGAACTTGGCTAACACAAATAGGGAGGGCCATGCATGATGGTAAGTAGTTAGGGATGGCAGATAAGATATATCCCTCTACATAGTGATCGTCCCTGTCCGTGAGAGCCACTTCCTTTTCTAAAGGGGCCCCATAGTTTTTGAGATCTTATACCTTTTGCCTATAGTAATCCTAGATAATTGCATGGGAGCTACCCCTTCTTGAAATTAAGAATTTACAGTATTTCCCTTTCTTTAAGGGTGAGGATGTGGAAGAGGAGAACCTCAAGCATAAGCTCATTTACTATCTTTCCAGAAGCCTTGGATTATTAGTTCAAAATTGCATTGAAATGGAAGGCTTCCCTTCGCTTAGTAGATATAAACTACATCTAGTGTCATCAACAAATTGCTCATGGGAGATGGTCGAGACATCACTTGTGACTTCAACACCTTGAATATTACCTGAAATAGTCTCATTTTCTAATTTGTCCTACCTAGAGCTATGCCATTATGATGAACCAAAAGGGAGAAAGGGGATCACCTTTGTGAAGACTATGTGAAGCCTCAGAAAATCCTTCTAGGGAGCCATTTACTAGGATTGAGAACCTTGATATTGATATATAGATAAATACCTAGTTTAACCATCTCTTATTGAATCCAAAGGCCTCCATCACTATGATGAGTAGCTTCCAATCCACCATATCATATGCCTTCCACATATCTAATTTAATTACCATGCTCTATTTGGAAGTGTTATCAATGGAATGCAAAGTCTTCTATTATATAATAACCCAATCCTATATAGATGTTCTAGACACAAAACTAATCTACTCATCCAAGAATATGTTTGGCATGACAAATTTGAGTCTATTGGCCATAACTTTATAGATAACCTTGTAGATTGTGTTGCACAAGGAGATTAGGTGAAAGTCATCTAAGGATTGCTACCTCCCTTTCTTTATAATTAGAGCTATGAAGATATCCTTGACTTCTGTAAGGAGGGTTCCACATTCCCTATTATACCCTAAATTTTTTGGAAGAAAAATATCAGGAAGCCATTTGGGCCCAAGACTTCTCTGGATGCATTCGGAAGAGGGCTACCTAGATTTCTTCCTATATTTTTTTTGCATTTAACATTGTATTTTGAGCTTTAGTATAAAGGGATGGGATATTTCAAAGCAAGGTCTATTGATCATGAGATTTGAGCCCTCCACACTGTTGAGGAGATTTGAGCCCTCCACACTGTTGTGGAGGTTACAAAAGAATCTAGCCACCTCCCTTACAATGATTTATGGGTCCTCAATTTTAGTGCCATTTTATAGTCTAAGGCTTGTGATTCTATTATCACTCCTCCTTTGTTTGGTGCTATTATGAAAGGATTTGGTATTTTTATCTCCTGCTTCTAATTAGGTTTCCCTAGACCTTCATCTCTAGAAGATTTCTCCATTTCCCAAAATGTTTAAGTAGGCCACCATAAACTCTTGTTTTAATAGCTTAGTTGGTCCATACCATCTCTGATCACCTCTTCTAAGGTTTGGAGATTATCTTCAATTAGTTTCTTTGTCTAAAAAAATATTTTTTAAATGAGACGACTTCTTGTCCTTTATTTTCCATTTTCAAATGTTTCAATTTAGTGATGAAATAGAATTTGGAACCGCACGGGTGGTCCTCATTTCACCAACGTTCCACCAATTGAATATTTTTTGAGTCATTCAACAACATCTTTTTAAATATCAATGAACTCCTTGCTAGATTTCTCTCTTCCAAAATATCTAGATGAATTGGAAAATGGTCAGATCTTGAACTAGGAAGGAACAATCCAACTAAAATGAAGGGAAGGGCCCCAGATCTCCACCAAAAGTAATTTTGTTCAACTTCTCTACTATTTAACTAAAACCCAACCAGCTATTTGAACAAGTGAAAATTTCATTTGAAAATCTAATGTCTATTAAATGATTCCTCTCTACCCAATCTTTGATATCCTTCTAAGACTGATTATCGTCACAGAAACCCCCTTTCTTATCATTTTCCACAAGGATTGCATTGAAATATCCTACAACAATACAATATAAGTTGTGAAATAGCACGAGAAAGGCATCCAGTTCTGGCCGCAATTACCGCTTCTTGATGCAAGAGTTGGTCCCATACACATTTAGTACAGTAAATTCTAGATTTGAAACATTTGATTTTACATTCCAACCAGTTGGTCCCTTCCGCCAATTTGTCCAGAAGCACAGATTATGACTGCCAAAAAAATGGCAATGCCCTTGGAGGAACCATTGTCTTAGACACCTAGGACCTACCACATCTTCACTTTTTACCTAAATAGATCTAAATCAACATTGCTCAGCTTGGTTTCTTGGATTTGGAAGATACTTGCTTTGAATGACTGCATTATGCGAGGGGCATTTAGGGCCCTAAAATTCTAATATAGAGTCTCATCCCCAGAAAAATATTTTATTTACGTCAAATTATTTTGGTCGTATATGTGCATGTTAATAATCTTAAAAACTGATTACTAAAAATTAACTTGAACCATCTGGGTATTAAAATAAATTAAATATTTTTTTTTATATTAGAAATCGAGAGTTTAAAATATAGACAGAGGGTATATACAAAACTAGGGAGCGGGGGGCAAGGCCTCAACCGCCAATCAGAGGAATATATATAGTTATCTAACTATCCAAAAAGAGGGGGCATAGCAAAATAAATCAGAATTGGAGGATCTCATCCTGATCCTCCAGCCATGTGGTCCAGCCCTGTTCGCCTTCCATCTAGACCACCTTCTTTCTAGTAAGGATCTGGGAGCACATCTCAATCTTGTTGAAGGGAGGAGGCTTGCTGTCCTATAGATCCTTTATCAGCTTCTGCACTGCCTTATCGAAGGAGGTTTGGTTCTCTGCGATCCTAGCCCATTCGTACCCGTCTTGCATCTCATAAATAAACATGGTTGCCCGGCCATCTTTTAGGAACCGCAGTAGCTTATTTCTCTCGAGGTTCATCACAACACAAACCTGCACAACAATTTTGTAATATGTGAGTTTTTTAAAAAATTCACTACGTTCCCTTGTAATACCTTGGAACTTCTCCTCATTTCTGAGTTTCCAAATAAACCAAAGAATATAAGAAGATAAGATTTGCCAAACAAGATTAGTATCCTTTCTCAGTCCATGAATAAAACCAGTAACTATATCAAGAGGAAACACAAATTCTGCAATAGAAATTCCAAACAGAAGCCAAATATCTCTAGCAAAGGGGCAATCGAAGAAGATGTGGTGCACAGTCTCAGGTTTTCTGCAGACAGAGCACTGGTCATATTCAGCCGATATCCTAATAGGTAATCTATCCAACATAAGTTGCCATCTAAAGCACTAAATCTTAGGAGGAATGGGGGATCGCTAGAATTTTACAAAAGATTGTTGCCAAGTGTGGGGCCTAAGATTAACATACCATAGTTTGTTGACGTGCTCAATCACCAACGGATCACTATTTAATAGGGTGTAGATAGATTTGGCTTTGATTTTAGGGAGGGTAGAGCCATCCTTCCATAGGAATGAAAGGTGCCTTTGGGTGTCTACATGGGTGTTCTTAGGGAGGTTAAAGGGAACGCAAGCAGTTTTAATCATATTGTATGTCTTCTTATGAGATGCAGCGAGGTCATATTTAGTGCTAACGGCTTCCCAGCTAATAAGGTTATCATGTTCAAGAATATCCATAATGTACTTGATTCCTTTATTATGCCAATGCTTAGCTGAGTAGCCTTGGGTTAGGGCAAGGGGTTTGGAGTTGTGATGCAAGTTCCACCATATTGACCTTTCACTGTGTAGGGACTTATCAGAGTTGATCCTCGAGTTGCTGATTAGACCACACACATGCTCCCAGGCTTTCCAGATAGATTTGAACACCTAGGTGCCTTGGACAGACACGGGAAAGCTACCAGCAATTAGGTCACTGAGCGGGAGAGCTTTCCAAGTTTTGGCTATTTTGGGAACACCATTTTGTTTGTTGTTCCTAATGAGGATTTTCTATGGTTCTTGCCCTTCCAGAGAGTGGAATATCCATTTGGCTGCAATGGAGATGCCTTGCAGTCTAAGATCCTTAAGGCCTAGCCCACCAAGTTTTTTATCCAAGTGGCACCAGGTCCATTTGACCGCGTGGGCTTTCCTTTTACCCTTCCCATCCGACCAAAGGAACCGTCTAATAGCCTTTTGGATTTCAAGGATTTGGAAGTCACTAAACATCCAAACTGAGGAGTAGTAGATACTGTATGAGGATAGGATTTTTTTGGTAGACTTGAATCCTGCCAGCAAGGGAGAGAACCCTATTGTCCCACTTGTTGAGTTTACTGTCTATCTTTCCCTTCACCCAGCCCCACATGTCCTTAAGAGAGGGAGATAAAGAAAAGGGGATGCCAAGATAACGGACTAGTTTAGTGGGTCCTCCCCACGCATAGACAAATTGTTGAAGCCAATCTGGGGGATTCTCTTTCCAACCTAGTAGAATGGATTTGGTGTTGGATACCCGGGCTTCGGAGGCCTTACCGAAAATGTCAAGTTTTTGATTGAGGGAATCAATATTCTATGTTGAGAGCTTCAGGAAGAATGAGGTATCATCAGCAAATTGGATGTTGATCAGCTTAGAGTCATTCGGCAGGGTAATGCCTTGGACACGGGAGGACAGGGTGTCATCTCTAAGGAGATAATACAGGGCATCGGAAGCAATGACAAATAGAGCAGGGGCAAGGGGGCAGCCCTGTCTGATCGATCTAGAGAGGGGAATCGACTGGGAGAGGGTCCCATTGATCTCAAGCAGGGCAGATGCATCTTTAAGGAGGATTCGAACATAGTCACAAAATTCACTAGGAAAGCCAAAGGCAGAGAGCATCATGAGGATGAAGTTCCATTCCACCCTGTCATATGCTTTCTCAAAGTCGACAAGGAACATGGCGGCGTCATGGTTGGAGGTCTTGGCCCATTCCATGGATTCCCAACTTGTTACAAGATTTTCCAAGATGTACCTGCCTTTGATGAAGCCTGTTTGGGTGGAACAGATGAACTTGGGGAGGATCTTCTCAAGTCGGGAGGCTAAGGCTTTGGCTAGGATCTTGTAGGAGATGTTAAGGAGGGTGATTGGCCTCCAATTTTTAATCAGGGCTCTGTCCCCTTCTTTCGGGATAAGCTTAATGATACCCCTATTTATGAATTCCCCCAGGGTACCTGTGGCAAGGGCTTCATTATAGATATCATAAAGGTCGTCGCCAATCCATTCAATGTTAGTTTTGTAGAATTCAGCAGGAAGTCCATCAGGGCCTGGGGCTTTGTTATCCTTAAGAGCCCTAATGGCATCCTTGATTTCGTGCACGGTTAGTTTAGCTTTGAAGAGGCTAGATTCGTCCTCAGAGATTCTATTAGGGATAATGGTCCTACATTTGGTGTGGGCATTTGTCGAAGCCTCATTATCCTCAGAGGTAAAAAAAGTCTTTTAAAATACTTCAAAGGCTTCTTTGATGTCATAGATATCAAGGAGTTCCTTATTGTCTATAGATATTCTATCAATTTTTCCCTGATCTACTTTTGTTTGAGCAGATTAAAGAATATTTTGGAGCCCTTATCACCAAACTGGAGCCAATGGTTATGGGCTTTGATGAAAGCACCTTTGATCTTAACCTGCTAGTACTTTCTGAGGATATCTCTAGCCTCGGAGACCTGCCTGGCCAAGGTAGGGGAAGAGGGTTGCAGTTGAATTTCATGCTCAAGGGAGTGAAGGCGCAGAGTAGGATTTTTTTCTATGAACCTGAAGTCCTTGGCTTTCTTCTGGCCAACGGTTTGGAGAAGAATCTGCTAGGAAGAAATGTTCATCTACCATCTACTCAAGGGGGATTGGGGGAGATGCGGTTGCAGATTGAAGAGTCTAATTAATTTGATGGCAATAAGGACATCCTCATCTTGCAGCAAGGAGGTATTAAGAAAGAATTTCTTATTGCGGGAGTGGCAAGGGGTGATGGAGTTTCTGATGTTGATAATGGCTAAGATGGGGAAGTGGTCAGATAGGGTAGTTGGTAGGACTGCAACCACATTCCCAAAATGGTTGGGGGAAAAGGAGAAGAAGTTTTTATTAGCGTAGAACCTATCTAACCTAGACTAGATCCGATTGGTGTTTTGCTGAAAGTTGCACTAGGTGTGCCATAGGTTAGGGTTGTCAGGTTTAGTGGCTTCCAAGGGGTCAAAGAGTTGCAGATGCTATTTGAATCTATCCCAATGAGGCTTTTCTAAGTTTTTCCATTCAAACGGGAGACCCCCAGCCTTGTCATTCTGGGATTCAGTCATATTAAAGTCCCCGGACATGACCCAGGGAATATTTGGGAGGGAAGTTAACCAATTCGAGAGGGATATTCATTCCTTATAATCGTTAGAAGCATAAATGGAGCATATGCCAAAGCATGAACCCTTCATCTCTAAGGCAGCCCAAGCTACTCTATTACAAGGAGAGGTTCCTTTATCTTTGAGGTGCACAACCCATTTAGGGGCAAGAAGAATCCCAACCCCTCCTTTACCTTTTGGGTGGTTGGTACAGATTTTGATTGCATCTCACCAAATGAAGTCAAGTGACGCGTCGAGGGAGAACCCAACAGATTTAAGTTCTTGTAACATTAGAAAATCTAAGTTTTTGTGCAAATCCAAAAACCTTTTGATAACAAATTTTCTGTCAGGCAACTCAAGGCCACGAATGTTCCATGATATGTATTTCATCAAGGTAGAGGGTTTATGGGGGGCTAGTAGGGAGATCGTTGTTGATCACCAGATTTCTTCTTGTTTTTGGAGCCCATAGGCCTACCTTTTTTTTTAATAAGGGAGTGTCCTTTCATAGATTCCTCATCATCTTCGCTAGTTTCGGGAGGCTCCACTCTAGTATTGGCATTTTCTCCTATGTCAGACCTAGACAACTGGGAGCCTAGAAAGTCAGGGAGCATAGTGCTAGATCTAATTTCTTCTAGACCTTTATTGGCATATATAACCTCTATTATATGATTTTCCTCTATTTCTTTGAGCAAATTTGAAGCCGAGGGATTAATGGTGCTAGTGTCAGAAGTAAGTCCTGCAAGTGAAGAGGAGACTAAATGAACGGGGGTTCCAGATCTGAGGATCATTGTAGGGTTATTGCTAATGCTAGCATGATCATCACGGCTGGGGTTTTCCAACTTATTAACCATATTTCTAACCACATATTTGACAGGGGACTGCTCAGGGACTAGGGATTTAGGAGAAGAGGCCAACTAGCTGGAGGAGGAATGGCTAGGGTTTAGGGCTTTGAGAGGGGTAAGTTTACGCCTCCGTTTCTTAGATGTAACAAGCTAGAAACCATCAGCGGGCGAGTCAACAGGGTTGTGAGAGGCGACGGAAACAGGGATGAGGGGCTCGGAGGCCAAGGGTGCATGATCGAGCACGAGAGGGTTAGCGACAATAAGAGAGGGACTGGGATCTGTGGACAACACATCTTTAGGGGTCTCAATAATAGGAGGGGGAGGTTGCGTATTATTAACATTTTTAGGGTTTATAGAAGTTTCACCAGAATTATGCATTTGCTTCCTACAACTGATAATTGGGCAATTTTTGCAAATGTACCCTTCTTTTTTGTAGAGAAAACAATCATTTAATCCTCCAAGTTTTTCAATCGGGCAGACGAATGTGTCTCCATTAATATCTAGGTTTAAAGATGGTGGAATGTCGATTCTGAGCTTGATTGAGACAAGCATTCTTGCATCTAGGTTGGGCACCAATCTAGCAGTTTCATCAACCCTAATGATTTTACCAAAAGGTGCCATTATTTGGGGAAGAAAACGCCACAAAAAGGGGGGGACATCCTTGAGGATGACCCATCTGGGACAGGATAGCATGAGGACTTCCTCATTAACCACCTCTGGAGACCAGGCTAGGGCTCGAAAAGATGTATTTCCAACCGTCCAGTACTGGCATTTAAGAGCTTCCAACTGGGCTTCATGCGTGTTGAAGAAAATGAGAAAGAGACCTCTTTGAACTTGTCTACAAAATGTAATTTTAAGCCCTAGTTTAAGATTCCATAAATTATGAAACCAGTCATCTATGAATTTTCTAGGTGGGCATTTTTGAGCATCAACACAGGCAAAAAAGATAGCAGTGTCACTCAATCTACGTTTTTCCAAAATAATTTCAGCCAACATTTTAGAGTTTGGAGAAATCCAGAAAGAGCCCGAGGAATTGCAAGGGAGCTTACCGTCCTGACTGGGTCCTTCACTTGCTGGAATCTTAGGGAAGTGCGTCATTGAGTGGACTCCATCTACAGTCTGGGCGATGGTCTCAGCGAAGGACTTAGCTAGGGCTGGTAATGTCTGTGGCGAGGGTTTAGGATTGCTAATATCTCTGTCTGACTCTAGCTCCATTGGAAACCAAGGTTAGATCTGCGTGGGGGAGGGCAAGTGGGTGAAGTTAATCACAATAAATATTTGCAGAGCAGAATAAATGAAAACACGAAATGCAATAGCAAGTGGGCAAAGAAGGATATGCAAACCGAGTGGAGGATATTAACTCCTCCACGTAGACATCATGGAAGTCACGTCAGCCCCTACGAGCCTCGATCTGGCTTCCATCCTCAGCGCTTTGATTTTCTCACAGAAATAGTTCTCAGAAATCTGGTGGCGTTCGAAGTTTCTGTAGCTCTTGGTGCTTTGATTTTCACTCAGAGGAGCATTGGATCGGCTGTAGCATCTTTGGTTTCAAACCTTGCCTCCACAAGGAATTGCAACTTCTCACCTTCCAGGGCCTATCGAAAAGATTTTTGCTCACCTCCCACACTCTGGGTTGTCTCCTACGTTTCTTTTCCTAAAGCAAATCGCCACTTTTGAGTGTCCTCGGCTAAAATTCTGCGCTAGGGTTTCTTCTTCAAAAGATGAGGTTTCTGAAATATTTATGGACGATTGACTCCCGCAAGGGTTTCATATAGGTATTCGAGTCCGTGCAGCAACAAATGAACGGCATGGGGTTTACAAAGGTGCGACTTAAGAATATGAACGGCATGGGGTTTACAACCTTTGGCTTGCTCCTTTATTCATAACTGCTCAGGTTTCTTCTGCTCTCATGTTCTGTTCGCACTTTTTTCTCGCTTCTTCAAATGCCTTCCTGGTGTCGTCGCTCCTATGCGCACTGCGTGTCGTTGCCATCGCCTGAGGAAGGAACGAACTGTTGAAGGAATGGAAGGTTTGTTCGCCCTGCGTTGTGCGCGCCAAATTTTTGAATATTCTAAATTAAATATTTGAAAAAAAAGACTCAAAATAATACATTTCATATTACTAGATTTTCTTAAGATTCTATGTGTAAGTGCTTCAAATTTTTACTTCAACTATGAAAAAACTTTAATTTTCAAGAAAAACCGTTCCACTTTTTGACCAAAAAGTGGGCTCAACTCTTGCATTTACTTGAAATGTGGTGTCAAGTAGTAATTCTTATCCACAAAGAATTACCCTATTCACACATTTTTTAAGTAGTAGACCTATTCCTTGGAGAATCATTGTAATGACATCTTTTGAGAACCTACAATCTTGACTATGAAGAGATCATATAGGTGACACCTCAAGAGTTGCTTCACTTTCTTCCACAACATATAATTCTAGCAAAGTAGTCGGTCAAGTAGGAACCTCAACTACTAGATTTTGCACCAATTCTACCTTTCTAGTTAAGATTAAGTGGGAGTGTTGAAATAACTAATATTGTATACACACATTTATTCCTCATAACTTGTTGACACAAGGTTTTGAAATATTCTATTGTTAATTCTAAATCTCTTTTCTTTCCCACATGTTTGATGCATTTATGTAAAAGTACAAATGAATTGTAGTTTCTTGTAGAAGAAGTTGTCTCTCAAATAATTTGTAATATTATAATATTTTTTTAGAGAATAATGTTGAAAGTGGAAAGTAAAGTAAAACTCCATAAATATAATTTTTTAATGTTTTTGTGTGAGAGAAGAAATAAAAATAAAGATCATTATTATTCACAACATTTTAATCAAAAAATTATTGTTTTCAGTTTATATTCTCTGCCATATGTTTTTTGTTATCTTCATAGATTAGTAGATTAACTTTTATTTTTCATTACACACACACCCTGTGCCACTTATGTCCAATATATTGATGCTTTCAATTTGTTTCATTCTCCAACACCCCCCTTGAGGCACATGTTGCTTATTTGAGGCTCTTAGCCTTGATCTAGATCTGATCCCTGATACTATCTTGAACATTCCACATGAACTAGTTAGAACTTTATCTTAGGACCATCTATTTGTGATTAAATTGTTAGAAATTTTGGAAACTAAACTTGAATTTTGTTGGTTGAATTTGTATTAATTGAATATATTAAAAATTATTCATCTATTACAATGATGATACCTTCAAATCAAGATGATTCATCAAATAAAAAGTACAAATCAATTGTTATCAGCAATGCTTTACCCTATTGGCACTTTCTTCAAGTCATAAACCTAATCTATTAAGAATCCTTGCTATGACACCTTTTAGTGAACCTACAACTTAGGCTCTATCAAGACATCACATTGTTTATACCTTAAGAGTTGTTTCACTTTCTTCCACAACATATAATTCTAGCAAAGTAGTAAATCAACTAGGAACCATAACTAGCAAATTTTGCACAAATTCTACCTTTGTAGTCAAAGATTAAAGGAAGGTTCTAAAATAACTGTAATCTTGTCAAAACTTCTTCTCAATTTGAGATTTTTGAAAGATTCTCTTTTTAATTCTAAATCTCTTATCTTTCCCACATATTTGATGTATTTTTATGTAAATATCTAATTATGCAACTTAAATTGCCTCTAGAATTTATAATATTTTAATATTTATTTTAAAAATCTTGTAGAAAGAGAAAAAGTGAAGAACTCTATAATATAATATTTTTATTTTGTGATGTGAGAAAAGAAAGAAGAAATTGTTATGTTCCAACATTCTATAAATAAATTCTTTGTTTTCAGTTTGTATTCTCTATTGTCTATTATTTATTGTCTTTATAGAATAGTATATCAAATTTTATTTGTTGTTACACATTGTTGATGATCTCAATCTATTATAAAATGACCTACTAGCCCACTTGTGACCGATAGCATTTATGTTAGGACATAGCTTGTTCTCCAACATCCCTCCTTGAACCACATTGTAGGTGTCCAGGGCTCTTAGCCTTAGCATAGTCATCATACTAGATGTTGAACATTTTCACTTAACAAGAACTTGAACTTACGACCACCCATTTATTGTACCACCATTATATTGGTGTATGAGTTTGACTAAGTCTTTTTCTTTATTCAATCTTGCAGAATGTTCTCCCAATGAGTCACCAAGTAGCTCAGTTCGAACACTTTTCTTTATCCCTGAGGAAGACATACCCATCTGGAGCTGCGCAAGCCAAATCCTACCTTAAAAAATCTATATACTGCATTTCAATTGGAACAAACGACATTGGTGACTACGTAGCAAACGATACTAGCCAAAACACTACTACTCCTCAAGAGTTTGTTGCATTGCTGCTTTCCAAATTTGATCAGTACATCACTGTAAGTTTTTGAATTCTCACTTTGCATATTATTTCAAACAAGGTCTATAATTTTATGGAGGAATTGTACAATTATTGGAATGTGATTTGACAGAGGCTTTATCGGGCTGGGGCAAGGAAATTCCTTGTAATGAATATCCCGGCTTTCGCATGTGATCCTGATTTCAGATTTATGAATAATGGTGAATGTTCGGAGACTGCAAACCAGCTACATGTGGCATATAACACTGGTTTGAAGTCACATGTGGCTCACCTTAGCCAAAAGCTGTCTGGGTTAACTATCATAACATTTAAAGCTTATGATATTCTCTTGAACATACTTAAAAACGGTGAAGCCTATGGTAAGCTACACTCCTAACAAGTCCATAAAACCTATGATTTTTCCCTATAGTGATGAAGTTACTGAAACAGTATAGCCAATGCATGTGAATGTCGTGTGTTGCAGGCTTCACAGAGACAAAGTCAGCATGTTGTGGATCGGGATTATTTAATGCAGAAGTACGCTGTGGAAGGACGACTCCAAACGATTTGTTCTGCCATGATATAAATGCATATGTGTTCTGGGATTGGATACATCCAACTGACAAGGTTTATTACATGTTTTCACAGCAGATTTGGAGCGGAAATTCTTCTATCATCTACCCATTTAATCTCTCTACGCTAATCTCAGGGAAGAAGGCTTCTGGTTTCTAAGAATGCACAAACTCTGTATTCTTATTTATAGCCTCCGATAGCATAACTATATTTGCTATAGAAATGATAATATATTTAATCATTATTCTAAATGATATTATATAATAAACAGGAGGTTTTTCATCCCTTAAAATAATATTGAAGGCATTGCATCTTTTTAAATGGACTAACTTACAATCTTCTTTGCAAACAAATTTATTGCTGATAATATAGTCCTACCTGAACTTGTCAAGAACATGTAAGATAGTGACAAACTTATAGAATGGACAACTTAAATCATTGGATTGTATGTTGGCATTGCTCGGTATATGGGACGCCCATGTATTACTAGCTGAAGCTTAAAGAAAGGTGGCTTCAACATGCTTAGCCAATCAATCCTCTTTGTCAATTTATTTTTTTAAAGGGGTGATATTCATCTTATATTTTTTAGGTTTGAATTAACGGAATTTAATTATGTAGATAACAAATAATTCATAATTTAATTATATTTATGATTTTTATAAATGTTACTGTGGACAGAATATAATGTTCACATGTCAATGGCTATTATATATTTATTACTTATTTTTCAAAATATTTGGGATAATATGTAAGTAGGGATGGCAATTTGCAATAAGTAGGGATGGCAATTTGCAATTGTTGAAGTAGAGAGTTTTAAATATCTTTCCAATTTTCTTGTTATTAAAAAATATGAAATGTCTTCATAGTGTACCTAGGACCGAGATCTTCAACAATTTGACTATCTTGTTAGAACATAAGATATTTATGATGTGCAAGAAACGGGTGAGAGATGCAAGATTCATTAGAGGAGTTACATATTACTCAAGGTGCATCTAACCATAACCATAGAGGTGTTGGATATTTTTTCCATAGCTCATGCTTTTGACTTAATTCTAGAAACTACCTAATGGTTTCTAGTTCTCAACATTTCTATATAATAGGAGCATTTGATAGTGGGTTATAGTCTCTTTTATATTGTTCATTTACTATTATAGGAATAAGGATTGTATTGGTGTATAGTCTCTTAATATTAACACAAACTATATCTCTTTGGTGGTAAAGATTGTTCATGTAATGGCCTTTAGGCATAAATATGTTTTTGATTAAGGGAAAACAAGTTTTGAAGGGACCTGAAACCCTATACAAAAATATGTTGTCTAGGCTTTCATTTTTTATTTGTTCTCTATCATTTGTTTATAAATTTTTTTAGCTTAAATTCATATGATTAATCATTGTAAATTTATATTGTGTTAAAATTTTAATTATTTCCTCTATACCATTATTAATTTCCTTTTTTAATTATCAAAGCTATGGCTTCATGTAGAAGGGAACATCTTTCTCATATTATTTTAGATTTTTTGTGGATGTAGTTCAAGTATTATTCTAGTAGTTTTACAAATATGGGTGTGGTTAGAGAAGCCATGGAATGTACATTATGATTAGAGACTGTGAAGTTAAAATAGCTCCATATTTAAGCTATGAGAACTAATAACGGAGGATGTATTAGAAAAAATGGATCAATAGAGAGATGCGACAATATAATCTAAAAATGATGATTTTCTATGTGAATATTATAAAATGGCATCTAGAAAGACATGATTTTTCATTGTAGATATCATTCTATTGAATGTCTTAGAGGAAGCCACCATCATCAATTTTCTAGAAGAGAATCAACAATATCTATTAAAATAAGGGTCTCATAAACAAGCTTTTTCAAATTGCATTATCTATAAAATGTGAAAGATGATTTGATAGCCAATCATATAAATTGTTTTAGTCCCATTTTTAGATAGTTACATAGTACTAGTGTTAATCTAGAAGAGGAGGATGGGTCTATTTTGTTTTTTTAAATTTTACCCATATAGAAGGATAACTTAATTGTTGCATTGACTGATTAAAACCACTAATTGTAAAATGGATGTAGTAGTTGTAAATTTTCTCAGTGAGAAAAATGAGATGAAAATCAATTGATGAGGGTTCTAAGGATGTAAGTAAAGTATCTATCTACACCCAAAGAAAAGGATGGTAAGAAAATTAGGAATAAGGTGATGTCTAAGTTAAAAGGATGATCTAAAATACCAACTTGCTGGCTTCTAAATTTATCTTAGGACAATCTTATTTAAAATATGTAAAAAATTAAATTTACTAAGTTTCTAAATTCATATAAGAATATACAAACTATTTTAAAAAGTCATATTAAAATATTTTAAAATTGATTCAATTATGACAAGTTTCCAAATTCATATAAGAAAATAGAAACTATTCTAAAAACTCATATTAAAATATTTTTAAAAATTACACAATAATATCTTACCATTTTAAAATATTTTAAATAAATTTATATTATTATAAAAAAATTCCAAAATAATATATATCCATATTATGAATAATAATATTATATAATATATATTATCTATTATAAATTTTTAAGGTTGATTAATTTCAAATGTCATATATACGTTTTTAGAAAAATATAACATGTCAATACATACAATCCAATAATTTTTTAAGCTATACGATCAAAAAATGAAAAACAGCCATCTAACCTGTAAAATTCCAGACCTGTGTGGGCCCGCTTAATCTCTTTGTTCTCTTACCCGTTTCCTTCCGATAAACAATCTTGTTAAAGCCAGTGGTAGCGGTCAGCCGACTGAATATATTATTCCTCGGCCTCAATAATGTAAAAGAAGAACGCCAGATGGATATATCCCACCACGTCGTGACAGATAGAAAAGAGACAGACCATTTCACAGAATTTCTTGTCTACATTGTGGGATCTGCAATGGGGATTGGGACCCCGACCGAGGGCATCTCTCGTCGGCACCCTTGGATCATGGGATAAGAAGTCTATGCGGAGAGAGAAGTTGTCTATGAGATAATAATATTTATAGTTCCCGCGCGTGACAATACAAAAATCAAATTCAAATGTTGTTGCCACGCTGCTCCAGAAGTTTGGTGGGAGACGGAAAGTGTCTTCAAGAGGCGGTCGGACTGTTTCACAAGTCTCCAAGCCGATCAGTTCAAATTTTTGCCAGCGTAATCGCAGCCTGTGCAAAAATGGGAGCGTTGGAACAGGTTTTAAGCATCCGTAAAAGCATGAACGATAGGCCACTTTCATCCGATGTAGTTGGAAATGGTCAGGTAGACATGCATTTAAAATGGGGAAGCATAGACAAGGCTTGTGAGCTGTTTGGCCGAATGGCTCAAAGAAATGTGGTTTCATGAAATGACAACTAGGTCAGTCCTATAATAACTCCTTCTGGCAAACAATGTGAAGGAGGAACAAATGCAGCTTTACTTAAACACAAAACTTTTACCATTTTTCAGTTCCTGGCCGCCTATATATTGCTTCTCCGCTTTTAACTTTGATCTTCTATTTTAAAAATGAGCTCTATGCACTGATTGTGCCTATATACGAGTATTGCTGCTTCTTTTTTTCCTTGTCTTATATATTCATAAAAGGGTGTGCATCCATTACTTGGCAAAAATCTGGTCTGTATAATATATCGCACACTCAGCAATTTATTTACAATTTGAATGTTGTTGTTTGTCATAACAAATGCGTTTGAAAGTCATATTCTTTGATCGGCAAAGATCGAAACGGGAAACGACAAAACAATATGTACAAACAAGACAAATTATAAATTTTACTTGTGTTTGAAGAAATGACAAAATTTTAACTTGAAACTTCATATAAAAAAGAAAAAATCATATGGGTATCGTCCTAGATTTTGAAAAACAGGTGTGGTTTTAGTCAAACATAATCAAAAAAGGAATTTGGTGTATTAAGGGGTTTGCTTTTTGTTTCTTAAAATACTTATGTAGACCTCCAAATGCAAACAATGCTTAAATTCACCAAGAATGCTTAAATTCTTCTTGAAACCATGAATTTGGGTTACATCTACACAAATGAAACTCAATATAGTTATTTTTCTCAAGTCCACATCAATATATTCAATATGATCGTAATCCATGATATAGCTGGTTTGAATCAATTTATTAATAAGTTTAATTGTTTGGTCATACAAGGTTTCCTCTAATGTCTTAATATTTGTAAAAGTGATGATCCCTCATTTAGACAAGGTATTGAAAGTGTTGAGGACATTATGCTTATGAAAGAAGGAGGAACCCTTTCCAAGCATATATTATATTATATAAAATGTGTATTACAAGTGTCAAAGGTTTTTCCAATGTGCACTAACAAAAACCAATGTGCAATGGTGAATATTGATAATGGTTATAATTTTAAAACATATTATAGATGAGGTTTATAGTAACTTTTATATTGACAACATAGATTTATTAATTTCATGTACATGAAATATTTGATGAGTTGGTTAGTACTCTTGAGTGATAAGAGAATATAATTTCCTTGATCAAATTATTGTACTACTTTACCTTGTCCCGTCTATCAACAATTGAAAGTATTATAGAAAAAATTTGTACACATTTTTTACTAAAGAAAAAACTATATAAATTTTATTACTTATAGATAGGAAAGTACAAATATCTTTACAAATAATTCACAATAAAATACATGTTCACACATCTTGACAACAAAAAACATAATATTATTAAGATTATCCTTTTAATGATTGTTTAATGTAAGAGTTCGTATAGAATGTTCTAGAGAATAAAATATTTGGCTAAAGATGTAGCCATCCAAGATCTAGGAGCTTCAATAAAAGCACAAGATAGATAAAATATGACAAAATAATGCTATTCTAACAAAGGATGCAAGTATACAATGAGAATTAATTAAGAATACAAAGAGAACTCCTTGGTTACATAAACCAAGGTGAGACATATGATTATATAAGATTATCATAGGTATTCAAGACTACATTTATGAAGATGCAATCCAAAATCTAATGGAAACAAATGTAGAACATTATACAAATACAAAGACACATCCTCCAAATGTTACTCAAAGGTCTCGATTCAATGCCAAAGTGTGACAAATGATGATGTATAGAAGGAACAAGGTCTTAAGGTTCCCCCATAATATTTGAAGTAGATGATGCAATTCCATAGGAGCTAACATCAATCTACAAGATGAATATCATAAATAGTGTTCTCAAAGTCTATAATATAAGGACTAACAAAATGAACCAACAATGTATATCAAGTAACCATATATCAAGTAACCATCCCAAGTAGTTACATATCAGGAAGAAAATGAATAATCATGTTGCACTAAATCATTAGAACCAATGGATTTTAAACACTAGTCTTATTAGAAACAATAGTAGATGAACATGAGTACTTAATGTATGCAATTAAACTACATTGTTCATCCTCCAAATTTTCATATGGTATATATTTTGATTTTATGAATATGTAATTCAATTAAATATCATGTTATCATAAAATCAATCTTTAATAGATACCACAATAATATATAATAGTGATCTATATTACACCCTATGCACGTCATATTTTTACAAAGACAATGTCATAGTCCATAATGTCAAATTCTCAAAACAAAATAAAAACAAAGCAGAAGAAATTTCTAAAAACTAAAAGTAAAACTTTTCTCCTTCAATATTAATTTAGGTATAAAATGGTGCATATTATTATAGTGCAATCTTATTTTCCATATCATTTCATTTACTATTAGAAATAATCTCCATAAAAAACATTTTCCATGCTTAAATCATGGAAACAATTGACATGCCTTTCAACATTTTTTCTTGTAGCAATTGTAGAGATTAATTTCATTGTAGTGTGCAATCAGCACATACTTGAAGGTTCTTCACAACTCCAATAGTTGTTCTTGGGGGACATATCTAACAAAACAAAAGAAATTTGTCGTTTTCATTATCATGGTAGATATATAATTATTTTTCCTCCTTTTCCACATCATTAAGTAAATGCCATGAATCTATAAAATACCCTCCTACTTTCATCTCCCATGCCAACTTCTCCAAATCTGCATGAATCTCTTTTTTTTGGATATGATTTGTCTCCTACACAAAATGAATGTACCATTTTATGGTCATCAATCCAACTACATCTATTGATCTTTTTATTCTTTTATCTTTCATTAATTTCCTTATCATTTGAACCTTGCACCATTTGTTCTTTTTTTATAGATGGTTGAGAAAGTAATCATTTTTAGGATCTAAATTTAAATCTATGTCACTTTAAAATGGAGCAGTTTCAAGAATTCTTTTTTAAGGAAAAGGGACTTTCATTAGGCCAAAAAATGGCAGAGTACTTAAAATCTTTTTTCTAATAAGTATTAACCCCAACTTTTTGGTTTGTAATTTAAGTGAGTAAATTTGAGATGGGGTTAGAAATAATTGCTCCTACTCGGAAAATTTTCTCCCACTTATTAATCATTGAAAGCTTTAAAATTATCTCAAATTAATTTTGTTTTCATTTGATATTATTATATTTTGTTATAATTTTTTTTTTAAAATTCATAAAACCGTGAGCTTCTATAAATTTTGAAGGTTAAACTTGTAAACTTTAACTACGCTACAAAATCATGAGACACCCACTTGAATACTTTTAAACATTTTCAATATTACTCAATAATTTTTTTTAAGAGTGCTCAACTCTAATGCTTTTCTTAAATAGCAATGCTTCAATAATTTTAAAATTTTAAAACAATCTTGCAAAATATTTTGAAGGTTAAACTTTTAAACTTCAACTAGACTACAAAATCATGAGACCATCCACTTTAAAATACTCTTAGACATTTTCAATAATAGCAATTAAATTTATTTTTCAAATCCCCAACTCTAATGTTTTTTTAAAAAAACAATACTTCAATAATTCAAAATTTTTAAGGTAATCTTGCAAAATTCATTTTGTGCCCATCCTAAAATTAATGCATTCCACGAGGCCACATTTCTCTGAGGCATTTCGTCGAATAGTTCGCGTGCCTTATCTATTCTTTCATTTGTTGCATAGTAGCTACGTATGACAAAATTCCTCTATGCTTAGTGCTTTGATGGATACCCATATACAACTCCAAAGCTTTGATGAAACCACATTTCTTTGAGCCATTCGATCAAACAACTCTCGGGCCTTGTCTATGCTTCCTCATTTTGAATGCATGTCTACTAGACCATTTCCAACTACATCGATGAAAGGGGTCTATTGTTCATGCTTTTTCGAATACTTAAAATCTGTTCCAACGCTCCCATTTTGGCACAGGTTGCGATGACGCTCGCAAAAATATGAACTGATCGGCTTGGATACTTGTGAAACAGTCCGACTGCCTCTTGAAGACACTTTCCGTCTCCCACCAAACTTCCGGAGCAACACGGCAACAACATTTGAATTTGATTTTTGTATTGTCACGCGGGAACTGCTAACCACTGACTGCTGACCGCTACCACTGGTGGTAACAAGATTGTTTACGGGAATGGTAAACGGAAAAAGTGGGCTCACATCTAAGTAGTCAAAGTTGTGTGTTGTTTAATGTTGGCCCTTAACCTCTACTCAATGTCTTCTTATAAAGTATTCAATAAGTAATAAATAAATAATTTATCCATTCACACATGAGTGTTCCATTTCACCCATTCCAACATGTATAAAACCATGGAGCACAATAAAATTAATCAACAATTTAAAGAATAAGAAGAATATGATTCCAGGTTAAACAACACACTCTAAACTTTGTCTTGCTTAAGTGGCTCATCTAAAATGACACTCTCTTCTCTATTAGAGCTTATCTATTAGTGTGATTTTAGATAAGCCACCTAAACAAGTCAAGCTGGACTTAAAAGTATACACTAAGCATTGAGTGCTTAGGTGGCTGTTCAAGTGAGCTCCAGTTTACTCAATCTTTTCACAATTTTTTAAATCCAACAGTTTGATTAGTTTCTCTATAACATTATCTTATATATCTTATTCTATAATATATAACACATATGTCTTCCATATTGAACATTGGAAAAGAAAACAAAAGCATATCATTAATTGTCTAAATATTCGATTATAAAAAGATACATTTTTATTTTCTTTTATAATTCGGATAACTAAAGCACCCACATTATAGAAACTATACCTAGGCCCATATTTTTCGGCATATGATACATAAGATAATGTGATAGTGTGATAGGACGAAAATTAACCAGACAAGCCGATTTTAAAAAGTGTGAAAAGTTTGAGCTGACTAGAATCTACCTTAAGAGCCACCTAATTAATGAATGCTTATTGTGTGCTGTTTAAGCACAACCAACAAATGAAAGCTTATAAGATACTATTTAAACACAACACAATAGATGAATATCACTCTCTTAACAGGAAAATAGTAAAATAGATTTATTTACTAAATATAGTGAAGTCCCCATTGTTGATCCATTATGAAAGGATGTACATGGCCAGGATTTCTGCAACGTAGATAATTTTGCTATCGGAGTTTATAACACAAGGATACAGAGATTGGGCATTATTAGTAACTAGAAGCTTTTTTTCCCGGGACTAATGTAGAGAGATTCAATGGGTACATAACAGATGAATTTCCACTCCATATCTCCTGCGAAAACATGGCATAAACTTTTTCTGTTGGATGTGCACCATCCCAGAACATATATGCACTTGAATCATTGCAGAACAAATCCTTTGGAGTCGTCTTTCCACAGTGTACTTGTGCATTGTACAATCCTGATCCACAACATGCTGACTTTGTATCTTTGAATCCTGCACACCACAATTTACATATACATTGGTTATATTGTTTCAGTAACTAAATCACTGAAAAGCTGAAAATTGGAAAATCATAGGGTTTATGGACTGTTTTGGAGTGTATCTTACCATAGGCTTCACCGTTTTGAATTATATTCAGGAGATAATCATAAGATTGGAATTGTATGATGGTTAATCCAGATAGTTTTTGGTTAAGGTGCGCCAGATGTGACTTCATAGCAGTGTTATATGCCACAAATAGCTGGTTTGCGGTCTCCAGACATTCACCTTTATTTATAAGTCTCCAAGAAGGACAACATCCTATAGGCGGAATACCCACTAGAAGGAATTTCCTTGCCCCCGCGCGATAAAGTCTCTGTCAAATCACATTACAAATTTCCAATGATGATGTTATTCGTCCATAAAATTATATACCTTCTTTCAAAAATAATATGTAAAGAGAGGCTTCTGAAAATTACAGCAATGTACTGATCAAATTTGGAGAGCAGCAGTGTAACAAACTGTTGAGGAGTACTGTTTTGGTGAGTCTGGTTGACTATGTAGAAGCTAATATCGTTTATTCCAATTGAAATGCAATATATGGATTTGCTAAGGTGGGATTTCGCTTCTGCAGCTCCAGATGGGTGTGTATTCCTCAGGATATAAGAAAAGTGTTCGAACTGCACTACTTGGTGACCCATTGTGATAATATTCTGCGAGGTTGAAGATGATTATTAGTATGAAAGCAAAAGTTTTAGTCAAATTCCTACATCAAAATTATGCCAAATCTTGGCAAATTTGTGTTGGCAATCTTGCATTACAAAAAAACAATTGTGTTATTTTTAAAAAATGAAACAATGTTATCTTTGAGTTGAAAGCCAATTTGAAAACTGCCAATGAATACTACTTCTGCTGTCAAACCACCTTCCTTGTGAGGAATTTCGTCACATTTAGCAAGCAACTTCTAAGCTCATTATTAAAATGGTTGGATTTATAATCCCAATTACCGCTATCTTGTTTTATCTACAGGAACCTTGGAAGGTATTAAACATTTACAAACGAAAATTCTATCATGATTCACAGATCATCATATCAAACAAAAACTTATAATTTTTGGGGATATCCCCTTCTAGGATTCTCAGAATCCCTTATTTTAGGGCCATTTTTCTTCTTCTTGATGCATGGGGGGATAGAATTTTTGCAGGCTTGTAGTTTACTCTTATTGGGAGATTCCTTGGTCATAGACCAAACATTGATTTTATTCGCAGCTGGGCATTCAATTGCTGGTTTTCTTTAGGTCTGCTGAGTGTGAAGGCTTTCATTAATAGATTCCAATTATTCTTCTTCAAACCATTCAAGTATTGCTCTTGAGTTCTTCTAGGAAGTCCCTAGATTCTTTGTAAGGCATTTCTTAGGTGGCTTGGTGGCTTGCTGTTTTTGATGCTACCAAGATTAACTTGATTCTTATCTAGGTTCATATACCAGTACCTTATTTAGAGTTTTGGGATGAAACTATCAGAACCTTATTTAGAATTTTGGGATGAAAGTATCATTCAAGTTATTGTTGATGCTATTCATGAGTCTGGAAGCAAATACTTCATTATGAACCCTCCTGAATGAACCACTTGCATAATGCTGAACATTTATCCTTGTGCCAAGATTTTAGTGAGGTCTCAAATTATTTCATGAAGTCTGAGATGGTTGTGTATTGTTGTGGGAGCTACCTCTTAGGTAAGGTTCAGTTCCTCATGCAAGGAACAAGCTTTGTCTGAAAGCCTCTTTCACGAACAAATTTCTGAATGTCCTCAACCTCATTTTAATAGGCAGGTCCTGTAATCTACTGGGAAATAACACTTTGCTAAGGCTGGTGAACTTGATGCAGTAACCGAGTAACCGTGAGTCCTTCGACTAAGTTTTCTCCTTTAAACATTGGAAGGATAGTCCATTCCCATTCTTCCCCTCTTCTGAAGCCCTTGTTGATGTTTGGTTTTAAGCCATCTTGAATGTCTAGCTTCTGGCCTGCTGCTTTGTGACTGCTTGGAGTCATCATTTTCTATTGGTTCTGCTACTAATTGCTGCCCTCTCTTACTCTTTATGAAACTTGTTCAGTTCGCCCCTTTGACTGTTTTACCTTTCATGGTTCTTTTGTTAATCCTTTTATATTGTAAAAGGATTTAGACCCTTCAAAATTAAAACATACCTTAATCAAAACAATTTTAACAATAATTTTTATTATCCTACAAAACCTAAGTCTCAGTATGAGTAACATGTAATAGTACTGACCCATTCCCCTGTTCTGACATGTTTTTCCTACAATTCCTTCAGTGTTCTGTTACTGCTGGTACGGCCAGCCTCTCCATCGAATGGGCTCATATTTAGTTTTCCATACTGCATATGAAAGAAAATATCAACTCTATTCAGAGTTATTTTAAGTTTGTATTAGAATAGAAATCTGTCTTCTGTTTTTTTTCCTCAAAAGGGAGAACAGAACTGATTTTTTTGTGTGAACAAATCTGCTGTCCAAAGGGTTTCTGAGCTCTCTGTTATCAATTTTTGGAGAGGAATTCTAGAATAATATCCAGATAAATATAGCTTTAAAAAGTTTTTTTAAAGTCTATTGGAAAGGGGACTGATATGGATGCATGAGGAGACTATGATTGGTTGGTTGGGACTCGAAAAATAAAGAAAAAGTTGCAATTTTCTTCCACAAAGACATTCTAGAGCAATGTTTGGCACCATGAAGGATATAGAATTTAGTAAGGATCAAGACAAAACGAATAGTATGTAAATTTAAGTTTTTTTCGTTTTTGTATGGCCTAATATTTTTAAAAATTTCACTCATAAATTCATTTATCAGATATCTGTCAGTCTTACAATGTTATCAGATATGCACATTATAAAACTTTAGTTTATTATTATTTTAGTTTTACTGAATTATTACAGTGATAATTGGGTAAGTTTCTAATAATCTAAGGGATGAGAACAGATCATCTTTTTAACAATTCTAATTAAAAGAAGGGTAAAAATTTATTCAATCATAAAAAAAATTACAAAATAAGGAAGGCAAACTACCCACAGAAAAAAAGCATTATATACTCCTGTCCATTTCCACTAAATGATCCAATATGTTAGACAATAAAATAGATACTCTTTAATTCTTGACTCTAACCTAAAAAATTTTCAAATCAAATCTATAAATTTATTATAGAATTCTTAAGAAAATTATTAGTAAATTTTTATTCCTTTAGATTAAAAAGAAAAGACTAAGGTGTCATTTTAATCAAACGATCTAAAAGTGAAACAAAGATAAGCAGATACGTTTATTTTATATAAAATGAAAGCAAAAGACAATGTACAGAGAGCTGCATTAGGATGCCTCTCTTAATTCATGTAATTGGTGTAGCTCTTATCAAAGCTTTTATAGCAAAACTCATCTACAACAGAGCAGATGTAATCGTGCAGAATCTAAATAAAACTATTTCTATTTCATACCCAATATTGAATTTTCATTGAGTTGATTTGAGGAAAAGGAAAGGAGTAGAGAAGGGACCTCATCAGCTGCTGTTGAGTCAAGCAATCCACTACCTCCTGATGCAAAATTTATCCCTCTGCTAAAATTTGCTTTTGGCTCCAGATATGGAGGGCTAAAGGGAAGCCCCATGTAGGCAGCTGCATCCATAATCACGCAATAGATGATGCCTTAAGTTATATACATTGGTATGATTAATAAAGCTAAAAATAAATCAAGAGGGCTGAAATTCAATAATAATATGTTATTTTTGAGAGATTGCATGTCAGTCTAAAATGGGAAGAATAATGTATTCTTATCCATACATCATATACTTCCATTCATTTTTCTTTTTCCTTTTAAATATTTTTTCCCAAAAAGGATAAAAATTACTTAAGGCATCATGTATTGCATAATTATGGGTTCAGCTCAAAAGAAATTAAGAGCGCTGAGCCTTTAAATCTTTAATAAGAATTGATACCAACCCAGAAAGTCGAAAGTGGTGCGGCCATTGGTAAAGCGACCAGTTGGGTAGGGAAAGAAAGAAACACCGTAAGGTATGAAGTTTGCACGCGCTTTACAGTGAGGGATGTAATTATTAGTCCCTGCATCTCCTAACGAATCTCCAAACACAAACATGGCTGGCACATAAACTCCTTTTTCAGCTGCCACAAAACAACTGATCATCCATAGCCCAACTAAAATACTCTTCATTATAGCCATTAACACCTAATTATCCCAGCAATCCTGTTCAATCTTCAACCTCATGTACTTGATGAGAACAGGCTGTTATATATAGAACAAAGGTTTAAGTCAAGTCTTCTTTACATGTACTGAATGATCAAAGCTGGCAATATGACTATTGTCCTTTTAATAAGATTGAAGGTGCCAATTAGAACTCTTCTATCAGTCGAATTTAGTGCAGCGACTTGAGGCTTTGTTGGTAATAATATTCTTCAGTATTCTCTTATAATTTGAAAAAGTAGTTGTATAGCACACCTTTTTTCCGCTAAAAAGAAAGTGTGCGTTGAAAATGTGTAAATTGTTGGAATAAACAATAATTTCTCCCTTGTTTGTTTGCCGCAGACCGACTTAGGTCACTGTCAAAAGACGACAATCTAATCTGTTTGCTATCTGATTTTTCTTCATCTTCATTACCACAATCTGATTTGTTTGTGAGCTGTATACAATCTGATTTGTTCTTATTTTCATTGTCTGGCGTAGGAAACAGTGTATGCTCTGTTTTGTCTCAAATCTCCACCGCCTCCGTTCACAGACGGCGGGGTATTAACCGCCTTGACACTACATTTGTATTGTTGCATATAAAAATGTCTTGATGCAACATCGTTATGTAATCTTTTGGAACAGAGAATTGAGCATTGAAGAGAACTCTGTAGAGTTCCATTTTGCATCTCTTATCATATATAATAGAAATTTTGATTGTATGCTGTAACATACTGTTATTTGCATGCTCTTTCTTGTTTTGTTTATATGCTCTGTTCTGTTTTATTTCAGTACTCTGTTTTATTCTGACTCCCTTGCTTCCTTCATATTGGTATCAGAGCCAGGTTTAGCTGCAAACAGTGTGAGTGAGTTGAAAGACTGATGTGTAAAGTGTTGGAAGTAACGAGTACTATGAGAGGGGGAGGGGGTGAATCAGAGTACACTAAATCATTTAACTTAAAAGAACAGTTCTAAGATGGCCACAAAAACTGAAAACTATGAGTCCATTTGAAAAGCTTGCATCAACATGTGACTGAGAAAGAAACTTAAGGAAACATGAAATTAGTGTATCAAAGCACTAAACATAATTGAGAAGCCAACACAATGACACAGTTTTTTGTGCTGAGTGAAAACCCTCGAAATCCAACTAGATTTCATCATAGGGAAAAAACACTCCAATCATTTTATTAATTTTAACCACCAACCAATACATCCAATTTAGCAGCCCTGCTGCAAGGAGCTTCAACCCCTACCCTTTTCAATAGTTTCTGAGTGGATTCATGATGACATATTTCAATCTATTCTGAAATTGTTGTATCATGAATCTTTATTACAACACAAAAGTATGATATTCAGTGAGTTTGCCAACAACAGAGATCTCAAAATATACTTTTCTTTTCTTTCCCTCAAAAACAATACATAGCCGCTTCTCCTACATTTACATATATATATATCCCTAACTTTTGAAAGAGACACATACATGTAAATGTACTCGAAACAGAATCAGACAGTTACCAAAAACTGATTTTGATTTCATTTTACAAACCACAACCCATGTAGGAAAATGTACTCGAAACAGAATCAGACAGTTACCAAAAACTGATTTTGATTTCATTTTACAGACCACAACCCATGTAGGGTTTTTAATATCCATTTCTCAATAACGCTTATCCAACTGATAAGATCTTCTAAAGAAACCCTCGTATAGGGTAACCAACTGAACAGTCGTTAAAACTGGTTTAGTAAATCTCGAAAATGATTTCCGAAAAATCCTGTAAAAACCCTTGATATAAACATAGTAACAAACCCATAAAGGGTTAACAAGAATCTTCAACATAATTTCACTAATTACCTTTGAAACTGCAACAAACCCTTAACGATTTGATAAACAATAAAAAACAGTTACTTTTACAATGCCGGAAGATAAGAGAAGAACAAATAGTTATCTGCAACTAAACCAAAGAAGAAAAACACTTGCCTCTTTCGACATTTATCATTTTTCTTCAAAAAAAAACTTATAGTGCATACCTGTGCGAAAACGAACAGTAAGATTACCAGCAGCGAGTATGGTCAGAGCTCTAACCGAAGCAGTATGCATTTTGTTTAGGAAGCCCATCAATGCCCAGAGAAAGAACAAGAGCAAGAAATAGAAGAAACCCAAAAACATTCTCCCTGTTTCAAATCACAGAGCAAGTGCGGCTGAGAGTGATAAAAACAGCACTGGCTTCAACGAACGGTGCTTTCGAAATATCCCAAAGCAAAATAAATTCCTTTTTGACATCCGGAAGTAGCTCATAATGCCAGCCACGTGAGTAAACTGACTCAAGGCAAACTCAACCATAATGCAAATGTGAGTTAAAAGACCGGAGTGATTAACATGGCGTGGAAAATAAGAAACCCATATGCTGTCATCGAATATGCCTTGTCATCAAGGACAAAATAGAAAAGTCAACAAACTCCCCCTTTGTCCTTGATGGCAAAAACATAACCACCATTGAACAGAGGGATAGAATTATATCAACCATATCGTGTAATCCAGAACCAGAAGCACTTCTGACATGCTGAAACAGATTAACGTACAAGTGCAAACTATATTGCCAAAAGAACTGGAAATCAAACTGATGACCAAAAAATCATTGTCAGGAATCAGAATCAGGGAACCAAGATATCATTGTAACTGTGTAAATCTGAAACAATGGGAATAAGCAATAGAACCATCATGAACCAAATCATGAAAACCATCTCGTGTAGCAATAGAACCAAATCATGAAAACCATCTCATGTAGCAATAGAACCATCATAATAGAACCAAGATATTCTCCCCCTTTTTGTCAGCAAGGACAAAGAGGGCCTGGGTGGGAGCATGGTGAGAAGCTCCCCCATACTGAAGAAATTAAGTTGAAATAAAAGATTGAGAGTAAACTCCCAAATGATCACGTAGCCGCATGAATGTATCCTTTGGTAAAGCTTTGGTAAAAATGTCTGCAACTTGTGCCTGGGAGGACACATGAACAAGAATGATTTCATTTGCAGTCACTTGATCACGTAAAAACTATAATTTAAGTGCAACATGTTTGGTACGGGAATGCATCACAGGATTTCTTGAAATTTGAATAGTACTGGTATTGTCACAGAATATAGTCATAGGTTTGGATATCACAACACCCAGATCTGCCAACTGATAAGACATCCAAAGCATTTGAGTATAGCAAGTTGTGGCAGCAATATACTCAGATTCAGCTGTGGACAGAGTGACACAGTCCTGCTTCTTGTTGTGCCAAGAAACCAGCCGGTCACCAAGGAAGAAAGCTGCACCACTAGTACTACGTTGATCATCAATACAACCTCCCCAGTCAGCATCAGTATACCCTATCAATGTAAAATCACCATGTTTTGGATACCATAAACCAAAATCCAGAGTACCTTGGATGTATTTAAAAATTCTTGTTACTGCATTTAAATGAGATTGTCTAGGAGCAAACTGATAGCGTGAGACCAAACAAACCGCTTGCATTAAGTCAGGTCTAGAAGCAGTGAGATAGAGCAAGCTTCCTACCATAGATCGATATTTACTTTGATCAACAAGTGGAGAATCATCAACCTTAACCAACTTACACCTAGTTTCCATAGGTGTACCAACATGAGTACACTGGTCCATCTGAAATCTTTTTAACATGTCTTTTGCATATTTAGTTTGTGAAATGAAAAGTCCATGTTCTAGTTGTGATACTTGGATACCCAAGAAAAAAGATAAAGGTCCCAGCATTGACATTTCAAATTCAGATTCCATAATGGTTGAAAAACTCTGTGATAATTCATCATTTGTAGATCCAAATATGATATCATCTACGTAGATTTCAATAGCTAGAAGATCATTGCTAACAACTTTAGTATATAATGTACTGTCAACATTGCCTTTAGTGAAACCTTTAGAAATCAAATGTGAATGAAGTCTAGAGTACCAAGCACGTGGTGCTTGTTTCAGACCATAAAGTGCTTTCGTTAATCTGTAAACATGATCTGTATACTCAGAAGATTCAAAACCTTCTGGTTGCTCCATATAAAGCTCTTCTTCTAGATATCCATTCAGAAAAGCAGTTTTAACATCCATCTGGTACACTATAAATTCTTTAAATGAGGCATAAGCAAGAAACATTCTAATGGATTCTAAACGAGCTACAGGAGCAAACATTTCCCCAAAATCTATCCCTTCTTGTTGAGCATACCCTTTGCACACAAATCTAGCTTTGTTTCTAATAACTTTTCCTAATTCATCTAACTTATTTCTGAAAATCCATTTTCCTCCAATTACATTTTTGTCATCTGGACGAGGAACAAGTTCCCATGTTTTATTTTTCTCAATTTGATTAATTTCATCTTTCATTGCATTTAACCAGGATTGATCATTTAGGGCTTCAGAAACATTTTGTGGTTCAAAATCTATTAAAAGACAAAAGTGCTCAGCCATCTGAGCTTGTTCTATTTTTTTTGCCTTTCTACGAGTTATTATACCTGCATCTTTATCACCAATCACAAGTGTTTCAGGATGTCGTTTAGCAATTATCTTGGAAGGTGTTTTCTGAGGTATGTCTTCCTTAAAATTAGGAACTTCCTCTTGGTTACTTGAGCTAGTTTCATCTTCTTTGGTCATGACTGGTTCCTTTGATGTTGAGGCATTACCAATTTCTAAATTAGATTCCTCATCATCATCTTGAATCTGGTTTTTCATCACATTCTGATTTTCATTGAAAACTACATTAACAGATTCAACAATTTTATTCAAGCGTTTATTAAAACACTTGTATGCTTTGTTGTTTGAAGAATAACCTAAGAAAATTCCTTCATCAGATTTAGCATGAAAGCTATCAAGATTTTCAAAATCATTCTTGATAAAACACTGACAACCAAAGATTCTAAAATGCTTGACAGATGTTGTTTTTCCATACCATAGTTCATAAGGAGTGTAAGTTGTTCTTATTCTGATTTGTACTCTGTTTAAAATATATACAGTTGTATGAACAGCTTCTTTCCAATGTTTATCAGACAGATTAGATTCATTAAGCATAGTTCTTGCCATTTCTTTTACAGTTCTGTTTTTTCTTTCAACTACCCCATTTTGTTGGGGAGTCCGAGCAGCAGAATACTGTCTTTTAATCCCATGATTTTCGCAATACTCAACAAAATCTTGAGAAGTGAATTCACCTCCCTTATCTGATCTTAAGCATTTTAGTTTCAAATCAGACTCTTTTTCAACCATTTTTCTAAATATTTTAAACCTAACAAAAGCCTCTAACTTATGCTTGAGAAAAGTTACCCATACCATTCTGGTGTAGTCATCTACGAACAACATAAAATATTTTTCACCATTCAGTGACTGTGTTTTCGTAGGACCACACAAATCTGTGTGAACTAATTCTAGTGGCCTTGAGGATAGAAACTCCTTAGATTTGAAAGATGACTTAGTTTGTTTGCCTTTTACACATTCACTGCAAACAGAGTTTGTAGGTCTACTGATCAGAGGTAGACCTCGAACATTTTTATTTTTGCTGATTCTGACCATATTATCGAAATTAACATGACCAAATCTCCTATGCCATAACCAATTTTCATCTATACAACTCATAAGACACATGCCTGCACTTTGTTCTTGATATTTGGAGTCTGATAAATGATACAAATTACCATGTGTTCTGAAACCATTTGCAATTATTTTCCCTGACTTTTCTTTAATCACACATCCGTAAGAATTAAACACAACTTGACGACCACTATCACAAATCTGACTAATGCTTAGCAAGTTATACTTTAATCCTTCAACATAATAGACATCATTTATAGGAGTGTCTTTGTTTATCATGACTGTTCCCATTCCAGTAATGTATAGACCTGTATTATCACCAAATTTAACAAAACCTCCTGGATGACTTTCTAAGGCTGAAAACTTGTTTTTGTCTCCTGTCATATGATGATAACATCTGCTATCCAAAACCCAAATAGAAGAATTGGTAGATATTAGAGCTATTTGAACAAGCATAGATTGTTCAAGTTTTGGTCTCCACATTTTTGCAGGTTTTTGTAACTTTTTACAGTACTTAGAAGTGTGACCATATTGATAACATGTAAAACATCTTATGTCTCTGACAAAACCAAAAGACTGTTTATGACCAAAAATAGAAGCTCTAGCAAATCTGCAAGTATTTACTTTGTGCCCAAACAGATTACAAAAATGACAATAGCCATGGAAAAATCTGTTATTTGAAAACTGATTTTTATTTGCTATTACAGAATTCTCCTGTGACGTTTCTCCTTTTTCAGTAGAATGTTGTTGTTTTTCAAGAGTGTATACTTGTTTTTGTAGAGTACTAATTTCTTGTTCTTTTCTTTCAATAAGACTTCTTTGAGTTTCAATAACCTTGTTTGCATTTACTATATCAAGTTGTAAGATCTGATTGGAATCTTCATAAGAAATTACAAGTTTCTTAAATCTTTTTACTTCTTGAAGAGCACAAAGAAGTTCTTCTTCGAGATTTACATCTTCTATTTCAACTTCAGAATCTGATTCAGTTTTTACTGCAACTGGGTTTTCAAATTCAACTTTGGTCATGAATAGTGTTTCACAACCATCAACATTTGACTCATCAGATTCGTCTTCAGTCTCTTCTTTTGACATAAGACTCTTCTTTTTAAAATTGTTCAACCTTTTATTAGGATTCCAAGGTTTTTTAAACGATTTTCCAGATTTATCCTCATCTTTACTTAGATCTAAATACGGACATTTTGCTGCAAAGTGACCAGTTTTACCACAGCCAAAACATTTAAACTTTCCTTGAAACTTCTTCCTAAGTTTCCTAACCAATAAAGTTTCAAAAACATCAGATAATTCAGACTCACTCTCTTCTTGTTTCTCAATTTTAAAAGCTGTTTCCTTAGAGGTAGAAGGGGTATTACCAATTCTCATCTCGTAAGCAGTAAGAGTACTTTGAAGCTGATGCATAGTCATTTTAGAGAAATTTTTCTTCTCTTCAAGGGCAGATATTTTAGTTTCAAATTTTGGTAGTAATGTTCTAATTACTTTTGCAACCACATCATGTTCATCAATTTCTTCACCAAGACCTTTTCGAGCATTTACAACTTCATCAATACGAAGAAAATAACTTGCCACTGTCTCATCATTATTCATTTTCAAATCATCAAACTGAGTTTTTAACGTAATCAATTTTGATTCTTTAACCTTTTCATTACCTTGATAAATAGATTCAAGATTTTTCCATACCTCATTAGCTGATTTGAAGTACATTACTTTAACAAATACTTCTTTTGATAACCCACAAAGAATTGCAAAGCGAGCTCTCTTATCCAGTTCATATTTCGTCCTTTCATCTGCATCAGTAGGTACAATAGATGGTACATCATACTTGTTAGAAACAACTTCCCACATTCTGACATCCAGAGAATGAATAAATGCTTCCATTCTAACTTGCCAAAAAATGTAATTTGTGCCATCAAATAAAGGAGCTCTAGTGACCGAGGCACCTTCAGCTTGTGACATGATAACTTCCAAAATAACCAGGATCAATCCTAGGACAAACCTATGAGGACCCTATGCTCTGATACCAATTGTTGGAAGTAATGAGTACTATGAGAGGGGGAGGGGGTGAATCAGAGTACACTAAATCATTTAACTTAAAAGAACAGTTCTAAGATGGCCACAAAAACTGAAAACTATGAGTCCATTTGAAAAGCTTGCATCAACATGTGACTGAGAAAGAAACTTAAGGAAACATGAAATTAGTGTATTAGAGCACTAAACATAATTGAGAAGCCAACACAATGACACAGTTTTTTGTGCTGAGTGAAAACCCTCGAAATCCAACTAGATTTCATCATAGGGAAAAAACACTCCAATCATTTTATTAATTTTAACCACCAACCAATACATCCAATTTAGCAGCCCTGTTGCAAGGAGCTTCAACCCCTACCCTTTTCAATAGTTTCTGAGTGGATTCATGATGACATATTTCAATCTATTCTGAAATTGTTGTATCATGAATCTTTATTACAACACAAAAGTATGATATTCAGTGAGTTTGCCAACAACAGAGATCTCAAAATATACTTTTCTTTTCTTTCCCTCAAAAACAATACACAGCCGCTTCTCCTACATTTACATATATATATCCCTAACTTTTGAAAGAGACACATACATGTAAATGTACTCGAAATAGAATCAGACAGTTACCAAAAACTGATTTTGATTTCATTTTACAGACCACAACCCATGTAGGAAAATGTACTCGAAACAGAATCAAACAGTTACCAAAAACTGATTATGATTTCATTTTACAGACCACAACCCATGTAGGGTTTTTAATATCCATTTCTCAATAACGCTTATCCAACTGATAAGATCTTCTAAAGAAACCCTCGTATAGGGTAACCAACTGAACAGTCGTTAAAACTGGTTTAGTAAATCTCGAAAATGATTTCCGAAAAATCCTGTAAAAACCCTTGATATAAACATAGTAACAAACCCATAAAGGGTTAACAAGAATCTTCAACATAATTTCACTAATTACCTTTGAAACTGCAACAAACCCTTAACGATTTGATAAACAATAAAAAACAGTTACTTTTACAATGCCGGAAGATAAGGGAAGAACAAATAGTTATCTGCAACTAAACCAAAGAAGAAAAACACTTGCCTCTTTCGACATTTATCATTTTTCTTCAAAAAAAAACTTACAGTGCATACTTGTGCGAAAACGAACAGTAAGATTACCAGTAGCGAGTATGGTCAGAGCTCTAACCGAAGCAGTATGCATTTTGTTTAGGAAACCCATCAATGCCCAGAGAAAGAACGGGAGCAAGAAATAGAAAAAACCCAAAAACATTCTCCCTGTTTCAAATCACGGAGCAAGTGCAGCTGAGAGTGATAAAAACAACACTGGCTTCAACGAACGGTGCTTTCGAAATATCCCAAAGCAAAATAAATTCCTTTTTGACATCCGGAAGTAGCTCATAATGCCAGCCACGTGAGTAAACTGACTCAAGGCAAACTCAACCATAATGCAAACGTGAGTTAAAAGACCGAAGTGATTAACATGGCGTGGAAAATAAGAAACCCATATGCTGTCATTGAATATGCCTTGTCATCAAGGACAAAATAGAAAAGTCAACATAAAGACCCTTTATCTTTCATTGATTATAGCTATCTGAAATCTGAACTAAGATGCCTTCAAATAGTCTAGCCCAGTCTCAGGTTCCTACTCTGACTGAGAAAAATTATGATTCTTGGTCTATCAGAATGAGAACTGTAGTCACATAAATCTGTCCACTTAATTAAATGAATACTTAGTATTTATTTGATTATTTAACCATCAATTAATAATTAATTAAATTAATATTTAATTAATTCATCTTAACCCTCTTCTCTTATTAATTAAATAAATTATTCAATTTATTTGATTTAATTCACTTAACCAAATTCATACCATTAATTAAATAAATAAAACATATTTGTTTAATTAAATCTTCTCTCACATTTAAATAAATTAATATTTATTTAAATCCCCCAAAATCCCACCTCTCACATTTAAATAAATTAATATTTATTAAATCCCCCAAAATCCCACCTCTCACATTTAAATAAATAAATCATTTATTTAAATCACCTTTATCCTCCACCCACTTGTATTTTCCTACAAAAGCAAGTTGCACAATTATTTTAAATAGATAATTTATTTAAATCACCTTTATCCTCCACCCACTTGTATTTTCCTACAAAAGCAAGTTGCACAACTATTTTAAATAAATTATTTATTTAAAATCCTATTTATCCTCACCCACTTGAAACCTTTAATGGTTTCCCTTAAAGTATTCAAACTTGATGGCTTTAAAGTCTTCAAACTTGATGGCTTCCTTCTATAGTCTTCTTAAGACTTTAATGGTTTTCCTTAAAGTCTTCAAGCCTTTAATGGTTCCCCTCAAAGTCTTCAAGCATTTTAATACTTTATCTTCCTTTTTCTCATTTAAATAAATTAATATTTATTTGAATATTTATCCAAATACAACTTGCACACATATATTGAAATAAATGAATTTTTATTTTAATAAAATCCTATTTTCCCTCACCCACCAAATCCACTTGCAAAATCTAATCCCCTTCTAGATTCTTCTAACCCCTTCCTAATTAACTTAATCCATCCCCTAATTATTGTCACATTCCTAAGCAAAATGGAGTCACTTCTCAAAGCCTAAAAGTCTTTGATAACCATTAAAGGCTTTCAACCTTCAACCACTTAATTCCTCAAAGTCTTTGATAACCATTGAAGGCTTCCAACTTTCAACCACTTAATCCCCCAAAGTCTCCAATAACCATTAATGGTTAACCCAAACCCTCCTACATGGTTAAAACATTTGTTTTGACTCAACCTCTACCCAAACCAAGGGTCTCATCAAGCCTTTAATGCTTTGACCATGATTATCTCTTAATCATTTGCACAAAGGTTTATCCTTGGATTAACTCCTAATCCAGTGGGTAATCCTAATTTAGGCTTGACCCTTAGTCTTTAGATAACCATGAGGTCTTCTCAGGCCTTTAATGCCTCCAACCTCTTCTTTCAACTCAACCCTATGTTGACACTTGTCACCATTTCATTGGTGCAAATTGTGCACATGGATCCCCAACTTTCAAGCTTGACCCTTGATTAAACCTTTCAATCCTGGCCATCCATTGCTCCATTTTTCCTATAAATAGAGCCCATTCCTTCATAATCCAGATCCTGAAAACTTGTATGCATTTAGGCTATAGACATTTTTAGAGAGCATTTAGCATAGCATAACTAAAATCTTGTCTTTTTGGTAAAATCAATCATTTTAGCATCAATAGCATAGTATTTAGCTTTTCATTTCATATTTGAAGCTTAATATTAAATCTCAATCCTCCATAAGCATCCATAGTGCAAAAAGCTGTTGAGAGCTACACTCATTTGGGACTTGGAGAGGAGAGGAACAAGGGAGGAGCAACTATGAGCATCTTGATTAGCTATTTCATTCTATGTTTATATGCTTTCTATTTCATGCTTAATATCTCTCTTGATATGCCTGTTTAGGATAATCTTTTGATGCTAACACTAACGTTTGTTTCTTGTGCTCTTGTGTGTGTTGTCATCAAACAGATTTTCTAATCCTTTTTGCAGAGCATCAAGAACATTACTCTGAGCTTATAATCTTTGGGGATTTGTCACCGATGGATATCTAGAACCAGTTGACCAGGCAGCAGAGTTGGCCCTATCAAATGCTGATCGAAATTTATTGAAGGAGAACAGAAAGAAAGATAATAAAGCTCTTGGTCTTATTCAGCAAGGCTTAGATGACACCATATTTCCAAAGGTTTCTACTGCAGAGTCTTCAAAGAAGGCTTGGGACACTCTTGAAACTTGTTGCCAGGGTGTATCCAAGGTGAAGAATGTCAAGTTGCAAAAATTGAGGAGAGATTTTGAGAACCTGAAAATGAAGGACAGTGAGATTGTGGATAGCTTTATAACTCGAGTCACGAATGTTGTTAATCAGTTAAGACAATATGGTGATGATTTCTCAGATAAGAGAGTGATTGAGAAAGTTCTCAGATGTTTGCCAAAGAAATTTGAAGTTGTTGTTGTGCCCATAGAAGAGTTTAAAGACATCAATCGAATGCAAATTGATCAAATAACCGGCTCTCTTATTGCTCATGAGTCTAGGTTGACTAGAAATGATTATAATCCATTGAAGAATGCCTTCAAAACTCAGCTGCAATTTACTAGAGGTAGAGGCAGAAGCAGAGGTAGAGGAAGGTCTAGTAACAATGGAAGAGGAGGCAAATTTGCTTAGATCAAAGAGACAGTAGAATTGATTCAGAATCTGAAGATAAATCTCAAAGGAATCCTTCTAACTTGAGGGGGAGTAACAATAGAAATTGGCAGCAAGGAAACCAAAGGTATGATAAATCCAAGGTACAATGTTTTTATTATAAAAAGTATGGTCATTTTTAAGCCGATAGGCTTTTAGTGGGGGAAAGGCACCGGAAAAGTGCATGTCTTGCCGGCAACGTTCTTGCTCCAGTGCGTGCGTCTACCCTCTCCGTGCATGCGGCCTGCTTCCCAAAGGACGACGCTCTGTTTGCGAAAGGACGCTGCCTTTAATGATGCTTTAATGATTTTGTCCTCGAGGTTGTGCACGAATGTCGACGTTCTTTATGTGTGTTTGCAACCCTAAAATGTTGTTTGCTTTGTCGTTGTCGCCAATATTTCGCTCTGCAATTTTCACTGTGGAAATGTTCGCATAGATTGTTGTCTTTTCTCCGAATATTTCCCTCTGCAATTTTCGCTCTGGAAATGTTCGCATAGATTGTTGGGTGATATTTCGGTCTCCAATTTTCGCTCTACAGATGTTCGCATAGATTGTTGGGATTTGTTCTTGTTTTGATTGTTTTGTGTCTATTTTACTGGGCTTCCTTCTGAGGTTCACACCATTAATGCTTTGAAGTTGCAAGGTAAGGTTCTGTTTTCTTTTGTATTCCATTTTGTTTATTGCTCTGGAAATGTTTGCATAGATTGTTGGGTTTTGTTCAAATATTTCTCTCTGCAATTTTCGCTCTAGAAATGTTTGCATAGATTGTTGGGTTTTATTCGAATATTTCGTTCTACAATTTTCGCTCTGCAAATGTTTGCATAGATTGTTCGGTTTTGTTCTCGTTTTGACTGTTTTGCTGGTTACGTTTGGTTCTCATTGTGACTATTTTGTTGGGCTTCCTTCTAAGCTTGACACCGTTAATGGTTTAAAGTTACAAGGTAAGGTTCCATTTTTTTTAAAGATGTTTTTCCTTTGTATTCCATTTTGTTTATAGCCTGTTTAGTTTTTGCTTCTGTGTGCTTGCAGGGTTGCTCCTTTGTTTCTGTTGCTTGACTGTTTGTGGACATCGCTCCTTCCAGTTTGCAAGCAATTTTTGAGGTTGTTATGTGCTCGCAGGGTTGTTTGTTTGTTTATGTTATTTAACTGTTTGTGGCCGTGACTATTGAAATTGCAAGGTAAGTTCGCATCTTATTTATATTCTTTATGGGCCCTTCGAACCCTAAAATCTAATTGGTTTTGTTGTTGTCGGCAATGTTTTGGTCTGCAAATATTCACATAAGGTTGCATATAGTCATCGGTCGTGAATGGTTTTAATTGTTAAGGTAAGCATTGATTTTATTAATATTTTTTGGGGTTTTGTAATGTTTTTTTATTATAGTCTGCTTATTTCCTCCTTGGCTCTGCTTGCAGGGATGTTACTTTGTCTATGTTATTTAACTGTTTGTGGCCGTGACTACTTCCAGTTTGCTAGGCAATTTCACATTACTTTGGATATAGTTGTTGCCTTAGGTTTTGTTGTCGCTCTGAGTGAATGGTTTGAATTTGCAAGGTGAGTTCTGGTTTAAGTTAGATTCTTTTTTTGTTTTGTATTGCATTTTTGTATACTCTTCTTATTTCCCGGTTTGGTGTAGTTGCAAGACTGGTACTTTGTGCATTTTGTTATAGGTTTGTTTGTTTATGTTATTTAACTGTTTGTGGCCGTGACTATTGAAATTGCAAGGTAAGTTCACATCTTATTTATATTCTTTATGGGCCCTTCGAACCCTAAAATCTAATTGGTTTTGTTGTTGTCGGCAATGTTTTGGTCTGCAAATATTCACATAAGGTTGCATATAGTCATCGGTCGTGAATGGTTTTAATTGTTAAGGTAAGCATTGATTTTATTAATATTTTTTGGGGTTTTGTAATGTTTTTTTATTATAGTCTGCTTATTTCCTCCTTGGCTCTGCTTGCAGGGATGTTACTTTGTCTATGTTATTTAACTGTTTGTGGCCGTGACTACTTCCAGTTTGCTAGGCAATTTCACATTACTTTGGATATAGTTGTTGCCTTAGGTTTTGTTGTCGCTCTGAGTGAATGGTTTGAATTTGCAAGGTGAGTTCTGGTTTAAGTTAGATTCTTTTTTTGTTTTGTATTGCATTTTTGTATACTCTTCTTATTTCCCGGTTTGGTGTAGTTGCAAGACTGGTACTTTGTGCATTTTGTTATAGGTTTGTTTGTTTATGTTATTTAACTGTTTGTGGCCGTGACTATTGAAATTGCAAGGTAAGTTCACATCTTATTTATATTCTTTATGGGCCCTTCGAACCCTAAAATCTAATTGGTTTTGTTGTTGTCGGCAATGTTTTGGTCTGCAAATATTCACATAAGGTTGCATATAGTCATCGGTCGTGAATGGTTTTAATTGTTAAGGTAAGCATTGATTTTATTAATATTTTTTGGGGTTTTGTAATGTTTTTTTATTATAGTCTGCTTATTTCCTCCTTGGCTCTGCTTGCAGGGATGTTACTTTGTCTATGTTATTTAACTGTTTGTGGCCGTGACTACTTCCAGTTTGCTAGGCAATTTCACATTACTTTGGATATAGTTGTTGCCTTAGGTTTTGTTGTCGCTCTGAGTGAATGGTTTGAATTTGCAAGGTGAGTTCTGGTTTAAGTTAGATTCTTTTTTTGTTTTGTATTGCATTTTTGTATACTCTTCTTATTTCCCGGTTTGGTGTAGTTGCAAGACTGGTACTTTGTGCATTTTGTTATAGGTTTGTTTGTTTATGTTATTTAACTGTTTGTGGCCGTGACTATTGAAATTGCAAGGTAAGTTCACATCTTATTTATATTCTTTATGGGCCCTTCGAACCCTAAAATCTAATTGGTTTTGTTGTTGTCGGCAATGTTTTGGTCTGCAAATATTCACATAAGGTTGCATATAGTCATCGGTCGTGAATGGTTTTAATTGTTAAGGTAAGCATTGATTTTATTAATATTTTTTGGGGTTTTGTAATGTTTTTTTATTATAGTCTGCTTATTTCCTCCTTGGCTCTGCTTGCAGGGATGTTACTTTGTCTATGTTATTTAACTGTTTGTGGCCGTGACTACTTCCAGTTTGCTAGGCAATTTCACATTACTTTGGATATAGTTGTTGCCTTAGGTTTTGTTGTCGCTCTGAGTGAATGGTTTGAATTTGCAAGGTGAGTTCTGGTTTAAGTTAGATTCTTTTTTTGTTTTGTATTGCATTTTTGTATACTCTTCTTATTTCCCGGTTTGGTGTAGTTGCAAGACTGGTACTTTGTGCATTTTGTTATAGGTTTGTTTGTTTATGTTATTTAACTGTTTGTGGCCGTGACTATTGAAATTGCAAGGTAAGTTCGTGTCTTATTTAGATTCTTTATGGGCCCTTCGAACCCTAAAATCTAATTGGTTTTGTTGTTGTCGGTAATGTTTCGGTCTGCAAATATTCGCATAAGGTTGCATATAGTCGTTGGCCGTGAATGGTTTTAATTCTTAAGGTAAGCATTCATTTTATTAAATTTTTGGGGGGTTTTGTAATGCTTTTTTATTATAGTCTGCTTATTTCCTCCTTGGTTTGCTTGCAGGGGTGTTACTTTATCTATGTTATTTAATTGTTTGTGGTCGTGACTACTTCCAGTTTGGTAGGAAATTTCACATTGCTTTGGATATAGTTGTTGCCTTAGGTTTTGTTGTCGCTCTAAGTGAATGGTTTAAATTTGCAACGTGAGTTCTGGTTTTAGTTAGATTCTTTTTTGTTTTGTATTGCATTTTTGTATACTCTGCTTATTTCCCGGTTTGGTGTAGTTGCAAGGTTGGTACTTTGTTCATTTTGTTATAGGTTGAAGGGTAAACTTTGACTTTATTTAAATTTTTGGCTGTTTTGTAATGCTTTTTTTTTAATACTCTCCTTATTATCTCCTTCCTTCTGCTTGCAGGGTTGTTACTTTATCTATGTTATTTAACTGTTTGTGTCTGTGACTACTTGCAGTTTGCTTGCCAATTTCGCATTGCTTTGGATTTAGTTCTTGATTTAGGTTTTGTTCTCACTCTGATTGAATGGTTTGAATTTGCAAGGTAAGTTCTAGTTTTGGTGCCTTTTGTTGTAGGTTAAAAGGGTTTTACTTCGGTTTTACTATTTGCAGATATTTATTCATTTAAGTTTATTACTTTGTTTTAATCTTTTCGTCCCTACTGATGTGCACCAATATGGACTGTTTTATTGGGCTTGTTTCTAAGGTTGTTGACATTAATGGTTTTTCGTTCCCAGGTACTTGTGTATTTTGTTTTACAAGTTTTCAAAATTTGTAATAGATTGTTTGATACCGTCCTAATTTTTGGATATGTTGTGCTTGCAGGATTGTTACTTTGGTTATGTTATTAATGCGTTTGTGCATGTGATTACTTTCAGTCTCCATCATCTCTGTTCACTTTGAGAGGTATTTAGGTTTTGACTATTCTGTTACTAATGAAATTCTGCATTATGTTAGAAGTGTTTTAGTTTGTTGGTTAGAAGCCTGAAATTGAATTTCTTTTCCTGTTGTCAAGAATATTTTATTGTGGTCATCTCCATGCATGTGCTCTGTTTCTCAAACAACATTGTCTTTAATGATTTTCTTCCCAAGGTTGTGCATGATTGTCAACGTTCTTTATGTGTGCAAAGATTAAGAAATTGTTAGAGTACCAATATATGTATATAAATATAAATATATATATATATATATATAAATATATATATATATATATATATATATATATGTATGCGTATACACATGTACGTATATATATATACATGTGTATATACCATTTTATTAAATCTCGGTTTTAATAGCTCCATTGTAAAGTGTCTAAGATTTGTCGATACAACACCACACTGTAGTTTGAAAGTACTCACGTCCACAAATAGTTAAAAAACATAAACAAAGTGTATATATATATATATTTTAGAACACATTGAAGTACTGATATATGTATATGTGCATACACATATGTACATATATATACATACATGTATATGTAGCCATGTATACATGTATATCAATACACACATGTACACACACACACACACACACACACACACACACACACACACATATATATATATATGTATGTACATATAGGCATGTGCGTATGTATATGTACATAGGGTGCTTTATGTTGTAGTCTGAAAGTAATCACATCCACAAATAGTTAGATAACATAAACAAAGTAGCAAGCCTGCAAGCATAAAGGAATTTTACAGTGTGAATACTTCTCTATAATTCTATGATTTTGTTCCCAAGGTTGTGCATGATCATCGACGTTCTTTATGTGTGCAAAGATTAAGAAATTGTTACAGTACCAATATATGTATATAAATCTATCTATCTATCTATATATATATATATATATATATATATATATATATATGTCTGTATGTATGTATGTATGCGTATACACATGTACGTATATATATACATGTGTATATACGGTTTTATTACATCTCTGTTTTGATAGCTCCATTGTAAAGTGTCTAAGATTTGTCAATACAAGACTACACTATAGTCTGAATGTAGTCAGCTGCACAAACAGCTAAAAAACATAAACAAAGTTTATATATATATATATATATATATATATATATATATATATATATATATATATATATATATATATATATATATATATATATATTAGAACACATTGAAGTACTGATATATGTATATGTGCATACACATATGTACATATATATACATACATGTATGTGTAGGCATGTATACATGTATATCAATACACACATATACACATATATATGCATGTATGTACATATAGGCATGTGCATATGTATATGTACATAGGGTACTCTATGTTGTAGTCTTAAAGTAGTCACTTCCAGAAATAGTTAAATAACATAAACAAAGTAGCAAGCCTGCAAACATAAAGGGATTTTTACAGTGTGAATACTTATATATATATATATATATATATATATATATATATATATATATACAAATGCAATTATATATATACATGTTCATATATATACACATGATTTAGATATATATACCAATTTACCTTACTAAATAAAAGCATTCGTGTGCACAAAGCAGTAAATACACATTGCTAACCTTGCAAGCAGGCGAAAGGAGAAAATAAGCAAACCATAAAAAATTTGCATTACAAAACAAAAAAAACTAACAACCCTGCAAGTAGACGGAAGGAGATAATAAACAAAGTATAAAAAAAAACCATTACAAAACCCCAAAAAAATTAAATAAAATCAAAACTTACCTTTTAACCTATAACAAAATGCATAAAGTACCAACCTTCCAACTACACCAAACCAGGAAATAAGCAGAGTATACAAAAATGCAATACAAAACAAAAAAGAATCTAACTAAAACTAGAACTCACCTTGCAAATTCAAACCATTCACTCAGAGCGACAACAAAACCTAAGACAACAACTATATCCAAAGCAATGTGAAATTGCCTAGCAAACTGGAAGTAGTCACGGCCACAAATAGTTAAATAACATAGACAAAGTAACACCCCTGCAAGAAGAGCCAAGGAGGAAATAAGCAGACTATAATAAAAAAGCATTACAAAACCCAAAAAAATAATAATAAAATCAATGCTTACCTAACAATTCAAACCATTCACGGTCGATGACTATATGCAACCTTATGCAAATATTTGTAGACCGAAACATTGCCCATAACAACAAAACCAATTAGATTGTAGGGTTCCAAGGCCTCATAAAGAATCTAAATAAAACAAGAACTTACCTTGCAATTTCAATAGTCACCGCCACAAACAGTTAAATAACATAAACAAACAAAGAATAGAGAAAAATAAATAGGCTATAAACAAAATGGTATACAAAGGAAAAACATCTTTAAAAAAAATAGAACCTTGCCTTGAAACTTTAAACCATTAAGGATGTCAACCTCAAAAGGAAGCCGAGCAAAATAGTCACAACGAGGACCAAACGTAACCAGCAAAACAATCACAATGAGAACAAAACCCAACAATCTATGCGAACATTTCCAAAGCTAAAATTGCAGAGCGAAATATTGGCAACAACAACAAAACAAATTCCATTTTAAGGTTGCAAACACCCATAAAGAATGTCGGCATTCATGCATAGCCTTGAGGACAAAATCATTAAAGACAACATCCCTTGGGAAATAGAGCATAAAACAGTCACAACGAGAACAAAAGCTAATAACCTTATTTGGAAATTTCCAAAGCAAAAAATACAGACCAAAATATTGTTGACAACAACAAAACAAATTATATTTTAAGGTTGCAACCAGCCATAAAGAACGTCGACATTCATGCACAGCCTTGAGATGAAATCATTAAAGATAGCATACCTTTGGCAATAGAGCCCACGCATGGAGATGACCACAAGACAATGTTGCTTGACAAAATATTTGGTCAGGGTAACACAAATCAAATAACTGACTCTGTGCACATGAAGGCTTTTAATCTTGAAGATAAATAACCACTAAGAAATGTTCCATATTTAGAACATTAATATGTTGTAATTCATGTCTATAATTCTGATTTTGTGACAACTTTAAAATTGAATACTTAAGTTGCACACTGAAAGCATTCATACCCATGCTTAGATATGTATCCATGTATACATATAGATATATATGTATACATATCAGATGTATATCTATACATTTGTGTACACTAATATACACATGTATACCTGTATATATACACATGGATATATATATACACACATACTCTAAAATAAATCAAACTAAACACTTCTCTTGCAGAGTGAAAGCTTTGTAAGTTGACTCATTAAACGTTTTACAAAACTTAATGTATTGCCCTAATTATTACAAGTTTTTAGAGTTAGTTAATAGTAAATTCATTGTGATTCACAAGAAAAAGTGTGATCTACTTAAAGATTTGTTGTATTATTCTTGTATGTTCACTTCTTTTAGTAATGCATTTCAACTCTGTCATTCAAATAGAAAACAACCACAATAACACAATCAAATTTCAACAATGGATACAAGTTTGAAAGCAACAGAGGACATCAAAAATGTAATTGAAAGCATGTTGCAAGAAAGCAACAAGTTAAAGAGTAACCTCAGAAAGATCATTGCCTACTATGAACATAAATCACCAAAGTAAACAACAGTCAACCTTTGTACATCTTCTAGTGTTGTAACAACCATACATAGTATTGAAGTAGCACCTTTGCAAATACCAAGTACTGAACAATTAGTTGATCCAACGGTTATTTTCACATTGGGAGACAAAGTATTTAAATGGAGTGATAACAACCTTGGATGGGTTGCTTGGGTTGATCGTATGTTGTTGTAATTATTCAATCTTTGAAAAGTTACATTCATATTTTGCTTAACATTCGAAGAAGATAGAAGCATCCCATATTTTCAAAGATCTTTCATGAGATAAACTCATATTTTGTTAATATGCTCTCAAATATATAAATCATTATGTCACATTTAATGTTTTTTGAGCTTATCACCATATGACCAATTATCGCTTTCAATGCATGTTTCAATCACATTATGATCAATTCATTAGCATTTGAAACAAAAAATAAACTGTAACGGCGTTACTCTATGCTCAGTTAATTTTACTTTGCTTGTGCATATATACCTTTGATAAGCTTGCATCATGTTGTGATTGTATCTTGATATAAGAATTGCAATTCATCATGCTTATAATTTACTTTTAATTCTCAAAAGGTATATATGCACAATGGCATCTTTAGCAACTACCTCTGAATCCATAGAGCACTCCACTATTGATAATTTGGTAAGCTAAATTATCAAAGCTTTTCAATATAGAAAGCTTTTATGCTCTTTTTTCAGGACAGTTCATCACTCTTTTCGCATACCATCCTTTTCATTACCACATGCATCCTTTTTTCATAGCATAATACAAAAGTAGATGCATACTCTATACATAACATAGCTTGATTACATAGTTTACTAACACAAGCTTTACATTAACAAGTAAGGAACTATATGAGCTGGTTGCTGTTAGAATTAAATCCTCTATATTCATATTATTTTTTGTAGGCAAAAAACAAGAGTATGTCCCTACCCCTTTTGCAATTCAATCTATCAATGTTGGGGATGACCTTCCTTCAGCATTGCTACAAGTTTTGTCATTTCAGAAAATGCAGAACAATACAGATGATACTGACAGACATAAATTAGTGTTATCTGATGGCACATACATGCAGATGGCAATCTTGCCTTCTAAATATGGTAATCTGATAGATTCATATATTCTAAAAATAGGCACAATAGACCAATTATCGAGTTATACATGCCGATACATATGGAACACAAGGTAGGAAATCAACTATGATTATTAAATACAATATGTTTCATCTTTTTTTAATTTCATTTATGTATAATTAACAGTAATTTAAGAGGAAGTCTTTTGTTTTCACAGGACTATTGTAATACTTAGTCTAGAAGTGAAACAAACCGATTGCCCGTTCTTTGGTAAACTAGAATATCTATTCAAAGAACAACAACTAGAAATTATGTCTGAGGACAGACCATCAACATCTAAACAATATCTTCAGTTTGCAACTAAATTGCCATCCCCACAAACAACAACTTCTGAAAATATAAGCCCTATCAAAACCTTGAATCCATACCAAAATAAATGGACAATCAAAGGGAGAGTTACTCATAAATGGCCTATTAAGGCATATAGCACAGCCACCAAAAATGGCCATGTATTTAGCTTTGACATTGATGATTGTGATGGTTCTGAAATTAGGATTACATGTTTTGATGAGATAGCTAAGTTACACTCTAACCGTGTGGACATAGGTTCACATTATATTATTTCAAAAGGATCTGTTAAGGAGGCAAATGCAAGGTACAACAAACTAAACAGTCATTTAGAAATCACCTTGTCTGATACATCCATACTAAAATGCTGCACCAACGAAGAACAAGTAGATCAACAAAGTCCTCCTTTCACGCCCATTAGTGAATTGTTTCATCTAACAAATAACACGCTGGTTGACGTAATTGGTCTTGTTTTATATGTTGGAGATATCATTCCTATACACAGGAAAGATGGCAGTCAAACACAAAAGCGTGTGGTGAAAATTAATGACCTATCTGGTTCAACAATTGACATCAACTTATGGGGTCCAATGGCAAATCAAAAGGGCCTGGAATTGAAAAATATGTTGACCAATGATAGTGTGGTTATCCTTACTTTGCGTAATGCTCGTGTTGGCTATTTCAATGGGAAGCTTATAAACATAACAATTGCAACAACATTACATATCAACCCAACTTTTCCAGAAGCAGAGCTTCTAACATTAAGAGGAAAGGACCCTTTGCTTGTTGTACCCTTTGTTGTAGAAACTATCCACATAGATGGCAAATATACTAGAATGACAGTTTCTTCAATCCATGAATGGATGAGCATCAAACCAGAAACAATTCAGATAGCATTGCTAGCTGTTCTGCCCTTTGTGAATGTCAATGACCAAAATTTCTATTACACGGCTTGCCCACTATTAGTCAATGGAAGGCCTTGCAAGAAAAAGTGTACACATCAAGCTGATGATTGTTGGTTCTGCTCTAGATGTCAAGTGACTATGCAAGACTGTAATTATAGTTACCTCTTTCCTCTAAAGTTGCAAGATGCCACAGGTACTCTATGGGCCACTGCATTTGATGAGGGTGGGATTCACTTGCTACACAAAACTGCAAAACAACTCTATGCACTACAAAACGATGCAACAACAACAGACACACCTTCCTCAGTGATCAAAAGACTACTGTTATGTTACTATTCATTCACACTGTAGGTTTCTACTGAGACATATAATTCAGAATCAAAGATGAAAGTGACATTCAACAAAGTTGCTCCTGTTGACTTCAAAGCTAAGTGCCATCCACTACTTGCAAAAATTAGCTGCCTAAGTACAGAGACTTAGAATTATAACACATCTTTTCTAATTATTAAACTTTGCAGTTTGCAATACAATTATACTATTAGCTAATTTTCATATTTAATACTTTTACATATACAAACAATTACATTTTACGAAGACAAGGGTGCTTCTATAAATATCTATATGCATATTTCTTACATCTACCAATTATCTCTTTGAAAGTTTTTCCTCTTCACATAAGTTATTTTCAGTCATACTCGTTACTTTTAAATGTGTTGACACTGTGTTGTTTGCAATAAAACTATACATATATGCATGTACTTTGTTCTTTTCCTGGTCTAATATCTATCTGTATAACAATACAATACATAACTATATATAAATATTCATAGTTATAGTTTTTTCAATATACACGTGTAGTTATATATGTGCATATGTCCATATACAAAACTTTGGATTTTTAAATTATATGTATATGTACATGTGTATATGTGTACATACATCTGTACATATCAAAATTTACTATAGTTGTGCATACCTATATTACAATCATGCTTTTCAAAACACAAAACAACTAAGAACAACAATCATTTACACATATATACACTAATATATATATATATATATGTATACTATTATTAAACAACTATTAATTTTTGTGATATATACATGTGTAGTTATATATGTGCACATGTTTCTATACAGCATTCCAAATATTTAATTCATATGTGTATATTCATGTGCATATGTATACATACATGTCTATGTATCAAAAATTACTATATCTATGCATACCTATATGACAATGCTACCTTTTGAAAAACCAAGTTGCTAACAGCAGCATGTTTACGCAATACAGCACTACAAAGTCAATTTATGACTTTCCACAACCCATAAATTTCGAGTAAAGTCATTTACAAGTATATAAAAAGTTGTGCATATAACTTGAGTCGATAAGAGCAACAAAACAACACAACAGATCATTAGAGATACAAATAAACACAACAAAAGCACTTTACATACAGAACAAATCCTTTGGAATCACATAACCATACATGAAGCAATTTTCAATTCTCATACATTCTTCATACATGCTTCAAAGTTAACTACCTTCAATTATGAAAATTCTGACATACCTCTGCTCTCTTTCAAATATTAGATATCTATCCAGTCTTTCCCTCAAGAAATTGATGCTATCAAATTGAAGAGAAGCCAGACCAATAGAACTTATTATGCAAAGAACAAAGCCGATATTTCCAAGAAGTGACAGTTGAAGCGTCATGCAATTCATAGACCTTCCAATAACTTAGAAAATTTATTGGAAATAGAAAACAGTGATGTTAAGCACATTAATCTCAATCAAACATTTTCTACTGCTCCTGAACTTGCTATGAAGACTACTTCGTTTCAAAATACATTGTCTAATTTCCGCAAAAGAATTGATATGTTGGAGGTCACACAGCCATGTTCTGTTCGCAAAGAAATGTATGTGGGCATGACTATTAAAAAAGTCAATCATGTAGTTGTGTGCATGAGATGTTATGGTGGAAAAGGCCTCCACCGCTTCTGATTATCAAACAATATGGACCCAGGTGAGCAACCTTTTATTTTAAAGTCTCTCTCTCAAGTAGAAGAAATGCTCATATCAAGAATTGCCCCTGTTTTACAAGTAACACATGCAAGGGGAGGCCAATACAAATATTCTGGCCATACAATAAACTTCCCACAAGATATATTTGATATTGCAACAACATTACCTCGCCATATTAACCAATTAGAAATTCTAATTTTCCATAGAACCAATTTGCAAGGTTTAACTTATGACTGTTACATGAATAGATTTCACGTCATGAATGCATTGGCTTACAAAATGGAACATGATCAATACTACAAGGATGTAGTCATCGATCCAGGTGCAGTGCTTCTATTGCCAGAGCAAACCATTGATATTACAGAGCTACTGCATTCAGTGCATTCCCTGCAAGAAGATGTTGTTGAAGATACCTCTACTCTACCAAATATTGACAACGAAGAACAAATCAGGGAGAATACTTCCTCATTTATCCAACAACTACCATCATCAATACTAGAACTTGATGCAATAAAAAACATCCTCCATTTAGATAATAGCACCAACAACGTTATTCCTTGGCCACAAATTGGTACATCACCTATCAATGAGTACAATACTGAGGACCTCCTTTCCATGGCATTTCCAATGCTTTTCCCTACTGGCATAGCTTTACCACTACAACAAAGAGCAAAGCAAGTGCATTTACATGAATATGCTTTACACCTGATCAAGTACTATGATCAAAGATTTGGGAAACATGTTCGCTTTAGATATTATATCTACAATCTCATGATGAGACACCGATCCTAGAAATCAGCTTCTATCTTCATTAAGACTAATCTACAAGATACTCTTCCACAGAATCTTCATGGGCTAAAGGACTACTTGCAAAACACACTGCCAAGTGAATTACCAAATCATATAATGCGATATGCAGCCTCATTGCGTGGTACACGGGCATTTTGGAGCAAGTCCTGGCGTGACCTTACATCAATGATAGAACAGTTAGGTGCACCTACACTATTCTTCACCTTAAGCTCATTTGACACAAAATGGCCACACTTGCATAGGTTATTTCCAAATTCAAAGTCAACTACTACACCTAACAATAGAAGACAATTTACTGAAAATTTAATCAATAATCCTCACATTACAGCTTTATACTTACACTTAAGATTTCAAATCTTTTGTGATGAAGTTATTGTCAAAGAACTGAAAACTATTGACCACTGGTATAAATATGAATGGCAACACCGAGGATCTACACATATACATGACTTTCTTTGGTTGCCGCAAGCACCAAACGTTGATAACCTTGACTGGTCAGATTATGCAAATATCCAATCAGTTAAAAACTTCTTTGACCAGTACATGACAACATGGAATCCATGTCCTGAAGAGGCTCGCTTGAATAGGCAATATATGCCTACAATTTTAGATCCATGCCTTGCAGATACAAAGATCATATCCAAATCAGATCCTTGTTTTGATTACACTGAGTTACTCAATGTTGTTCAAAGGCATACGGAGTGTTCAGAGTATACGTGCTTGAGGAAAAAAAACTCGATCCTTCAATGCCGATACAAAGCTCCTTGGCCTGAACAGCCTGAATCCTCACTAATATTAGACCACAATAATAACCCATCATACAAACCAGCAAGGAATGATACACGCCTAAATGTACACAACCCTACAATGCTCGCCATATGGCGAACAAATGTTGACTATCAGTCTGTCTGCTCCAAAAAAGAAGTTTTGCAATATATTTCAAAGTACGCATTGAAAACTGAACAAAAGTCAGAAAGTTATATTGATATTTTGAAACATATAGTTGAATCAACAAATTCAGATGATACAATCCTCTTAGCATATCAAAGCCTACTCATGGGAATAGTTGCTGACAGGGACATTAGGACACAAGAAACTTGTCACATGCTGCTTAAACTCCCATTGATATCTTGCACATGCCAATTTGTAACACTGAATGTTGGTAAAAGAATCTTCCAACGCATAGCTAATTGTGATGAAGAATCTCAAACATCAATATCTTACATCTCAAACTACATGAACCGACCATTAGAATTAGCAAACCTGACTCTGCTTCATTTAGCCCAGTTATATACATACTCTGAGCACCGTAAATCATGTAAATGGATGAAAAGAAAGCTACCCGCAATTGTAAATGTCTACCCACAACACAAATCATTACCTTTAGAAGAGGACAACAGTTTTGAAATTTTCTATTGGAGTGAATTGCTTCTGTACAAACCATTTCGAGTTATTCCTCTACATATAGGGAGCACACCTGAAGAAATTATCATAAATTGGAAAGATCTTCAAAGTACAGATTACATTCGCTGGCATGTAAATGGTTTTGAAGAAAACATTACCACAGAAAATGGTGAAGAGCTACAACCAAAAGATATTCATCAATCAACTCAAGAAGGACTGTACGAATGGGAGTTTTTGTCAAAAATGGGAGCATCAAACAAATTCAACGTTACTGCTCTTCAACTTCTTGGCAAACGTGAACTTGATCTACAGTTTGATTGGACTGCTTCTATACCTGATGAACCACTCCATTCAAAAGCATTTAACTTTATTTTAGCAGAGAAAAACCAAGCACCCCACCATCTTGTGAACCCGCATTTAAATGCACCTACTAACTATGAGCTTGCACAAAACCAAATGATTGCACTTGATATTATTAAAACTCATGCTGAACACAACCTGCATTCTTCACCATTATGATTAATCATTCAAGGCACTGCAGGCACTAGAAAATCATTTCTTATTGATTGCATACGCAGACAATTAAATTCAAATACAGAACTTGCTCAATGCCCTTTGCTTGTACTGGCACCAACAGGTGTCTCAGCATATAATATCCAAGCAACCACAATCCATGCTGCCCTCCGTATACCCATTCAAGAATACAAACCCTTAACAGGCCATTCCCTATTAATGTTCCAAGAGAAATGCAAACACTTACATTACATTTTAATAGATGAAATGAGCTTTATTGGCCCTCAATTACTCATTAAGATTGATAAAAGATTGCGAGAAGCTTTTCCCAACAGACAACATGAATCATTTGCAGGTATCTTAGTCATTTTGGTTGGTGATCTTGCATAGCTTCCACCAGTTATGGATAGGTCGTTATATGCATCTCACTCAATGGCACTAGCTCTATGGCACACATTCAATACTGTTGTCACCTTGGATATTCCATTTCGTCAACAAGGCACAAGTTCTTCACACATAAGATTGTGTGAAATATTGCTTAACATCCACAACTCAACACCATTGCAAATAGATTGGGAATCCCTCCAGTTGCGGTCAACCCATGCTTTGACACTTCATGAGAACAATCACTTCAGCCAACAGAAGCATTTGTTTGCAACAAATGCAGCTTCAAGTGCACACAACATAAAAATGTTAACACAATTGCACTCGCCCATTGCACGTGCAACAACAATCATTTCACATCAAAGAGATAAGTAGACACACCAAGAAGAACAACTAGCATATGAAATTCTCCTTTCTATAGACCAGGAAATTATGCTTATTGCAAATTTATGGATAGAAGTTGGCCTTGTAAATGGTGCTTTGGGCCAGATCAAACAAATTGTCTACGATGCAGGTTCGAAACCACCTGATTTGCCAAAATATGTTGTTGCTCTTTTCAAACATTATACTAGGCCTTCATGGGATCCACAAAATGCAAAACATGTCCCAATTCCACCAATTACTAGAGGAAACCGAACACAAATTCCACTGGCAATGGCATGGGGCATTACAATTCACAAATCACAGGGGTTGACATTAGACTTTGCCATAGTTGACATTGGCAAAATAGAGAAACAAGGCCTGACATTCACAACCCTTTCAAGAGTAAAAGTAATTGAACATCTACGTATACAACCAAACTTTAGCTACCAAAGGTACTCTCGATTGAAAGGTACAACATCAACAGTACTTCGAAAGGTAGAGGAAGCCCACTTGCTGGAGCTTTCGCACAACACAAAACAAGCATACCTACAGAATAAACACAATTAGGTATGCAAATCAAATCTTCATTATGTTTTCACGTATTGTATCTCTTCTATTCAATGTATCAACACAAACCAATATTTGCTACTTTTCAGGATCAACAACACAATGAATGACTGTGGAAGTCAAAGCCTCTTTCGCATTCCCGAAGTTTGCAACAAAAAAGGTACACACGTAACAGCTACTCCCTATTCAACAATTTCGTAAGTTTCGTGTCCTAATACAAGCTTCTCTCTTTCATATCACTTGTTCACTACATTTAATATTAACTAATGATGTACTAATACAAGATTCTTCACAGACATTATACTTTAACAGCTATTACACATATAATGATTTGTGATGCTATTTACTCAGTGCAACACTATTTACAATTGGTAAGTGTTATACTATGTACAAATAAAACATACTCTCTACCATTTCACTTGTTCAAAAGATTTAATATTCACTAATTATGTACTAATACAAGATTCTTCTTTAACTGCACCTCTTCCATTTCACAGGTTTTGCACTTTATGAACATTAGCTTCCAAAAATAACAAATTCCAATACACCAAGTTCAGTAATTTGAAGGTATGTAACACTCTTCAGATTTTTTGTCCTCTGCTTTCAAGTTTCTTGGTTTGTTCATGTTATCTAACTGTTCACAGTTTTCACGACTCCCAGTGTGCAATGGATCTGTTCAATTTTACACATTTAATTGTGATTATGTTTCCTTGCTCTCCCACTCTTTAAATCAGTTTGGTGTATTTGCAAGGTTCATACTTTGTGCCTTTTCTTGTAGATTAACACGCTTTTAGTTTAGTTTTGTTGTTTGCAGATGTTTATTCATTTAAGATTATTACTTTGTTTTAATCTTTTCAAAAATTGTCATGCATTATTTGATACCATCCTTGTTTTTGGGTATGGTGTGCTTGTAGGATTGTTACTTTGGTTATGTTATTTCACTGTTTGTGGACGTGATTACTTTTAGTTTGCAACGTCTATGTTCACTTTCACAGGTATTCGCGTTTTGCCCATTCTGTACATTTTTTGCTCTGGGAATTTCCACATTTCCCAACAGATGCTGTCTTTAATGATTTTGACCTCAAGGCTATGCACAAATGGCATCGTTCTTTATGGGTATTTGCAACCTTGTAATGTAATTTGTTTTGTTGTTGTTGCCAATATTTCACTCTGCAATTTTCACTCTAGAAATGTTTGCATAGATTGGTGCACTTTGTACTCCTTGTGACAATTTTGGTGGTTACATTTGGTTCTCATTGTGACTATTTTACTGGGCTTCCTTCTGGGCTTAACTTCGTTTAATTTTTAAAAAGTTTTTTTTCTCTATTGTGTTTTCTTTATAGCCTATTCATTTTCTCCTACCATGTGCTTGCAGGGTTCCTGCAGCGTTTCTGTTACTTAACTATTTCTGGCTGTCACTACTTCCACTTTGGAAGCAATTTTCAAGGCTATGTTGTCTGTTCTAAGCAGTGAAAGGTTTGAATTTACAATGTACATTCTTGTGCTATTTGTTTTCAGTCTGCAAAGTACCTGTTCACTTTTAGCATATAATGATTTCTAATGCTCTTTGCTCACTGTGCCTCTCTTTACACTTGATAAGTATTGAATTGTTTATCATTACAACATTCCTTTACACCTTTACATTATTTTCATTCGATAATTAAGCTTTCAGAAAAGAATATCATCAAATCCATCTACATCGTTGGTTTGATGGTATGTAAACCTTGCTTACTTTTCCAATATATTGAATTCCCAACGTCACCTTCATGTCTCCTTACTTTGTTCAGGCTATGCACACTTTCAGGTTCTCTTCACTGCAAAAAGAAGCTTTCCATGAAAAAAATCAGGTATATCTTTTCACATTGCATAAATACTCTTAGGTGCATAGCAATATCATAACCACTTGAAAAAATTAACTTCCTTTCACATCTTAAACAAAAGTTAATTTTTACTCTCATTAACTTTGCTGCAGAAAAACTACATCACAACAAAGAAGTACTCACATGCATCCTAGAGGAGATTCCAATTCTGCAATTACACATTCGTCAGGTTCTCTATTACTAAAAAATGATGTCTTTCAAATTTTCAAGATTTTCAAAGTTTTTAACTTTATATTATCCAGGACTAACATTTAAATGAAAAAATGATGTAGGTCTTTCATCATAAACATCACATGCCATTCAACAAAAGGCTATATAACATGCTGCTCTTACCAGCATGGGGGATGGAGGGTGGATAAGAACAAGAAATTGGGTCCAACAAAAAAAATTGGTTGGGAATAATATAGCCTGCAACAAAGAATGTATAACTATATTCATGACATATTCTTCAAGTACATCATGCTGCATACACCAGCATGGGGGTTGGTGGGTGGAAAATTTTGAAATTTTGGGAACAACCATTGGTTGGGATATGTACACAAATAATTAACTCTTTCACTTTAATAAAATTTTCTTATTCAGTTATATAATACACATCATCTCATGTCTCTTTTTTTCCCTCACTTCTCTGTGCACTCTTATTTATTGGACACCCTTGCTTTCTAAAAATAAATTACTAACAGATTCATTCATGCTCCTTAACAAACACACCTATTGGCCTCCTATTGCAGGCACTTCCCCTGAAACTGCTAGTGCTAACAAGTGTTGGAAGAAGCAAGCTGATCTAAGCAACCAGTCTACACACATCATAGAGGAAAGGAATCTGAAGATAATAAAAAACCCGTGTTTTTGACTTGTAATGTGACTAAAGAAAGTTCAAATGATGTTTGGATTTTGGACAATGGAGCAAGCAATCATATGACTGGAAATACAGAGTTGTTTACCAGTCTAGACTCTAGTATTCACTCTAAGGTGAAATCTTGGTAATGATAATAAGGCGTGTGTTAATGTTAAAGGAGCGGTTGTCGTGTATACCAAGAATGTTGAAAGGAGAACCATTGGTGATGTGTATTATGTGCCTAGTTTAAAATGCAATCTATTGAACATTGGCTAGCTAATAGAGAAAAGGTATAGAGTAATGAATCAGAGGTTAGTAATGAAAATCCCACATTAGCTACATTAAGGAATAGAATTAAAGGTCGAAAGCCTAGAAGCTTAAGAAAATTGTATGAGCCAAATAATGAAATATATCAAGTTTCAAATTTTGCATTGATTACATATGATCCTGTAAATTTTGAAGAAGTTGTTAAAAAAGAGGTTTGGGTAAAAGCTATGGATGAAGAGATTGATGCTATAGAGAGGAATGACACTTGGAATCTTGTAGATTTGCCTGAAGGTAAAAATAGTATAGGTGTTAAATGGATTTATAAGACTAAGTTAAATGCTGAAGGTAAGGTTGAGAAGCACAAAGCAAGACTTGTAGCTCATGGGTTTAGTCAATATCCTGGCATTGATTATAATGAAACTTTTGCACCTGTTGCTAGACTTGACACAGTGAGAATGGTGTTGGCTATTGCAGCACAAAATAAATGAAAAATGTATCAGATGGACGTAAGATCTGCATTTTTAAATGGATATTTGGAAGAAGAGGTTTATGTGAAACAACCTCCAAGATATGAAATTGAAGGAAACAGAGATAAGGTCTACAAGTTAAATAAGGCATTATATGGATTGAAACAAGCTCTGAGAGTATGGTATACCAGGATCGATGAATACTTGAATAACAAAGGATTCAGTAGGAGTCCAAGTGATCCAACCTTGTATACAAAGGTAAATCAAGAAGGAAATTTTTTGATAGTATCCTTGTATGTTGATGATTTGATTTTTGCCAGAGATCTCTCTATAGATGACTTTAAGACAACCATGAAAACTAAGTTTGATATGACTGATCTAGGACTAATGAAGTATTTTATTGGTATTGAAATTTCTCAATATGAAGATGGTATTTTTATTTGTCAATCTAAGTATGCAAAAGATCTTTTGAAAATATTTAAAATGGTGAATTGCAAGCTAGCTGCAACACCAATGGCAACTAGTACAAAGATTGGTAAGAAAGATCAAGGGTCAAGTGTTGATCCGACCTTATATAAGAGATTGGTTGGAAGTAGTATCCATTTGACAACATCAAGGCCTAATATAATGTTTGTTGTAAGTTTGATTTCCAGATTCATGGAGTCCCCAATCAGCACCCATTGGCAAGTTGGAAAGAGGATCTTACGATATATTGCAGGAATGATAGATTTTAGTATTTTGTACACCTCAGTTTTAGATTTTAAGTTGACTGGATATTCTGACTGTGACTTTGCAAGTAGTACTAATGATAGGAAAAGCACATTTGAGTATGTGTTCAGTCTTGGGTCAGGAGAAATAGCATGGGCATCAAAGAAATAGCTCATCGTCACTTTATCATCTACTTAAGCAAAATATGTTGTAGTGATAGCAGCAACTTGTCAAAGTGTGTTGATGAGAAGAATTTTGTTTGAATTGCTATATGAATAGGAAGAAGAAACTCAAATTTATTGTGACAACAAATATTCTATTGCATTGGCAAAGAATCATGTATTTCATAAGAAAAGTAAGCATATTGATACCAAGTTTCATTTCATTAGAGAATTGGTAAATGGAAACAAAATTTCTATGAAGTTTTGCAAATCTGAAAATCAGTTTGCAGATATATTTACACAACCCTTGGCAAAAGAACTGTTTGAATTTTCATAACGAAAATATAGGGGTTTGTATGATATAGCATTATATTGAAGCACATATGATCAGGGTCAGTGCAAGAAGCTGAGTTCACTTTTTGGCCAAAAAGTGGAAGTGTTTTCCCTGATTTTTAGGTTTTGCCTCATTTGAGCTTAAATTTTGAAACACTTGGAGATTGAATCTTGGAAAAAGTCAGTAATATAAAAGATATCCCTTTGAGTGTACTTTCCAAATATGTAATTTATTTTAATACCCACATAATAAAAAATAACTTTTTGAATGGAGTTCTAAAAATTATGTTTTAAAAATGCCTGTTTCACGACCATACCATGCATGTGTACGACCCACACTTTTTGACACAATTAAAATTATTTTCTCAAACCATTTTGGGAAATGGTTTGTAACTCATTGAAGATTGACGAGCATATTTTTTTGTACTTTTTTTTAAAATATTTTATTTTTAATTAATTATTTAATGATTGTAATTATCTTTTTAAAAATTTGACATGTACGGCACACATAATTTGACATAAACTTAACATTTTAAAAAAAAATTATTTTTTTAAATAGAAAAGAATTTTGTGTAGATTGATGACATAAATTTTTTTTCAAAAGTTATTAGATTAACAAAATTAGTTAATATTTCAAGTTTATGGACCCTATTTAGTATAAATTAAATGAAAAATAGTTAAAATAATCAATTTTTAAATATATTTACATATTTATAATCTAGACAGTATAATCTGAAATGGGTTTTAATTTCATATAAAAATTCTCTAATTACAGGCACGTAAACTATTTCAGAAGATCATATTTGTGCTTTCATTCATAGAGATTTGAATTTGCAGGTCCATGTCTCAGGTGTGGCCATCCTAGGCCTATCCCGGGCCTAATCCCGAGCCAAGTGGTGGGTTGTCGAATCAACTTCCACAAAATGAGCCCCCATTTTTTAAAAAAGAGCCCTCGTTTTCTTTAAAAGTGGGCCCCTATTTTAGAACAAAACAGGGGCCCATTTATTTTTGCTTTGGGCCCCCGATACCTTTCGGCTCAGGAGCCCGAAGCATAAAGAGTCTGTTTTCCAACGCGCAGAATTCCATGAATTTGTGACTCATTACCTTGTACTTGCCCATCAAAATTATGGGAGTGTTAGAATAAACAATAATTTATCCCCTGTTTGTTTGTTGTAGACTGACTTAGTCATTGACAGAAGAGGACAATCTAATATGTTTTCTAATTCGTCCTCATCTTCATTGCCACAATCTGATTTGTTTGTGAGTTGTATGCAATCTAGTTTGTTCTTATCTTCATTGTCTGGTGTAGAAAACACTGTATTATCTATTTTGTCTCAAATCTCCACTGCCTCTGTTCACCGATTGCAAGGTATTAACCACCTTGACACTACATTTCTATTGTTGCATATAAATATGTCTCGATGCAACATCATTATGTAATCTTTTGGAGGAAAGAGTTGAGCATTAAAGAGAACTCTATAGAGTTCCATTTTGCATCTATTATTATCTATAATAGAAATTTTTATTGTATGTTGTAGCATACTATTATTTGCATTCTCTTTCTTGTTTTGTTTATATGCTTTGTTCTATTTTATTTCAGTACTCTGTTTTACTGTGATTCCCTTGCTTCCTTCATAAAATTGTCATATTTACGAAAAAAAATTCATATACCACCCCTGGTTTTCATGGAGAGAAAGTCTGTATTGGTTATATTCAATATGAAATAATCATTGACGAAGGATTTGAAGAATAACCCACAATCAAATTATAGATAGTTTAATTACTCATAGCATAGTAGTTTTGTACCATAACAACCAATGAATGATGTTGAACACAATGTACCACTAAGAGGGGGGTGAATCAGTGGTTCATAAAAACTTTTCTTTTTGAACCAAGCTTGGAGTGTCGGTCAACAACCTAAACACTAAACTATCAAACCAGTAAGATAAGAGTGGATATCAAAAGAGACAAACACACAAATGCATAACCCACAACACCAGATGTACGAGGAAAACCCAATATGGGAAAAACCTCGGTGAGAAATTTTGTTGGAGTCTACTGCTCCAATCCAGGCTCACAATGTAACAAGATATTACAATGATTTAGGGCACCAACCTAAGGAGAACCAACCCCTACTAATTTAGGGCACCAACCTAAGGAGCATGAACCCCTGCACCAAGCACCAACTCAGTGTAATATAATGAAATGCAATTTTAATGCAATGATAGCATCTAGTTGCAAATGAGTTCTGCAACACTTGATCAATGGATTTCTATCGGTTATCAACTTCCTCTATTTCACCAGTCCTTCTTCTACCAGTTATCAGATTACTCTCTTTGATCTCTTATTGGTTGCTCTCTACTTCTCTTCTCCTTCTCAGAATCTCACCCTACACAGTATCACCCTTGGATGCCATCCTAACCTTTCAATACCTACCAGCATGTTTGACTGTTAAGACTATAACAGTTCATTGGTTACTCTATATCTACCAATTATAACCTCTCACCCGTTCAGCCTACTAACACACAGTCCAACTCTTCATAAAAGAACTCTTAGGTAAATAGTTTATCTTCTTTCTCAGGCTCTCTTTCCTCTCACACCTCGCATCTAGCATCAAGAATTAAACGATCTTAGTCTCGAGTTCACATATTTATCTATGAGGGTTCCCACCAAAAGTGATAGGGAGATTGCTAGGTAAGTGCTCAAAAGGCCAATTTTGGTCAAGAAGTTACAATAGGAAACAAAAGTATTGTTTATTTTTGCTCCTTATGTTTTCCAATATCATGTTTAGTTGCAATAGTCAGGGTTCTCTACAAGTCTTCACCAACCACATCCTTTTTGGTGAAAGCTCACACCCTTACTCAAACTTTCTTCAATTGCTCACTCCACCCATCTACACATTCTCAATCCCTATTCTTTTGGCATTCAACTCACTATTTCAGAGTGCATTAGGAGACTCCAAAAAGTACATGTAGAGAAACAAGATTTACTCAAGGTTTAATAATCAAACTTAGTTATAGGCCCATAGCCTTTGGCTTACTCAACTCACCAACCAAGGGTCAAAACCTCAAAAAGGGGCTACACATTGTCCAAGGTCCTATATGTCATTTGTTTCACTATTCTAGGATGATCTCACAAAGTTCCATGAGTCCCCAAGTCCTCCTTGCAATCGGGTTCTTGTAAAGTGTGTGTTATGCAGTCAAAAGGGCTACTAGCCCGTGGAGGGGTAATTGCCACTTTTTTGCTTATCCTGCCCAACGATGGGCTTCTTGACCATGGGAGATTTTTTGTATAGTGTGGAATAGGTCTTAGTAAAGATATTTTTGTGGTTTTAGGCTCCCTCAGCCTGGTTTAGTGACTGTCCACAAATTTAGGCTTAAACATAGGGTTTAGTGAGGGTTTGGGTGCTTCCACCATAGTTTCTCTCTACCAAACTTGATTCAAACTCCCACACTGCTAGGAGACCTCTGCCACAATAAATTAAAGCTTCCCCTACCTTTTATGTTCAATCATTATGCCAAACACTTGGAAATCAACAGAGAAAAATGATGAAATTGCCACTGTCACTGTCAAAATGCTGCTCTTTTACCAGTCAACAACTGCTACACCTTTGGACCTGCATACCAAGGAAGTGGAACTAGAAATATACCTCAATGAGGTTTTAAAGACACTAATGAAATTTCCTATTACATATCCTTCTTAGTTATAAGGCTTGGATTATGCTTTTGAAGCATTCCTTGAGCATTTTGACAAACACGATTCACAAGAAATAGTGAACTCGTTGTTTTGCTTACAAACAGAGAATATTTTAGTAAGAACAAGCTGCTCTAACAAACCAAGATGATTCTCAACACCCTTTTCCATATGTCTAGACCTCTGCCTCATACATTTGTTCACTCCAAATTTCTTTTGGGTGCAAATTTTGAGTTTTGATCATGCTACTAGCTGAGTAATCAATACTTGCCTAGTATTCACTCAAATCCTTCTTCCAAACACAATTTTGGCATAACGTAAAGCATATGTACACTATATAAATGAGTACCAACTTGAATAAATCCATTTTGTGGGATCCCAGACCTGGATTAGTCAAGTTGTGGCGTTTTCCCACTCCAAACCCTTAACAGGGGAGTGAGCACACAAAAGTGAAAATATTTTTGTACAATCAAATTGCCAAAGGAAACCAGAACACCAATCACTTAGAGAGAATTGTACAAATATTATTCACACTTCCCAAAGGTACAGTATGGACTAGAAAAGCTATAGTACGGACTGTTTCTCCAAAGAAGCAAAAAATTGTGAGAAAAGCCAAAATTTCATGATTTTTATTAGGAATCTTTTTCTCATACAAACACCAACCCTTTCCAAGGAAAAGGGGGGCCTTTTATAGTGTTTCAAATTTTTTATCAAGCCCTATTATGGACATGAGGCTTCCACAACTTCATTTTGCAAGAAAAGTAAAAAAAATGACAACTTTGACAGTTTTACAAGCCCAAATGACAACATTTCTTGCTCCAAAAGACATTTTTGACAACCTAACCTCATAAACTAATATAAATACCTTATGCATGCTTAAAAACACTTATCAAACATGTTTCAATGCTTTGGAAAACATTAGAAAACCTTTTTGGCAATTTTGCACATTTTTGCCAAAAATTGTCAACTCAAAGCCTAAAAGGCAAAACTTGACCTCTTGAGCCTAAAACAAGATCAAAACCACTAAACATGACACATAAAAACCTTAAAAAACATTATAGACCTAACACAAGACATTACAAACATGAAAGCATTAAATACTCAAAAATGAGATTTTTACTCAACTAGGTGCTCCTGCACCATACTCCCCAAAAAACAAAGAAGTCATGTGACTCCTTGAGGAAAAAAAGAAGAAGGGATGCCAAACTTATAAAAGTTAGTTTCAGGTATCCATGTGGCCTCTGAGATAGGCTTATCCTTCCATTTTATTAGATTCTCCATATAGGTGTGATTCCTTGTCTTTTTGAGAATCCTGGAGTCTAGAACCTGTTCTGCTTGGGGAATAGAAAGAGAAGGGAGAGATAGATCAGAAAGGGACTGTGCAACATCTAAAACTCTTTGAATCTCCTCAGGTGGCTGCCCCTTGAAAGCAATCAAATCAGCAACATTAAAAATGGGAGACAGAGAAACATCAGCAAGCAAATCAACTTTGTAAGCATTATACCCATACTTAGCCAAGATTTTGCAAGGGCCTATTCTCCTCATCTAAAGTTTGCTTGGAAATCCCCTTTTTAGCCTTTATTTTTTCAAATAAACCATCACATAGTCTCTTATGGAAAACTAAACATTTCTCTTTGTATCATCCACTCTTGCCTTGAATTTTCGGGAGGTATCTTGGAGAGCTTTCCTCACTTGCTCATGAACCTCCTTCATGGATTGAGCCATGTCATTTGTTGTTCCACTCTTAGGCTGCAATTTAGTGATATCCCTCAACTCCATTATACCCCTTGGATTTGTACCATAAATAACTTCAAAAGGGCTTTTACCTGTAGACCGGTTGACACTATCATTGTAGGCATATTCTGTTTGATGAATGAGCTGATCCCAGCTCTGCCCATATTCCTTTTTCAAGCACCTAAGAATGTTTCCAAGAGACCTATTCACAACTTTGGTTTGGTCATCATTTTGTGGATGATAAGTTGAACCAAGAGAGAGATTAGTACCCTATCTCTTCCACAATGTTTTCCAGAAATGACCAAGAAACTTAACATCCCTATCTGAAACAATGCTAGTAGGAAAAGCATGTATTCTAACAACTTATTTGAAAAATAAGTAAGCAATATGACTGGCATCATGTGTTGTCTTACAAGGAATAAAATGAGCCATTTTGCTAAATTTGTCAACTACTCCAAAGATGCTATCAAATCCTGCTTGAGTTCTAGGTAATCCTACCACAAAATCCATACTAATGCAATCCCAAGGCCTATGTGGAATGGGAAGAGGCTGATATAAACCAACATTGGAGGAATTACCTTTTTCTTTCTAACATACCAAACACTTCTCAACATACCTCCTGATGTCTTTCTGCATCTTAGGCCAATAATAGAACCTTTGAACCAACTCTAAGGTCTTGTTGAGACCAAAATGCCCACTTAAGCACCCATTGTGCTTCTCCTGAATGAGGTTCTCTCTCATAGAACCTTTTGGAACACACAATTGTCCACCCCTGAATAACAAACCATCCTGCAAAGTGAAATCAGCATATGCACCATGGAAATTATTCTCAAAATCTTGACAAACTTTATAAGCTTCAGCAAAATCATCATCAGTAGGATACATATCTTTAAAACTATCAATACTAATTCTCTATACTTGAATCTCATGAATAGTTAACAACCTTCTACTCAAAGCATCTTCTACTTTATTCAATTGACCCTTCTCATTCTTAAGAGTAAAAGTGTAAGCTTGCAAATACTCTACCCACTTAACATGCCTATGATTTAGTTTATCCCATGAGTTCAAGAAACTTAGTGCCTGATTATCTGTGTATACAACAAACTTTTTAGGAAGAAGATAGTGTCTCCATTTCCTAAGTGCCTGTACTAATGTATGGAATTCTAAATCATAGGAAGAGTACTTTTTCTTGGCATCATTCAACTTCTCACTAAAGAATGCAACTGGTCTATTTTCCTGACTTAAAACCGTTCCTACAGCAATATTACTAGCATCACATTCAATAGTAAAAAGCTTATCAAAACTAGGTAAAATGAGCACTGGTTGAGTAGCTACTTTAGTTTTCAGTAATTCAAACCCCTTATTGGCTGCATCTGTCCACTAAAATTTTACCTTTACACCCCCTTTGATGGTGTCTAACATTGGAGCACAAATCTCACTGAATCCCTTGATGAATTTTCTGTAAGATTGTGCCAAACCATGGAAGCTTCTGACATCACTAGCTATCTTAGGAGTTGGCCAACTAGTTATTGCTGCAACTTTAGATTGATCCATTTTCAGATTGCCTCCTGATACAACAAAACCAAGATAGACCAATTCTTGCTTCATAAAATCACATTTTTCAAGATTAATGGTTAGTTGTTCATCAGATAACTTTCTCAAAACATTAGCTAAATGCTTCAAATGCTCTTCCTTAGTTTTAATGAAGATAAGAATATCATCTAAATACACAACAACAAACTTGCTAATGAAATCATGTAAAACTTCATTCATGAGTCTCATGAATGTGCTAGGAGCATTAGGGAGTCCAAATGGCATGACAAGCCACTCATAAAGACCCTCATTTGTTTTGAAAGTTGTCTTCCATTCATCACCCTCTTTGATTCTTATCTGATGGTAACCACTCGTCAAGTCAATCTTACTGAAATACTGTGCAACCCCCAAACAATCCATCAAATCCTCTATCCTGGGTATGGGAAATCTGTATCTGATGGTGATCTTGTTTATAGCTCTGGAATCTGTGCAAAGTCTCCATGTCCCACCCTTCTTAGGTGCCAACACTGTAGGTACTGCACAAGGACTAATGCTCTTCCTAATCAGCCCTTGGTCTAAGAGTTCTTGTATTTGTCTTGCTACCTCTTTATTTTGTTTAGGGGTCATCTTATAGGCTGCCTTATTGGGTAATGAGGCTCTAGGTATGAAATCAATCTGATGGCTAATGGCTCTAGGAGGTGGTAAGGCTGCAGGTGTACCATCACTGATTATTGCTTTGAAGTTATCAAGGATTTTCTACACCTCATATGGTATCTCAACTTTCTTTTCTACCTTTTCTTCCTTGGGTTTCAATATGAGTGCAAATCCCACTCCTTCACCTTCTTCTAGTGTTTTTATGAATTATTTCTCATTCACTAACAAGATGTTAGGTACTTTGCTGCTACTCTCTCCTTCTTCAATGAGGGATTGAATCTGATAGGTTACTCCATCTTTCTGAAATGAGTAGGATTTTCTTTCCCCATTATGTTGTGCTTTTCTGTCAAACTGCCATGGTCTTCCCAACAGTAGGTGGCAAGCATCCATAGGAAGGATGTCCCATAGGATCCTATCTGTATATCCACCTATGTGGAAATCTACATAGGCTTGCTCATTTACTAGCACATGTTGTCCCTTATTCAACCATGTGACCTTGTATGGCTCCTTGTGTTATATCCTAGGTAGTTTCAATTTACTTACTACTTCCTCTAATATGATGTTATCCATGGATCCTGAATCAATGATCACCTTACACACTTTTCCCATGATTTTACACTTAATCCTGAACAATGCTCTTCTCTGTGAGACCTCTGTACTATGTGGCTTCTTCATTAATACTCTCTTGATCATTAAACTCTCACCATCTTCTGAAGCTAGGTGGTTCAATGCTGAAGTTCTGGTATTACCTCCATCTTCCTGAACATAGTTTACTCTCTTTTCACCACCATAGGATGAACTAGGCTTCTTTGGGCATCTATAGGCAGGGTGGCCCAACTTTTTATAGTTATAGCACTTCATGGTTGAGAAGTAGGACCCTCTCCCTGGTCCATTAGATCTACCCCTACTCGGGTTGCTTGATCCCCTACCCCTATAGTTGGGTTTGCTCTGAGAATCCCCACTTTGCTCTAGAAGTTTAGACTCTCCCTGGGATCATTGATCTATGCTCCTTCCCCCAAAACTACCTCTATGGCCTCTACCATCTTTTCCCCTACCTCTGCCTCTGTTCTTTTGTTCTTGCTCTCTCCTACTTTTCTATTCCACCTTAAGTGCTAGTTGATAACACTTGTGTACTGTTTGTGGGCATAACAAGCTCATCTCTTCCTGGATGTTCCATCTTAACCCATTCAATTACCTTGCCACTTTTATGCTCTCTTCCTCTACTACTTTGGACCTCATACATAGTTTTTGAAACTCCTTAGTGTAGCTACTAACATCTAGGTCTTTTTCTCTCAAATTTGTCTTTCCCTGTGAAGTTGTACTTCATAGTCTTCAAGAAGGTAGGTTTCTTTTATTTTGGCTACCATTGCTTTCCAGGTGGCTATTGGTTGCTTACCTTCTTTCACCCTTTCCTCTTGGATGAACTTCCACCAAGTTAAGGTTGTCCCTCTCAACCTTGATTTTGCTACCTTAACCTTTTGTGCTTCAGTTATTCCATCACATTCAAAATGGTTTTCTAGACCTTCAATCCACTCTATAAGAGCATATGGATCCATCTTTCCACTGAAAATGGCCACTCCTTCTAAGGTTTTACCACTCATAGCTCTCAAATCTTTCAAGAATGGTTCTTGCTCAATAACAGGGTCACGTATGGTAACCTCATCTTATATGGCCACCATTTTACCCTGTTCTCCTACATTATCATGGACCTCTTCACTTTTGACTTCTACTTCAGCTAGTTTCATTACTAGTTGATCCAATCTTTCTCTGAGTGCCCTATTTTCCTCTTCTTGGTCTTTGACCTTCTTGGCTAACTCAGCATTAGTCACCATGTTTTCCTAATGATCCTTTTCTCCTGAATCTTTCATTGGCTCTGATACCACTATGATAGGGAGATTGCCAGGTAAGTGCTCAAAAGGCCAATTTTGGTCAAGAAGTTACAATAGGAAACAAAAGTATTGTTTATGTCTGCTCCTTATGTTTTCCAATATCAAGTTTAGTTGCCATAGTCAGGTCTCTCTACAAGTCTTCACCAACAACATCCTTTTTGGTGAAAGCTCACACCCTTACACAAACTTTCTTCAATTGCTCACTCCACCCATCTACACATTCTCAATCCCTGTTCTTTTGGCATTCAACCCACTATTTCAAATTCCATTAGGAAACTCCAACAAGGACATGTAGAGCGACAATATTTACTCAAGGTTTGATAATCAAACTTAGTTTTAGGCCCATAGCCTTTGGCTTACTCAACTCACCAACCAAGGGTCAAAACCTCAAAAAGGGGCTACACACTGTCCAAGGTCCTATATGTCATTTTTTTCACTGCTCTAGAATTATCTCACAAAGTTACATGAGTCCCCAAGTCCTCCTTGCAATCGGGTTCTTGTAAAGTGTGTGTTATGCAGTCAAAAGGGCTATTAGCCCGTGGAGGGGTAATTGCCACTTTTTTGCTTATCCTGCCTAATGATGGGCTTCTTGACCATGGGAGATGTTTTTGATAGTGTGGAATAGGTCTTAGAAAATATATTTTTGTGGTTTTAGGCTCCCTCAACCTGGTTTAGTGACCGTCCACAAATTTAGGCTTAAACATAGGGTTTAGTGAGGGTTTGGGTGCTTCCACCATAGTTTCTCTCTACCAAACTTGATTCAAACTCCTACACTACTAGGAGACCTCTAACACAACAAATTAAAGCTTTCCCTACCTTTGATGTTCAAGCATTATGCCAAACACTTGGAAATCAACTAAGAAAAATGATGAAATTGCCACTGTCACTGTCAAAATGTTGCCCTTTTACCAGTCAACAACTGCTACACCTTTGGACCTGCATACCAAGGAAGTGGAAATATAAGTATAACTCAATGAGGTCTTCAAGACACTAATTAACTTTTCTATTACATATCCTTCTTAGTTATAAGGCTTGGATTATGCTTTTGAAGCATTCCTTCAACATTTTGACAAACACAATTCACAAAAAACAGTGAACTCACTGTTTTGCTTACAAATAGAGAATATTTTAGTAAGAACAAGCTGCTCTAACAAACCAAGATGATTCTCAACACCTTTTTCCATATGTCTAGACCTCTGCCTCATACATTTGTTCACTCCAAATTTCTTTTGGGTGCAACTTTTGAGTTTTGATCATGCTACTAGCCGAGTAATCAATACTTGCTTAGTATTCACTCAAATCCTTCTTCCAAACACAATTTTGGCATAAATTAAAGCATATTTACACTATATACATGAGTAAAAACTTGACTAAATCCATTTTGTGGGATCCCAGACCTGGATTAGTCAAGTTGTGGCATTTTCCCACTCCAAACCCTTAACAGGACAGTGAGCACACAAAAGTGAAAATAATTTTGTACAATCAAATTGCCAAAGGAAGTGAGAACACCAATCACTTGGAGAGAATTGGAAAACTATTATGCATACTTTCCAAAGGTATAGTACGGACTAGAAAAGCTACAGTACGGAGTGTTACTCCAAAGAAGCAAAAAACAGTGAGAAAAGCCAAAATTTCATGATTTTTATTGGGAATCTTTTGCTCATACAAACACCAACCCTTTCCAAGGAAAAGGGAGGCATTTTATATTTTTTCTAGTTGGTTATCAAGCCCTAGTATGGACATGAGGCTTCCACAACTTCATTTTGCAAGAAAAGTCAAAAAAATGACAACTTTGACAGTTTTACAAGCCCAAATGACAACATTTCTTGCTCCAAAGGACATTTTTGACAATATAACCTCATAAACTCATCTAAACACCTTATAAATTCTTAAAAAAACTTATCAAACATGTTTAAATGCTTCAGAAAGAATTAGAAGACCTTTTTGGCAATTTTGCACATTTTTGCCAAAAATTGTCAACTCAAAGCCTAAAAGGCAAAACTTGACCTCTTAAGCCTAAAATGAGATCAAAACCACTAAAAATGACACATAACAACCTAAAAAATCATTACAAACCTAACATAAGACATTAAAAACATGAAAACATTAAATACTCAAAAATGAAAGTTTTACTCAACTAGGTGCTCTTGCACCAAAAAGCAACATTGAAATGGTGGCATGTTAGGGTTTTCCTTCACCAAATCAATCTGTATCAGATCTGATCTGATTTTTCTTTCTTTAATGGTGAACTGCATCAGCTAAAACAACACCACCATCTCCTCTCTTTTTAATGTGTGTTTTCTATTTTTGGATGTCTACGATATGCTTTTTTGCATTGATCTGTCAATCACCATTAATCGCTCTACTGTTTCCTTCAGCCAATTAGTACAAGGATCAAATCATCCTGCAAGGTTAGTTCAATCACCTTTCCACTCTATCTTCCTCAAGCCGCAACATCCTGCCAGTGCCCCATGATTTGCGAGTTCTTCATTAATGTCGTCCTGCTCATCAGACTACTATGTTGATGAATACTTCACTGACCTTTGCGTGCTTGCCACCTAGTGTCCACCTATCATCCTTGTTGACATCCACCTCTTCTCAAACTACAAATTTGGTTTGGCATCCTTCACCAACCAAGACTCATTACCGATTCAACACACCTTACCAGTATAACCTAACTTCACCGGTTGGACCTTCATACCTACTGACTACTTATCTATCAGTAGATCAACTTGGCCTTCCATCAAATGTTTTGGTCCATCTAGCAAGTCCATTTATCGATAGCATTAAACTTCTCTTTGTATATCGGTTCACATCCCTCTATTCCTCTTTGCTTGCTTGCTTTGCCTTGCTGGTGGTCCTGCTCTACCGGTTGATGATATATTTCATATGTATTGGTAACATGTCGTTATGTCTTCTTACACACTTCATCCTTCATATTGGTTGACGTCATGTCTTACTTCACCCATACCAGTCATCATTGCTTACTCACCAGTGACCATGCCATACCGATTGACATCAATGACAAGCTCATGCCAATAATGACTACCTAATGCCAACAAATGATCCTACATTTAAGTTTTATTTGGTCTATTAAATATATTAAACATATAAATTAAAGCTAATTCAAGGCTATGAACCAACGACTAGAAGTGTGGCTGAAGGAAGATGTTACAAAATGAGTCACACTTAGTACCATAAATGGTGGGTCATAAGTTGTACTTTAAATGGATGGGTCATAAGTGGATCAATAACTCATTTTAGATTAAGGGAAGACCATTAGTAGTCATTATAGTTCTAATAATTGTTCACTCTTTATGCACCCAACCCCTCAATTATCAACTTTAGAGAAATCCAAAAAATGATAACTAAAATCCCATTAATAAATTTCACATGTACTAATAGTCACCCACATTTTAGCATTTGTGTACCATAATTGGCCCATTTGTGCACGACTACTGGGGCATTTGTGCATGTCTATTGGGACATTTATGTATAAGTATTAGCAATTTTAAGTGCATGGTTATTGGGGAATCTTTAAGTAGGTATTGGGTGATAGTTATAAATGTGTACATTTTCACCCTTGCCACCATAATAGATCCTATAGTATGCATCATTACTCCTCTGAAGCCAAAACAATAGCTATAAAGAGTTAAGTCACATAAGAAGACAACCAAAAGAAAATTATCAAAATTTGATGTAATGTTTAGGATTTGTTAATGTATGAAATAGGCTACAATGGCTATTAGTATGCTTCCCCTAGGTAGATATCACCAATAGTGTGTTCAACAAGAAGAAAAATTTGATACATTATTGTGTGAAATTAATAAGCAACAGGCTAGATAATATAAGCTCAAAACATGAATTTATTGATACAAATGCTAAGGTATAATATACAAATGCTATTTATTCTTCTCTCTTTTCTCACACTACAAAATGGAACTACCACATACTTAGAGTTTTCTATCACTCTTCCACTTTCTAGATGATTCATATAATAAATATTATAATAGAATGAATTTTGAAGATAACTTGCTTATTATAATAGAAAATGGAATCAAAATTTTACATAAATATGGCAATCATCACATGTGACAAGATAGAAGATTTATAATTAATAAGAGAATATTTATCAAAATATTGAGTTGGTAAGAGGTGGTGATAGTAAATGTTAGTAAGAAAGATTGGATATTCTAACACTCCTATTTAATCTTGCTTAATGATATGTATGGAAATGAGATGCTAGGCCTATGAGTGCAAACTAACATCTAAAATCTTCATCACATAACATTGGAAAAAAAGGGCTCAACTACAGTCTGAATAAGAGTGTTGAATGTTCAGTTACGTTTATGTTCCTTTGTTATAATGGAATTTATATTTTGAAGTATGTGTTTAAAATCTAGGTCTGGAATGATACAAAAATGATGAATATAAGCAATAATAGTAAATTATAGAATAGAAATTCAACACAGTAGGCCAGATCTTGAAAGAGGATGGAAAAAGGAATCTAGACCTACAATTTGAGCCTGAAAGTATTAGATTTGTTTATTTTGTGCCTAGCTTGAGAGTGTTTGAATTGATAGAATGGAGTAGAAATGTAGCCAAGTGGTCATGTCTCCCAAAACTCTAGCTAAAATGTGTCAGGCATGAGTTTTGGGTGTCCTAGTCCAAGGGTTTTATTCTATTCAAAATATAGAAATATTTTTGACACCCTACTTTGCACACTTGTAACTCTCTCTTCTACCATATATGAACCTACACACATGAAAATACAAAAAAATAGTTGTGTTGTATAAAGGGTTGCCTAAGTCAAAACCTTGTGTTGGTGTTCTGATCTCCATAACAACTATAATTGATGTAAAAGGGATATTTTCTTTGAGAAGATAGGGGCTAACAATAATGTAAATTCTTAAATGAAATGGTTATACCTTAGCTATGAAACCCTCTTAAAGACTTTCACATAAAGGTGGTGATGCAGTGCTCTTTAGACAAGTCCTGCAAGTGTTAATGAAATAACATGATAAACATAAATCATAAACACAAGTCATTCTTGAATGTAGAGTATTATAGTCTATTTTTTAATGTGTTGATAACTCATATTTTGGATGCATGAATGTTCTTAAAAGTCAAAAGGTCTTACGAATGATAGAAGATTTACCTTATGCAGGAACTGATGATTTTAACATAACAAGCCAAGAATTCTTTGCAACTGCACCACTTGTCAAAATGAAACATCAAGAAAGAATAATTTTCTCAACACAACCTAAGAATTATGTATTGATTGCACAAAATATTATATTACAATTCAAATAAATGAATCCATAGAACAGGATGAATGAAACCATACATACAAAACCTTAATGCAAGATTAATTAACTAGTTCCAAGTGTCATAATCATGATGAATAAGAGAACTAAAGATATCATTAGCCTAATTACATAAAAGTAAAAACCACCTAAGTCTTTCTTAACCAAATGAAATAATTAAAGGACCTAAATAATTAGATAAAGTGTTCTAATTACTCCAACAACTCCCCTTAAGATTTACTTAGAGATAATCTAAAGAGCTAATGATGAATGCAAAATGCAAGCATGAATGGGTCCCAACAACAAGGCCCAATTAGCTACACATGTACAAACCAATTCATTTCTCATAAATGAAGAAAAGTAGAAAAACCCAGTGGGAGAAAAATCTCCAAAAGAGAGAAAAAGAAATGAAAAAGAGTACATGTGACTAAGCATGAAGGAATCTAAGTGTTCTTCCAAGTACTAAATCATTCATAAAATTACAATTGATATCCCCCATAGGAGATAAAAGAAGAGATAATATATCCCCACATAAGAGAAAAGCTCCAATGTCAAAGATGAAGGCTCGAGGATGAACATTGATTAAGATCCAAGAGTAGAAAAACATGTTCCTTCCCTTGGGAAGAAACAAATTTGATGCCCAAGTCAAAAGCAAATCCATGAAAAGAAGTGAAAGGAATAGTTTCATAATGTGTGCCATAGAAGAAAGCTCAACTATCCACATGTTTGAATTAAAATATGCCAAATCAATTGAAGTAAGATCAAACAAATATGAAGATACCTGATGAAAAAACTTTGAAGGCATTGAAGAAGATGGGATGATAGGAATTCTCAAGCTACCATCAATGAGGGTTGGAGTATCCTCAATCATGTTTCCAATGTCTGGAGTGTCTGATGTATCGTATAAGCATGCAATATCTAACAAATACTCATCCCACAAAGCATAAAATAGAAGGGAACAATCAACCTATTCAACTAAACTAGGCTCTAAAGAAGTAGTAGGTGGAGGAAGAGGATCAGGATAAGTCTTACAAACTATTGTGAATGACTAAATCATACATAGGTTCAAGTGACCAAACCTCTCCTAAGATACCTGGTCAACTTTAGATGCATGAGATTTAGGATCAATCAATGGAATTGCATGCTCGATGAGAGAAAAATTGGATAACTCATAGAAGATAGATGCATGATCAATGCTACCAACTACAATAAGCTCTATAATATGCAGATCTCTAGTGAACATTGAATAGGGGGTGAGTAGAACTATCTTGGCTAACCCACTATGGGTAATATGGTAGGTGAAAAGGAAGTTGGAAGATAATTAAGGGACATAAATATCATCATTGAATGTGTCACCATCAACCTCAATAGATAAATTTTATTAACACTCATGTAAGATTTATTACCCATCGAAATGCATGAAAATGTATGATGCTTAAAAGAAGATATCATACCCTTAGATGATTCCATATGATGAAAGGTTATTGAATCAAGAAGACACTTGGAGGACTGAAGTTGTGTCAATGTAAAGTGAGCATGGCCTTTCATCTTGTCTTTGCCACATGCCATAGAGGATGAACTAGATTGTGCAGGTCCTGAAGTCATAGAAGATGATGAATTAGACAAAGGTGATTGTATATAAGTCTTCCAAAGAAGATATATCATCTCATCTATCTACTTTGTGTAATAAAAAATCTCATCATGTCCTATCTTGGTGCAATAAGTACACTTAGGATTGGCCATCCTAGATGAAGACCTCTTGGAAGACGTGGAAGAATTTTAATCATGTGCATAAGACTCTAAAGTTGGTTGAGTAGACTGTGAACCTCTGTTCTTCTAATTTTTTTTTAATTTCCTTCTAGATTCCTAAGCAACCAAAGTATGTGATTTGGAACTAAAAATTGAATCAACTTGTGTAAACTTGGCTTGTTCTAATTTTAGGTGCTCACAAAATACCTCAAATGAAGGCATAGTGAAGACAATGCCTACAATATTCATGGTGGAATAAAATGATGGAAGAAAAAATTGAAAACGTCCTTGAAGCTTAAATAGAATTATAAATTTGCACTCTTTGTTGGACTTTTCCTTGCCACAACCTTATAAAAGTGATCTAATGGATTTAAACATCTGTAGAAAGTCCTCAATGAAAGAGAAGGAATAAACTACCAATGATGTCAAATTTGTATCAAGTTGAAGTGCACAAAACCCTTTAACAACCCCAAAATATAATCAAAATTGAGCCACATAGCTTGAGGAGTGGTGGAAAAATCAATATGGAATTGGAGAATGTGTGAAACATGCAGGCCAATCAAACTCATAGCCTCATCTATCTTGGCTCCATGCCGAATAATCTCAAATGAACAAGTCAAATGTTGTTGTGTCTCATCTAAACAGTACCATAAACCCTAAAGCGAAACAATCTAGTAATCTAGGTCTTCTAGCTAAGATGGTTATGGGGTTTAAATTTATTAATAGAGGATTTGACCATTAGAATTAGTTTTTATATTAGATAGGGGAAAGATAAATATGTGTATCCAAAAGATATGATTCTGCCAAGTCCCCCATATCAAGAAAAACAAACATATTTGTGTCTTTTAAACTAAGAAATGACAAAATTAAGAAATAAATGAATTTGAAATCTTTGAGCAGTTGATATAAATTTTGAAAAAATGGACTTCATATCTATGGAGAGGACTCCACCAACCTTCCAATGCTTAATTGTTTGCAAAAACCAAAGTCTAGATGTACAAGATATGACCTCAAAAGAATAAAATTGAAAATTTGACTTCACATGTCTAGTGTGGAAAATTATAGCAGAATCTAATAAAACTACTAGCACCAATGGATCAATGTTGGAACCAACTTTCTAACAATATCTCAGGTGCACAATTTTTAGTTTTTATGAGCAATTTATGACCAAACAAATACACCTAGGTCAATTAGGACAAGCAAGGCTTGAAGAGGTGCTTTGTTAGTTTGTACAGTGCCAATTTCATGATGATATCAACGAATATATTCCTCTTTCACCAAAAAAATCCTATTCACCAAGAGAAAAAAGGTGTTGTGGAAAATAGTTGTCTCGATGGCCAAAAAAATTATCTTGGTGGCCGAAACAATTTTATGGTGACCTAAAAAAAATTATGATCGATGATATCAAAATCTTTAAAGATTGTGTCAGTGTCATTTCCATCTTGCTAATGTCACAGTTAGCTTTGCTTGCACATGCACATACTTAATGCAGCTAGCAAAAAATAAATCAACCCCCGCCTTTTTTTTAATAAAAAAATTTTAAAAATAATTATTATACCTACAAAAATTTATAGGGTCATTTTCTTTTGGACTTATACAAAGGTGTTTTCTACCATACAATAATTCTAGGTCTACAAAATTCATCAAATTTCTATAATGATAATTCCTTCCATTACTTGACCTTGGTAATTTTATTTTTTCATCCTTCTAATTTTCAGCAAGGACATCAAAATATTTAAACTTGCTTTAAAAATAGTTTTATGCTTAAAAATAAAATAAAATCTAGCTTTAATGTGAGTAGTTATGAATGAAGGATATATAGTAATAAGATTTTTTAACTGAAACAACATTCCCAAGATTATAAAATATCGTTGTGATTAATCTCTAATAATCTCTCAACTCTAGAGTTATCGAAATTAAACTCGACTAAGTTTATCACGCATATAGTGCTAAAAAATTAAAAAACTATGGAATAATTAGATAAAATATCCACCATATTCTAATTTACTAGGGTTTCACACTCCCTTTCACTAGTTTTACATACCTCAATTTTTTAATTATATACATTTAATTTTAATAAGTAGATACATTAAGGTTGAAAAATATCCTATATCCCTAAGGTAACACTAGATTCACATTATCCAACTTGCAATTGTTATTGTTAAACGGGATATACACTCCAATATCGTTAACTAATAAATTATATGTCAACCATAAAATATGAAACACATGTATGGGTATTTTTAATTTCGTGTTATTAAACATAACCTTTACCTACCATTTGCCAACAATTCGATGTGAATTATTGTTACTAAGGTATAATTCACCAGCAACATATGTTATATAAGAAGAGTAACACTTCCTATAAGGATTCATGTTATACATGAGACATCAAAAGTTATTAACCATCATGCATCAATAGTAAAGTTAGCTAAAATAAATAAAACATCTTTTTCTTCATTGAAGAATGTTTAAAAAGAATCTTTAAAAGACTTTATACTTTTCTATACTAATTCATTACATGGTACCATTTCATATAAATTAAACATTTATGTTTGCACTTACTAGGATTCTAGTTCATCCTTTTAACTTAAAACTCACCTTATTCCTTTTTTCCTTACCATCCTTTTCTTTGGGTTTACAACATACTTTAATTATATCCTTAGAACCCTTATCAATGAATTTTCATCTCGTTTTTCTCACTAAGTAAAATTAAAACAATTATATCCATTTTACAATTAGTAGTAAAGCTACTCAATGCAACAATAAGTCATCCTTTGATTTGGGTAAAATTTAAAGCAACAAAATATATTCATCCTCCTCTTTTAGATTAACACTAGTACTACATATCTATCTAAAAATAGGACTAAAACAATTTGAATGATTGACTATCAATTCTTCTTCAACATTTTAAGAAAGCAATTTTATAAAGATTATTTATGAGACCCTTATTGTCACAGATCTCATTGATTCTCTTTTAGAAATTAAAAATGGTGGCGTCCTTAAGACATTCAATAGAACAATATCTACAAGGCACAACCATAAAATCTCTAATCATAATGTATTGTCAAGGCTTCTCTAACCACACCCATATTTGCAAAAGCATTAGTATAATACTTCCACTACATCCACAAAAAATCTACAATACTACAAGAAAGGTGTTCCCTTCTATATTAAGCCATAACTTTGATAGAAAAAGGGAAGTTAATAATGGGATAAGGAACATAATTAAAATTTAACACAATAAAAATTTATTATCATTAATCATGTGACTAAGCCAATAAAATTAATGAACAAATAATAAAGAACAACATAGAAATAGAAGCCATCACACTATATTTATGTTTGGAAATGCTTGCATGAAAAGTTTCTACCTCCAAAGAGACATAATTTGTGTTAATATTAAGAGACTATACACCAATACAATCATTTCTTCCTCTAATAGTATACAAACAATATAAAAACACCTACAAAAGAACCTTACAACCCACCATCACATGGTTCCATTATATAGAAATGTTGAGAACTAGAAACCATTAGGTAGCATCTAGAATGAAGTCAAAACCATGAGCAATGAAAAAACATCCAACACTTCTATGGTCATAGTCAAACACATCTTGAGTAATATGTAACTCCTCTAATGAATCTTACATCTCTCACACTTTCTTGCACATCATAAATATTATATGTTTTATGAAGAGAGTCAAATTGATGAAGATCTTAGTCCTAGACACATTATGAAGACATTCAAATTATTATTTTTTTAATCACCAACAAATTTAAAAGATATTTATAACTCCGAACTTGAACTATTGTAAATTACAATATAACCTGCTACTTAATATCTACTTGCACATTATTGCAAATATTTTTTAAAAATAAATAATATTCATTCCCATATAGACATTGCATTTTGTCCATTGTAACATATATAAAAATCATGGTGTCATCTACATAATTAAATACAGTTAATCCAAACCTAAAAATTATAAGATGAATATTACCCTTGAAAAAGAAACAATGACAAATATGATTGATTGGCCAAGCATAGCGAAGCTATTAGCACATGGGCGTCCCATTTACATAGCAATGCCAACATGCAGTCCAAAGATTTCATCTGTCCATTCTCTGAGTTTGTCACTGTGTTGCATGTGTTTGACAAGTTTAGATAGGACTATATTATCAGCAATCAATTTGTTTGCAGAGTAGATTGGAAGTTAAATCCATTTAAAAAGATGCATGTTACTCAATAATATTTAAAGGGATGAAAAGCCTCCTGTTTTATTATATAATATCATTTACAAAAATGATCAAATAGCTTATCATTTGTATAATTAATACAGTTATGCTGTCGGAGGTTATAAATAAGAATACAGAGTTTGTGAACTCCTAGAAACCAGAAGCCTTCTTCCCTGAGACCAGTGTAGAAAGATTAAATGGGTAGATAACAGAAGAATTTCCACTCCAAATCTGCTGTGAAAACATGTAATAAACCTTTTCAGTTTGATGTACCCTATCCCAGAACACATATGCATTTGTATCATTGCAGAACAAATCCTGTGGAGTCGTCCTTCCACAGAGTACTTCTGCATTAAACAATCCCGATCCACAACATGCTGACTTTGTATCTTTGAAGCCTGCAACACACAAAATTCACATGCATTGGCTATACTGGTTTAGTAACGTGATCACTGAAAATATAAGAAAGGGAAAGTTATAGGTTTTATGGACTGGTTAGGAGTGTTGCTTACCATAGGCTTCACCATTTTGAATTATGTTCAAGAGAGAGTCATAAGTTTTATATTGAATAATGGTTAACCCAGGCAGCTTTTCGCTAAGGTGAGTCACATGCGACTTCAAACCAGTGTTATATGCCACAAATAGCTGGTTCATGGTGTCCGAACATTCACCATTATTTGTATATGTGAAATAAGGATCACATCCTACTGCTGGAATATCGATTACAAGGAATTTCCTTGCCCCAGCCCGATAAAGCCTCTGTCAAGTCACATTCCAATAATTGTACAATTCTTCCATAAAATTATATACTTTGTTTGAAATAATATGAAAAATAAGATTCTGAAACTTACAGCCATGTACTGATCAAAATTTGGATAGCAGCAATGTAACGAACTGTTGAAGAGTAATAGTGTTTTGGCTAGTATCGTTTGATATGTAATCAACAATGTCGTTTGCTCCGATTGAGATGCAGTATATAGATTTGCTCAGGTAGGATTTGGCTTGCGCAGCTCCAGATGGGTATGTCTTCGTCAGAGATGAAGAAAAGTTTTCGAACTGAGCTACTTGGTGACTCATTGGGAGAACATTCTGTGAGATTGAATCAAAGAAAAAACTTTGTCAAACCCAAATAAATGGGTGGTCCTAAGTTCAAGTTCCTGTTAACATAAAATGTTCAACGTCTAGTATCAGGACTATACTAAGGCTAAGAGCCTTGGACCTCAAGGAGGGATGCTGAAGGAACAAGCCACATCCTAACGTAAATGCATCGGTCACAAATGGGCTAGTAAGTCCTTTTATAATAGATTAACCTTATCAATAAGGTGTAAAAATAAATAAAAAACTGATAAATTATTTTATAAAAACATTAAACAATATACAATAGAGAATACAAACTGAAAACAAGAATTTATTTATACTAATGTTGGAAAAAACAATGATCTTTATTCTTCTTTCTTCTCTCACACTATAAAATAAAAATATTACTTGTATAGAGTTCTTCACTTTTTCATTTTCTACATGATGCTTAAAATAAATATTAAAATATTACAAATTTTTAAGGCAATTCAATTTTTGTAGTTAAACTTTTACATGAAAATACATCAAACATGTTGGAAAGAATTAACAAGAGAATCTTTCAAAAATCTTGAGTTGAAAAGAAATTATGAAGAATGAATGTGAGTAGACAAGATTAGTTATTTCAACACTCCTCCTTAATCTTGACTACAAAGGTAGAATTTGTACAAAATTTAGTTGTTAAGGTTCCTCATTGACCAACTACTTTTCTAGAATTATATGTTGTGGAAGAAAGTGAAACAACTCTTAAGGTATTGACTATATGATGTCATCACAGAGTCTATGTTGTGCGTTCACTAAAAGATGTCATTGCAATGATTCTTAAGGGAATAGGTTTATCACTTAAAGAATGTGCCAATCAGGTAATGCTTTGTTGACAACAATTACATGAATAATCTTGATGTGAAGGTATCAACATTGTAATAAATATATTTTTTAATATTTTCAACTCACACAACTTCAACCAACAAAGTTCAAGTTTAGTTCCCAATTTTATAACAATTTAATCACAAATAAGTGGTCCTAAGATAAAGTCCTAACTAGTCCATGTAGAATGTTCAACATAGATCTAGATCAAGGCTAAGAGCCCCGAAGAGCCAACATGTGTCTCAAGGAGAGTATTGGAGAATGAGACAAATCCTGAACATAAATATATTGGACACAAGTGACACAAGGTGTGTGTATAACAACAAACAAAAACTGATCTACTATTCTATGAAGATAACAAACAACACACAAAAGAGATTATAAACTAAAAACAAGAATTTGTTGATAAAAATGATATGGCATAATAATGATTTTTATTTGTATTTCCTCTCTCACGCAACAAAATAAAATTATTAAATTTATAGAGTTTTACTTTACTTTCCACTTTCGATATGATTCTTAAAATAAATATTTAAATATTACAAATTATTCTAGAAACAACATGACTTTTTCTATAAGAAAATAGAATTTTGTTACTTTTGCATAAATACATCAAACATATGAAAAAGACGAAATTTAGAATTAACAAAAGAATCTTTTGAAAACCTAAAGTTGATCAATTATGAAATATAAATGTGAGTAGCACTCACAGTAATTGAGGTTCCTATTTGATCTACTACTTTGCTAGAATTATATATGTTATGAAAGAAAGTGAAGCAACACCTGAGGTGTTGCCTATATAATCTGTTGGTAGTATAGGTTGTAGGATCTTAAAACGATGCAATTACAATGATCTTTAAAGGAATAGATTGACCACTTAAAGAAGGTGCGAATAGGGTAATACTTTGTGGATAAGACATTATTTGACACCATGTTTCAATGTAAGAAGTTGGGCCCACTTTTTTAAAGTGAAAATTAAAATTGTCATAATTGAAATAAAAATTTAAAGCACTTACATATAAAAATTTTAAAAATCTAATAATATGACCGTGCTATCCTGTTTTATCTACATAGACCTTTGGGCGATGTTTTTCTACTTCTGGGCGGCTGTCTCAGTCATCTCATATGTTGGGTAAGTTTTCAAATCAAAACAGTAATCATGGAATGAGGTCTGCAATGGGTTTTCTCCGATGGCTCTTGTGAAGATGATGATGTTCTAGAGGAGGAAGAAACGCTCCTCGATATTCGCTTGGAGGCCTAGCTGAATGCTCAAAATCAGAGTACTTTAAAGGATGACATGATCGGATGGATGCTGAAGATGATGTTTCGCTTCTGGAGATGTGGTTGGAAGCTTCTCAAAGAGTAGAGATGTTGGGGTGTAGTTCTGTGGGGATATCCCCTTCTAAGGATTCTCAGACTCCCTTATTTCAGAACCCTGTTCTTTCTCTTCCTAATGTATGGGTGAACCGAATTTTTGCAGGCTTGCAGTGTACTCTTATTGGGAGATTCCTTAGTCATAGACAAAATTGATTTTATGCGAATTGCTACTTTGAATTAAGTCTGCTGGGTGTGAAAGATTTGGTGAATGAATTCCTTTTATTCACCTTCAAATCTTTCGAGGATTGTAGGCGTTTCTTTATCTACAAAGATGGATTGCTAGTTTTGATGCTACCAAAATTAACTTGGTTCTTTTTTCAATTCGTCTACTACAACTCTCTTTAGAATTCTGTGATGAAAGTATCATTCATGGTATTGTTGATGCTTTTTTTTAACTGTTTTATTTTTGTGATTTCTTTATTAATCCTTTCTAATTGTACATTAATCTAGACCTTTTCAAAATTCCTACATACCTTAATTAAAACAACTAACAACTATTTTTAGTATCCAACAAACCTAAATCTCAATATGAGTAACATTTGATAGAACTGATCCCTTCCTCTGCTCCAACTAGTTTTTCCTCCTATTGCTGCAGTGTCCTGTTACTGCAGTGTGCTGGTATGGCCAGCCTCTCCATCGAGTGGGCGCAGTCCTTCAGTTCTTTTTGTTTGTAATGTATAGAAGACAGCTGCTCTCATGAGAGTTTTTTAAAGTTGGCATTAGAATAGAAATGTGTCTTTTTTTGTGTCCACTAAAAAGGAGAATAGAACTAATTTTTTTGTGATTTAAAAGAGGGAAAATAATTCATTCAATCAGACAAAGAAATACAAAGTCAGAAGGGCCATATGCCCAGTAGAGAAAAGAGCATCATACAACTTTGTGAGTTTTCATTAAGTTATCCAACAAATGAGACAAATCCAGAAATAATTGCTCCTTATCCATAATATTCGAACCCTACTCATGATCAGAAGCTCAGTTGACCAAACAGTCAGTAACTCCATTCCACTCCCTAAAAATATAACTAAAAATAACAGATTCCAAAATACGACACAGCCAAAAAAAAATCTATTGAACAAATCTGTTGTCCAAAAGTTTTTTTGGACTCTGCAAATGTGAAACAGAGCACTTTGATAAACATATGTAAGTGAAAAAAGTAGTAGCTCTCTGTTGATATATATATGATTCGGCTGTTTTACTCTTCTACTCTTTCTCTGCCTTCCCCTTCAAAAAAAAAGCTCTCAAAAGTTACAAAAGATGGCAAAGGTGAAAGGAGGGAGAACGTAAGAGCACTTATACATCACTTTTGGAGAGGAATTCTAGAATAACACCCAGAAAAACGTAGCTGTGAATACTTTTTTAAGAAGGGTCTATTGGAAGGGACAAGAAGCGAGAATGACACCGATGTATGACAATAAACTCTTCTGTTGGTCTGACAATATTATCATATGTTGGGAAAACCATAAACTCTTCTGTTGGTCTGACAATATTATCATATGTACACATTAAAAAATTTAGTTTATTATTATTTTATTTTCACTGGACTTCTAATATGGCAAGTCTCCAATATTATAAGGATGAGAGAAGATCTTGTCCTTAATAATTTTATAGAATAAATACTTCTTAATCTTTGACTTCATATACAAAATTTAAATCAAATTTATAAATTTAATATAAAAATGTTTTAATTTTTTTTAATTTAATTATAAATCGAAGACAAAGATAAACAGCTATATTATTTTATAAAAACAGAAAATAAAAGACTGCGTACGAAAAGCTGCATATGGAGACCTCTCCTAAATCATGTACTCCTATTAAAGCTTCTATGGCAAAACTCATCTACATCAGAACAGATGTAATATTGAAGAATCTAAATAAAAATATTTTTATTTCATTTCCAATATTGAATTTCTACCGAGATGTTTTGAGGAAAGGTAAGAAAGGAGAAGAGAAGATATCTGATCAGCTGCTGTTGAGTCAAGCAATCCACAACCTCCTGATGCAAAATTTATCCCTCTGCTAAAATTTGCGTTTGTCTCCAGATACGGAGGGCTAAAGTGAAGCCCCAAGTAGGTAGCTGCACCCATAATTATGCAATACATGATGCCTCAAGTAATATATATTGGTGCGATTAATAAAAATAAGACCATCTAAACCTGTAACAAGAATTGATACCAACCCAGAAAGTCGAAAGTGGTGCGGCCATTGGTAAAGCGACCAGTTGGGTAGTGAAAGAAGGTAACAGCGTAAGGTGTTAAGTTTGCACGCATTTCGCAGTGGGGAATGTAGTTATTGGTCCCTGCATCTCCAAACGAATCTCCAAGCACAAACATGGCTGGCACATTAACTCCTTTCTCAGCTGCCACGAAACAACTGATCATCCATAGCCCAACTAAAATGTTCACAACTGAACTTTTCATTGCAGCCATTGACAGCTATAGATCCAAGCAATCTTGTTCAATGTAAACCTCATGTAGTTGATGAGAACAGGCTGTTATATATAGAACAAAGGTTTAAGTCAATTCTTCTTTACATGCATTGAATGATCAAAGCTGTCAATATGTCTATTCTCCTTTTTGTAAGATTGAACGTGCCAAATAGAACTCTTCTGATGTTGATGTCAGTTGAGTATACCTATTTGATTAGAACTCTTCTTATCTCTTCTGTCACATAAAACGAGACTATTACATGCATAGAATTCCCCTTCACTCTTTCACTTCCTAGATGTTTCCTATTATAATATAATGAATTTTGGAGATAATTTCTTATTCTACAAGAAAATGGAATATAGTCAAAATTTTACATAAATATGCAAATCATCATGATAATCTAGAGAGGAACTACAATTAATAAGAGAATATTTATCAAAATCTTGAGTTCGCAAGAGGTTGTGAAAGTAAATGTTAGTGAGAAATATTGGATATTCCAACATTCCTATTTAATCTTGAATATTGATATGTATTAAAATGAGATTCTACATATATGGATGCAAACTGATATTTGTAATCTTCATTATATAACATTGGAACAAAAATAGGTTCAACACTAATAGGAGAGTTGAACAATTAGGTTTATGTTTCTTTGTTATAGTAGAATTGGTTTTGTAAATTGTGTGTTTAAGATCTAGGTTTAATGATAGGAAAGTTGATGAATTTAAGAAATAGTAGTAAATTACAGAATGGGAAACCAACATAGTAGACCAGATCTAGAAAGAGGACATAGAAAGGAACCTGATCTTGCAATTTGGGTCTAAAATTATCTGACTAGTGTGTTGGGTGCCCTAGTCTTAGGGTGTCTAAAGTGATAGAATGAGCCAAAATGCAACTAGGGAGTCCCATAAGAGTGTTTCACAAATATATAGTTGATAAGTGTTAGCCAAGGGGTTTTCTTCTATTCAAAATCTAGTAATGTCTACCATAGTATATAGTACACCCTTGTAGTTCACTCTTTGCCATCATTATGAACCTTCACACATGAAAATAGGAAAAAATGGTTGTGTTGTATATGAGTTTTCCTATGTCAATACCCTATATTGGTGTTTCCACTTCTAGAGTGACTACAATTGATATAAAAGGGGGCTTGCCTTAGGGAAAGAAGAGGTTAAACAATAATGGAAATATTGAAATGAAATGGTTACACGTTAGTTATGTAACCCTCTCATAGAGTTCACATAAAGGTGGTGATACATAGTTTTCTTTAGACAAGTTCTACAATGTTAATGCAATAACATGATAAACATAAATCGTAACTTAAATACAAGTTTTAATGCATCCAACATAAATCATGTATAACCTTTTTATCAAAACTATTTAGCAAGTATACTATTGTCTCTATTGCTCCACCAGAATATTTATTTAGAAGTTCCTTGGCTTTCATTTGGCTTCTCCCCATCTCCATGATGCTCCTACTTTTTCTCTTTACCACTTTATTTTGTTGTGGCATATAGCTGGTTCTAAGATCTCTTGTGATTCCTTAATTCCTATGAAAATTTCAAATTTATTTGAAGGCATACTTCACTCTCTTATCTACTAAAGACTTTGATAAAGTATCCACATTATTTCTCAGGAAAGGTTTGAAACTATTTGCACTTCTCAAAGGATTTATCTTTATGCTTCAAAAATTAGTTCTATGTCTTTCTACTATAATTATCAGTGAAAATCATAAAATATTAATTTTTTCCTCTAGTGAAAGTTTCGACAGGACCACATAATTCTATATGTACCAACCTGAATTGTGTTTTACTCTTCCTAGAGTTTCTTGGCTAAAAGGGCTACTTATTTTGTATTAGGAACTCCTATAGCTGTGAATCCCCTAAACCTATCCTTCTTGGAAGAAATACTAAGTCTAGAATAACTTAAATGTCCAAACCTTAAATACTAGAGCTTGGATGTTCTTTGATAACCATCTTGAAGCCTAATTGTGATACTATTGCATTCTTCATTTTTGTGGAAGAATCTATTGCTAAGTGTTCTGAAAAATGTGTTTACATTAGTAGATAAAAGCATTAAATTCTTCATAATTTTTACTAAAGGAGTTATTGAATGATTGGTAGACACATATATAAATAGTAATGTCCACCAAGCACAAAACAAAATAACTTTTATAAAATGAAACATAAACAAGGACCACATGGCAAACACGACTAAAACATGTCATACAAAAAAAAAAAAATTGTTGCAATATTAAAATTTGAAAATGAGATTTTTATTTAAATTTCAAAACACTTGGTTTTCCTTTATACTGGTAGGCCTTTAAATTGGCACATTCTTGATAAATGCAATGAAAACCCCTTCTAAATAAAAAATCCATAAAATCAATTTAAAATTCTCCATCATAGAACTAATTTCAAGAATCTGGTGAACGATCCCTGCCAACTGCCAATGAACCCCACTCGCCTTCTGCTCAATCAACAAGTTAACAATAATTTGCAAATCTAATTCACAGATAACCTTCTGCCACCCCAACTCCAAGGCCCACTCTAGGGAATAGAAAATTGTTAATCCCTCCATAAAGTTATTAAACTACCACCCTTTATGCACCAGGAAGAAGAAAACCACCTCTCCCCTACTATCCCTACCAACACCGTCAATCCTAGCAGAGCCCGGATTACCCCTAGAGGAGCCATCGGTGTTAATCTTGATGGTCTCATCTTGAGGGGGCATCCACCTTCCTATCCTTTGAACCTTCTTCATAGCATGTCTACCTCTCCTGACACACACCGAGGTGGGTGACATCTCCTGCAGACCCAACCTACTCACAATATCAGCCTCTCCTCTATCCAGAGGAAAATTCACGGCACATTTAGCTTCCACCATCTCTCGAATCATACCAATGATTGTATTCCACACTTGATGAACTAACAATCTGACCTCCCTAAAGATCCTCCTATTCCTCTCCAGCCAGATCTACCACAGAATGAAAATGGTCCCAATATGCCAGACAGTCTAAAGAAAAGAGGACAAGATAGGAGGCCTACCTAGACTGCTCCACAACTCCACCAAATAATCCATGTGAACACAAAGATGCTTCCACACCCCCCACCAGTAATCCCAAATTAGCAGCGAGAAAGGGCATCTGAAGAACATGTGTGAGAAATCCTCCTCCCCATTACCACACAAAACACAGATGGAAGGCCCAAGGAATCCCCTCTCATGAATGTTGTCCCAAGTTAGAGATCTATTCAAAGCCAAAGTCCAAGAGAAACAGTTACAAAATTATTCCATACATGTTTCCACCAAAGCACCTCCCTCCCCTCCAATCTTCAGGAAAACAACTCCTGGTAACCACTAGCCATAGTGAAAACACCCTTAGGATTCAGGGACCAAGCAAGTCTATCCCTACCCTTAAGGGAGCTACAATGTCTACTTGCCAAAATGCCATACAGCTCAGCACACTCCTCATCCATACTAGCAATCGGTCATTCATTAGGAGCCTTCCACTGCTCCAACTCCAAACACCCCCACCTATAAACAACCTTAAATTCGCTCACCCTAGACCACCTTGCCTCCAGGAACCTCTGGCAAAGAATCCCAAGGTTGGAAAACTGATCAAGGATGGGGGATTACCCATCCCAAGAGTTGAACTAGAAAAGCACCTCTTCCCCCCTCTTACATATCCTAAAAATTCCTTCCTTTATAAGAGAAGCCCCCTTCTTGAGAGTACTCCAAATCAAAGAACCCTTTCCCTCAAGAAGATATCTTGGGATTTCCTCCTTCGGGATCCTCTACATGTATTTGTAGGCCAAAATCCTAGCCCACCCTCGATCCTATTCAACACACCACCTCCAGTACAATTTAGCCGCCAAAGCCTCCCCAAATAAAATAGACTTCCTTAAGCCGAGCCCACCCGACTGCTTCAGGCTACACACCAAGTCCCTATTGACATGACACCATTTGTAAGAGGACAAGTTGCCTGCCCATAAGAATTGCCTTGCCAGAGAGTCCAATCCCTTCAAGAACCACTTAGGGACCACTTGGAGCATACACAGATAAATCAAAATATCGTGAACCACCAAATGGATCAGTTTAACCCTCCTAGCAAAGGATAACCATCTGTGTGTCCAATGTTCAACCTTCATGCAAAATTTGTCCAAGATACCCTGCCACGAATCCTTGGGAGGGTTACCAGAAGAAATAGGAATACCCAGGTAAGTCAAGAGAAGAGAACCGACCTGGAATCTCAGGATATGAGAAATCCTCCTCTAAATATTTCTAGGTGTGTTGAATAAGAGAATGGAAGATTTATTCTCATTGATCAACTGGCCCAAAGTGACAAGATAAACATCCAAAACTTTGTGCAGATTCAAATCTTCTCTAATCTGAGCTAGTCCCATCAGGGCCCTATCATCAACAAACCGCAAATGGGATTGAGGATGCAAGTCATCTCCCCAATTCTAACCTTGAATAATACCTATACCCACATTATGTTTAATCAACCTCCAACCTCCCCATACCCTCAGCCAGAAGAATGAATAAGTATGGGGAGAGGGGGTCCCCCTGGCGAAGACCCCTAGAAGCACCAAACAACTCTGTATGATCTCGATTGATTAGCACAGAGAAGGAGGTAGACGTAACACAACTCATTACCCAATGAATCCATTCATCATCAAAGCCAAAGGCCCTAAGGATCTTCTAGAGAAAGGACCAATGGACTCTATCATAAGCCTTCGCCACATCCAGCTTAATAAACATAGCTTTTTCCTTGGAAGTCGCCATAGAATGAATGGCCTTAGTAGCAATGACCACACTATCTAGGATTTGGTGACCTTCCACAAACCCACTCTACCCCCATGAGATGACATCCCCAAGCCAGTTCTTCAACCTCTCTGCTATCAACTTAGAAATGATCTTATAGATCACATTACAGAGAGAGATAGGACAGAACTGGCTTAACTGGTTAGCCCAATTACACTTAGGGATTAGTGCAATCAAAGTCGCATTCAAAGCATGAAGCATCTTTTTATTCCTTTGAGACTCTTGGACCACCTCCAATAAGTCCAATTTGATAATATCCCAGAAATCTTGAAAGAACTCAATTAGGAACCCATCCGGACTAGGGGTTTTTCCTTTCCTCATGATAAAAAACAATCCTCTCAAGTTCTTCTAGTAAAATAGGACCCATAAGCTGCTCATTCATCTTCCTAGTAACTAGAGAAGGAATACAAGAAAGAGCCTTATTCTACTCTTCCAATTCCCCCTGAGTATCATCGCTAAAGACGGACCAAAAATACTGTAAAGCCTCCCTAGAGATCTTCTGCAAGGATAAACACTACTCACCTCTATCATTGACCAGAACAGGAATATAATTTCCTTGTCTTCTTGCTTTCATTGAATTGAATAATAACGTCGTATTCTTTTCCCCCGCTTGAAGCCAATCAATATGAGCTCTCGGTTTCCAATAGATTTCCTTCCTAAGCCCCCATTCCTCTAAATCCTTGACATCGATATCTTCCTCCCTAAGAAAGGCTTTAGACAAACCATTTTCTCTTATTTCCTAGGTAATGTCATTCAACACTATTTGAGCAACTTTCTTAGCATGAAAAATATTCCCAAAACACAAGCGGCTCCATCATTTAAGCTAAACCTTAACAAATTGCAGCTTCTTGGCAAAAGTGTACATAGCAGTGCCAAAGGCTGGCCTCCCTTTCCTCCACCACCCCGCAACATGATTCTGCAAATAAGGATCCTGCAACCACATAAGATAGAATTTGAATGAAGGAGTGTGAGTGACCCGAGCAGAAGAAGACACCAACTTTTTGGGCCAATGGTCCAACCCTCTCCAGTCAAGAATATCCGAACATGTGGACCACCCCCCACCAACCCAAAAACTAGTAACCAGAAAGCAGTCCAACCTCTCTGCAATCCAATACTCCCTTACCCTCCTATTGTTCCAATTGAACCGACCATTACCAGGCTTAATGTCAACAAGATGCGATGAATATATACTATCCCGAAGAAGGAAAGAAGAAGGTTACAAACGCATAACACCATCCTTCTTCTCACAAAACTAAAAAATGGCATTGAAATCTCTCGCCATATTCTAGGGATTGAAAGGGAATAGCCCTCACATAAAACAAATGTGAGACCATAAATTTTGCTTACCCTGAAGATCAGTGGGGGCATAAATATTAGTAAACAAGATATATTCCCTAGTCTCAAGATTAGAGGCAACCCCGGACAAAGAAGATCTAGAAGCAACCCACCAAATAGGATGAATGCATAAGGGGCTCCAAAGGAAAGCCACCCCTCTAGAGGAGCCAGATGTCCCAATACACTGACACTCACCTTGCCCCCAAAGCTTTGGCACAACACCCATCATAATTTCCATAGAAATTTTAGTTTCCTACAAGAACAGGACATCAGGTGAATGACTCCTAATCAATTTCTGAACAAATTTTTTTCTAGGGCCACTGTTCAAGCCCCTCACATTCTATGATAGCATAATCATTTCGGAGGATTGGAAAAGTGAGAATCCGGAGTCTTTGCTGATCTTGACTCAACCAAATTCTCCCCCATCAATTTAATCTTATCCAAATCCTTCTTTCTGCCAACTTTCAAATTCTTCTCCGAAGCACCTTTCCTAATATCTTTTTGATGAAGACCTAGGTGTACAGAGGTCTTATTACTTTTTTCCCCAGTTGGTTCCAATTTTTGAGCTGCCGGAGAACCCTCCCCACCAACTAAAATCACTTCCGCACCAGAAGTGGGTCCCAACTGGACCAATACTAGCTGATCCATCTCCATTTGGTGGCTTCCAACCACTTGCAGATCCTCTGTAGAGTCTCCAATCATGCTTTTTGGAACCACCCTTGATGCACCTTGATCCAAAGGGATTAACCCTAGATTCACTTCCTATTGGCTAAGGTCATCCAAGGCTTCAAATCTATTAAAGGTATTCTCCTCCTGTCTCTCCTGCAAGGACCTCTTTTGTCCTTGATTCCTGTTCTTTGTCTTAACTGAGACAAAAACATCAGCACCCACTACCTCGTCTGAAACTTTTCCTTTATCAGCCCCATCTAGGTTATGGGTCGGCTGCTAAGGTTGGCGCACCACCGATTTATATCTAGGGCACTTGTGCTTTAAATGACCATACTCATGACATAGATGACACTGAAATAGTAAAGTCTCATAATCCAACTGCTGAACCCAAGAATAAGAGTCTGCACACATATCTATAGCATCTGGCAAAGGTTTACTAAGATCAATTTCAACACAGATACGAGAAAAAAGTCATTACCTTTCTCCCTAGGGTTTGCGTTGAAGATCCCACTGGCTTCCCAAGCAGAGAGGCAAGCATCCACAACACATCCTCCCAACAACATTCCACCAGAAAATGGGGTAAACGAACCCACACTGGAACCCTATTCGGGAGCTCCTCTGAAGGGTTAAACCCCACTTGCCAAGGTTTGATGAACAACCCCACCTGGTTGTAAAAATACGGGCCTCCTTCAAAAACCCTATTGAGATCATCTATGTAGTTGAAATTAACCATGAAGTAGTTGTTTGCCAACAACATAATCTTTATTTCCCCTTTCGGTGCCCAAGTCTTCTACGCCCAGTTTTCCAAAAACTGCAAAGAAACCCTCATCCCCAAAAACTTGCACTATAGTGAGTGTTTTGAAAAGTATTCAACATCTTCAACTATCATCTCCAGAGGAATAACTAGACTCGGCCTCTCACTGTATCTCTCCAGACAGCCATTAATCTTCGTAATCCAAGAGCCACCAGCACTGCCAAACCCCGAATATGAGGAAAAAAGATTATTATTAAAAGTCTTCATACTTTGGGATGGGGATTTTGAACCCACCGTAGCATGAAAATCCATGGTGGGAGGTGCCTTTGAGGCCTCTCCATCAATACTCGACATTGCACCTCACAAAAATAGAAAACCCCACACCCCAAAGGGGGCAAGCAAGAACACATGGCAACCAAGACCCCATCCCTCTTAAACACCACCGAAAGGCAAAGCCAACCATAGCCCCCTACCCCACTAGCAAACCACGAGCCCACAGAGAATCCCAAACCCCAGTCGCACGCAACACAACCCCCCTCATGTAGACCACTGCTCAACCCCCAACACCCGCAACTCCTCCCCTCCTTGTACAAGCCTCCACTACCCTCCCCCCGACGCACTAGCAGGCAACGACCGCCCACGAGCTAGGGCATCGATGCCCTAGCTCGACATCCTTCTTTCTCACTCACGCACAATGCCATCTCTATATGTTTTCTATTATCTGGTTATCAAATCAATGAAAGTTAAATTATTATTACCAGACACTACCTTAAGAAGAGACATGTCGATTAGCATATGGTAGGAAATTCTTTAGCAATATTTTCCAAGATACAATTAGTGGACCCAACAAGTATGTTGATTAGAAATATAGTTCCTAAGATATCCTTCAACCCATTTATTTACTATTTTTATTTGTCCAGACTTTTGAGGGTGCAAAATAATAGTAGGTGCAAGATTTGTTCCTATCAAGTGAAATAAAACTTTGCAAACTTCACTAACAAATATATTATCTCAATCACTGACTATGGTCATAAGAAAATCATACAAACAAAATATTTCTTTGAATAAAAAATCTGAAGCTTAAAAATCTTTAAAATCAATAGTGATAGCATATAAATGATCATACTTTGCCAATTTTTCAACTACAACAAATGTAGAATATTTTCCATGTATGTTAGGCGACCTTATGATGAATTCCATTGGTATGTTTACTCTTTTTTCTCTAGAGTTAAAGAAGATCTTGTAGCAACCCTACAAAATAATTCATTTTCTCGTTATTTTGTTATCATGAAGTACATCCTTATCCGTATACGACTAGTTTTTTCAAAGCATGTATAATGGTGAATTTTTTTTTGTTACAAATTAAAAGTGCATTTTACAATCTTTAAGCTCTCTACTCTCAAAATCTATGGGATAACCCCTTTGAAAAAGAACAGCTCCAAATCGTACTCCTAAAGAAACACATTCTACAACAAATGGAAGAACAAGTAGAAGACAAGATCTTATTAACTTCTTCAACTTCTCAAGAGTACCTTTCACCTCTGTAGTCCATTTAAATGCTCCTCTTTTATTAAAACTTATTAATGGTCCAACAATATGTGAAGATTCAAGAACAAATCTCCAGTAGTGGCTACATACTCCAATAAAAAACCTTAGTTGAGTTGAATTTGTTGGTGGTGACCAATCCAAAATAGCTTATATCTTTTACTAATCAACTTGAATAACCTTGGCACTCATTGCATACCCCAATAAAACATCTTAATTATTCCACACTCACATTTGTACTTTTTTATACAAAAGAGTAATGTTCTAAAGTTCACAAAATTTTGTCCAAATGCTTCAAGTCACCTTCCATGTTTCACCATAGATAAGAATATTTTGAAGTAAAACTAAATTAAATTTTCTCAAATTCTTACCAAAAATATGGTCCATACATGATGGCAATTTGACTAGAGCATTTGTGAGTGCAAATGACAATGACCGAGAAGTAAAAGTGCCTAGAGTTAAAATTAATATAAGTATTATTTATGTCTTCTCTCATTTGTATTTTATGATACCTATATCTGAAGTCAATCATCAAAAAGTACACAATTTCATGAATTTTATTGATCAACTCATCTATCCAAGATATGAGCTATCCATTCTTTATCATCTTATTAAAATCTCTATAATATATGCACATGTACATAGTACCATCCTTCTCCACTAGCACCACATAAGAAGAAAAATGACTAGAACTTGATCTCTTGTATCCTACCCCAAAAGATCTTGAATTTTATTCTCTATATCTTCCTTAGACAACATTGGATTGTGGTATACAATATTTTGATTATAAGTGTCAACCTAGGTTCTACCTCTATAATATGTTAAAACCCTCTATCGAGAGGTAATATTTGAGGAATCTTATTAAATACCACACCATGTTTATCCTAAATAATTTGGGTATCAATATAAATTGTAGAATTCTTATCCTTGGAAGGTTCCATAGATATCACCAAACAAGTGGCAAGCCAAGAAATTTTTTTCTTGTACAAAATTCTTTATGTTCTATTTGTGACAACTTGAGGAGATCCATTTGCCACTCTTTTCAAAGCTATCTCATACTCTTCATATTTAAACTTGAGTTCCATTTATTAGTAGTTAGTAGAATATTCTCCCAAGGAATGCATCCATTGCACACTAGAAACCATGACAAGATCAGTTCCAATCTAATAACATAAAAATCATCAAAAAAATTATGATCTCCAAAGACTATGTCCAACTTTTGAATCCTCTTATTGCATGGTATATTGTAACCATCTAGTATAGTGACATTGAAACCTTAAAAATCCATTATGTTTAACCTTTTTCTTTTTACCAAAACTAAATGGATGATATCTGTATTGTCTTGAAAGTAATGTAAGTGTCCCATCATTATCTTCATCCTTTTTTCCTTTTCCATGGGGTGGATCTTTAGTTTCATGGAATTATTCTTGATCATATAATTATAATTTGTTGTCAAAAGTAATAAATATGTAGTTAACCTATCCTTTTATAAGGGATCTATGTCTAGGATTCCATGGTACCCTACAAGAAAAATAATTTTTTTAATTTATATGCCCATTCTTGAACATTATCATCATCAATATTCTCTAAAATTATTGGAGCTAATAATTTTTGTGTAGAATCAGCCCATGGTTTCTTTTGAAATTTCCCCATTTTATTACTCTAAAATATGCCAATTAATGAAAGGTTTTTGTTAGCGTATAGCGCTCTCCAAATGAAAGGCCTTCTTGATAGCTTTTTGAAACATAGAAGGATTGAATGCCTTCACAAGTCCCCTAAGATGGTTTGATAACCCTTCCATGAAAAGCACAATGAGTCTTCTTCTATATATTTTAGCTGTCATAATTTATTACCTCTAAAAATAAATAATGTATTCTTTCATGTTTCCTTTTTTGTTTGAGGAAAGTATCTTCCTAAAATTATCTTCAAAATTGCATCTATCAAATCTTCCAATCAGTTTGTTGTGAAAATCATAATAAGATCTAATATTGTTATGGTTTTGAGAAACCAAATAATGGTACTACCAATCATGTTTGATGCCCTCCAAACTAATTTTATCAAACTTAATGGTTTCTTCTTTTACCATTGATTTGAGATCAAAATATGTGTCTAAAATTTATAGATAAGCTCTACCTGTGCTCTTATTAGCCCCATCAAAATGGATGAGTGATAGTTTTCCCAAAGAATGTTGTAAATCTTTTGGCTAAGACTAAATTTCATGTTCATTATGTGCCCCTCATTTGTTTCTCTTCATTTATATAAAGAATTTTAATGCTAAGATATCCCAAATTTATGGTTGAAGAATTATTTACTCAATATAGTCATTGAAGATGCCTTCTTGGAGTAATGTTTCTATTGTCAAAGTATTTTCCATCCTATGTATAAAATTTATCTTCAAGGTTCTATTATCAAATCCAACTCCTGAAATCCATTTAGATACCTCTTGATCTTTTTCTATCTCATAATTGACTTTTTCTAACTTGAATTGATTTTTTCACCATCGTTGCTATTATTGGTATTTCCCTTCAAAAATTGAACTAGTTGGTTAATTTTATAAACAAGATGTGTTTCCCCTTCATCTACATCCTATATGTTCTTCTTTTTTCTTTATATTCCTTTTTGTGATCTTCTATTGTCTCACCTTATTGCATCTTCTTTAATTCCCTTTCTTGGTATCTTAGTTCCCTATCACTAGAAGACACAAATCATTTAAGAAACCTACAAGGTAGTAGAATCACATCTCTGATGCCACTATAATATACCAAATAAAATATTTTCAGTGCAACAAAAAAAATGAATCAAAAATTTCTACTCTACTGCTAATAAACCTGATTTTCATTAATAACACTCTACACACTAAAAATAGAAATTTCTTTGCAAATGCAATTGGTTAAGTGCATGGAAATGGTATGCAAAAAGGAGTTAGAAAGTGGAATTTTTTCTGGAATTGACTAAACCTAAACATGGATGAGTAATTTGAGATTCATTCACTCAAAATTTGAAGATAGAAAAAGAACAAGAATTTTAGTACTCTAAATCTAGTTTCTAAACTACTAGATTTTTTTAAAATAGTTAATATTACGAGGATGAAATGTTTCATGCACATAAAGGGTTCCTATTTTTTTAGTAAAATATAGCATAGTGTTTGGTGTGCACCCCTCTATTTCTTTATTGCATTTAATATTTGGAAAAATATAGTGGTATAAATATAGTCAAGAGTGAGTACTACATGTATATTATTTTTATATATTTTTATTGAATTACTTTTTAAATTATTTTTCAAAATAGATGCATCTTGAAAATAACATTATTGAGCATCCACATCACATAACATGCACTAAAATAATTGAATATGTATTTTTTCCAACATGTAAAGAATGAAGTGTAGAATAATTTTTCTTTTTTCAAATTTTGACAAGTAAATCAAAAGTCGTAGAAAAAATGAAAACATAAGTATTTGAAAAATATAGAAACAATAGTAAAAGAAATAAAAAAATATGTTAATAAAATATGTTAATGTATTTCAAATATAAAAAATATTATATGGTTAAAAATCTACGAACACAAGTAAAATTTTAGTAGTAATTTTATTAAATGTCATTAAATGCAATGTGTAAATATGATGAGACACATGTTAAGAAATGAGAATGAAGGTCAAAAATCGGTGAAAAGGAAGAAAACAATTAGTCCAAGCCTTTAGGATTATTATTCAATCCTAATTACAAAGTGAAAAGAGAGAAAATGTTTGATTAAAAACATGCTTGCATTTTATGAAACATAAAATAAACTCATGTTTTGTATTTGACAAAATTCTCACATCTTTTGTTTCTCAAAATGCATTCATGTTTTGTGAAACACAAAATACAAATGCATTTCAAGTTCCACATAACACGAGCACATTTTGTGTAACATGAAATACGATATTTATAACACAAAAAAGAATACCATTTCTTAAAACTAGTAGCACCCAAATGCTTCTCTTAAAAAGTTTCAAGACATGAATCCATTGTGCTTTAGCCAATGGGTTGTCTTGATCAAAGAGAAGCAAAGACCACCAAATAAATTGTTTAATGATAGAAAGACTGTTGCGGAAATTATTTTCCATTTAGTGAAACCAAATTTGATAGTTTCCTGCATGGTTGGAATAGTACCAAAGTCTATGCCCTTCCAAGCTAGATGACCAACAAGCACATTATAACTAATAAAATGTCTAATAATAATTTCCTAGGCCTCACTACCCTCGAGCACATAGGATGATGCCTTATTTGTAGATGGGGAGCAAGCCTAAGCATTCAAAATTGTAAGGCAAGCAACAAAAATCCAAAGATACGTGAGGAAATCCATGACCTCCTTCACTAGTAGCCTAGAGAAAGTCTTTGAGTAGCCTTTCAATTTGAAGGTATGATTTTTTGGAAATAAATCTAACAAAAAGTATAATGCACATGTGTGGTTCCCAAATTTTTTGAATCAATTTAGAATTTATTGACCAAGAGAGGAAGCTTGATGATCTAATAACTAAACTTTTACTCAACTCTATCGATAACTACTTACCAAAGCATGAAAGGTGAGCCCTAAGAAAAAAATATTATACATAGAAAACAATGTTACTCTTATTGAATAAGAAACTAATGTTATTCTTGTCGAAGAAGAAACAATGTTACACAAGCCCTCTAGTGCCTAGATATCTTTAATCAAGCTTGTGGCTAAAGCATTCACTAGCGAAAAAACTCAATGCTACATATATGTATTTTTTTCTTCTAAAGCTATACTATATTTCAAAGGTAATAGTTTATAAATACAAGTATCTTATATGTAAAAACTATATATTTAACACTTATTATATTTAGTGAATGTTGGTAAGTATGAAATATTAAAATTTTCATAAAATAAAACATTATATGCAGAAAAGTAAACATATATATCTTATAGAAAATTACCCAAAGAAAGTTGGAGAGTCTTATCTAAAGTCTTACAAAGAACCCTAAAACATTTCTTGATAAACAAGAAAACAAGTTTCAAGGGAGAGTCTTATCTAAAGTCTTACAAAGAACCCTAAAACATTTCTTAATAAACAAGAAAACAAGTTTCAAGGGAGAGTCTTATCTAAAGTCTTACAAAGAACCCTAAAACATTTCTTGATAAACAAGAAAATAAGTTTCAAATAAAAACTTTGAATGTGATTTTATAATGACTTTGAACACAAATACTTCACCACTAAGCCAATTCAAACTCTACTATGAATCATCAAATTGTAAGTGGCCTCAAATGTAAGCCCTGCCCCACTTTCCTTGACTTTTGTCTGGTCTTGAAACACATGTTATTTAATCCAATGGTGGACACGACCGCTTTTATCAATAATACCCCATCATGAAACTCAGTTTGAAACGTAACAAATCTAGGTTCCCGGCGGCTACAAACTTCCTTGTGCATTCATTTTGTCAAAATATCGGGTCTGATTTCTTTTATAAGCTAACAACCATCAATATCATCAATATGGACTTGAACTAAGATGAAACTTGTGGCTAGATATGGACTTACAATCATCAATATCACCAATCTAATTAGAACCCATATATATCCAACCAAGTTTATTTCCATACTTTGTATAGTGAATCCTATGTCAGTGAGTTCCCTATATGCAATGCTTAATGAATTTTCTTCTTTTCTAGTGAATCTCATGTAGTTCTTGCAAAAATTGTGAAACCATGCCATGAAAGTTGATGATCTTGTCATTTAGATAAATGAGGCTCCCAACAAGTTGATGATATGAAAGAGGCATCAACTAGTGCATTAGAACATTTCAACTCAATTTTGACTCTAGACAAAAAGATAGTTAGTGAAAGCTTAGAATTAACCATGTGGAATGAAGCTAGTACAACAAGAGCATACTTGGGTTGAGTAAAACTGATCTTGAAAGAGGACTAAGTGATCTTGATCGAAAGAAATTAGAGCACATGGCCCATGTCAGTCATATAAAATCTATCATGTAGAAAATGTTTAACTCTACTGATGGTGGATGATGAACTCATATAATGACCAAGTTATCAATATAAATAAAAAAGTAAAATGGGAGTCATCTTGTCACAAAATATAGGTATTCATGTTACATCCCATTTTTAAACCATCTTTAGTTTGTTATATATATGTTTTTCCTACATCCTAAGAACTTGAATTATGGACAATTATAGTATTTTTTTATTAAGGATAAAACAAGTTTTGAGGGGACCCGAAACCCCTTACAACAAATTTTGAAGTGACCTAAAACCCTTGATTTTTGCATGGATCCAAAACCAAAAAAATAACATTTCTACAGGAATCAACAAAGACTACTAGTAGCCCACCCTCAACCTAAAAGAATAAGTCAATGAAGAGTCAGCTAAAAAGAGGAGGCCAAAGCCATCCTTCAAAACAACACCAAAAGATGTCAAAACAAAAGAGTCCAAGGGTTTTATCAAGGCTCCCCTTAACCTTTACCTAATATAAAGGGTTTTTCCATGCACCCATAACCTAAACAATGAGAATTGGTAGAGTTCTGAAAGCCATAATAGCCAGAATCTTGAAGAGAAACATCAAGGAACAATCTGGAACTAGGGGGTTTTGAAAGGCTCCCCAATCCTTCATATTGGGTTTTGACTTGGCTCCCAAAACCAACCAGATTCTTCAGGTGAAGAATAATGGAACAATCTAGAAAAAGAGGGTTTTGAAAGGCTCCTTAAACCTTCAAATTGGGTTTTAACTTGGCTCCCAAAACCAAAGAGTTGAGATTAGAAAAAATAATCCACCTGATAGTTAATGTCCAACCAACACAATTTCTCTCACCTGAATAGGAAAAGAACCCACCTCAATAGGAACTGGGAAGAGATGGACTATTAGTTGAATAAACCAAGCTTCATTTAGCCCAACCAAAACCAATAGCCAGAGATTAAAACCATACCATTGTGCTAGAATATTGGGTTTTAAAAAGGCTCCCAAAACATTAGGAAATAGGGCAATGAAATCCCCCAAACAACTGACAACTCTCCACCTTTATAGAAGATTTGTTCACCTCAATAGAGCTAGAAAAGAGAGATAAAAGAGGGAAGGAGATCCAAGCCCTCACTAGGCCCATCAAAAAGCTCTCAGACACCATAAATAGTCCAACTCCAGAGTATCCGCTGCCCTACATCACAACTTTTGAGCTAGAGAAACCTTCTTCTCCCACAAAGGTCATCTTCACCTCAATAGGAGACTCTTCCAGCAAGATAATCATGGAGAAAGAGGAAGGAGGACACAAAACCACCCAAACCCTGGAGTTTTCCACCACAATCCTTTCCACCTCCATAGGAAGGGGCACCAACTCCATAGGAGTAGAAATAAGAAGAGCCAAGGGAGATACAACAAGAGCCCACACTATAAACATACTAGCCATAGACCCCTAGGCTCCCAATAAATGGACGTGGAAAAACAAGAAATAAAAGCTAGAGTAATGCATTACCACAGAAAAATCCTTGAAGGGAAAATCCAAGCACAATGAAAGAGGGAAAAGCTACATCCATTGAGGAGGAGAAGACCCCATCACTTTGGAAGAGAGAACCAGAACCACTTCCAGAGCATAGCCAATAAGTTCCATACCTTCACAAGACAAGGGTGGTTTCCCCATGGATGCATCAAAAGCCTTCAATTAAAGGGGGAAATAAACCCCCGCATGCATGGAGGCCAAACACTTAACATAGGGTTCCAAAGAAACCCACGCAAACAAATCCCACTGCCAAATGAAGTAAGGCTTCTCCATTGCACGAGCAAAAAGATCCACACTTTGCATGAGCTCCACCCAAATCTCCCATCCTGCCTCATTATCATCTTATCCATCGCTTGGATCATCTCCATCTTGAGAATCTTCCCCCTCACCTGAAACCTTCCCTGCGCACCTGCTTCTCTTCCCGCTTCGCTCTCCATTTTATTTGGACAATTTGATTGATGCACTAAATTGGACAATTATAGTATGTTGATGAGCCTATCTATAATTAGTTGATATAGTTTAAATTAATATTAATATAAATTTATTTTTTGAATATAAATAAAAAGGAATGCTATTATGTTTTAATGGTTTATGGTGATACTTTTATATGATATTGGAATAACATGTTGGTTTGATGAGGTAGATGTAGGAGATGTTTTCCCCTCCAATATTGAGAGTGAGAGAATCACCAAAGAGCAATAAGCAATAAACAACAAACAACAAATAAAAAACAATAAAATAATAATAATTAATAATAAATAATAAACAACAAATAATAAGCATTAAATAATAAATAATAAATCATAAATCATAAATTATTTATTAAATATTATCCAATATTAAAAAAAATTTATTAAACCAAATTTATATTTAAAGCCACAATAATCATTAATTAATTATTAATTTAATTTACAACGCATGGGCTATAATTAATATTAATAATCGCATAAAATGCATCACACTCAAACAAATTATATAATCGTGTCGACATCTAAACAAGACTCGCCACTAACAATTAGGTAACCAAATATTGTCCACATGACAAATTTGACAGGATAAAATGAAAATTAGATAATTGTCTCTAAATTAGGACAATGGCAAAGGTTAGGTATAATTTGGGCCTTGAACTATCTCCTTTTACCACCATTGGGAATTATAAGGACACACTCAAACCTGTGGAACCAGGTGGAGTTGATGTCTGGTACCTACAATCCTACAACAAAAATGTCGTTTGGAGCTCACGAATGAGTAATAAAAAATCATTCCTATCACCCCAAATCCCAAGCAAGCAATGTATAGAATCTCACATCATCAATAATCAAATGATATCATCATAATATAGACTAACATCACAATGCATCATAACTAATCATCAAAATATAATCCATGTCATAAGTATATCAAATCTAACATCAATATCCAACTCAATGAAATATAGCAATAACCATGTCTTGAAATACATAAGCAACAAGGATCACATGCATGCATCCATACACATAAAGAAATGAAATATACCACACATAAGGAGTCAAAACGTAGTCTAACAAGTCAAAGTAACAAGTTTGAGATGTAAAACATGGAGGGGCAATACATTCTCCCCCCTAGAACTAGCCTTACTTCTAGAAGCCTACAAACAGGAACAAGGCAAGTGCAATGAAAAACCTATCAGTTACATCAGCACATAGAAAACAACCCTTCGATGCATCAATAAGTCTAAGCCACATCACACAACTCAACCAACTCTTCCTCATCTCGATCCATCCCAGCACATTTTTTGTTGTGCCACTCTGATTTCTCCTTAATCTAAGGCACCAACTCAAGGGGCTTCTTCACAATATTTATAACTCAAGGGGCTTCCTCACAACATTTACTTCCAACCTAGTCTAAGAAATATAAAAGTGCTAAAGAGAAGTCTTCCAACTCATACCAACCTCTAACATGAAAAGTAGAAAATGACATACAAAGAAATATACAATAGATATACATATTATCATAAACCACAAAAATAACTATATCTAAGGTACTTCCCATTCCTACACAATTACATCTATAAATTAAGGCAGGGATTTTGCTTCCAAAATGACACATAGAATACCCATGTAACAAAATCAATGGTAACATATTCACCACTACAATCTTGCCAAGGGCATCAAGCATAAGGTAATACACGATCTCAAGATCATGCATGGAGAAATAGTCATACTAGGTGAATTGATTCAGACAAAATCATCCATAAAAAATAAGGTCTATTAAGAAAAATTCACATGATTCTACTACAATCAACACAAACTTATTAAAATTACAATAAGCACAATGCAATGGTCCTACTTGATTTAGTTCTTAATCCAAGCATAATGAAACATTAGATACATATTTCATTACAATATAACATGAGCATTCATGCTTAAGCATTATTATCTTAAACATGCAATTATCATTCACTGAAGACAACATTTACAATTCTTCATGTTCTTCCCTAATGCAATATTACAAGATTTACTTTTGTCCAGACACACATTTCAAATCATTTCATATACTCAAGGAATTTCAATTGCAAACGATTATATAATCATCTTTTAATCCTTTTATTGAATTACAATTTTATTATTACACAATGTGTTACATTCTCTGCAATATATATAGGGGTGCTTGGTCGACATGGTAATCTGCATCCTCATGCAGATTTTGAATGTTCTGGCTAGTACTATAATTCTGGAAAATTTGTAATCTTTTTATGAATTATTAATATATATAATGCAACTTATGCCTTTTTACCAAAAAAAAAAACATTCTCCATCCAATGTCCTCCCTTGTACATACTACTAGATGTTCATAATGAACATGATAGAAAAAAAACTTAACATACAAACAAAACCAGCATCATTAAATATTAGAATAGTCACCATGAGATTTGTAAACGAGAAAACCCAAGTGGGGGAATTTCATCAATTCAACATTAAGTCAAGAAGTGCGCGCAATTTCAACAATAAATTTAGTGCAACAAGTTTCACAAAATATATAGATAGAAGAGTTCAATGTCTGATTCTAGGCCTAAGAGAGTTCAATAAAATGAATGCTAGCCCATGCAACATAGAAGACAACTCACAAAAACCACAATAAGTCATCAATCACAAATAAATTTCACATAACTAAGTGACTAACATTAGCCACAAATGAGGGAGTAACTAATACAAAACACCCAATGACACAATATCCAGAATGAGTTAGAGAACGTACACCAAACACAACAAACACTCAAGTTATTCTACAGTTTATTTTAAGCAATATTTATGCAACAATATATGCAATCATGATTCCTTCTTACTTGCAGTCTCTACTATTGCAATGCAATTCTATTCTTAAACAAGAAGGATCATGCAAACATTTCATTATGAAAGAAAACATATGCAAAGGGACATGACACTATGATCACAGAATAATACATTAATACAGGGCACAACTAAACTTACATAGACACTCACGAGGTAGTCACAAACACAAGGGTATTCTACACGCCCACAAGAAGGGTCTCCATCACAAATACAAGGGTAACTAACAATATCTCTCATGAGGAAATCCTAATAGGGGTATACACATATTTACAACACAAATCACTATCACACAACGCAAACAACAATTCAAAATAATTCTCTACTACAAACTGCTACACCCCACTCTAATTTTGTAGTCTAAGTTCTTTAATCTGCAACCAAAACTTTTTGTTCCTTTTGTACTATCCAAAGTATGTACTATGCTTCCTTCCTTCGACACAACTCTTTTCCCACACACTCCTTTCTTATTCTTAAGTTTCTTTTATTCTCTTTTTATAAGCATCAAACAGGCGACTAAGTCTATTTACTATGCTCCCTCTACACAACTTATGCTTTGTTCTTCAAATTACTGATTTATTTCTTTAGTTTTAATGCATTTTCATTTCTAAAATTATTTAGGCACCCCTCCATTTTCCTTCTTTCTCTCCTCATGTCTTCCTACTTCCTCTTTAAGAACTTTGTTTTGCCAACTATTCAAATTCTTGTCATTCTCTTCACATTATTATTTTGAAATATCTATTTTTGCCTTTAAAATCTGGAAATTTTAGAGGATTCTAAATCATACTAGTGTCTCTTTCCTCTTCTTCCAAATGTAGCACCTCCATTTCAGATCGTTTGTTGCTATTTTAATTTTAATTTTACAACCCTAAGATGGGCGATTCATTTCCTCAACTTCCTCTAGCCTAGCGACTCTTTAGCTTCAAAAAAATTTATTTCGTTCTTTTCTTGTTGTCTTCCACAATTTCAATGCCCCCTCCATTCTCTCTCTTCTTATTTTTTCTACCTCAAGCTTAGTTTACAAAACTAAATTATTACTTTCATACAAACCCAAATCTTTGAAATAACAAATAAAACACAATCACAAATAATAAATATAATTCAATCAAACCCCATTTCCCCCTAATAATCATTAAAATCAAATTACATAAATCAAGAGTAAAACGAATACCTACTTGAAAATTTGTGAAAGAAAAAGAGAGAGAAAATAATGTCGATGACGAATTTTGAAATACAAAATCTTCTCAAATCAGCAACCAAGTCTTCAAAATATTCAAGCTCAATAAATTCCAACCACGCTTTAAAGTAAATCTGAAAACTACAAATTCCTGCACTCAAATTTTCTCTGTAAAGAAGTAGTAAAAATTCTTCTCTCAAAGCTTCAAAAATAAAATATTAATAATAACCTCCCAATCGATTCTCATAAGAACCTTATAAATAAAACACAATTTCCTAAATAAAGCACACCAAGAAAAACAAAATCCCTTAACCTAAAAATATTAAATAAATAATAGACAGAGATTAAATAATATTAAATAGATTCAAAAATAATAATAATTCTTATAAGAACAATTAAATAAATTAACAAATAATAAATTGCCAATTACAAATCTTCTTTAAAAATTTGACTCCTAAAAAAATCCAAAAAAATAATAAATAAGTAAAAAAATAATTAAAATATAATTATCAACAAAATAAGACAACTAGTTTCCCCATAGATCAAATAATTAGTTCCACCTCAAAGAAAAATAAATAAATAATAAAATATCCACTTGCATAATAAACAATAAACAATAAATAATAAACAACAAACAACAAATAATAAATAATTAATAATTAATAATTAATAATAAACAATAAATAATAAACAATTATAAACAATAAATAAATCACATAAATAAATCATAAATCATAAATCATTTATTAAATATTATCCAATATTCAAATATATTTATTAAATTAAAATTACCTTGAAGGCCACAATAATCATTAATTAACTATTAACTTAATTTACAACACATGGGGTATAATTAATATTAATAATTACATAAAATGCATCACACTCAAACAAATTATAAAATAGTGCCAACATCTAAACAAGACTCACCATTGACAATTGGGTAACCAAATATTTTCCACGTGACAAATTTAATGGGATAAAATGAAAATTAGATAATTGCCCCTAAATTAGAACAATGGCTTGGGTTAGGTATAATTTGGGCCTTGCGCTTCCTTTTACCATCATTGAGAATTATAAGGACATGCTTAGACTTGTGGAACCAAGTGGAGTTGATGTCTGGTACCTGCAACCTCACACCAAAAACATGTATACAAACATACATATATATACATATAAATCTCTAGTCCCAACTAATGATAAAAAAATCATTATGTCGTATGGAGCTCACGAATGAGTAAGACAAAATCATTCCTATCACCCTAAACCCCAAGAAAGCAATGCATATAAGCTCACATCATCAATAATCAAATGGCATCATCAAAACATAGACTAACATCACATAATGCATCATAATGAATCATCAAAATAGAATCCATGTCATAAGTATCTCAATTCTAACATCAATATCCAACTCAATGAAATATGGCAATAACCATGTCAGGTGAAATACATGAGCAACAAGGATCACATGAATGCATCCATACACACAAAGCAACAAAATATACCACACATAAGGAGTCAAAATTGTAAGGAAGTTAAGTAGCGGAATAACTTCCTACACTAACCTTGAGACAAGGGTAATGCAAAACATTTTTAGATCATTACAACAGTTACAAAAACTTAACAGAAATAGACATAATAACATGCATACCATAACATAGTGATTTACATGAGGAAAACCCTTTCGAAAGAAAAACCCCACACTCTGAAAAGCAGCTCAATATTTTATTTAGCAATCAACAACAAATTACAATATACTTGCAAAGCAATCTCTTCATAGGAGTACCATAAATCAAAGATTTAGAGGTAACTCAATAGCCATAAGACTCTTACACACAACCTCTAGCTCACATGCCTCATATATAGGAGATACAATACAAGAAACCATCAAACGGTATTACAAAACCATGGGTTAAAACTACCCAATAAAGTAGAGCTAACCTTATCTCCATTCTAGATTCCCTATGACATGTCAAAACACACATCAATACATGTCGGTCCCCTTTCAACTCACTTATATGTTCGATGCAATTTATATTTCCTATTTTAAAGTCCAAACTTTCAAAGGCCATAACTTGTGAACCGTGTGTCCGATTGACAAACTGTTTAAAGAATCGAAAAGCTTGCAATATTCTCTATCACCTCGTAAATGTTGCATCATTTATTCCCACTTTTAAAGGAATTTACAAGGGTCTAAATTCCTCAAAATTAAATTTAAACCTTTCATCGTACCCTTCAAAAATGGAAATTTTAATAGATCTTCCAGACTAGTTGTGATCTTGCGACGAGAATTTACTGACATGCTTATCTAACCAACTAGAAGCTTTAGGAAGAATTTCGCACCATTTTTGTACTAAAACTAAAACTTACTATACTAGTAACCTCATGTAAATGCAAGGTTGAGACACCATATTCCCAACATTCTCCCACTCACATAACACCTTGAGAGAGAAAACGGAGTATCAACACAATAAATTAATTTCTAGGGGCCATGACGCCCATAAACTCCGAACACCATTTGAATTTCTCTGTGCTCACAGCCTTAGTTAAAGAATCTACAACATTCATCAAAGTGTCTACCTTAACCAGCTTTACCCTGTCATTTTCATCCATATCTCTGACAAAATGATAGTGAATATCAATGTGTTTGGTCCGGGCATGAAATGTCGAGTTCTTAGATAGACAGATCACGCTCTGACTATCACAATAAATTGTCACTACACCTTTATTTATTCTAATATCTAAATAGAGTCTTTTAAGCCAAATGACTTCTTTACAAGAATAAGTATATGCCATATACTCTGCTTCTATAGTGGACAAAGCAACCACAACCTATCGCTTAATCATTCAACTAATTGCACCACCAAATAAAGAAAAAACATAACCACTAGTGGATCTTCTACTATCAATATCCTCTTCCCATTCTAAATCTATTTAACCATGAGAATTAAGGGAAATCACACCTCCAAAAAAATTATCATGATAACACAAAGAATGCTCTGAGGAACCCTTCAAATAACTGAAGAATCTTTTGAGTGCATCCCAATGAACTCTACTAGGATTAGACATATATCCAGAAAGAACTCTCACTACTTGGAAATGTCTAGTCTAGTATAGACCATAGCATATATCAAACTCCAACTGCACTCTAGTAAGGTACTTTGCTCATGTCTTCCATCTCTGATGGGGATGTAGGACAATCTAAAACATATAATTTTATTCCAACTATAAAAGGAACACACAATGGTTTACAATCCTACATATTGAACCTCCATAAAACTTAAATCACACACTTACTCTGGCCTAGCCATAGCTTTCTATTCACTCTATCCCTTCTAATTTCTATCCCAAGAACGTGTTTCATTTCACCAAGATGTTTCATTTCAAACTTAGTAGCAAGCTAAGACTTTAGTTCTAGAATCATACCTTTCCCTTTACCAATGAATAACATATCATCAATATATAATGAAATATACAGAAAATGATTACCATCAGATTTATAATAAACATAGTGATCTAATTTAGAATGTTCAAATCCCAAACTCAATACATATTATCAATTGTTTGGTACCACGTCCTAGGACTTTGTTTGAGACCATACAAAGATTTCTTCAATTTATAGACCAAATTACTTTTACCTTTTACCACATAGTTCTTTGGCTATGTCATATAAATATCCTCCTCCAAATCACAATGAAGGAAAACCATTTTCACATCCATTTTATCAATGTCTAAATCACAAGCAGCAGCAACAGAAAGCAAAAATCTAATGGATGTCATCTTTGCAACAGGAGAAAATATATCACCATAATCAACACCCTCAACCTGAGAGTAGTTTTTTGCAACCAACCTTGCTTTATACTTCTCAATGCCTCCATCTGAACCAATATTTTTCTTGAACACCCATTTACAACCAACATGTTTTTGTCATTCAAGAAATGGTACAAGATCCCGTTTATTATTCTTTTTCAAAGAAGCCATTTCTTCTTCCATGGCAATCTTCCAAGATTCTACATCATTCATACCTAATGCCTCTACTATAAATCTAGGTTCATCCATATTAGTATTCAAAGAAAAAGTACATCTCCAATCATCAGGTTAATACCTTTCAGGTGGTTTTCTATGTCTTGTAGACCTTCTAACAAGCTAATTTGGAGGTTCTTCCTTCTCTTCTGAAGATTCAAAGCTAAACGAGCTCTCCTCAACTTCTTGCCTATCTAGGGGTCTCAATTCAACTCTTTCAGGTGTAGAAGAAGATTAAATCACGTCTTCCTATTTAATCTATTCTAGTTGTAATGTAACAAAAGGAGACTTAATTTCTATAAAAATAATACTTCTACAATGAATTACCTTTTGTGCAATAGGGTCTCAAAGCTTGTATCCTTTCACACCATAACTATAACCGATGAAGCAACATTTTATAGCCTTGTTCTCCAGCTTTGTTCACTTCTCCTTTGGCACATATGCATATGCCTTGCAACCACAAACTCTAAGATGTCTCAATGAAGGCTTGTGACCCGATCATGCTTCCATAAGCGTTTTATCAACAAGAGCTAATGTAGGAGACCTGTTAATCAGGTAGCAAGCAGTGGAAACAACTTCAGCTCAAAACTTTTTCTCTGGACCAGCACCACTTATCATACTCCTATCCTTCTCCATCGATGTCCTGTTCATTCTTTCTGTAACTCTATTCTACAGTGGAGAATACAGAGTTGTCTTCTATCTATTAAAGCCACAGTCTTTACAGAATCTATCAAAATTATTAGAGAAAAATTCACTGCCATTATCAGTCCTCAAAAATTGAATTTTCTTTCCAATCTGCAACTCAACCATTTCTTTAAATTCTTTAAAATGATTGAAATCTTCATATTTACTCTTTAAAAGATATACCCATGTCCTATTTAAATCATCAATAAATGAAACATAATATGTGGATTTTCCAATGGAAGGAACACCTATAGGACCAAACACATCAAAATCAATAAGATCCAAAACACCACAAGATTTATGAGAACTCGAGTAAAACTGAATGTGGTTTTGTTTTCCATAAATGCAATTCTCACAAAAATCAAAGTCAAGATTACAATCATTCAAACATTCAACAAGGTTTTCAGTTTTGAAGGTCTTTAGACCCTTTTCTCCAATCTGGCCAAGTCTTTGGTGTCATATCATAGTCTTCTATGTAGGTAACTTTTCTTCAGAAGAAAACGCACCCTTAGGTATCCAAAAGCCATGTCCATTCAGTGAATGTGAAACCCTCAAATCTTCTGATGAAGTATCCATATATTTAATTTTTACAAAAGTGTTATTACACTCAACAATGTATGTCTCTAGCTTATACAAAGTGTCAAACCTAACACCTCTAGCAATCACCATAGCACCCTTAATCATTTTACATCCTTGATCAGAAAAGGCTACCTGTACACCAGCATCTATCAGTTTGCTAATAGATAATAAATTTCATTTTAAACCAAGGATATGGAGCACACCGTTAATCCTTTTTATTGTCCCAACAAGAAACTTGATCCTAAATTTACCTCAACCAACAATGTCTAAATTTAAATCATCACCCAAGTACACCTTACCTCCATTAAATTCTTCATATTTAAAAAACTAATCTTTATTGGAAGTTATATGAAAAGATGCACCTAAGTCAATTAACTATGTATCATTACCTGCATGAGTATCCAAGGCCGCAATGAATGCATTACCATCTTTCTTCTCATACTTAAAATTAGAATCGAACTTCTTATTTTTCTTCTTCTTTTCTTCTTTGCGATCCTTACGGATGTGACCTAGTTTACTGAAATTCCAGTAAATGACTTTGTACTTTCCAAGAGATTTTGATCTCCCTCTGGATTTGGACTTATTGTGCTTCTCATTCTTCTTGCCCTTTTCTTTAGGTCTTCAATGAACAACTAGGGCTTGCTTCTAACTAATGGATACCTTCCTCCACATCTCTTCACTAAGTAGGGCACCCACCACATCTTCAGACTTCAAAACAATAGAAGTACTACCGATAGCCATAACAAAAAAATCCCACAAATCAGGAAAAGAACAAAGAAAGATTTGGGATTTCTCCTCTTCATCCATCTTAAATCCAATAGATACTAATTGAGCCACCATCATATTAAATGCATCCAGATGGTCTACAATTATTCCACCCTCTTCCATCTTCAAGGAAAATAATTTCTTCCTCAAGAAAATCTAATTTAATAAAGATTTCACTTGATACCTTTCACCAATCTTAGTCCATGGCTTCTTTGCAAAGTACTCTTTGTGGGCATTGATCATAATATAGTCTTCCAAGTATAATTTGATTAGACCCTTGGCTTTTCGATCCATAACATCATACTGAGTAGCCGCAATAGGATTTGCAGGTTTTGAGACATTCGCATCAACAACATCCCACAGATCTTCATCTATCAGCAAATATTCCATCTTCAACTTCCACATCTAAAAATTACTTCCATTTATTTTCTCCACCTCTATTCTCCTTGACAAACTTGCCATCTGAAAAATTCCTACAACAAGATCAAAAAGTGTCTACTACATAAGCTTCCACTTAAGTCTAGATTAGTTCAAAAAACCCAACAACCCACAACTGAAAACAAAGGTGATCGGGCTCTGATACCACTTGTAAGCAAGTTAAGTAGTTAAACAACTTCCTACACTAACCTTGAGAGGAGAGTAATGCAAAAAAATTCAGATCTTCAAAACAGATATAGAAACTTAATAGAAATAGTCATAATAACATGCATACCATAACACAGTTATTTACGTGGGGAAAACCCTTTCAAGAGAAAAACCCCACACTCCAAAAGTGGTTCAATATATTATTCAGTAATCAACAATAGATTACAATATACTTACAGAGCAAGATCTTTGCAGGAGTACCACTAATTAGAGATTCAAAGGTAACTCAATATCCATATTAAGACTCTTACAAACAACCTCTATCTCACGCACCTCATATAGAGGAGATATGATACAAGAAACTGTCAAATGGTATTAGAAAACCATGGCCTAAAACCCAATAAAGTAGAGCCAACCTTATCTCCATTCTAGATGCCCTATGATGATTCAAAACACACATCAACATGTGTCCCTCCCTTTTACATCTCATTTATGTATCCGATGCAATTTATATTCCCTATTTCAGGAGTCCAAACTTTCGGAGGCCATAAATTATGAACCATGTGTCTGATTGATGAACCATTTGAAGCACCAAAAAGTTTGTGAAGTTCTCTACCACCTCGTAAAATGATAAATTATTTATGTCTAATTTTTAAAGCATTTTAGTAGCGTCTAAAGTCCTCAAAATTAAATATAAACCTTTCATCACACCCTTCAAAAATGGAAACTGTAATATCTTCAAAACTAGCTATGACCTTGCGACAAAAATTTACTGGCATGCTTATCTAGCCAACCAAAATCTTTGGGCAGAATTTTGCACCATTTCATACTAAAAAGAAAACTTACTATAAATAGTAATCTAATGTAAATGCAAGGTTGAGACACCATTTTCCCAACAAAAATATAGTCTAACAAGTCAAAGTAATAAGTCTCAGGCGTAAAACATGGAAGGGCACTACATGATGCAAAGATGGACATGCATGTTTAGCTATGTTTTCAAGTTATTCATAGCATTACCTTTTTTAGCTATGTTTTCAAGTTATGTACCACACTTTGTGACATGATCTAAAAAGTTTCTAGGCCATAAATAATGTATAACCTAAGACAAAGATAGTGTTTGGGTCTACATTCCTTTGTATTGCCAGATTGTCATTCGTTTTTGATGTTATGTTAAATAATTATGCAACATGCTATAGACTATCTTTCAAATAGTGCTAAGGTGGTGTAAACTCCTTCATGGGCAAATTCAAATTCTTTTGTTAGTGTAGGTTTTTATTTTCTTTTATGTTAGGGAATTTTTTTTTCCTACTTTCTATTAAGCTTGCTTCAGTTATATTATAATGGTTATTATTGTTGGAATCAATGAACACTAAGAGGGGGGGTGAATCAATGTTCTAGTATTTATAATTTTTGTTAATTTGATTCTTTATCAACCGAATGCACAAATAGGAAACTAAAATGCAGAAAAACAAAGTAAACAAGCACATAACCATAACACCAATATTTTTGCGTGGAAACACGGATAGGGAAAAACCACGGTGGGATTTGAACCCACAATATTATTATACTATGGCCAGTAGTAAAATAATATACATGAGCTGGAATACACATGCATTCAGCCACACTTCCTAGAGCTCATTGCTCAATTACAAAAGGGCTACAACCCGGAGGAAGCCTCACTTCCTTCTAGGATAATAGAAAATGATTACAATGATTAATAAACTGAATAGAAGCATCTGACTATGCCAAATAATAGTTTTGGTTAGGCACAAAATGATCTATTGCACTGTTCTAATAAACTGCTCTATTATGCCCTACTACTGATTATCGGATCAACAAAATTGAAGGTGTGCACATCAAAACGCACTCAATCACTCCCAAAAATATTTCACACATCATCTCCATACACAAATGCATTAACCAATTTGATCTTAAATATCCACACTAGCAAATTTGGTCTACCACAAGTCGACTTCCCAAAATATTAGAATATGAAACATGTAGCTACAAGTCAGCTCAAATCTTCACAAAACAATATTTTGGATCCAAAAAATATGATCACATGCTTCCCATAAGCCGGATCAATTACCTCAAACTTATAAACAACCACCAGAATCACCTCAAGAAATCTGGTCCACACATTACACATTCAATAATGAAGATAATCTTGTTTTGCTGCTCTACCGGATACCAAACCTTCTAACATGCAAGAGAATCATCACCAGAGGATAATATTGTTTGATATTTTTCTTCTCATACTCAATCAACTTTACTCAAATCACTGGAACCAAAAAAACATCACTGGAAATGAGAATTATTCACTAAAGTTGTACACAGAGTATCATCAACAGACTTATACCAGAACTCCATACTGGATATCTCAAACTCCATATAGGATAAGATCAATAGGCTAAGTTGCCATCAATGACCACTCCAAAGAAATATCATACATCAAACATCACCAATATTCACTGGAGCATCACTGGATAGTGTCTTATGCTAACAAGTATGGGAACACGTGACATAATCCTGCAGTCACATGTATCATTCACACCCACATTTGGGTAGTTGAGTGTCACACCATATTTTTTATTTATTTGCCACCTCCCCATAACCATTTGTTTGTCTTTACTTGAGTTGGCATAACCTTTAGTTTGGCATTCACCAAGTAGGTAAGACGCCAACCTATTTTGAGCTATTGGGACTTATTATTCCTCGATAATATTTTCTTATATAAATGACTCTCACCTCTACCTATGCTAAAATATTCACCAGTTCTCTTGATTATGAGTGCTAGTTCAATGCTAAGGGAGTGTTGAGTTTTGTTTATCTCTATATTCTTGTCTTGCTTTGCTTAATAAATTTTGATCTTGGGTGGCTTCACAATTAAACCCAACATGGTATCAAAGATAGTTGTGATTTGTGGGTTAGCAATTTATTTGGAATCTAGAGTTATTTTATTCTTGAAAGAAAATTACTATCTATAGCATCCAATGATGGCATTAAGAATCATAAATATAAGGAATTACAGTTTCTAGGGGGTTCATCTCTCTTTGTTTTTAAGTCCATATATTTGAGAGCTTCTTAGAGAAAATCTTAGCTTACCATTAAGTTCAGAGTAGCTAAGAAAGTCAAAAATGACTTTAATTTCATCCAAAATAGACATTGGATGTGAAATTGGTAAAGGTGTGAACTAGAGCTTTCATCGCTAGATCTGAACAGTAGCTGATTTTTCAGAGTGTTTTTAGAACAAACGGATTATGACATTACATTTAGAAGGCCCAAAAACATTAAATTGACTATCAATATGTCAATTTTAGAAAAAGTCAAATTCGAGGCAAAAAGTTTATAACAAGCAAAACCATTGGCCCCACCTGAACATAGTACGATACATTATGGATTGAAAAAAAATTATTTTAAAATTTTCTTGCATTCAAAAATATATATTATTATTAAAAAATTGTAGGTTTCTTATATATATGTTGAAAGATTCTTATTTATTTATAATTTTATTTCTAAATAAACTTTTGAAAAAAAAAATTACCATTGTAAATTAAAAAACTAAATCAAAAAAATTGTTAAGGGACCTACGTAGAGTGCATAGGTGTCGTACCTGGAGGTATCATGGGTATCCATGCAAGCTACACAGGACCGGTACCCACAAGTACAACAGGTACCTGAAGCCTTGAAGGCTCAAGCCCAATTCAAGCCTTCGTGATGATTTTTTTTTTAAATTATTTAAAAAAACTTTTAAAAGAAAACAAAAATAAACTTTAAATTTGCTCCTGCACACCATTAAAGCCCATGGGCCCTATGCACAAGTTGAAATCCCTTTGTAAAGAATGTAGGGAGTGGCTCAGGCCCACATGATGCTTCAAAATTTTCAAAACATTTAAAATAGTTGCTAGCTTTCACTACACTACATTGCCTTAGCCCTTACGCTCGTTCTTTGACCACTACACCTGTGACCTTGGCCTTAGTGCCTAAATGTTAATAGCACAAATGCATTTAGTGGCCTATTAAGTAGAACTGTTAATTTTGGCAACATACTAGACTTCACAAAAAATTGGGTTGGAGGTAGTTTACAATTAGAAAAGTTCTAAACTGATTTGCCATTTTCCAAAATTGATGTACTTTTTAATTTAGTGGGATTCAACTAAATTTAGTGGATTTTAATTTTCAAACTAAATACCCCTCATCATTGTAGTTTTGATATTTATATCTCAGCTTCAAATAAATCGTTCTCAGCCATACAAAGATGCATTTCAATGATTTTTTTTTATTTGGGGCAGAATTTCACGCACTTCATGGTGGTACAATTGATTTTCTCTCAAGTTATCCTTTTTTATCATAAATTTAGTTTTCTTATCAGATCTAAAGGACAATCCTCATTTTTTGTAAATTCAAACAACTATAACTTTCACATACAACCTTAGATCATGGTGCTTATTTTTTTGAAAGTTGATATTTTTTTGAGCACATGTTGGTGTTGGTTTGGAGTTCTGATTTTGAGATATAATCATGCTTTCATTATTTGAGTCAATTTTGGATATTGTAGAACTCTGATAAACAAATCTAGTATTATAAATGCATTGATTTATAAAGTGCCACAATCTTTTTTTGCTGGGGGGGGTTCTTGATTGAGTGAAAGGGGGTCTCTCTTGGTGTGTGTGTTTTATCTTCTTACTAGTGCTCTTCTATTCCTATTCACATGGATCATTCTAAGCTTCCTTTTCTTACATCATATAATTATGCTACTTGGAAACATGCATGGAATGCACTAATACAACATAGACCTGTATACTTCATATGTTGAGAAAAAGATAGTTGAGCCTACAAAAGTTAAGAGATAAAATAGATTCTTGAACAAACAAAATCTCTTTGATCATGCCTTCAAAGTTTTGTTTCCCTTCATCCAATGTTTTAAACTGAAGCATGTAAAACTTTTCCTGAAGCTTGGGAAAAGTTAAAAACATTGTATGGTACAACTGATGAAGTTTAAGGTTGTCAGATTGATAATGATTTGATGAGCCTTGATCCAAAAAACTTTGACGACATCCAAGTTTTCATAGCTAAAGTTAATGATTTGAGAGCATAATGTAAAGAATGTAGCATTGAAAAAAAGAACATTCGGTTAGTTTATAATGTATAGAACAAACTGGGTCTTGAATATGCATCTTTTGTTTCTAGATTTCATGCTCACGGGCTAACTATGGGATTGTTCATTCGCATATTTTTCTAAGATGTTGATACGTGAACAATAAAAGCTTCTTTCTATGGGTCCCATCAAGCCATAAAACAATTAGGCTTTATTGTTTAGTCAGCCTAAGGGACGGAGAGAATTAGGACAATCTAGGGTATGTGTAGGATCATGGTGTGCCAAAACAGGCCCTTAAGTGGCAATGAAATTTCAGAAAATCAGAGTTATGCAACTTGACATGAAAATTTGAATAAGTTGTGAACATTATTTTTAAAATATGTAAGAAAAGAATATTTAGAAAATTGAATATATTTTCTAAGCTACTAGTTGTTTTTTGGAAAAAAAAAATCTATTTGATGAAAATTTCAAATTTCAATGCAGTGGTACTAAAATTTCAGGAAAAAGATAAGAAGTAGACGTATGTCTGACCACCCTAATCACAATCAAATAATAATATTTTTTTATAATATTTATAATTTAATTATTAGACTCATGTCCGGATGTGACACATATTTTTTTATAATTTTTTATTTAGTAAATTATTATTTATAATTTTTTTACTGCAACTTTTTCAGAAATCTAGAAACTCCTACATCTGACCACCTTAACTTGGTCAAAACCTTATGATTTTATTTTTTTTTTAAATTTCCCTATAGTAGACGAAGCATAGGATGTGATGCATGTTTTGGATTCAAAAAATGTTATACCGTTTGAAAGTTATGAGTGTTTTTCAATCAGTCTATCAATAAGGACTATTGTCAGAATTCAATTAGAAAATAAATAATAATAATTTATTAAATTCGAAACAAGACAAGCCTTATATTGTTGGAAAGATGAGAATGTCCTTTAAAAACTCTTTTCCTTTTATCAATTTTGGCTACAAAAAAAGTCGTCAACCACCAGTGTAAAGTCTGGAAAATCAAGGATTATTGAAAAACACGTTTTTTCAGTTGACTTTCCAGGCTTGTCACTTCCAAGCCAAATCCCAAACCATTCCTAAGACAAAATTTGAAATTTGAAAATTTTACAATACAAATCATATATCCGATTTTAATAAGTAAATTCACTAACTAAATTTGCACATTATTTATTTAAATGTTTATTAATATATTAATATATAATATTTTAATATATTAATTTATAAATAGATTAGTATATGATATTAGGGAGAGGGGGGAGAGAGAGAGAGAGAGAGAGAGAGAGAGAGAGAGATTAAGACACCAAATTGTGTCATTATAGGTCATATGGTATTCTAAGGGGTCGTAGGACACAATATGACCCCTTAGGACACCATAGGACCCATAGTGATCCAATATGGTGTTATAAGGGGTCATATTGTGTCCTAAGGGGTCATATGATGTCTTAAAGGGGTCATATGACACAATATGACCCATTAGGACATAATATGACTCATAATGACACAATTGGGTGTCTTAAGGGGTCATATGGTGTCTTAAGGGGTTGTAGGACATAATATGACCCCTTAGGACACCATAGGACACCATATTGTGGGTCCTATGGTGTCCTAAGGGGTCATATTGTGTCCTACGACACTATAGGACCCCTTATGACACCATATGGTGTCGTTAGGGGTCATATGGTGTCCTAAGGGGGATCATATGGTGTCCTAAGGGGTCGTAGGACACAATATAACCCCTTAGGATACCATATGACCCATAACGACCCAATATGGTGTCTTAAGTAGTCATATGGTGTCATAAGGGGTCGTAGGACACAATATGACCCTTATGGACAACATAGGACCCCTTATGACACCATATGGTGTCACTAGGGGTCATATTGTGTCTTAAGGGGTCATAGGACATAATATGACCCTTTAGGACACCATAGGACCCATAACGACCCAATATGGTGTCATAATGGGTCGTATGGTGTCCTAAGGGGTCATAAGGGTTCATGGGACACCATAGGACCCCTAAGGACAACATACGACCCCTTATGACACCATATGATGTCGTTAGGGGTCAGGACACCATATGACCTCTTAAGACACCAAATTGTGTCGTTATGGGTCATATGGTATCCTAAGCAGTCGCAGGACACAATATGACCCCTTAGGACACCATAGGACCCAAAGCAACCCAATATGGTGTCATAAGAGGTCATATTATGTCCTAAGGAATCATATGATGTCTTAAAGGGGTCATATGACACAATATGACCCATTAGGACACCATAGGACCCGTAATGACCCAATGTGGTGTCTTAAGGGGTCATATGGTGTCCTAAAGGGTCGTAGGAAACCCTTAGGACACCATAGGACCCCTTATGACACCATATGGTGTCGTTAGGGTTCATATGATGTCCTAAGGGGTTGTAGGACATAATATGACCCCTTAGGACACCATAGGACCCATAACGATCCAATATGGTGTTATAACGGGTCGTATGGTGTCCTAAGGGATCATAAGGGTTCATGGAACACCATATGACCCCTTATGACACCATATGGTGTCATTAGGGGTTATATGGTGTCCTAGGACACCATATGACCCCTTAAGACACCAAATTATGTTGTTATGGGTCATATGGTGTCCTAAGAGGTCTTAGGACATAATATGACCCCTTAGGACACCATAGGACCCAAGGCGACCCAATATGGTGTCATAAGAGGTTATATTGTGTCCTAAGGGGTCATATGATATCTTAAAGGGTTCATATGACACAATATGACCTATTAGGACCCAATATGACCCATAACGACCAAATATGGTGTCTTAAGGGGTCATATGGTGTCCTAAGGGGTCCTAGGACACCATATGACCCCTTAGGACACCATATGACCCCTTATGACACCATATGGTGTCATTAGGGGTCCAATGGTGTCCTAAGGGGTCATATGGTGTCCTAAGGGGTCATATTGTGTCATATGATCCCTTTAAGACAGCATATGACCCCTTAGGACACAATATGGCCCCTTATGACACCAAATTGGGTCGCTTTGGGTCCTATCATGTCCTAAGGGGTCATATTGTGTCCTACAACCCCTTAGGACACCATATGACCCATAACGACAAAATTTGGTCTCTTAAGGGGTCATATGGTGTCCTAAGGGATCATATTATATCTTAAAGGAGTCATATGACATAATATGACCCAATAGGTATCCATAGGACCCAAAGCGACCCAATATGGTGTCATAAGGGGTCATATTATGTCCTAAGGGGTCATATGATGTCTTAAAGGGGTCATATGACATAATATGACCCATTACGACACAATATGACCCATAACGACCAAATATGGTGTCTTAAGGGGTCATATGGTGTCTATATGACCCTTGTGACACCATATGACCCCTATGGACACCATAGGACCCCTTATGACACCATATGGTGTCGTTAGGAGTCATATGGTTTCCTAAGGGATCATATAGTGTCCTAAGGGGTCATAGGACACAATATGACCCATAGTGACACAATTTGTTGTCTTAAGAGGTCATATGGTGTCCCATGACCCCTTATGACCCCTTAGGACACCATATGACACTAAATGACACCATATGGTGTCATAAGGGGTCATATGGTGTCCATAGGAGTCATATGGTGTCCCAGGACACCATATGACCCCTTAAGACACCAAATTGTGTCATTATGGGTCATATTGTGTCCTAAGGGGTCATGGGACAACATTTGACCCCTTAGGACACCATATGACCCATAACAACACAATTTGGTGTCTTAAGGGTTCATATGGTGTCCTAAGGGGTCATATGTTTTCCCATTACCTCTTAGGACATAATATGACCCATAATGACATAATTTGGTGTCTTAAGGGGTCCTCTGGTGTCCCATGACCCCTTAGGACACCATATGACCCTTAACAACACCATATGGTGTCATAAGGGGTCATATGGTGTCCATAGAGGTCATATAGTGTCCTAAGGTGTCATAAGGGGTCATGGGACACCATATGACCCCTTAAGACACTAAATTGTGTCGTTATGGGTCATATGGTGTCCTAAGGGGTCATAGGACACAATATGACCCCTTAGGACACCATAGGACCCAAAGCGATCCAATAAGGTGTCATAAGGGGTCATATGAAGTCTTAAAGGGGTAATATGACACAATATGACCCATAATGACCCAATATGGTGTCTTAAGGGGTCATATGGTGTCTTAAGGGTCCTAGGACACCATATGACCCCTATGGACACTATATGACCTCTATGGACACCATAGAACCCCTTATGACCCATAACGACACAGTATGACCCATCTCTCTCTCTCTCTCTCTCTCTCTCTCTCTCTCTCTCTCTCTCTCTCTCTCCCCTAATCTCTCTCTCCCTCTCCTCCCCTCTCTCTCTCTCTCCCTCTCCCCTAATCTCTCTCTTCCTCTCCTCCTCTCTCTCTCTCTCTCTCTAAAATATGACTAATAAAATCGGATACCCGATTTCTGTCATTGCCATTAATGTGGCAACGGTAAAAAAAATTTGGGACCACAAATTTATACATTAAAATCGGATATCCGATTTTTGTAAATAAAAAAGTGCCTTGTGGACCATTTTGTGGATTCCAACGGCCCACAATTTGCATATTCTATTTTATGTCGACGATAACAGATTTTTCAGACAAGTTGAGACAAATTTGTGCTTTTGGGAGATTCTTAAAGTCAAATCTTACATTGTCAATCATTTAGGAGCATCTTTGTGGAGGTAAATGGGGAGTAGTAGTCGTCAAAAGTCTAAATGCAAAAGAAAACTTTCAAATGACCAAATTAAAGTGTATAGACAAAGAGATAGAGAATGTCATAGGAGGAGAAGACAAGGTATGTTAAATATTGCTAATGTTACTTCAAGTGAAGAGGAAATTGAATTTGAAAATGTGTCACAAGTTATTGAAAATGAAAATGTAGATTTTGAAAGTGAAAATTTTGAAAATGTTGAAAATGTTGAAAGTGATAATGAAAATGCTCAACATGTGGAAAATTTTGACATAGGAGGTGAAAATATGGAAAAATTTGACATTGAAGGTGGAATTTCTCAACCAAGTGAACCATATGTAGCACCTAATTACTTTAGAAATGAAGACCCTCTCATGGATGAAAGACAAATTCCAAATCCAAGACCTTCAAGAATCCCAAAATGGTTATTTGAAATCGATGAGAACATTATTGCAAATCTTGAAGGCAAGAGGTCAACAAGAACCAATTGGTTGTGGGCTACACAACTTTTCGATCAAAATTAGCAATAAGACATTGACCGAGCAATGCCAACTCTTTTTTCAATTGATAAAGATGATAAATATGAAACCATTGCTAAACAAATTGAAGATTCATATGAACAAGAAGATAGAGAGAAATTCTATTATTGCCAAAAATCTATTTAACACTCTCAATTCTATTGGAAAGAATACCAAAGAAAGAGATAAGAGAACCGCTCGAAGAGTGATTACAACCTTCTTAGTAAGCCATCAATTGAGGAAGGCTCGTCAAATGAGACAAACTTGTGTTGATTTTAACATAAACTGTAAAACTTTGGATAGAGCACTTGCACGAAGACAAAGACTTGACGATCCACTTCAACAAGATACATGGGCTTTTGGTGGGAGGCTTCCACATGTTGATAGAAAGTTGACTGACAATGTGAAGGAGGAGATTCAATAATTTTGGCACTCTAATTCTAGAGTATCACCCAATGTAAATGATGTTTTGAAATTAAGAATCGGCAATCGAGACCGCACACCGCATCCCAAACATTGTTTGGAATCAAGCCAAACAATGTTGTACAAAAAACTTTGTGAAGTACATCCAACTTTGCAAATATCACAAAGGGTCTTTGAGTCTTTGAAACCATTTTATTGTGTTCCTCTTAAGATTCACAATACTTATTGTTTCAAGTACCATGTGGAGTTTTCAATGTACCATGAACTTTTATGTCATATTTGTTCTAGGATACATACTAATGAGATGTTGTAGAATTGTGGTGTGATGCTATTTCCAAGATCATCAAGAGACTTGCAAGATCTATTTTTATGCCCTAGAGATGATGGCTGTTATTTCCATAGAAATGATTGTTTGAATGAGAAGTGCTCAGAATGTGGTGGGTTGTCAAATTTTGTTTCATGTTTTTATGAGGGCAGTGAACATGAGTTTGGAAAGAATTATGTTGAGAAAAAAAGATATGAGACATTGAAATATACTTTGACGAGTGGAGGTGAAGGTTCTAGATGTGAATTAGTCTCAAGAGAAGTGAGCATTGTTGATTTTATTTTGGATTTTAAGGAAAATCTTTTCTACAAGTATGCAAAACACACCCATAGGTCTCAGTGGTTGGATCAGTAGTTCAGGATGTGTAAGAACTCTTTCCTGATTGGCACTATTGTATTGGAGGTTTATTTTGCAGAGAACTATACATTGCAACCACAAAATCAGGTACAGTCTCAGTACTATAATTCAATCCAGATTGCTATTTTTGTTCACATTACATATAGACATGCTCTTGATAGTACAGAAGAGGACAGGAAGATAATTAGGGAGTATCATTTTTATATGAGAGATGATAGATCACACTCCTCCGAATATGTGCAACATTCTTTTGAGAATTTTTTTGAGTTCCTGCATGAGAAAGATATTGCAATTGATTGACATATCATATGGTTAGATAATTGTACTGGTCAATTCAAGAATGCCCATATGTTTTATTGGTTGAGTAGAATGCATGTAGAGAGGCGTATACCTCATATTTGGTGTTTTTTTTAGGATTTCAAGTGAAAATTTCTCTGATGCACGTTCTATTATTGATTGGTGTAGTTCTGCATTGTCACATGGAGGTACTTTTGATTCAGCAGTGACCAGATTCTTTTGGTTGGTTGAGGAGGGAACATTGGGAGATAGATTGGATTGTCAAACAATTAAAGATTATTCAAAGATGCATTCATTTCTCAGCTCAGATGCAAGTACATGGACCATTTGGACATGAGCATTGGCTTGTTTTTGTCAGAGTTGTGTTTGGTGTGATTGGGATCAGTGCGACTCAAGTGAGTGGGTTGATACATGGGTTCCCCAATATCTAACTCCTTTATCTCAAACAATATCCTTGTCAAACGATGACATGGAAATTTCACTTTAGTATGACCGTCTATCAGATCTTGTACAACCAGGACATGTTTTTGCAGTTGTTGCACTGCAAGGGAATGAAGAGAGATCAGAATATTGGTTGGCATGATGTGTACAGGGAAAACAAAAGCTAACACAACCAGTGACAAATGATGATGGGTTCACATATCCTATAGGTTCAGTTGTTGTTGTGGGAACTTGGTTGCGAACATACATGGTTAGAAAGAATGGCATACCTGCATTTGAAGACTATGAGAGACACAAAACCATTATAATGTATTCACACCTTATTATAGCTACAAATGTCAAGTTGTTGAAGCATCATGAAAAATCGAAGACCAAAGAGCTATGGACAGTGACTACTGCTGATCATGAAGCAATACTGGATAATCTTAAGCAAAGAGATGACCCTTCAAACATACTTGAGTAGTAGGTCTTTAATGATGCCTTATTTTTTTTATCATGCATTTCATTTCAAACAATGATCATTAAACCTTAATGTTCAAGTTTTTTACATGTATATTAAGGATGTGTTCACAATGCAGGTCTATTGATGAACGTTTTTTTTTTGGAAACACAATTTTTGCATGCACATAGCGAGTACACTTGATATAATCGGAAGGGACGTATTTTTGTAACATGACTTGTTATCATGCATTTGATGAGCTTTACAATTTTTGCTATTAGAGAACACTATTTGACATTTTTTGATGATATAATTATCGCAAAACCTTTATGCTCATGCAGGTCTTTTTTGATGATATACAACAGTATCACATTATGTTATTTGCATCAACATACTAGGTTTTGTTGATATAATTTGAAGAGACGTAAATTTTTATGGTATATAATCCCACCTTTTCATTTATTATCATGCATTTCAGTTGAAGTGATTATCATAAATCCTTTATGTTCATCCATGCATTTTATGTGTAGGCTAACAATTCTTAAAAATACAGGTTCATGCTAGATCATTCGCCATTGACAAGACCCTCTCTTGGTGATGGTACATATTCCTTAGTGCATTAATGAGATTAAATTTTGTGCATAAACATTAAGTTAAGTGAATGTATTGCTATTTATAAATGACCATATCTACCATTGTCTTCAACCATGTAGAGAAATGTAGTGAGAAGGGCTTTAATCAACATGCTTCTTTCTTCAAAGTTATGCGTGTATACTTTGCAGAGAAACTGGTAAGTTTCATAATTATACAATCTTGTACGTCTTAAAAATGTTTCAAATGATCTATTTATAATTTGACAAACTAATTTGTATTAAGTGTTATAATTTGTTTCTTGTAGCACATTCATTCTGCATAAAAAGGTTACTTATTTTGGTCTTCATTTATATGCAGGCGTTTTTGTATGTAAGATTTTCTCCTAGGACATGAGGATTTCTGATGCAAATGAAGTAGGATGTTGTATTTGTATATGGATGTGAATTGATGTAACTTTGTTATGATGATATACAATGTCCATGAGAAAATTGGTTTAGTTGTATTGATGATATACAATGTATTTGTACATGAGTACATTGGTGTAGTTGTATTGATAATGAAAAAAAAATCATGTTTGCATATCCCTTCATGGATGTCACATGCAAGTGTAATGGTAATTATGTGTATACAATACATGAAAATATTGATGATCATTATGTGTCTACAGTGTAATCCTTGTTTATCTATATTTTTCATTGAACAAGTTAGGGCCAGGGATTCCAAGATAGGCATTTGTAGGAACCCCTCTCGTGGCCTTGTAGGTGCCATGAATTCCGAGTTAGGGCCCGTCAAAGTTTGACAATTTTTAGCACTTAGAGCGCTCAAGGGACAATGTCGGTAGGGTATGACCTCGAGCATTCGACCGAGTTGGGGGGGAAATAGGAGTATGCATGGGTTAATAATGACTAACTGGACATGTCAGAGCCAACGGTTTGTCATCGTGACGAGCAGAACAAGAAATTGGACACACAACAACATTCGATTGAATGAGACTAATGATTTTTTCACCAATTAAAAAATTGCTGCCCTAATAAAACCGTAGGGAAAATTGAAAAACTGAGATAGGATTTTGTAGGGACCCCTCTCATGGCCCCATAGGTTCAAACAGATCATTCACAAGTGCCATAGATTTTGAGTTAGGGCCCATCAAAGTTTGACAATTTTTAGCACTTACGGCGCTCAAGGGACGACGTTGGTAGGGTATGACCCCGAGCGTTCGACCGAGTGGAGGGGAAAAATAGGAGCATGCATAGCGTAATACTATGTAATTGGACATGTTGGATCTGACGGTTCGTCATCACGATGAGCAAAACGAGAAATTGGCCATGAGACAACATTCGAATGAATGACTGACGATTTTTTTGCCAACCGAAAAATTGTTGCCCTAATAAAACCATAGGGAAACTTGAAAAATAGAGATAGGTTTTTGTAGGGACCCCTCTCATTGCCCCGTAGGTTCAAACCAATCATTCACAGTTCCACGGATTCCAAGTTAGGGCCCATCAAAGTTTGACAAGTTTTAGCACTTAGGGTGCTCAAGGGACGACGTCAGTAGGGTATGATCCTGAGTGTTTGACCGAGTGGGGGGGGGAAATAGGAGCATGCATAGGATAATAATGGCTAACTAGACATGTTGGAGCTAATGGTTCATCATCAGGATGAGCAGAATGAGAAATTGGCCATGAGACAACATTCGAATGAATGAGACTAATGATTTTTTTGCCAACCGAAATATTGCTGCCCTAATAAAACCATAGGGAAACTTGAAAAAATGAGATAGGATTTTGTAGGGAACCCTCTCGTGGCCCCATAGGTTCAAACCGATCATTCACAGGTGCCACAGATTCCAAGTTAGGGCCCACCAAAGTTTGACAATTTTTAGCACTCAGGGCACTCAAGGGACGACGCCGATAGGGTATGACCCCGAGTGTTCGACCGAGTGGGGGGGGGGGGAATAGGAGCATGCATAGGGTAATAATGCCTAATTGGACATATTGGAGCCAACGGTTTGTCATCGCGACAAGCAGAACGAGAAATTGGCCATGAGACAACATTCGAATGAATGAGATTGATGATTTTTTCGCCAACCAAAAAATTGCTGCCCTAATAAAACCATAGGGAAACTTGAAAAACTGACATAGGATTTTGTAGGGACCCCTCTCATGGCCCCATAGGTTCAAATCGATCATTCACAGGTGCCACAGATTCCGAGTTAGGGCCCATCAAAGTTTGACAATTTTTAGCGCTTAGGGCACTAAAGGGACGACGTCGGTAGGGTATGACCTCGAGTGTTCAACCGAGTGGGGTGGAAAAATAGGACCATGCATAGGGTAATAATGTGTAACTGGACATGTCAGAGCTGATGGTTCATCATCGCGATGAGCAGAACAAGAAATTGGCCACGAGACAACATTCGAATGAATGAGACTGACGATTTTTTCGCCAACCAAAAAATTGTTGCCCTAATAAAACCGTAGGGAAACTTGAAAAACTGAGATAGGCTTTTGTAGGAACCCCTCTCATGGCCCCGTAGGTTCAAACGGATTATTTGCAGGTACCACTGATTCTGAGTTAGGGCCCGTCAAAGTTTGATAGTTTTTAGCACTGAGTGCACTCAAGGGACAACGCTAGTAGAGTATGACCCTGAGCATTCGCCCAAGTGGGGGCGGGGGGAAATAGGACCATGCATAGGGTAATAATGCCTAACTAGACATGTTGGAGCTGACAGTTCATCATCGCGACGAGCTGAATGAGAAATTGGTCACGCCACAACATTCGAATGAATGAGACTGACGATTTTTTTGCCAACCAAAAAATTGCTGCCCTAATAAAACCGTAGGGAAACTTGAAAAATTGAGATAGGATTTTGTAGGGACCCCTCTCATGGCCCCGTAGGTTCAAACTGATCATTTGCAGGTGCCATGGATTCTAAATTAGGGCCCATCAAATTTTGACAATTTTAGCACTTAGGACGCTCAAGGGACGACATCGGTAGGGTATGACCCCGAGCGTTCGACCGAGGGGGGGGGGAATAGGACCATGCATAGGGTAATAATGAATTGTATCAAGTATTTTTCATTAAATTAATTGTTCATTAAATGAATTTTATTGTTCATGAATTGTATTGTTCATTAAATGAATTGTATTGTATTGTTCATTAAATGAATTGTATTGTTCATTATATAAACAACACTTACGATGAAATCAAATGAATTGTATTGTTCATTAAATAACCATTATTAACCATTGTTAATTATTGGAATGAAGATTAAATATTTCCATGATAACACCATGCACAGATGAGCAACAATTTATATGATCAAATATCAACTTCTGTATATATAAAAATGTCAAATGATTACAAATGTATGTCCATATACAAATATGGCATATACGCCAGCTCAAACAAAATGTATGTCTAAATACGTGAATGTATGTCCATATACAAAATATACATGCCAACTAGACATGTAAGCATCCCAAAACTATCTATAACATCCTAAGCTGTTGATGGATCATCAAAATCGATCCTCTTCGCTGCACTACTCGGCTCTAAAGGATCCTGCACAAGAAAAACAAACCACAATTAATATTAGCTATATTATATAATTCAGATTCAAAAAGTTAACATAAAAATGAACTATAATTGAACTATTCATGTTTACCCCATCTCCACGTTTTCTCTTCAGCTTTGTAGGACTCTTGATGTATGTCTTCGGTAGAGGAGGTATGTTTTCAATATTTTCATACACAACCTACATATTTTCAGAAACATGGCATTGATACAAGTTAGCATATTATTGTCACTGATAATAACAAATTATATCTACTAAATACAAAATAAAATAAACACACATCTACTCGAGGCATCTCTTCTTTTTCTTCATCTTCAGGTATACTAGGTGTAGTCATCAAGGATGTGAAGCCAAGAATTCTCTGTACATATACACAACAAGTATATGAAACTATCAATATATGTCTAGATGTGTATAATCACTAAAAGTTATTTAAACTATTCATCCAATCATATTTGCATTCAATTACCTTTCCCTTGTCTTCAACTGCACTACCAGATCCTAAATCACACTGCCCCACACTCATGCTGCTTGTGCCCTACAAGAGTAAAATAAGATATGCATGCAAGATACTACATAATCCAATCAATACCAATATAAATGATGAGCATGTATGTACAATAAAATACAAATGACTAGGTGAATAATATGTGTACCATCAAGCTATCAAGGCCAAATGAAATGATCGACAAGGTGTCGTCCTGAATCTGTCTCAACTCCTCCTCGGTCATCAACTATTAAATAGACCATGTAAATAAAAATTAGTACTTAATATTATTTAGATTATAAATATTCATTTAAAATATAGCATGAACTATGAAAATACAAATCTTACCACTACATCATCAATGTATGATGACAATGCCTCCTCGCCTCTAGCATGCGAGGACTCCCCAGGGTATCCTCCAGTCTGTGTCATAACATTTGGTGCATCATGCATCTCATGCACCTAAATCACACTACACTACCATATCCTAAATCACACTGCCCCGCACTCATGCTGCTTGTGCCCTACAAGAGTAAAATAAGATATACATGCAAGTTACTACATAATCCAATTAATACCAATATAAATGATGAGCATGTATGTACAATAAAATACAAATGACTGGGGGCAATAATATGTGTACCGTCAAGCTATCAAGGCCAAATTAAATGATCGACAAGGTGCTCTCCTGAATCTGTCTCAACTCCTCCTCGGTCATCAACTGTTAAATAGACCATGTAAATAAAAATTAGTACTTAATATTATCTAGATTATAAATATTCATTTAAAATATAGCATGAACTATGAAAATACAAATCTTACCACTACATCATCAACGTATGATGATGGTGCCTCCTCGCCTCTAACATGCGAGGACTCCCCAGGGTATCCTCCAATCCGTGTCATAACATTTGGTGCATCATGCATCTCATGCACCTTATAATCTTCATTGTCCGTAGGAGGATCAACAGGTTGTCCAACTGGACCCAAGCATACGTGCCCACACATGACACAACTATTGGGCATGCATATGTGTGGAGCCGAGGATGACGTGTCAATGCCACCGGATGCGTCGCTACCATCAGAAGTAGGCTGAGCTACTAACCTACCCTAAGAAACCAAAAGGCTACTCAAAGAGTGAATAGCCGATATGGTCCATGAAGCCACCTCACAAGTGATATCTGGATCTGCACTGGAGGTGGGGGATCAACAGGAGGAGGGGGGACATATGGGCCCTGGACTACTCTGACTGCTCGAGGTCTATTTTGGGGCATACCTATACCCACACCTTAGAAATGTTGGATGTCAAAGTTGTTCACATGTTTTCCTAAAACAAACTCAGCATACAATTGTTTTATAAAGTAGAAGGGGACATCAAGATTGTTGTTAGGTGGTTTATCGAAGAGCATCCACCAATGATCCCAAAAGTTTTTCACAATACCATCATTTGTGTACCATTTAATAGAAAGTTTTAATTTTTGGGGTCTACGGGTTGACCAGTACGGGGATTCACAAACAATGAGGCGATATTGGCTTTCGATATCTCAAGATCCTTGATCTCCTTATATGACAAGCCATCTACATATTGTTCCCTCATAGAATCTCACCACAAAAGGGTGGCATTGTGCTCCTCAATCATGGTTTCCATACTCTTTATGATTGACATGAGAGGATCAAACATTGGGTTTAGATGAGGGATCCTACGATATACATCTGCAATCCCCCTCAATTCATTCAAATTTTGTGCAATCAAATCCTAAATTGAGGGGGGGTTTGGTAAAGGAGGGTTTGGTTGTTGTGGTTGTGGTTGATCAATGTTTTCATTGTTATCCCCCATTTTTAACCTAATTGAATGTAAACAATTGAATTTTGTTAACAAATTTAAACAATTTTGTATTTGATTTTAAAAAACCTAGTTTTAATGAAAAAAACCATATTTTCAATGAAAAATCAAATAAACATTAAAAAAGTACAAAAATTGAATGAAAATGATTGAAAACAATAAAAATCTTGCCTTTCAATCTATTTTTTAGCAATTTTTGGGCAAAACACCAGATATCGGATGCAATCGGATATCTGATTTCTATAAAATCGTGCAGCCCGTGGGTTAAAAATGATTCACAAGTTGTCACAGTCGAAATATATTGTCTCAGAAAATCGGATATTCGATTTTTATACTTAAATTATTTTAAAGTAACATTATATTATATAATATAATAATATAATATATAATATAATAATATATTATAAAATATAATACTATATTATATAATATATTATTATATTATATATTATATTATTATATTATATTATAAAATATAATTATATATTATATAATATATAATATAATATAATTATATATTATATAATACGTATTATATAATATATTATTATATTATAATATTATATTATATAATATATTATTACATTATATAATATATTATTACATTATATAATTATATAATATATTATTACATTATATATATTATATAATATAATATTTTATAATCTAATATTATATTATATATTATGTATTATATAATATATAATATAATATAATATAATAATATATTATATATTATATAATATGTAATATATAATATTACATTATATATTATATAATATATATTTTAATTTAAAATTACAAATAAAAATCAGATATCCGATATCTGATTTGCTTAGGTAATTACCATGCCAAGGTGTACTAACACCTAGGCCAAGCAAAAAGTCAACACGGAATTTCATGTTTTTAGGCGAGTGGAGAAGGCTATTTTTTTCACATCGCCACTTTTTGGCCCCCCATGATCCTGCACTAACCCTCTAACAAGAAACTAAAGAAATTAATGAAAGAAACCACAAACAAATCAAGCACAAAAAAAATCATTTTAAAAAGATGATTCATCTAAGAAGAAGTCTACTTGTTCATATTGCAAGAGGACTAGACACAAAGAACATTCTTATTATAAGAAGGATACTGATGAACTACAACATCTTCTTAAGAAGCACAATATTAATCTTTCTTCTAGAATGCCTAAGTCAAATTGTTCTTCCAATTCAAAATAATCATGATCTACTAAGGGAAATGGTCATGCAAGACTTGATTTTGAAGCAACTAAAAATAAACCTAGACCACTATGTGCTCCTACAAGTTGTGAATCAGGGAGATGGCTCCTAGATTGTGGATCTTCTCCTCATATGGCTTCTACATGGTCTATGTTCTCTTCTTTTGAGCCTTGTGTTATACTACCTATTCTAATGGTAAAAAATACTTATATGAGTGTAATTGGGAAAGGCCCTATTGATATTTAGGATGACACTTTCAATGAATCTTGTGTGTACCTCATTTGTTAAACAATCTTCTTTCCATTTATCAAATCACCCCATAGTGGAATAGAGAAGACTAGTGAATTCAATTCTGATTTAGTCATCTTTCAAGACTTGGATAGCAGAGAGATAATTTATACTAGGATGGTTGATCATGCATCTCAACTATATACCTTTTCAGACTTTGCACCTGATAATGATTTTGATCATTTGGTTGTTGATCACACTCCTAGTGTGAATTTTTATTTTCAGGAGAACTTTGGTTACTTAAACTTGGGTATCTCACATCAAATCCAATTCTTCAACCTTGCATTCCTTCTCCATCTATTGTTGCTTCAAAGGATACTTGTGTTTCTATATTCATGGTTACCTATGATTTAATGTAGCGGGATATACATCATCTTTCAAATACACCTACATGGGATGACTACTTGGCAAACATTCTAAGTTTGCTTTTCGAATCTCGTATTTCAGACTTGGGGGACACTCTTCATGATATTCATATTCTCTTTTGTGAAGTTGATTATTCTTCAGTTTTGGTGGAGTAAACTTTGGATCCTCTTGTCCATTCTCCACATGATGATTCATCATAGTTTAATATGATTGTTGATACCTTTGATCAATATTTGGAGGAGAATTATTTATCTTTAGAGGAGATACTTGAGTCTTTGGATCTTGTCCTACATACATCTCTACTAGCTTCTAGATTGTCATCTTCATCAATGTGGCCTAGAACACCTAATTTGAGTTTGATTTGAATGCCACAACAATGAGGTAGTTGATTTCAACAAAAAGCATAAACAATCAGATAAACTCTATTGAGTATTAGATATGTCAATTGGCAAATATCTATCATCCTATGAAGGACAAGGATGGTGCTACAAGAGCACAAATTGAAAATCTTGCTTACTTAGCTAAAGCAACTCATAGATAAAAAAGAACAAATCAAAGGAGAAGTGGGAAAACTAAGGGAAGTAGTGAACCTAAGGCTAGCTTCCTTAACTAACACTCTATCAAAAGGTAGAAAATATAGTTCAAAAGATAAAACTACCAAACTCCATTGATGGAGCATAAGATCTCCATATTAGTTTGAATGCCAATCTCACATGTTGGTCTCTACAAAGAAAAGCTAGGACACATCTCTTGCCCAATTGAATGTAGATAACACCTTCCATAAGATAAGAGAATGTTGACCTTCTATAAGATCAAGGATAGTTGTGTCTTTTGATTTTTCTTAAGGCACAATGTAAATAACATTTGTCTTTGAAGCATCTTCAACTTAGGGGGAGAGAGTTTGTTTTGAGATAATACAATTAGGGGGAGCACAATCTTGTAGCAAAATCATATGATGTCACCTTACCCTTTGCCCTTGATGACAAAGGGGAAGAGAAGATAGCTTTTAAATAACTATTGTCATCAATGACAAAGGGGGAGATTGTTGAAAATGGAGAGAAGTATGTTGTCGTTGATGTCAACCCATTGTTGCAACTTATAGTATGGAGAAGAGATGGACTGATGTAGATGATTTGATACACACTTTGAGTCGGCATGGTTGGTAATGATGTTGGTAAAATGGTCAGCGCTCCCCTCAGGATTCGTGACAACGGACTAATTGCCTCCTGTGCGATCCATATCTCTAGAGTTTATATCGGCGTTGACAAATTGGTCCTTTGACGCAATGGAAAACAGGGCCAACAACTGGTATCAGAGCACGAAAAGGCATTTAGAGTCCAAATCGCATAAAGAGGGGTTACCAATCAAAAGGTTGAGATTGCATCATTAGTTTAGAGTAGAAGGGAAGGAGGATAGCCCGTGAGAGGTGTCTAAAGAGAGGAGGAAAGTTGCACCACCCAGAGGAATCCAATCCCCTCAGGTAATGCTAAGGGGATATTGTTGGCAAAATGGTCAGCGCTCCCCTCGAGATTCGTGACAAGGGACTAACCGCCTCTCGTGCAATCCATATCTCTACAGTTTTTATCGAGCATTGACAGATCAGTCTTTTGATGCAACGGCAAACTGGGCTAACAAATGATAGTAAGACAACCAAGAAGTCCATTATAATAGTGATCAATGATATGAAGCGGTCTAGAATTGTTGTGAGAATCTATAGCACCACATCTTTTGAAGTTTATACTTATACTTAATACCATGCAAAAGTAGTTAGTTTTGGATGTCTAAAGTTTGATGTGGAGATAGGCACACATGTTTGGTTATGTTTTCAAATTTTTCATAGTATTACCTTGTTAGTCTTATGTACCACATTTCGTGACATGATCTAAAATGTTGTCTAAGGCATAAACAATTTATATCCTATGGTAGAGACATAGTGTTTGTGTCAATACCTCTACATTGCAAGACTTTTTCATGCAGTTATAATGTTATGTTGATTAAATAGGGGACATTTATGTCTAAAGTATGTCGATTTTGCAAATTCGTATTCTTCGGCCATCTATACAATTGAATATACTTGTTTTAAAAAGTGAGATATATATTGATTTCCGTTGAAAAATTATGCATGATATGGTAGTAGCCATTCTCCCTACAAAATGACATGCTAAGACATCATAACACAACATACCTTTAAAAATATACTTGTTTAATAGAGTTCAATATATATTAATATCCATTAAAAAAGCATGCATGATATACAGTAACTATTCTCCCTGAAAAACCACATCTCCATATGATATTGTTTATTATTGTACGGAATTAAAAATTATTCTTTTATTAAATCCCATAACATGATGATAATATGGCAGTTATTTCTGAAAAGATTGCCAGTCAATGCTATTGGAGGTTACAAAATAAAGATTACGGGCATGTGCACCATTATTAACCAGAAACCTTTTTCCCTAAGACTAGCGTAGAGAGATTGACCGGGTAAATAAATGAAGAGTTTCCCCTCCAAATCTGCCGTGAAATCATGGAATAAACTTTTTCAGTGGGATGGGTCCCATCCCAGAACACATATGCGCTTGTATCATTGCAAAACAAATTCTCTGGTGTCGTCTTTCCACAGCTTACTTGTGCATTAAGCAATCCTGATCCACAGCATGCTGTATTTGCATTCTTAAATCCTGCATCCAGACATTTAATTTAAATAATTAAAATTTTAAAAAATTATTATAAATTTTTTTTTAAATTTTGATACAACAAAATCTTACATAATAGAATCCAAAAATAAGATTAGATGAGAGTGTAATTTACCGTAGGCTCTAGCGTTCTGAATTATGTTCATAACATAATCATAACTGTTCATCCGGAGGATTGTTACTCCAGCTAATTTTTTATTAAGGTGATCCACAAGTGACTTCAATTTAGTGTTATATTCCACAACCAGTTGGTTTGCGCTCTCCAAACATTGACCTTTGGCAGTAGTATATCCAGCAAGTCTGGTATAGGGAGTGCATCCCACAGGTGAAATGTCCACTATAAGAAATTTTCTTGCCCCAGCTCGATAAAGAATCTGTCAAGTCACATTCCAATAATGATATCCTTTTTCCACAAAATTATAGACCTTATAGATTTTGTTAAGTGAGAATTTTGAAACTTACTGCTATGTACTGATCAAATTTGGTGAGGAGCAATGTAACGAACTGTGGAGGAGTAGTGGTGTTTTGAAGAGTTGTGTTGGCAATATAGGCACCAATATCGTTGCCTCCGGCCGTAATGCAATATAAAGAGTTGCTTATGTAGGATTTCGCTTGTGCAGCTCCAGATGGGTGTGTCTTCCTCAGATTATAAGAGAAGTGCTGGAACTGAAATACTTGGCGACTTACTGTGATAATATTCTGCAAGATTCAAGAGGATTAAAAGAGTAAAAAAGTAGTAAAATGCAGATATAAGATTTGGAGCATAATATTTGGAGCATAATGGTTCAACAGAAGTTTTAATCTTGATGGCCATTTCACCAATTTAACCACAACATTACATGTCTAAAGATTTTATTAAATATTTAGAAAATAGATTTTTTATTTATTTTTTATTGAATTTATTGTGCACCTGATTTTTTTTAATTTTAAAACTATTATACTACATTACATGAAAACAAAAATATTATCATGTCATATCTTTGGTAGAATTACAATCCTGCATTACCTTCTTCTTTTTTTATTGTTTTTATTTATCTATATTTTCATTAATAGAATTTTTTGAAAAAATCGCAAGGGAACCCTTTCAGGAGCAGAGAATCCAGGTTAAATGTCTTTCTTTTTTCACTTCAATAAATCAGCAGCAACCATAACCACTGAAAAAGTGGATTGCGAACATTCAGTGCAAAAGAGCTCTAGACACTATATTGAGAACGAAAAAAAAATCAATCAGACTCTGCTGTTAAAATAAAACTCTATATATGCTCAGAAACTCAGGAAAGACAAACTGAAAAAATCGGCATTTACCAGCTGCGACCCAAGACTTCAGATTACATTGGGAATATGCAATTACAAAAGAGAGCTAAATTAAGAAGAGAGCTAAACTAAGAAAACATAAGCTAGCTGCAAGCTAACGGGACAGCAACTGAACCATTCATACACAATCAAAATTAAAAAGATAGGAAGGAATGTTGCACATACAGTGGCAGTCTCTCGCCGTACAATGGCAGTCTCTCACTTTGAATTGAAGTGTGGTGAGAGATGAAAAAAATTATTCAGGAAGTATTATGGTATTCATAGTTGGATGTTACATAACTGAAATTTTGACTTTTCATTGATAGAACTTACTCATTTGAGATGATGGTATAGTAAACAAACTGCAAACGATCTTTATGAATAAGAAATCAAAACTTAATTTATGTAATATCAAGTCATGGATATCATCATACATCTTGATGACTGAGCCATTTCCACGAGGGATTGCCATTGTGATGATGATACATGCATTCATTCAGTGTCAAAGCTAATTGGTTTGAAAGTACGAAGAGCTGATGATTAATTTGAAGTAAAAAAACGTCACTGAATTCTTAAAGCAAAACAAAGAAAAAATTGCATATTTCCTTCCCAAGGGCATTTTGGAGAAACTTTTGAAACCTTGAAGGATACAGAGTTTGATGAGGATCCATACAAAAGATTTTTTTGTTTTATAAAAGACTCAATCTAAGTTGCAATCTTACAAAAATATGTTATATTTTCATGCATTAATGAAGAGTTGAACTTAAGGCTTTCTATTTGTTGTTTGGGTGCTTTAACCTTACTGATTCTTTTTGTGACTTTTCCATCTCTGATTTGACTGGTTCATTGTTCAACACTCCGCTTGGACCACACTATAAATATTTGGGGATCTAACTTGGTCTGACATTGTTGAGCTGGAATCTAATATTACAACTTTTTATGGGCTTGCTAAGAATCACTTGTAAGACTTCCTATTTGTTATTGGGATGTTCTACAATAAAACTACAGGCCCTCTTGATCAACAGCCCATTTTTTATTAAGATGCTCATTTTGAACAAAAATAAAATGATTTTGAAGATTTTTAAGTTCATATTCAAAAGAGTTATTTGACAAAATAGATAAAGAAAAATTTAATGTTTTCATCATTTATGATGTGAGAGCCTTGCATTCAGTAAAACTTAAATTTTAATAGATTCACTAAGAATCTTTCAACTTCATCAACAAACCCAAAATCTATTGATAATGTAGAGAAACAAAACAAATTTTTATTTATGAATTAAAACAATAAGATCAAAATATGAAGATGTAATTAAAAAGGTTCATCATTCCAGAACACAACGTACTAAGAATCTTTATTTGACACATACATAAACACCCACCAATCCTATTTAACCATTTAATCCTGTAATGATGTCTTACTGAGGTCTTTATCTTTGGAAAAAAGAAAGATTGAGAAAGAGAACATACATCTCCAGCTCCTGTCGAATCAAGCAATCCGCTACTTCCTGATGCGAAATTTATCCCTCTGTTAAAATTTGCCTTTGGCTGCAGAAAAGGAGGGATAAAGGGCAACCCCAAATAGGTAGCTGCAAACATAGATATATAATAGATGATTAATGGGCAAAGCTAAAAATACTTGGAATAAAGCTAAAAATACATTTTTGTACGATGGGTAAAGCTAAAATGACAGACTAAGAGGATTGGAGTTAAACATCTACATCTGAAACAATGAATGACACCAACCAAGGAAATCGAAAGCGGTGCGGCCATTAGTGAAGCGACCAGTTGGGTGGGGGAAAAAGGAAACGCCATATGGTGTGAAATTTGCTCGCGCTGTAGAGTGTGGGATATAATTGTTGTTCCCTGCATCGCCTAGGGAATCTCCAAACACAAACATGGCTGGTACATTACTCGTTTTTTCAGCTGCAGCCAAACAACTGACGATCCATAGCCCCACTAAAATTCCCACCAATGAGCTCTCCATTATTGTCTCAATCAGCCAATTATCCCAGATCTACTACTCAACCTCCAATTCACTTGGTAATTAATAAGAACAGGCTATCATATATATAAGTCATGCTTAATGTCTTCTTTACATGCATTGAAAGATTAAAGCTGAAAAATACGTTTATTTTCATGTTCAAAACTCCAGGAATAAAATAAGGTCGAAGATGCCAAATATGACTGTTTCCATGTTGATAAGGTCACCATTTTAATGTCAACATTTTCACGTCGGTTGAAACTAATGTTAAAAATCATTCTTTCGTCGAAACTCAGTTAAATTTTTCGTCCGTTATTTCCGTGGGAACGCCATTTTCGAAGTCTTGGACAGAAGCGAAAAATATAAAATGGAAGCTCCTTGGACAGAAGCGAAAAATATTAAATAAAAGTCTTGGACAGAAGCGAAAAATATAAATAAAAGTCCTGGACAGAACTGAAAAGATACAAAATGAATAAAGGATGATTGTTTAATTGATTGTGTATAATTAATTGGTGAAATTTCTTGATTCCCTCATTCATTAAAGTTCAGAATTTTTTGAAGTGTGATATAAAGAATTACGTCAAAATAATAGAATTAAAATGGTTCTTTGAAGAAAATCAAGATTTAGAATGAGTCTTTAAATCAAATTTAAAATGACTATCCATCAATCTTTAGGTCTTATTTTAGAGATTATAATCCCAACTACCTCAATTGTACAGTCAGTTGCACAAACATATCCCGATCATTTAAGAGAAGCATTGAAGGCAGATCTATCATGGATTCAATTGGACTCCTCCACCCTGGTCACTGTCCCATCTGTAGTGTTCTCAGGGATGGTGGGTGAATATAAATATATTATTTTATGTAATCCTTCATGATGATTATGTTTTTGGTCTACAATCTTTCAATAGAGTCCAGCTCTGAGGAGCTGTAAGAGGCTATGAAAAAAATTGTTATAAAAATGTAATGGTTCTTGAATGCTCAGATAGAAATCAAAAGTTACAGTTCACTTACAAAAGGATGTAATAATATCTGAAGGTCATTAGAGCTTAAAATCAGTCTGTAATCTAATTTTTTATTTTGATAAATATATAAAATTTCATGTTGAAATAAAAGAGGGGTTAAATTTTATTCAAAGCAAAAGAATAACAAAGCAAGGGTACCAAACAGCCCTGTCAAGATCTACCAAGTAAACCAACTGATGAGACAAATCCAAGGGTAATTGACCCTTGTCCATGATATACCAATTATGCATGTGCTCAGAGGCCCATTTAGCCAGGCAATTGGCAACACCATTCCACTCCCTAGGGATATGCTTAAAAGAAACAGAAATCAAAGAATCGCTCAAATGAAGAATCTAGTTAACAATTGAACTCAACTGCCAACTAACATCTACAGATTGTTGTCGAGTCAACAAATTCACCACCACTTGAGAATCTGATTAAAAAATGATCATGCTCCATCCAAGAGCACAAGCATGCTCCACAGTAAATAAAATGGCAAGAGCCTCCATAAAATTGGTAGTATAACAACCTTTATAAATAGAAAAGAGAAACAGAATAGTCCCCGAGCTATCTCTACCAATGCCAGCAGGACCAGGGTTACCCCGAGAAGACCCGTCCGTGTTGATTTTCAAAATACCTTGTGGAGGAGGACACCACCTCCCCACCTGATCAATCTTTTGAAAAGGGTGTCTACATCTATTTCTCATGAGTTGGCGTTGTGGAGGAAGAAGATAGAGCCGATTGTAGAACATAACATCACCTGAATCCACAACCTCAAACAAGTCACATTTTCCTGAAATAATTTCTCACAAGGAGTGGAGAATTTTCCACCACAAGGGGTGGGTTCCCAACACCATATCTTTAAAAATATGATGGTTCCTTTCCAACCATATATGCCAAAGAATAAAAGAAGGGCCAAGAGTAACTTCTACTGCTTTATTAGATAACAATACCACTTAAATGATATTAAATCTTCTATTAAAAAGATACAAAATGATCATATAGTAAATTTTTAATTTCCATCAATAATAATATAAGTCACTAATAAGATCCATCTATTGGTGTGAATTAAGATGAGTCACTAAAGAAACTTAGGGCTTAGAATGTGTCTTCAAACCAAACTCAAAATGAACACCATCAGTCTTTGACTCTTAGTCAAAGAAATATCAGCATATGCTCGTGTTCCCTTATCAGACAACAAAAAATCTTCCATCAAGAAAACACAAACTACGATACAATTTTTTTTAACCTTATTAATTTAAAAAAAGAAGAGATTCTTTCTTTATGTTAGTGGGTCTCCTCTCAATGCAACTACTGAGTTTTTCTTTTAATAAGGATAAGTATGATCAGTAATTGTATCAATTCTTAGTAGCCAGGAAAGAATTATTTTTCTTAAATTTATTGCCTCGATTCTCAACACCTAGCAAATATATTATTGCCAACTCTCAACACGTAGCAAGGGTATTATTGTATTTCTGATAGAATATTAGAGCACCATCTGGAAAACATTTCAATCATCAATTAGCAATTCATTAAAATGTGATAAAAGGGTGTCATAAATGACTCTGCATATTGTCATTTGTAGGGATAAAATATATGTTGAGTATTAGAACACGAGCAAACCTGCCAAATACTTATATATTAAAATACATGTTCAGGATTACAATATGAAATAATTGTATCTTTCAGTGGACATCTAAAAGTATCATCCTCTTGATTGAAATTTGTGTGACCTTTAATTATCGTTTTATTGGAAATTACAATTCAATGTAGATTTGTACTTGCTACATTTGGTACATAACCATAGAATCCCACTTCAAATTTATGTCTTAATATAACTAAGTGTTACATTTTACGCTTATAATTTTTTAATAAGATAGTATTATTTATATTAGTTATATATTTTTAAAAATATAAAGATAGATGAACATGGTCATATTCTATGATTTACAATTTATGTAATAGAGAATCTTATTAGTATAATTAAAGACAATTTATTAATCTATAAATGGAAAGAGTTATTAATGCGGTGATATAAGGAAGGTCACCATCATTTTGCTTGTTTCACACATTAAGATGTTCCTAATCATCAATGATAAGCTCTTAACCTACAAGAGTGCCATCATAATTAGCTTGTTCAAAATTAGGAGGCTGACCAACAACCTTTGAAAAGCAAAAAAGAAAGGTAAGATGAGAAAACTTGTCACTATCTAGTCAACTAAGTTCCAACCTCTATCATAAGGCTCTAAAGAAGCTAAAGGATAATGAGAAGATTGAAACTATCTATAAGCATTGTGGGCCCAATGTCTACATTTGGGGATGAGTAAAAAGAATATGAATCATGTCTACAAGCATTATGACTCGTAGGAGTTGTTCACACAAAGCTCTCTACGAGGGTGAATGGTGCAGGAGCACCTAAGGGTGAGAAAATACCCTTTTCAATTTTGTGCAATTTTAGCATAAGGATTGGTTCTAGTCCATTAGGTTGTCTATTTGGAGCTTGGAGTGTTTTTTGTCTTTTTTTTGGAATGCATGTTTCGGCAAGACATGTACCAATGAAACCACCAGTGTATGGAGTGCAACCATCGGCTATTCGAATAACCTGTTTACCCTATCTCGATGCCCCGATGATTATGCGTAAGACCAAAGTGGAGCCATCGGATATCGGTGGGAGTGTTTTCTAGATTTCCTATCCCTAGAATTGAGGATTTAATGGATTGTCTTGGAGAAGCAAAGTATTTTACTAAGCTGGATTTAAAGAGTGGATATCACCAAATCTGGATTAAAGAAGGGGATGAATGGAAAACAACTTTTAAGACTACATAGGGGTTATATGAGTGGTTAGTTATGTTGTTTGGGCTTACTAACGCCCCTAGTACCTTCATGAGGTTGATGAATGAGGTGTTGAAGGACTACATAGGTAGATTTGTAGTGGTATACCTTGATGATATCCTCATATTCAGCAAAATAGAGGAAGAGCATCTTGAACACTTGCAGATTGTATTACGGAAACTACATGAGGAACAGTTAGCAATCAACCTTGAAAAATGTGAATTCATTCAAGGTAGGTAGATACAGATTTCATATCCCTAGAATTGAGAATTTAATGGATTGTCTTGGAGAAGCAAAGTATTTTACTAAGCTCGATTTAAAGAGTGGATATCACCAGATCCAGATTAAAGAAGGGGATGAATGGAAAACAACTTTTAAGACTACAGAGGGGTTATATGAGTGGTTAGTTGTGTCATTTGGGCTTACTAATGTCCCTAGTACCTTCATGAGGTTGATGAAAGGGGTGTTGAAGGACTACATAGGTAGATTTGTAGCGGTATACCTTGATGACATCCTCATATTCAGCAAAATAGAGGAAGAGCATCTTGAACAATTACAGATTGTATTATGGAAACTACATGAGGAACAGTTGGCAATCAACCTTGAAAAATGTGAATTTATTCGAGGTAGGTAGATACAGATTTCTTATCCCTAGAATTGGGGATTTAATGGATTGTCTTGGAGAAGCAAAGTATTTTACTAAGATGGATTTAAAGAGTGGATATCACCAGATCTGGATTAAAGAAGGGGATGAATAGAAAATAGCTTTTAAGACTACAGAGGGGTTATATGAGTGGTTAGTTATGCCGTTTGGGCTTACTAATGCCCCTAGTACCTTCATGAGGTTGATGAATGGGGTGTTGAAGGACTACATAGGTAGATTTGTAGTGGTATATCTTGATGATATCCTCATATTTAGCAAAACAGAGGAAGAGCATATTGAGCACTTGTAGATTGTATTACGGAAACTACATGAGGAACAGTTGGCAATCAACCTTGAAAAATGTGAATTCATGAAACCAGAACTCATTTATCTAGGTTTTTCAGTATCCCAAGGCACTTTGGACATGTATCCTAGCAAGGTGGAAGCAATATAGAGTTGGCCTACACTGAAAACTACTATTGAGGTAAGAAGTTTCCATGGACTTGCCCAATTTTATAGGAAATTCATTCGAGGTTTTAGTGAAATTTGTGCTCATGCTCTTGATACAATTAAGGGTGGGTTGAAAACTAAGTTTAGGTGGACTAAAGAAGCCGACCAGGGGTTTGAGTTGCTCAAAAAGAGGATAGCTACCCAACCCATCCTGGTTTTACCAAGTTTTGATAAGTTGTTTACCCTACAATGTGATGCTAGTCATATAGCAGTAGGAGCTATTTTAACCCAAGAGGGAATACCAGTAATATTCTATCATGAGAAATTGAATGATGCCAAGAAGAGGTACTCATCCTATGACTTAGAATTTGATGCCTTAGTGCAAGCTCTTAGGAAGTGGAGGCATTATCTTTTACCAAAAGAATTTGTAGTGTTTACAGATAACCAAGCCCTGAGTTTTATCAATTCTCTAGAAAATTTGAGCAATAGACACATCAAATGGATAGAATACCTGCAGGCATACACTTTCACTATCAAGCACAAAAAGGGACAACTGAACAAGGTAGCAAATGCCTTAAGTAGAAAACTTCTCACTATCCAAGAAGTGACTTTGCAGAGCATAGGTGTGGATATTTTCAAGGAGATTTAGAGGGAAGATACAGACTTTTTCTGAGATATACAAGGTATGCAGTGAGTTAAATAATAATTTCAATAGCTAGTATGCAGATTACACATTGTAGAGTGGTCTTTTGTTAAGGGATGTCAGTTATGTGTGCCAAGGGGATCTATGAGGGAAAATATCATACAAGAAAAATATAATGGAAGTCTTAGTGGACATTTTGGTCTGAATAAAACACTTGAGTTGGTGCAAAGATTTTATTATTGGCTGCAAATGCATAAAGATATCAGGAAGTATGTTGAGCAATGTATTGTGTATCAGAGAGCCAAGGGTACTAGTTCAAATACCAGACTATACCAACCTTTACCAATTCCCAAAAGACCATGGGAGTGCATCAGCATGGATTTTGTTGTGGGTTTGCCGAAAACCAAGACTGGCCTGGATAGTATTTTTGTCATTGTTGACCGGTTTAGTAAAATGAGTCATTTTGTTCCATGAAAGACTACGCATGATGCTAGTTACATTGCACATTTATTTTTCAAAGAGGTGGTAAGAATTCATGGGCTTCCTCTCAATTATAGTTTTAGACAGGGATGTGAAGTTTATGGGACACTTTTAGAAAACTATGTGGACAAGACTGGGAACTAACCTTTCTTTTGGTTCGACAGATGGTCAAACTGAGCTCATTAACCAAGTATTTAGTAATCTTCTGAGATGTCTGATAAAAGAGTATGGATAGATGTGGGATCAAGTGCTACCACAAATAGAATTTGCCTATAATGACAGTGTCAATTGAACTACAGGCAAAAGTCCTTTTGATATTGTTTATGGACTCCACCCACATGGTGTTTGTGAACTTAGATATTTAGGGAGCCTGGAAGGAATAAGTGGACATGGAGAGGATTTCACTCAGTCTATGAAAGAGGTGCATGAACAAGTGCAGAAAACATTGATCAACACTACAGAGAGGATTAAGGCTAAAGCAGATGAGGAGAGAACGGACATTCAATTTGCAATTGGAGACATGGTTATGGTACATTTGAACAAGGCAAGATTGTAGAAGGGATTCCCTAGTAAGCTTCAGATGAGGAGAATAGGTCCTTGCAAAATTTTGGCTAAATATGGCTCAAATGCCTATAAGGTGGACTTACCCGAAAATTTAACATTTTCCCCTATGTTTAATATCAAAGACTTGATTTAGTTTAAAGGTCCCATCGTAGTGACAGATGGACCGAATCCAAAAGGGGAGACTACTCTCAGTGATATTCCAGTACCACCCGTTTCTAAACCACAACCAAAGCAGATTTTGGATTCCAGGGTAAAGAAGAAAACAAGGCATGGCGTGTACATGGAACACTTAATCAAGTGGCCCACATTACCTAAAGCCTAAGCCACTTGGGTTGCAGAATCTGATTTCAAAATACTGGGCATTGATGTCGCCTTGCTGCCCCCAGGGGGGACTTTATTTTTTTTGTGTGGGGAGTATGGTGTAGGAGCACCTAAGGGTGAGAAAATACCCTTTTCAATTTTGTACAATTTTGGCATAAGGACTAGTTCTAGTCCATTAGGTTGTCTGTTTGGAGCTTGCAATGTTTTTTGTCTTCTTTTTGGAGTGCATGTTTTGGCAAGACCTGTACCGATGAAACCACTAGCATATGGATTGCTACCATCAGCTATCAGAATAACCGATTTTACCCTATCTCGATGCCCGATGAGTATGCATAAGATTAGAGTGGAGCCATCGGATATCGATGAGAGTGTTTTCTACCTACCCCGATAACTCGATGAAGTCCTCAGTGGTTGGAGCGAGTCAAAGTGGAACCATCGACTATCGGTGGGTGTTTTTTCCACCTCCCAGATAATTCGATGAGGTCACTAGCAGATTGGAGCGAGTGGAGTGAGTTTGGAGTGGAGCCATCGGGTATCGGCAAGACTAGTTTTTGTGTCACCCGATAACCCAATGGGAAAGCATACGGTCTGGAGAGCACCATCGGCTATCAGCCCAACATGTTTAGAGCTACCCCAATAACCCGATGGGAAAGCATACCATTTTGAGCACACATTTAGCTATCGGCATAACATGTTTAGAGCTACACCAATAACTCGATAAGGAAGGATTTTGTTGGGAGTGCACCATCGGCCATTGGAAAGAGGTGTTTGATGCTACGTCGATAACTTGATGAGGAAGTGCACACTTTGTAAACTATCATCGGTCATCGAAGTAAATGTTTTGATGCTATGTCGATGACCCGATGGAAATAGAAAGACAATTACAGCAGGAAACTGATTGTGTCGAGTTCAATCTCGTCTGATAGGGATGATTCATGACATGTCAAGGAGGCTATAAAACACCCAATGGGAAATTTGTAAATGTTAGGAATCCCATAGATACTGAGGGGGGGGGGGGGTGAATCAGTATCTAACCGGTGAATAGAATTTCTTGAATTAAAACATGCAAAACATATTATAACAGTGTACCGGTATGCAAGAAATAATGCAATAAATAGAATTAAGAACATCCACATGAAAAGCACACCATAACACAAGGTTTTAATGAGGAAACCTGGTGTGGGAAAAACCTCGGTTGGATTTGTGACCCACAATATTCACTTACTGGCCAATAAGAGAATATTACTTACAATAGGGGCCTGCACATGCAGGAATGCCAACTGCCTAGAGCTCACTGCTCAATGTGAAGTCTCACTGACTTACAATGAGGATTATACAAATCCAATATCTTGTACTGCTTTACAATAGCATCTATAATGCCTGATCCAGTATCGGTTGCTACTTTGTTGCTTACATAAACCTTTTAACCTATATTTCGTACAATAGGTCTGCCTACTATTTTCTTTTATGCTTACATCTCCTATCACAAATGTCTACAATGATCTCTTTTATATATGAGTCATTTTACAATTTTCCGGTTTGGCTTACAAAGTTTTACAATAATAAACAAAATATAATATAACAAAATCATGTCAGCCTCTGTGCCGGTATACTTCATTTCTTCGGTGTCGATGTTGGTGTCCTGAGTGTCGGTGTAGAGTGTGATCTGCTGATGTCGGTATAATGCCTTTGCCTGTGCCATAGGATTGCAAGGTTGCCATCAATGACAAAACCTTCAATCACATATAATGTCTCATTGGAGTGTGCATATGCCAACAATCTCCCCCTTTGGCATTGATGGCAACACTCATGAGAAATTTAAAAAATGATCCAAAAATGTGAAGTCCAAAAATGTTACCAAAAATGTGTGTGCTCCCCCTAAGCATATGATTCTGGTGATTTAAATTTTCTCATCCCACTACTTCCCCTTTGGCATCAATGACAAAGGTTGTCAAGATGTCAGTAGAGTTTGTAGTTTCAACCTTGTAACTGGGTGGTTACAATTTGAAAAAGATCTCCCAAAATCAAGTTTATACTACCCATAAACTTTTGGCTATCCTTTATTGTTGTCTCTGTTCTCTTGACTGTATCGGTGAGATGCTACAAATGCTCTATTGGTGTTTTCTTTCCCTGTATTAATGCCTCAGATACTTCCTTCCGTAGTGATGCTAGATAGTCAAATCTTGGACTTAGTTTTGATCTCAAATGCTTTGCCTTATTCACTATTCTTTCTTTCTCTCTTTCCAATTTAAGTAATTCTTCTTCAAAATTTGTTATCTTTTCCTCAAAAACTGATAGTGTATCAAGTGAGTTGACAAAACTATCTGCAAGTTTATTGATCTCATCCTGTACCTTGCTCATCTTCTTGTCTACATCTATAGTCAAAAAGTTTGTTTTACAGGTATCTTTGTACAGATTTTTGTACTGTTTCAATAAGTTACATAATTCTGGTAGAAGTGTGTCAAAATCTCTGTTACACTTCTTTATTTGCTCATCAAAGAATTTCTGTTTTTCAACTTCTACTTTATCCTTTAATGACTCTTCCTTTATTTTCTCAATGTTTTATGTGATATATTTACATAGTGTGTCAAGTTGTCCTAAAGAATCTTTATTGTCTATATTATAGTTAAGAGCAATTACCTTCAAAATTGGTATGGTATCATCAATTTCCTTGTAAGCTTGTGAGCTGCAGTCGGTTATCTTCTTGATTGAATCTAATAGTACCTCAGTCACATTAGTTGATTTGAAGCCTGATGATGAATCAACAATCTGAGTACCGGTGGAAGTAACCAAGATTTTATTGACCTCTGGTAGGTCTGTTTGTGTCTGCATTTCTTTAAGAAATGGTTTTTCTACTTCACTAGTTGCCAGTGGTACTGTTTCCTTATGTACCTATTCCAGTTGTTGTTGTTGTTGTTGCTGTTCCGGAGCCTTTTGCTCTGTTTGTTTCTCTATGTGTTGCATTGTCTCAGTCTGTGTCTGAGTCTCTACCTTTTTCTCTTTATCTTCTGTCGGTGTCTCCTGTGTGTTATCAGTTTCCTCAGCTACCAGAGGCTCACTAGCCATATCAGGCTTATCAGTTGTATCTTTGTCTACCACTATGTTGATCTTTTGAGTATCAACATCCACAGTATATAAGACTTCAGGATTAGGATTATTATCCTCTACATCCATACTCTCAGTTGTCGGTTGATCTTCTATAGTTGTTGTTTTTACCGATGGAGTAATCAAAGGAGGTGGGGGTAAGTTGTCTCTAACCTTGATACTAGGTGGTCCACCAACTTTACCTTTACCCTTGTCTCTATCTTTCTGATAAACTTTTATGGGTTTGGGGTTCCTGTACTCTTCTTGTTTTTCTTTCTCAACTAGGAATATATCCCATCCATTTTCTGTCTCCTCAGTCACCTCATTAATTCTTCCAACCATTAAAGCAACGTGCCAGTGTGCAGTAGAAAATACTGTCCAGTTGGCTTGAGCAATTAGGTCATCAATTTCTTTGGGTGAGTTTACCGGATATACAGCAAGTAGCTTTTCAATTTTTATTTTTTTATCTAGTTCTATTACTGCTTGTCTTCTTGCTTCTAGTCTTTTAAATAGTTCATCTGGAATTTCATTGACTACTTCCATCAAAAACTCCTTGTGCATATCCATATGTAATATAACACTATTTTCAACTTGTTCTTTTTCATCAGCTGTTAAGGTGTCATATATTTTCTCTATGTTCTTCAATTTACCTTCCTCTGTGATTTCATTCAGTAGTATATCAATAGAGGCCAAGTCTTTGTTTGTCCTCTTCTTCTTCTTGGGTGTCAGTTTCTTCTTTGGTGTGGCCTTTCTTACCGGAGATCTTACTACTTGTTGTTTTTGCGTTGTCCTCTTGGGTGAGGGTGTGGTTGCCAATGAGGGATCTCTTTTCCTTACAACTCTTTTGAAAGTTGAAGGCATGTCACTCCTTGAAGAAGTACCTACCAGTGATAGGTGAGTTTCAGGTTGTGGAGCTGCCAACTCATCCTCTGTTATACCGGTTTTATTCAAGACATCTTCTTTGATGGCTTTTGCTTGTCTAGAACCTTTCCTTACAACTGCATCAACCTTTTTCACTCTTTTCTTTGATTGTATTTGGCTTTCAATGGTTTTTGCACTACCAAATACTTCTTCCTTAGGTTCTCTGGGGGCTTCCAGAAGTGCTTTAGCATATGTTTCAACTATGTGATCATCTGTTTCATAACCCATCTCGGTTACCCAAACTGTCCTTGGGATGACTGCTTCCATCCAGATTTCATCTTCTTGATTACAAAGCATATTTCATCTTTGTATTTGTCGATAATCTTTTGTGATAACCTGATTCTTTTCTTCATTTTGACCTTTAATGCTTGAAAAAAGTCATGAATATTGTTTTCCTTGTTTTCTCCCATGTTATTGAATAGTTTTGTTAACTATTTGCCTACCGGTATATCATATCCAAGTTCTTTGTAGCCTATACTGGGAACCTATTTGGTTATGTGTAGCATCAAACATACTAACAAATTTCCAAACCTAAAAGTTCCTTTCTTGTCCTTTTTAATCTTTCCAAGGTTGTCAATTAATTCATCTTTTAACCATTCACATATATCAATCTTTGCATTGTCTGTGACCATGTCATAAGCACTCTTAATGCATAAACTTGAAACCGAATTAAGTCTATTTGCATGAGTAGCTTTATACCCTAATATCATGCTGATAAATCTCACATTGATGTCTGTTACATCATTAACTCTTAGAGACCTCTTGTTGAATGTTGCACCAGTTAGGTTTGTAACTAGGTCATTGGATACCTTCTTGGTTTTATCTGGTCTTTTACCGGTGGTCGGTAACCCTGTGATAGCTTTCACAGCTTCCTTAGTGATTTTATGGACTACATCTAACCAGAAAAATTCACCATGTACCCTTCTTAAGACTATCCTAATCACATCCTTAGGGAATTCAGGGATGCTAAGGATCTCTGTAAATCCTAGGGTTTCAATGATCTTGTGTTCATCTTTTACATTGCCGATTTTATCACATATCACAGTTTTAAACATAGTCTTAATTTCTTCATCTCCTAGTTCCTCAATGTTGTAGTAGATGTACATTCTGGGGTCTTCAGCATAGACAACTCCCTTAGGAATTTGAGAAAAAGAACCTAAGGTATCATCTTTCTTTGCTACCTCGGGAACTAACTGAAATACGGGCCTAGGTCTTTTTATCACTTCGATGACAGTAGGGTTTGCTATATATTCAATTGCAGAGGTGGATGACATGATTAAATACCTTTTACTACCTTTAGGATGGATGATTGCTTGGAGTGTTTTTGCTTCTTGCTCGGAATCTTCACGCTCTTTGTAAGTTTGAAATCTCGGTGTAATGAAATGGAGCCAAAACCTTGATTTTATAGTGTCTTTTTGCCATCTACCACATTAAATGCATGTTGTTTAAGTGTTCACTTAACATTGTTTGCCAGTGATAAGTAATTTTCAACTTCTTATCTCTAACTGAGGGAATAAAAGCACATGTGTCATTAGATTGCCAAACCCTCAAGGAAACTTTCTTCAATTAGATGAAGAACTTCCTGTTGGTGGAGCACTGCTTTGTCCTGTCGGTGAAGCATCACTCTGTCCTGCCTGTGGAGTATTGATTGGTTCTACCAGTGGAGGAGTATTCCCAATATTTATATCAGCTTTTCTAATCCATTATTTTGAGAATTCTTGCTTAACCTCTTCAACTTTTTCTTTACCTTTCAGGCTAGAACTTTTATTGTCTACCGGTGTTCCTTTACTTCTACAGAATTTAACAATATGCCCAATCTTGTTTTTGATTAAGTAAAAACAGGTTTTAAGGGACCCGAAACCCAATTGCATTCGAAAGATATTCAAGAAGGAAACAAAACAAGACAGCTACAAAAGACCAGCAAAAAAAACAACATGAGAGAAAAGGACAGCAAGAGGCCAGCAAGAAATTGACCCCAAGCCCAGAATTACAAGAAAATTAAAAACTCTTCATAGTTTCCTCAACATTCTACACCAAGAGCATCATTGCCTTGGCTGCTTCCCTCAGGTTGTTGTTTTCTTGTCCAATCTAACTCTCTTTCATTTTCGTGTCCTTCTCAACAGTAGTCTGCCTAGTTATGCACCTAGGGTTCTGGTGGGTTGGGCTGGAAGTTGGAGCATCTTCTATAATTACCAGGTTCTTCTCCTGGTTTTTCTTTTCCAGATGATCCACCAGCGCATTCATATTCTAGGAAGAAACTTTAAGGACCTGGAGGCTGTGGTTCATAAGGATTTTCAATGCTTTCTCATTACGAGCAATCTGGGTGTTGACGTTGTCTTTGTCCTCCTCCACCTGTTCTTTCATAGTTTTAATAACGTCCTCCAAATGTTTCAAGTCGCCTTTTATCAGATCTTTCTCCAGCCAATCCTCCATCTCCATTTCCTCCTCTGCTTCACTGTTTTCTATATCCTCATTCTGTTTCCCAAAGTCAGAGATCTTAATCAGCTTATTGATCTTATCTTCCAACTCCCTTTGCTTACCCTGCATACTGGTGATTTTTTCAACAACCCATTTCTGGAAATTGAAGAATTCAAGGGTGCAGTTGTGGGCGGTGTCCAGGATGGTATCCGCAGAGTCCTTGCTTTGTTCAGTCTCCTCAGCATTAGGGTTGTCACCCTCCTTAGGATTCAGAGCCTCATTCTCGCTTTCTGAACCCTTAGGGTTAGAGTGAGGGTTCTCAGAATTACCCCCCTCCTCCCCTTCACCATAGTTCTCATCCTTATTTGGCTCCATTTCAGTATCAGTTTCCTTATCCTTTCCCTCTTCTTCATCACAATGCACCTCCTTTTCTTCATGCTCTGTTTCAACTTTCCTTTTTTTATGGGTAGGGGTGTTGGACTGATCCCCATTCAAATCAGAGTCTTTGCATTTATCAGATATATGATCATTGATGATCAAAGGATCATCCTTGGTTTCCCTAGCCTTATCCTTAATATGTTCATATATAAGCAAAATGAGTCCCTGGTGAGCTAAAGGATAGGAACTAGGCTTTTAAGCATAGTCGGAAAGGCTCTCGTTTAGAGAGGATGCTAAATAGAAGGGCAAGGATATTTTAGCCCCATGATGGAAATGGTTCAGGATAGCAAAATGATAGTTATAATTTTTTGTAAATCTGCCATCCATGGTCAAATATCCCATTAAAGCCCTAAGAACTTTTTGCCAGAAAGGCTTTACCTGTTGGGGGGTGTAGTAGGATATGTTGTCCTTTTTCGCAAGGTTGCCCTTCTCATCCTCCGTCTTCGGGAAATTTTTGAAAGCCTCAGCTGCATACTTCCGATCCCTGTAGAATTTAGTCCCCTCCATCTTGAGTCTCGTGACCTCTGCAATCAAGTTTTCATCGATTTGCCAAATCTCCCCAAACAGTGTGGCTCTATTGTTACTCCAGCTTTTAGCGAAACCATAAGACACAGAGTTTCTGCTTCCATGAAGTTTTTACATATAATCAGTGAAGCCATGTCTATGGAGCCTTCTCCAAACCTTTCTTTCGCTCTTCCAATTCTCGCAACCTAGAGGCTCACTCTTGTTTAGGTTACTGCCCATTCTGATCTCCAAGTAAAGATACCCTCTGTTGCAGTTCTCAATCCGCGGATAAAACTCTAAAAACTTGTTATTTTTGGATTCCCCGTGTAAAGACTCTTTCGTAGTTTTGAAGTTGCTACTCATGTCCACACAAACCCAGCTATTATTACTATAATCTTTCGCACACATATGATCTTGGTTATGATGTCGAGAAACACTCATAATCTAACAGTTAATCCACCCCCAAAATCTATCCTTGGAACTCGTTCCCCAGAAATAAATCATGAGATTAACTTGATCCATTGATGCGATCAAAGTATAATTGCTCTTTAATCTCCTGTTTGATGTGAGTTTCTCCAATGTATTTGACATCCTTCTCCAAATTGACCCCTTCATTGGCTAGGATATCCGCAACCTTATTGCCCTCTCTAAAGGTATGAGTTATACTAATGCTAACATAGTTATTTAGAATATCTTTAGCATTTTTAATTAAATTGGTAATATTCCAGGAAACAAAACTAGTACCTTTGAGGGCTTGTATGATGTTTAAAGAGTCCCCTTCAAGCCAAATTTTTTTGAATTTGAATTCCTGAGCTAGCTGGAGGCTCTTTAGCATTGCTAGAGCTTCAACCACATGGTTATTTTGGGTCCCAAAAGGAGAAGCAAAAGCAGAAATGCAAATTCCTTGAGCATTTCTAATAACTCATCCTCCACCAGCCTTTCCAGGGTTCCCTTTAGCCACCCCATCAAAATTAACCTTTATCCAGTCATAATCAAGAAACCTCCATACAATGTTATCTCTCTTCTTCTTATTTTCCGATCTGTAGACCTTATGCATTAGGTTCCATTCAGTAAGGATGCCTTTTTCCATATCATTCATATCTATAGTAGACCATTGCTGATTATTCTTGTGAGGAATGTTGATGTTCTCCTTTATAGCCTTGCATATTTTTTCAAAGACCACCTGAGTATTACACTTAACTTCCCTAAATATCATATTATTCCTTTCTTTCCAAATGCCCCAGCATATCATGGGGAGGGTCAAAGACCAAAGGTTCTTGATGATTTGGAATTTGGTTGGAAAATTCCATTGCTAGATGATATCCTTAATGCTCTTGTTCATGACCCAGTTAATTTTCCATTTTTCCCACATTTTGCACCAAATATCCCAGGTAAAGGAGCAACGGAAAAATAGGTGATCAATTGATTCCCCTCCTTCTGGCAAAGCTCACATCTATTAGGGAATTTGAAACCACTCCGAATTAAATTGTCAAGAGTAAGGGTGCTATTATGAGAAGCAAGCCAAAAGAAAATGTTGACTTTAGGGATCAGAATGTTGTTCCAAACTTTACTCCAAATGGGATTGCTGGTTTGAGAGAAGGTGTTTTTATAGGCAGAAGCAACCATAAATTCACCTTTAGGATCACTTTTCCAAAGGAAAACATCATCATAGCCTTTGTTAGGGGAAAAGGATAGCAACTCCTTCTGGAGAGAGGAAAATCCAAAATGGAGGTCATCAAGCCTAACCCACTTATCCTCCTTCCAATAGTCACATACCATAAGCCCAAACCTCCTTTTACACTCTTTAATAATTTGACTATTGTTTTGATCATAAAGGGCTTCATTCTTCATCCAAGGGTCTTCCCAAAACCTTATTTTGTCACCTTTTCCAAGGACCCATCCAGCCCCAGCTTTTGCCACTTTTATGGATTTGGTAATACTATTCCAGATGAAGGATCCAGCAAGGATATCTTCAGAGTTAAGGATCCTTTGGATAGTCTGATTCTGAATGTATTTGCCAAACCAAATTTGATTCCAATCTTTCTTAGTGTCATAGACTCTCCATAACTGTTTAGCAAGAAGAGCTTTGTTAAAGGTTTTTATAGCTTTAATCCCTAGCCCTCCTTTGTTCTTTGGTCTACACACTTTGTCCCATGCAACCAAAGGTATTCTCTTTTTTTCTTCCACCCCTGACCATAAAATTCTCTTCTAGATTCTTTCCATAGCTTCAGCAAATTTAGCCGGAATACCAAATAGGCTGAGGGCATAAACAAGGAGATTTTGAAGAGTAGCTTGAAGGAGCTACATTTTCTCGGCTTGAGATAACATTGAGCCTTTCCATCCAGCAAGTCTTTTATTAATTTTATCAATAAGCATATTCCAGAAGGAATTTGGGGGAGCTAACCCTAAAGGAAGGCCCAGATAGCTGGAAGGGAACATTTCCACTTTGCACCCAATAATGTTAGCAATTTTTTGTTGTCTTGTGACCAGAGTATTGAGGAAGTACATAGCTGATTTGTCCCAATTGACTTGCTGACCAGTAGCAAAGCATAGGAGTTAAGAGTTGTTTTGAAGGCATCAGCCTCCTTGATTGAAGAATATCCCATGAGGATAGTGTCATCAAAAAATTGTTGATGAGTGCAAAAAACATTAACAGAGGAAGGTTGAAGACCTTTGATAGTTTTGCTTTGTTTCAACTTATGAATCAATCTGCTCATACTTTCAGCCAATATGGTAAAAAGGATAGGAGATATGGGATCTCCTTGTCTTAGCCCTCTTGAAGTTTTAAAAAAGTTTGTAGGAGATCCATTAATCAGTATAGAAAACATAGGAGTAGTGATCAGTTCTCTAATTATTTTGATAACCTTATCATCAAAACCAAAAGCCCCCATGATTTTAAAGAGAACATCCCACTCAACTCTATCATAAGCCTTTGCCAGATCCAACTTTATCAAGAAACCTTCTTTTTTAGCAGCATTGAGGGAATGAATGTTCTCATGAACAAGAATGATTGAGTCCAGAATCTGCCTACCAGGAACAAAACCTTTCTGCTCCTCAGATATGATGAAGGGAAGCACCACCAAAATTCTAGTGGTCAAAACTTTGGATATAATTTTGTAGAAAGAGTTGCATAGGCTAATTGGCCTAAATTTTCCCATAGAGTCCACCCCAGCAACTTTGGGGATTAAGGCTATAAAAGTGGAATTAAGTTCCTTAAGGATTCTTCTAGATCCAAAAAATTCTTTGACCGCATTACCCATGTCTTCCCCCACAATATGCCAAAACTCTTGGAAGAAAAACATAGGAAAGTCGTCAGGGCCCGGAGCTTTATCCCCTTGAAACGAGAAGACAGCTTTTTTTATTTCTCCAGCAGACGGGATGGCAGTAAGGGCCTTATTCTGAATAGGGTTAATGACCTTAGGAATAATATTAACCAAATTGAGTTAATGGGTCTGATCAATGTCCTTTTTACTAGAAAGGAGCTACTTGAAGAATTTGACAACTTCATCCCTGATTTCATCCTTATTAAGCAAATTGTTGTTTTCAACAGTCAGTCTTGTGATTCTATTTGCGGCCTTATGTTTTAGAGAAGTCATGTGGAAAAATTTAGTGTTTCTATCCCCTGCCTTCAACCATATAGCCCTAGATCTCTACCTCCAATAGATTTCTTCCCTAGAAATAATGTTGTGGATATTGACTAGAACCTCATCTTCCATGGCTTTGGAATACTTTTTGTAGCCTTCTTGCTAGATTGAATTGTGTATTTGGTCCAGTTCCTCCTTTAATTTTTTCTTTGAATCAAAGATATCACCAAAGACCTTGTTCCAGGTCTTAATGTTGGTTTTGATGTTTTTAAGTTTTTTGGCAACTTTATACATGGTAGTTCCATTAACATCAAGATTCCACCAGTTAGCAATAGATTTTTCAAGATTAGGGTGGGAGGTCCACATCTTTTCAAAATGAAAAGGGAATCTCTTATTATTCTTAAAATTCTCAGCAACAAAAGAGATGGGATAATGATCTGACCCAATTCTATTAATAACAGAAAGGAAGCATCTATGAGAAAGAATCCAATCATTAGAGAGAAGGGATATATCAAGTCTTACCTGGATGAGATCTTCACCATCTCTTCAGTTAGACCAAGTGTAGGAAGCCCTGTTGAGATCCAAATCAATGAGAGCATTGTCATTAATAAAGTCCATCAAGTCAAATCTGATGTTTGGTTGAGCTTGAATACCTCCAAATTTTTCAATGTCTTGCAGAGGAGTATTGAAATCTCCCATCACAACCCAGCTATACAGAGGGAATTTTTTCCTTTTATGCTGAACTTTATTCCAGAATTTACTTCTAGTAGATTTGGAGTTAGGGGCATAGATATTAGTGATAACAAATTCCTTACCATCAAAGATGCTTTTAGCTTTTAGGGATAAAATATTGCTATCAACATCAATCATATCTCCAAAGGTAGTGCTTTTATTCTAGAATATAGCAACCCCTCCTGAGGCTCCATTCGAGCTACTACCACAAACCCCTCCATTTTTGAAAAACTTTAATTTCTCCACTTTCTCTTTACTCATTTTGGTTTCCTGAACCAGGATAATATCCGGATTTTGATCTCGAATGAGGTTCCTTAATATATCCTATTTATTGAGACCATTTAGGCCTCTGATGTTCCAAGATATTACTTTCATTTGGAAACCTAAGGGCAGGATTCCTTGATAGTTCGCTGCCTTCCATCAACTATATTTTGCTTACTCTCCTAGTCCCTATGCCATTTCATAGTTTTGTGTCCCGATGGGGATCTTGAGGCCCCAAAATCAGCCTTAGATCTGGTTTTGGTTTTTACTCCATTAGGGCCTCCTACCTTCTTGGTTTTAATTTTCTTTCCATTTCCTATTGTGTTTTCTTCTTGTTGTTCTGCTCTAGATTCATCTTGCATGTTGCTCCATAAATCTTCTCTTTTCTAGGATGAAGTGGTCATATCGACTTCTATATTCTAGAATAAGGCATTTAAGTTTGCTTGCAATGACCCAAACTTGTTACTCCTTCCCAGTTTTATTTCATGTTCTTGAAACTCTTCCTCTAAATAGGGTTCATCTTTTTTTGATATAGGTTCATGAAGATACTCAGGATGAAAGTCAGTGATATCCTCAATCTCACCATCTTCAAGGGTCTCTTCACTGATTTCATTCTCCTTCGCCTGTGACTGTAGAGCCTCAAAGGTATTGCCTATTTTGATTTCAAACTCCTTGGTTTCATTCTTTTTATTCCCCTTTAGGGGGGGTCTTTAGGAGGTTCAGTGCTATCTGCTTTCAGGTGTTCTGGTATATTCACCAAGTTTCCACTATTTTCTTCTAACTTGTTGCAGTCTTTGTTATTATTTTTTTCTTTCCAAACCGGTTTGTGAATATTTTTTTCTTTCATCATAGGTCTTTTAGGGTGGCTGGGGCAAGCCTTAGCCCAGTGACCTACTTTTTTGCAAGAGAAGCACACAAATGGGAGAGATTCAAATTCAATGGCTTGTTCCCATAACCCAAGTTTGGAGTTTATGTCAATAGTACTTGGGAGGTCCATATTCTATGATATGTTGACACAGATGCACGCATACACCAATCTCTTGCAAGTTGTTGTCATTGTGTCTATCGCAACAAGCTCCCCAAAGGAGTTAATGATTCCTGATAAAACATCCTCTACCCGGTATTTCAATGGCAGCCCAGGCAACCTAACCCACACCAGAGCAGATTCAAAGAAAGAATCATTGAGTTCCATATTAGGGGACCATTTTCTAACAGAAAGAGAGGATTTACCAAACATCCAAGGGCCACCACTTAACACCACTTCCAAATCTTCCCCACATGAGAAAGAGAACACAAAAAAGCCTCTAGGCAGGGCAGAGACTTCAACCTGTCCTTTCATTCTCCATTTTCTCTTAACAAAGGACCTAACATCCTCAATATTAGGTCAAGGTCCAACAAATTTCCCCACCAGAGAAAGAGTCATTAAAGATATGCTATGATCAATAACTAAATCAGAAATCTCAATCGCAAATTTACCTGTTCTATTATCTGATATATCCTTCACAAAGGGGAAAGAAGATTTACCAGTCGGTTTACCAGATGCTTGTCTTGCGAAGAGACTATTCCATGGTTTAGGTATTCACCCCTCCTTGATATTTTCTGAGTCAATCTTCACCGCCTTAGGGCTTGAATCTTGAGAATCTTTTAAGTTTTCAGGATCGGGAGGAGGTTCCCGTGTTCGTGGGTCCCCATCCTGCCTTCCATCCTCATCATCAGATGCTTGTCCTTGAGCTGCAGTGGAATTAGAACCAGAGGATCTAGCATCATTGTTCCCTCCATTTCTCAATTTCAAATTTCCCACTACAAATGTTGTTCCCTCCATTTTTAGTCTTTTAATATGCCCAATCTTGTTACATGCATAACAAGTTACATTATTCTTTGAATAGCTTTCCCATAACCTATGCCGGTTTGTGTTTTGCATTGATTAGATAAATGTCCAAATCTTCCACAAACATAACATCTCACATTCATTCAGCAGCTTTCAGAGTTGTGACCAACTTTGTTGCATTTGGAACATTGACCAGTGGGTGTGTTGATATTCTGATAATTTCTAGATCTACATTCATTTGCTCTATGACCATACTTATTATAGTTAAAGCATTTTCCATTGAATTTATAAGCATTAGGTTGTCTTACCGATTTGTTGTGATCCTAAGTATTTGCAGTACCGGAGCTTTCACCAACTTCAAAGCCAATTCCAAAAGTGTCACCTTTAGGTTTTTGATTCTTCAGCAAGGTGTCAAGTTCCTCTGAGCTTTTCTTGAATTTTTCTTTATGTTGATTTGCAATTTCTAGTTCTCTTTCTAAGACTTCATTTTGTCTCATCAATTCAATTGAGTCATTATGAGTATGCATCAGATCTGTCTTCAACATGTCATTTTCATAGCTAAGTCTTGTGTTCTCATTTGCTGCATCACTTAGTCTTCTGGTCAATTCTTCTTCATTCTTCTTCCTATCCTCAATCTCTTTGCAAAATCTCATTGTCATATCCTACATCTCATTCTTTGTTGTCATGCTCTCTTGTTTCAATTTTCTTATCATATCATTAAGTGATTCCTTTTCATCATTCTCATTTTGAAATTTTTCACAAAGTTCTCTTCTCTTATTTCTTGCAACAATAAAATTTTCTTGAAGTGTCTGAATGATATCCTGAGCTGCCCTTAAATCATCTTCTAGTTTGATATTTTTCAATTTCTCTACATCATAGTCTGTAAGAGCTCCTTCCAGTTGCTTCATCAGGTTTTCCATCTTTACCGGTGTCAAGATCTTCCTCAAGCTGTTAGGCTTCTGAAAATAGAGGACCAAGCTCTAATACCAATTGTTAGGAATCCCACAGATACTAAGAGGGGGGGTGAATCAGTATCTAACCGGTGAATAGAATTTCTTGAATTAAAACATGCAGAACATATTATAACAGTGTACCGGTATGCAAGAAATAATGCAATAAATAGAATTAAGAACATCCACATGAAAAGTATACCATAACACAAGGTTTTAATGAGGAAACCCAGTGTGGGAAAAACCTCGATGGGAATTGTGACCCACAATATTCACTTACTGGCAAATAAGAGAATATTACTTACAATAGGGGCCTGCACATGCAGGAAGGCCAACTGCCTAGAGCTCACTGCTCAATGGGAAGTCTCACTGACTTACAATGAGGATTATACAAATCCAATATCTTGTACTACTTTACAATAGCATCTATAATGCCTGATCTAGTACCAGTTGCTACTTTGCTGCTTACATAAACCTTTTAACCTATATTTTGCATAATAGGTATGCCTATTATTTTCTTTTATGCTTACATCTCCTATCACAAATGTCTACAATGATCTCTTTTATATATGAGTCATTTTACAATTTGCCAAGTCGGCTTACAAAGTTTTACAATAATAAACAAAATATAATATAATAAAATCATGTCGGCCTCTGTGCCGGTATACTTCATTTCTTCTGTGCCGATGTCGGTGTCCTAAGTGTCGATGTAGAGTGTGATCTACTGATGCCGGTATAATGCCTTTGTCGGTGCCATAGGATTGCAAGGTTGTCATCAATGACAAAACCTTCAATCACATATAATGTCTCATTGGAGTGTGCATATGCCAACAGTAAAGAGGTTAGAAGGAGGTTGGATTGGGATTGTCGAATGTGTTGATTCCATAGGAACAAACTTCTTTTGAATAGCAATGTGAAGATCATTTACTAGTTTCTTTTCTCAGAGTTCAATTTGTGTTTGTAAACTGTAAATAATGGCTTCAATATTTAAATGCCAATGTGATAGAGTAGATGTTACTTTTATGTGTTTTGTGAGTTCCAAATTTGAAGTCATGCCAAGCTCGGCTCTATAGATAAAGTTGTCTTTCTGTTCTTATTTTCTGTTGGTGACAAGTATTTATAACATGACTTTGTTTTGATTCTCCATTGTGGGAACCACGCGACCATTGGAGGTTGTCAAGAAGAGCCAGCCATGTATAGTAGAGTTCTATTTGTAGTAGACCAGGAATGGCGTCAGCTGTTTCAACAGACTGGCCCTAGGTGAGCTTGATGATAGCTCGACTAGGGATCAGTGACCAAGAGGAATCACTTGCAGGGTAGATCGGAGTCTAGGTTGTTAGCCTTAGACTAGGGAAAGATGGGATCAAAGGGAGAGAAGATCCAAACATGAGGAGAAAACAACTTAGGAGAAGTTGTAGGTATAATTAATGGTGGAGTAAACCCTGCAAGGTGTCTAGTTCTAAGATTTAGTGGATTAGTGAGTTGGTGGATTTACGAAGGTGAATTCACAATGAGCAGAGTAACAACCCTCGTTAGTGAGGACCTAGAGTGGAATAGGGGAATAGAGAGGATCATTCTCAGGGTAGACTAGGAAAAAGGCCTTGGTGTGAGTCAAGCTGACTCAAGCAATCTAGGGTCCTCCCTATCAGTGAAACTTAGTAGTCAACAATGTAAATTGCTTAGGAGATATCTCTTGGGAGTTTAAAACCTATTCATATTGATGAAAAAGGACATGAGTAGTTGAAAGAAACACAGTTAAGAATTGAGATCCATCTTTGATGCACTTTATCATCTAAAAAGTTAGATGGTCTCATAGAGACTAAAAGAATCCTTATAAACTCTTTTCTTAACTTTTAGCCACTAGCAATGGACTTAAATTTGGGCTGCTTTGGTAGTGATGATTACCCACAATATAATTCTATTACAAAGTGTATCCACATAAATATATAGAGAGACCATTAAATATTTCTCTTCTAGCTCAACATCTACACAAGAAAGTTATGTGGTGGTGATGTCATTTGCCTAGTTGCAAAAAAATGCTAGCCAACACCCATAAATTCAAATAAAGTGTAATATATACTAAAGAACATTTTTACCACTAAATCCATCCAATCTAATTATGAGGACATGGTTTTGTATTTCATAGATGTAAAATGTGAGGCAAAAACATTTAATTACTCAACAAGAAAGTTTGTAGTTTTTTGTCCCTGTAGTTAGAAAATTATCCTTCCAATCAAATTATTAGAGAGATTACTTGATAAAGTATCAATTAGCAAAAGAAAGGCCAAGCTTAAACAACTGATGCAAGGGCATCATTTCCCATCAATTTTTGGTTTATTTGTCCTTGTCTCTATTTTTCTTTGTTAATCAAGTTCTTGTTTTAGTTTGTGGTTGATCTCTTGTTTCTTCCAACTCATTGACATTGAATCCTCAAAGGATTGACCAAACATTTTAATTATTGTTTTGCATAAATAAAAGAATGATCAAATTCTTGTTCTCACATTTTTGAATGGTCACTTATTATCAATGCAATGAGATGAGATATATTTAGCTATTTGAATTCTTCATTTTCATTGTTTTTATGTAAGTCCATCGCCTTGAAAGTGAAAGGACATTTTAAAAGTTTCTGACATCTTTGGCCAATAACTGGCCTAATTGAATAAACCAGACTACAAAGGTGTCTATGTTCAATTTGATAATTTTGAGTAAGCTCTTTTCACTATAATAAGGAATTTGGGATTTGTTTAAAGGAGGCTCCATCGTGTTTGGTATCAGAGAAGCAAGAGATTGGGTTATATGGTGTGGGTAGTATGCAACCAAGAAGAATGAGAAGAGGAGGTACTAGAGGAGAAGAGTAAAGTGGGCATGATGAAGGAGTTTTGGAGATGTTGTAGAACTAAGTGGCAACAAGGATGGATGCAATGGAGCAAGCACAATGAAGAGGAATAGTAACTTGGATGATGTTAGTGAAGTCAAAAAAGAAGAACTCAAGGTTATTGATGATGTTATAGAAAAACCAAAAAGTATTGAATAAATATTATTAAAATCACTTGTGGGTGTTGGAGCCAAACCAAAAATAGAGGTTCCTAGTTATTGTATAAGTTTTAATAGGGAATAACTCATTGATTGGATCAGTGATCTTAACAAATATTTTGAGCATTAAAGAGTTGCAGAAGCAAGGAAAGTTAATTTTGCCTATACAAGGATCAAAGATTACTATAGAGGGGGTTAGGGAGGGGGGGGTGCAATGAACCACTCCAATAGGTAGATAAAAAGCTCTCGGGGACTCAATAATAGACCTCTCCACTTAAGATGAGTACAAAGCCTAAGGCTATCAGGTACCCTAAAGATAACATGGGATAGGACATAGAGATCTTCTAACAATCTACATGAACCCTTTGTCTGAGGATGCACACATCGGTCATGGGTGATAAAATGGTGTGTTGGTGTCCAATATGGACAAAGTATGGAGTTTTGTACAAAAAATGTAGAACAACGAGATATGTGTTCCGAATGAATTAAAACTAAAAAAAATTACGATGGGAAGCAAAAAAAACTATAAATGCTTAAATAGAAGAGTACAAAAAAGGAAAGAAATAGTCTCACAATGGGTCTATGATTGAAGCCTCTATAAAACTGACTCTTCTTTGACGTAACCTACACATAAGCCAAAAATAAAAATGTTGTGGCTATGTTTTAGAGGTCTACCATAGTTAGACCCCCATTTTGGTGTTTCTACCTACACGAATAACAATAATAGATTAATAAATAAACTAGTAGATGAAATATAAAGTAAATGCAACAATCAAATATGTTAATGGAGATCAAACAAGAAGAGAATAACTCCCCTTCCACACCCACATAATACCTTGTTGAACAAAGAAGAAGAAGCATGAGGTCCTCCTGAAAGAACAAAAATGATGTACAAAATGTGATAGAGAAAAGATGCTTGAGAATAATGTTGGTGATTGAAAGGGAGAGTGAATCCAATGCTAGAGAGAGTTTGAGTAGATTGAATAGAGTCAATGGATAGAAAAAAGAAGCTCCAAAGGCAAGATAAACATATTGGGAGCAAAATCAATGTCGATGGTCGCAACAAGAGGTGTTACAAAATATAACAATCATAGGCACAACACTTCAACAACTACCTTTGGACCACAGATTTGCAGGATGCTAATGCGACGCATGAATGTTTACACAAAACATAGGCATCCTTGAGTCAAATAGTCAACAAAGTTAGGAAAATGACAAAAAGGGAGGATGACAAGGCAAGCTAAGTAGACAAAAGGACAAGGAGATGAAGGAATTCTCCAATTAGCATAAAGCGAAGGTACTTATGAAGTGTGTGATTGCACGAGGTACAATTTACATTACATTTTTCCCCCTTTAGCAAGAATATTATTATCATGAGATGTGAGCTAAAATAGAAAAGGTTTAAAAATTTTACCAAGATATGAAGGGGAAGCAAAATCCTCTAACCTTGTAGAGTTGCCTCCAGGAAAGAGACTTGAATCTTCATGAGATATTGCTAGGCTATTTTCATCACAAACATGTGAGATAAAAGTAGAAATTTTGATAAAATCATACGAATAGACATGGAGATAACAAGATAGTGATCACTAAAAAAAATGATTTCATTGGTATAGGTAGAAACTTGTTTTATGGTAGACAGCCATCGATAGGGTGATCGTAGATTGATTAGATAGTGGATTCATCCCCACAAAGGCAATAAGATCAAGTGGTTTGACCCACACAAAGGAAACAAGACAAAATAATGATCAAGTGGTTTGGCCCCCACAAAGGAAACAAGACAAAATAATGATCAAGTGGTTTGGCCCCCACAAAGGAAACAAGATAAAATAAAGATCAATTGGTTTGGCCCCCATAAAGGCAATAGATAAAATAAAGATCATTAGATAGATAGGTATTGAGATGCAAATACAAATGTGTAGAAATGCAGAGACATGATAGGACACCCTTAGAATGGTATGTGTTACAAATATGTCATTATGAGGAGAAGACATTTTGTGTCTTGTCAACATAACGAGACGTTTCCATGGAATACTACCTTGCAACAAATGAGACTTAAAACTCACAAAATCAATAAAAAACAAAGATATAGGGGGATTCGAATAAAATAAATAAAGTATATGGTTGCATTTGAGTTACTCAGATCATGGTCTCAAATTTTTGAATTTTATGAAAGCACGTGAAGAAAAAGATATAATAAAAAATTGCTTCAACATGTAAGAGAGACTAAATGCCCCAAAAGCTTTTCATCATCCCCAAATGTTTAAAATCAAGATATGTAACAAATATCTAAGAAAGAAGATCAAAAAACAAAAGAAAGTTTATGATGTATAATCCCCTATTTCTATGTACATACAAAGTGGCTTGGTTCCTTTAGTGGAGCACAAACATAGAAAGATGGTCAACACCCCCTATTTCCAAGTACCAATGAAGTAACTTGGGTCCTTCAAAGGGGCACAAAACATATAAGGCAAGCATGGGGAACACAGACATGAACACTCTAATCTACAAGATAAGGAGAGTATTGTCCTACTAGTCACCCACCATTAGATCATTGTGCTCCCAATATTGATAATATAGGGAGGGAGGATGAGACTGAAGAGACACAATTGTAAGGGTAGCACTAGGAACTTCACTTGTAGCAAGAGCTGAGGATGAATCAAATTCCACATCCTCATCCTAGAGATCCTAAGAAGTGAGAGTCAATGATCATGTAAAAATATTAGATAACACCTCGATATCTTATAAAGAGTCAAACAAATTCTCATCAATAGAAGAGGTAGGTGACTTAGTCTGAGGTAGTGAAACATGAGTCAAACTACCGACCTTCGAAAGAGAGATGGAAACTAACTTTGAAGAAAGAAGAACCTTCTTGATAATGTAAATAGAAGCAGACAAAGAAATAGGCACTAGAGTAGACAAAGAAACTAATATAGAGTTCACCAGAGCTAGCTTCTAGTGATGAAACTCAGGAATGGGACCCTTCTTAAACTTCTGAGCTTAGGTTTATGTGGAGGTGGTGGACTTCGATCAACCATAGTGGGTTTAAGTGCCCTAAAAAAGCTTTGATGAAGAGAAGGTTACAAGTAAATCATGTACAAAAATGTTGCACTAGACAACACCTATGTATGGAGCATGTGAATGGGCTAATAAAATAGAGGGATATCAGGCAAAGAAGTGATGAGGATGCTCCAAGGAGGGGGAAATGTAGACATGTACCCTTTTGGGGTGAGGCTCATGGTAGTCCTTGGAGAAACAAATAATAAAACAAAAGATGCAGTAGGCATGAATGAAGTAGGAGCAACAAGAGTGGGAGCTAGCATGAAAATAACATGACCTGAAGCAAACACTGTTGAACCATCTATAGCCTTCAAGGTGGTTTCACATTCTGAGGCCATCACCTAGAAATGATGCTTATGCTTACATGAAAGATGGTTTCAGCATAAACGAGGACTAGGAGTTGAGGTCAGAGAAGGCTTAGTGGCACCATGCTCCATGGGAGAGGCCTCCAAAGCCATTGGAAACTATGGAGAAGGCCCAATTATTGAAGTGGTATGTGCTACTAAAACATGTCCACTTCCTCTTTTTGCTTGAATGATAGTCAAGGGAACATGGAGCACCCTAGAGGCTATGATATAGGAGAAAGTAGTGATTGACAAGATCTAGGTGAATGCCTACTCTTACCATATCAAACAAGAAGAGGGATATCGATGATGATTAAGAGCTCAAAAGGAGGTCGAGTAGTGGACACAAACAACGTGGGTTTCTTTCCTTTGCATGTACTAGGGGCAATCACACTAGTAGAAGACCACATCAGAGGTTGTATAGTTCTAGGTAGGTGAGGAGGTCTACCCTAAAGAATAGGTTTATCCTTAGCCCTTTATGGAGAAGGTACAGAAGACACAATGTGTTATAGTATAAGAACAGACAAGGAAGGATGAGTAGAAATTGTTGTAGGAGGAGATAAAGAAACCTCAAGCTAGACCAACGTAGAGGCCAACTCTGCCATCTTATACTTATGATAGGCTTTATACAACAAGTATCCATGAAGAAGCATAGAGAAATTTATAGTAGGCCAAAAAATGATCCAATAAAAAGCCCTCATGGGCAATTAGTAGTTGAAATCTAGTATCCTAGAAAACATGCACTATGCCCTCATGAGGGAACTTCAAGCACTTGTGAATAACCGAGGAAACCACTTCCATGGCAATAAACTAGGGGATACACAACTTAACCTAGAACAATTCCAATTAAGGAATAACAACAAATGTACTCACCACTTCCTTGGGGCACACAAGGACCATAAAAGTGGTGTTACCTAGAGGAAGAATAAAAAACTTGTTATGCATGTAAATAAAGGCATGACACTCATCATATTGTGCCCTATGTAATCCATTAATAAATAGAGAATCCTCTATAAAAACATCATCTCAACATGTAAGATCGATCATCACACCTGGTTGTTTATCTTAGGTAGGATAAATAATGGAGTAGGCTTCCTACTATAAGGAGCATCCAAAGGTGTGAAAGATATGTCATTTTTCTTTTCCTCTAGATATGCAGTGAGATCGGAGTGATAGTAACCATATTAATGAATGGACCACAACTCAACTCATGGTTTGATGATGCAAAAATGAAGTTTTAAGAATGTTAATGAAATAATAGTTAAAGAAGATGAAGTATTCAAAACCAACCACATGTAGATAAGATAGGCATTCACATTAGGTTCACTAAAATGTAGAGAGAGAAAAATGAACCTTTGGTAGCTAGATAAAAACCTCTTGGAGACTCACTAATTGACCTCTCCACTCAATATGAGTACAAATCCTAAGGGTATCAGGTACTCCAAAGATAACACGAGATGCATGAAAGAGATTTTTTAATGACCTTCGTCAACTATCTATTTGAGGATGCACATATGAGTCATGGATGATAGCATGATACACAAGCATCATATATAGACATAGTATGGAATTTCATATAGAAAATGAAAAATGACAAGATATGTGTTCGAGATGAATTAAAACTAAACAAATGTACGATAGGAAGCAAAAATGACTATAAATGCTTAAATAGAGGAATGAAAAATAAGAGAAATAGTTGCTCAATGGATCAGGATTGAGGCCTCTAGTAAAATGACTCTTTTTCGATATAACCTGCAGACAAGCTAGAAAAGAAAATGTTGGGGTTGTGTTTTAGAAGTCTGCCACACTCAAACCCATGCTTTGGTGTTTCCACCTCTACACATAGCTAAGATAGATTTATAGATAAACCAACAGATGAAATATAAAGTAAATTCAATAATCAAATATGGTAATGGAGATCAAATGATAAGAGAAACACCCCCTTGCCACACCCATAGTGAAGATCTTGCTAGATGAAGAAGAGGAAGCATAAAGTCCTCCTCAAAGTACGAAAATGATGTTCACAATTTGAGAGAGCCAAGAGTAATTATAGAGACTGAAAGGGAGAGTGATTCTAATGCTAGAGAGAGATGGAGTAGATCGAATAGAATCATAGAGAGAAAAATAAACAAGCTGGGAGAAAAATATATGTCGATGGCCACAAACTTTACTAGCTATGGGCATAACGCTTCAATAGGTACCTTTAGACTCTAGATTCATGGGATGCTATCATGGTGCACAAACATCGTCAAGTTAAACAACAAGAAAAGTCCATAAAAGGGAAAAATGGAGGATGATAGGGAAATCCAAGAAGATAAAAAGACAAGGAGGTGAAGGAATTCTCCAATCAACATAAAAGTGAAGGCACTTATGTAGCATGGAATTGCACAAGTTGCAACCTACGATATCAGTCATGTTGCTATGTAGTCAGATTATGTTCAATATAAAAGATGGAAGAAGTGTTGTTATTGAGTGATGTCAATCAATATTGTAGGCAGGCTACTAGTAGAGGTATGCCACCTGGTATAAAGAAGAGAAAACCAGTATGGTGGAAGACAAATAAGGTATTGATCATATTAACATGAAGGCTTGTCAACCGATATGGTGAAAGACATGTAGTTATTGAGACTATCAATGACTTCACCGATATGAGATGAGATGCATGTGTGTGTTATCATGTTGAATGATAACTGGTAGAGAATATACAAGTTTGGAGGTTAGCTGCTTGTTTATGATGAAGAGGCGGAATCTTAAAGTAATCACAAATGACTGGAGGTGAAGATGTGCTACCAGTGTAGTGTACACTACTAGTTAGTAGGAGGAGAACGTCTTACCGGTAAAGGCTTGTGTCGGTATGTGTTTGGTAAATATTCAAGTATAAAATGACCTTGTGTCAGTGAACTGAGTATATGACCAATGTGATGCCATGTGGAGCTGAGGTGACAAGCATACAAAGATCGGTGAAGTTTCCATCGACATGGTTGTTGAAACAGCAAGCCGACGTAAATGAAATAACCACAAATCGTGGAATGATAACAGACTTATGCAGCTCGAGGAAGAAATAATGACAAAGAAAGATCAGGGAGTAGTTGGCACATGGATCAAACCAAAGAAATCAAACTGCAAGATGACCTCGAGAAGGAAACAGTTGGACCATAGATGAGTTGACAAATTTCAAGGCAGAAAATCATGGACAAGATTGCTATCTTTAGAAAATATGCATTGGATGTTGGAAAATGTGTACAGATGCATTCCTCGAGTACAGGTGATTGATCCAAGGTAGATTGGATCAGATCTTATGCAGATTTGGTCAGGTGAAGGAAACCCTTACCACCCTAAGTTTGAATTGTTTCTTGGCAGGAAAGCTCAAGATTAAATATGATGACTTGAGACTATGATTGTTGCTACTGCAAAGTGAAGGAAAGTGTGATTTAATCATTTCCTGAGAGTCAAAGAGACAAACACTAAAAGTGAGTGAAGACTAGACTGGTAAGAAGAAGGAGGATAAACCGGTGTAAGGAACAAACTGGTGGAGTGAGCATAGAACATAGATTTGACAACCTAGCAAGAGTGTGTTGCCATTATAACAGACAAAGGGAGATCATTAGCATTTCAACTAGGATATTGAGAAGGTTGTTGATGATTATGGATATAACTGACTAAGGATGTTTACTATCTTAATATTATTATTTTGTCATTGATGTCAAGAAATTGATTTTCTAATTCAGTATGATTTGGTGAGTATAAAGATGTCGGTAAAAGACACAGAAAGAATGTGATGAATAAGGGGAGGAATAAGTTATTCAATGGGCAACTATTACCGAGTTAGACAATGATGAGATCATGATGTTTAGATTATTTTGATATCCTACATATGTTGTTGATTGTAAGGTTAATACTATACTATGTTACCGAGCAAAGAACCTAGTCGATAAACCCTAAGGTTATCGCTATCGGTTAATGAAGGCGAAATGTCTACCGAGTGAAGTTTAGTAATTACCGAGTTTCAACCGAGTAATAACAGAATGCATTGAATGAATAAAAGCATTATTTAATGAAGGAAGCTGATGAGATGGAACTGATTAAATGATTGGTATGGCGTGCATGAAGTTTGTTAAAGAATCTATGGCAAAGGAAAATCGGCAGGAAGATCTATAGCTCAGATTGAACCGCAATACCCTAGCACAAGTTCCAAGAAATGTATGCAAGTTCCAAGGCAGGGTAAAATGTTTTCAGATCGAAGGATACATTGAACTTGGTCAAGTTTGAAGATCTGATGGCTATGATTGATCATGGGATATGTGATCAAGGAGATTAAGCGGTTGGAAAATTGTTTAAAAATAAGGAACTGTTGATAAACAATGTATGCGGGCAAGTGTAAGCACAGGGATGCTGCATAGTGATTACTGAGCATTGAAGCTTGAAGACCTATTTTGATAACAGAGTATAGAGCCCAGCAAAAGGACAAGATAAGTCCTATGACTAGATTGTATTGAGCAAATAAGAATTCGCTTTAGCATTTTAGATGTGAAGTTGCAGATAGATTTTATTACTGTTATTTTGTAAAGTGATAGAAAATATCTTAACTGAGTGGACTTAACAGTCTTATTTGTAAAACCCTCTAGCAAGGTGACATTCTTATTGAGTATTTGAAATTTTTTAACAAGGTCACTTCTAACAAGGTGAAGATCCTAATAGATCTGAGGGAAATCCCTTAACCGGGTCACATCTAGCAATGTGTTTGTAATCTTTAACAGGATTTGCTTTTAACCAACCATACTCTAGAAGAGTATATTTCTTAGTGGGTCCAAAATCCCACAGTGGGTTTTCCCTATTTGGGTTTCCATGTTAAATCTGGTGTTATGAGTGTTATGATGTATATATGCTTATGAGTTTGCATGTTTAGTAGTTTTGGTTATATTGCTGAAGTATATGTTACCGAGGTTGAATCTGTTGTTTTTATGGAAGATTAAGTTTGTATGATTCACCCCCCCCCTCTCATCTTGTTAGCTTGGCATCTGTACTTAACATTAAGTATCAGAACTATCAGAGTGGTACCTGATAAAGAGTGATCAAGTGTAAGTTGAGGAGTGAAGACATTACGAGAGGGGACTTTAAAAAGTTGTCAGCAAAGGCAAGTTGCAAAGTGGGCACAGAGAAAATACAAATTGGTAAGGTTGAAACCGGTAGAGAAGAATATTGTAAGGTTACAAAACTTCATTTGCAACAGTGATTTCATTTGTATAACTAACTTTCATATTGTTTTCACTAAGTTGGATCTTAGTGCAGGGGTTGTAGCTCCTTTAGGTTGTGTAGGGTTTGGTGCTCCTTTGAGTTTGTGCTCATAAATTAGGGGTTGGTACCCTAAATATTGTAATCAGAGATTTATTATGAGGCTGGATTGGAGCAGAAGATATCTAGCAGCTATTCTCACCGAGGTTTTTCCCACATTGGGTTTTCCTTGTATAACTGGTATTGTGTGATGCATTCTTGTGCATGTATTATGTTAATGTTTTAGCAAGTCCTTTCACACACCTTGTTTGCACGGTTTGAGCTACCGGTTAGCACTCAGTTTGTTTTATATATTATCGGTATATCCTTGTTGAATAAAAAGTGCTTAAATCATTGATTCACCCCCTCTCAGTGATCCATTGTGTCCAACAATTGGTATCAAAAAATAGGCACACTATTTTGTCAAAAGCATTCTCTAGCTTGGGTAGATCCTGTCAAGTGTTCACGATGGAAAGAAATGAATCTGCCTCCTCAAAATCCCCTATGTTTGATGGTGTCAACTATGAATTTTGGAGTAGAAGAATGGAAACCTATTTGTCCTCTCTAGGTTGTGATGTATGGATGTCGGTTGTGAATGGGTATGCAGCCCCTAATAATCCTCCTATTGATCCAGAAGCCAAGAAAGAATATGAGAATAATGCTAAAGCTTAAAATTCCATTCTTAGTAGGTTGTCTGATAATGAGTTTGTTAAAGTCATGCACTGCTCCTCTACCAATGAAACTTGAGATAAGTTGCAGACATTGAGAGCACGGCTTGAGGGTTTGAAGATGAGAGATGAAGAGAATATTGCTAACTGTCTCCAAAGGGTTGATGAAACAACAAACACCATTAAAGGGATTGGAGAAGAAATAAAAGATGAGGTGGTAGTGAAGAAAGTACTTAGATCTCTTACATCTAAGTATGATACAAAGGTCTCAGCAATAGAAGAAGCAAAAGATCTGGAAGTCTTTACAATGGATGAGTTGTATGGTTCCCTAACTATTTATGAGATGAGGATTGTTCGTACTGATGTTATGAATAAATAAGTTGCATTAAAAACATCAAGAAAAGGAAAGGAAGAGTTTTCTTATGATGAAACTAGTGAGGACTCTGATGACATCATGGCAAACTTTGTCAGAAGACTCAAGAAGGGTTCAGGCAAATATAAAGGCAAGCTGCCTTTGAAATGTTTCAACTATTGAAAGATTGGAAATTTTGTTGCTAAATGTCCGTATGGTTATAAGAATGAAGATGATCAATCAAGTGGTAGAAAATCATATGGTAAGGATAGGAAGAATAGTGTCTACCGGCAAGGTAGAAGAGGCTACCAAAAGAAGAACCTTCTTTACACACATGAAAATCATACAACAGATGAGGAAAGTGCCTCAGATGACTGTTGCAGTGAAGATTAAGTCGGAGAAAACCTTTACATGGCTCAAGAGGTTCCAATACTTGAAGAAGGTGAAGAGGAAGAGCAAGAAGGAGAAGTATATCTTGAAGTAGAGCTTATTAGTGCCTTAGATAAGCTAAAGAAGACAAGGAGAGATTTGAATAAGGTAAAAATGACTACAACTGATGAACATGAATTGTTGGAGCAATATCTTGAAGAATCGAAGAAAACTATTGGAGATCTAAAACTTCAATTGGAAGAGGCCAAGAGGATGTGTGAAGTTACTAGTACCAGTATGAGTGAAAAGGAAAAGGAGCATCAGAATCTAGAAGCAGAAATAGTGAAACTCTGGAAGGAATTAGAGAAAAGTCAGGAAGAGATAAAAGTTAGAAGCAAATATGAAGGAAGCATTGAAACCCTAGACAAGATGTTGAGCAAACAGAAGCAATCTAAAGATATCAATGGCTTAGGTTTTCAAGAAGGTCAAGGTTCAAACAACAAAGACACATCTGATAAGGAAATAATATTCACCTCTTCAAATGAAGGTGAAGAGAAAAAGAAATTCATGGTAAGCAAGGATACCGACATGAAGACATATGCAGATGTTGCTAGAAACTACCACACAAACCAATATACTCAATCAATGAATCAAAGACCATACTCAATGTACCGACATGCAGATCAAAGGAGAAATGCAAGTGTTGATCATGAAGGATTCACAAGAGTTAGCAGCATGAAAAGAAGACCCCCAATGAGGCATCCGTTTGCAAGTTCAAGACAACCTAACTGGTATGTTCCAAATTTTCATGGTTATTGTCACTCGTGTAATAAGTTCGATCATACAATGGTAGATTGTAGGAAAATGAATGTAAACCCTAGTTTTGAGAATAGAAACTCATTTGCTGCATTACAAAGTACAAATGTCACATATTATAATTGCAATGAGTTTGGTCACAAGAGTTATGAATGTGGGAGTAATATACAAATGTCCTACAAGAATGCATTGAGTACATCTTACAGTGCTAATGTGAAATTCTATAAGTGTCAAAATTTTGGTCACATAGCAAGGTATTGTAAGCTGAGAACCAACAAGCAAAAGAAAACAATATCGAATGAGAAGTTAGAAACAAAATCGGAACACAATGTGATAGAAGAGGAAAAGAAAGAAGAGAAACCGGTTTGGGTAGAAAGGAGAAAAACAAGTCCAATCACATGACTGAAGATAAGAAAAAGTTCATCAAGCTTGATGATTGGAATGGTGGTTCAATCCATTTTGGTGACAACTCCTCCATCAAGACCAAAGGTTCGGGTACATTGAATATTGATGGCAAGCTCAAAGCTCATGATGTGTACTATATGGAAGGATTGAAGCATAACCTATTGAGTGTAAGTCAGATGTGTGACAAAGGGTACAAGTTTTCATTTGACTCTATCGGTTGTCAAATAAGAAAGCAAAGCATCGGTCAGGTGGTAGCAGAAGGAAAGAGAACAAAGGGTAATGTCTACAATTTGAAGGAATGCTATGAGTCCTAATGCATGATGGGATAGGTTGATGAAATTTGGTTGTGGCACCAGAGATCAGGCCATGTGAATTTTGATAATCTGGTTAAGATAAGAAAGAACTGGTATGTGAGAAACATAACTCAGATCATAAAACCGACAAGCACATTCTATGATGAATGTGCCAAAGCTAAGCAAGAAAAGTTCAACTTTAAAACAAAAGAATATAAAACCTCAAGACCTTTGGAGTTGATAAATACAAACTAATGTGGGCCAACAAGGACAAGAGCATTGGCTGGAGAAAGGTATTTCATGTTGTTCATAGATAGTTACTCAAGAATGACTTGGGTAACCTTCCTGCATGATAAATCAAAGCATTTGAGAGATTCAAGATTTTCAGTCAAATAGTAGAAAATGAAAGTGGATATCGGGTAAAATGCTTAAGATCCAACTGGGGTGGAGAATTTTCTTTCGATGAGTTTGTCGAGTATTGTGAGAAACATGGAATCCAAAGACAGTATTTAGCTGCAAGGACACCTCAACAAAATGGGGTGGTAGAGAGGAAAAATAGAACAGTGAAGGAGATGGCTAGGACTATGTTGAATGAGACCAACATACCGGATATGTACTGGAAGGAAGTAGTTCACACTACAGTCCACATAAAACTGGGTATAGCTAAGAGTGAAAAGTAGAATGACTCCTTATGAGTTATGGTATGAAAGGAAACCATCACTCAAGCACTTCAGAGTGTTTGGAAGTAAGTGTTTCATCAAGAGAGATTTTGATGGATTAGGAAGTTTCAATTCCCATAGTGATGAAGGAATCTTCTTGGGATACTCAACCAGTAGTAAAGCCTACAAATGATACAACAAGAGATTGACAAGGGTGGTTGAGAGTGTAAATGTGAGAATAGATGAAGACTCACATAGAGGAAAATCGGCACCAACACCTTACATTGTTGAATCCGATATTGAATATGAAGAATAATCTGACAATGGATCGGTAGAAGATGCACCAAACAAAATCCCCAACTAGTATGTGCATAAGAATCATCTGGAAAACAGATCATAGGAGATAGAAATGAATGTATGCAGACCAAAAGGAGATTAGCCAAGCAAAGTAAGCAGGTAAATTTATGCCTCATGAGTGAACTAGAGCATAAAACTTTTGATAATGCTAGCAAAAGTGAGAAGTGGATAGATGTCATAGATGAAGAATTGAAACAAATTGAGAAGAATCAGACTTGGGAACTTGTTCCTAGACCAACAAACAAGAATGTCAAAGGTACCAAATGGGTCTACCGAAATAAGATGAAAGAAGAAGGTAAGATATTCCAACATAAAGTAAGGTTAGTTTGCAAAGGGTATGCTCAAGTGGAAGGCATTTATTTTGAAGAAACCTTTGCACTAGTGGCTAGGTTAGATAAAATAAGAGTGTTTGTATCTTTCTCAGCGTATAAGGGATATAAAGTGTATCAAATCGATGTAAAATCTACTTTTTTCAATGGTAATCTTGATGAAGAGGTGTATATGGAACAGCCAGAAGGGTACTTGTTGCATGAAGATGAAAATTTTGTATGCCAATTGAAGAAAGCCCTGTATGGTTTGAAGTAGGCTCCTGGAGCATAGTATTCTCGGTTAGACAAATACTTGAAGGAGCAAGGATTCTAGAAAGGGAATGTAGACAACAACTTGTATGTCAAGGTAAATGGAGATCACATGACTATAGTTGTTGTATATGTGGATGATAATATCTTTGGTGGAGACAAGGAAATCATGTGCAAAGAATTTGCAAATCAAATGAAGATAGAGTTTGAGATGTCCATGTTGGGTGAGTTGTCCTATTTTCTTGGTTTGTAGATCTCATAGTAGAAGAAAGGAATTTTCATCTCCCAAACCAAGTATGTGAAAGACATGCTGAAGAAATTAAAATGGAGGACAACAATCCGGTAAGTAATCCCATGGTAACCGGTTGTAAGTTAAGAAAATTAGATGAGTTACCAGAAGTTGAGAAAACACTATATAGGTCTATGATTGGTAGTTTTTTATATTTAACAGCATCTAGACATGATATTGTACAAGTTGTTTGCATGGTTGCAAGATTCAAAGTTGCTCCTAAACAGTCTCACCTACATCTAGTCAGGAGAATCTTCAAGTATTTGCAATGAACTGTTAGTTATGGCCTATGGTATCCAAAGAAAGGATACTTTGCTTTGCAAGCTTATACTGATGCAAATTGGGTAGGAAGTATAGATGACTAGAAAAGTACAAGTGGAGGTGCTTTCTATTTGAGAGATTGATTAGTATCATGGCACAACAAGAAGCAAGATTTAGTGTCGTTATCTACTGCTGAGGCAGAGTATATAGTAGCTACTACATATTGTTCACAAGTTTTATGGATGAAGCAAACACTGAAATACATACAAGTGGAGATACTAGAACCTATTCCAATCCGGTGTGATAACTAAAGTGCAATCAACATCTCTAAGAATCAAATAATGCACTCAAGAACAAAACACATTGCAATCAAGTATCACTTCTTGAGGGAAAAGGTAGCATACAAAGAGGTCATAGTAGAATATGTTCCAACTGCTGAGTAGATTGCTGACATATTTACCAAGCCACTTCCTTTGGGTCCATTTGAGTATTTGAGACAAAAGATGGGAGTTGTCCCACCATCTGGAAACACTTAAATGCATATGAAATTGCATGATTCATGGGGAGTCTGTTAGGTCCTGGGGACAACTGAGAGGGGGGGGTGAATCAGTTGTCTGATAATTACAAACTAAAAACAACTTAAACAAATTACTGCTTAGTACCGGTGAGACAATTTGTTATACCGGTGGACAGATTAACAAATAAATGCAATACTGGTAAAGATTAATGCATGAAAATAAAAGACAAAGTCATCCACAACACATAACACCAATGTTTGTATGTGGAAACCCTATAAGGGGAAAAACCACGATGGGAAACCCTACCCACAATCAAATGATACTACTGCAGATAGTAAGTGTACATAAATGGAGTCTACACATGCAGAAAGGCCAAGCACCTAGAGCTCACTGCTCAAACACAAATGGGAGTCACACTGACTACAATTGGATGGTTAAATCCAATAAGAATGTACTACTCAAAATAGCATCTTCATATGTTGGATTCAGTACTGGTGTAATGTTGATATGCTTTCACAAAAACCTAGCTTCACCTTCAATTGATGTCTACATGTATAGCTCTGCTTAATCTTGCATATACCTTCACAAAAACCTTCTTCGCATTCCACATTTGATCTTACATCTAAGATCTTACATTTATACCATAACCTAAGACCAATTTTAGTAGGTTGGCTCTACAAGATATTACAATAAAAACATTTTACAAATAATACAATATCCGATGCAATAACCAATTGAACATGTCAGCTTAATGCATTTACAATAATAATTAATCATCTCCATAGCGTGCCATACTGATCTGGAAAAGATAAACCTGCCGGTGTAACCCTGGATAACCCTAGACCTATTTGTCGGTAAAAGCAAATATGCAAATATGAATATACCAATGATCAATTCATTAAGACAAGATGTCCACATGATGTCTTTGATATTACCAAGTGTCTTCCATGCCATTCCAAGTGCCGGTGATCATTATATCCTGCCGGTGTACCATATACCAGTAACTATGCAATAGTTACTTGCTTGTCAATGAATGTTGTTGGATCTCCAAAGTGCTAGTGTTTTAGTAGGTGTTGACATCAATAACAAAACCATACCAAAATACCAACAATCTCCCCCTTTGGCATTGATGGCAACACAAGATGGAAAAACCATCAAAGTGCCAAAATAGAAATACCAAGTACCAAAAACCAACAATCTCCAAAATGATTATAACTAGAAATCAAAATACAGATACAGAGAGTAATAATCTCTCCCCCTAGGAGCAACATGTATTTTTCCATACCAATCTCTCCCCCTTTGACATCAAATTCCAAAGTTACAACAAAACCAAGTTCATATACAAAATACCAATCAATTTAATATACCAACTACTCCCCCTGAGAAGTAGCTTCCTCATCAAAGCCGAAGTAAGAATATATCTCTGTTAATTCTGCCAGTTGATGATAGACATCAACTCTCTAAGTATATACCGGTGGGGGTATGACCCCAAGCTATTCTCTAAGATATTCAAAAGTCTCCTTAGGCAAAGGTTTTGTAAAAATATCTGCAAGTTGTTCTTTAGTATTCACATAAAGCAATTTTATTTCTTTTGCTTCAACTTTTTACCTTAAAAAATTTAGTTTGATGGAAACTTGTTTTATTTTAGAATGTAGTACCGGATTCTTAGATATATCAATTGTTGTTGTGTTATCACAATAGATAGTTATAGGTTCCTTGCATTTTACCTTTAATTCTTTCAACATTTGTTTAAGCCAAAGTACCTGTGTACAGTTAGTTGTTGTTGCAACATATTTTGATTCTGTTGTTGATAAAGATGTACAGCTCTGTTTCTTGCTCAACCAAGAAACTAATCTGTTTCCGAGAAAGAATGCTCCGTTGGTGGTGCTTTTTTTGTCATCCACATCTCCTGCCCAATTTGCATCTATGTATGCACATAGATCAAAATTTTTATCTCTAGGATACCATAATCCAAGATTTGTAGTGCCTTGTAAGTATCGAAAAATCCTTTTTACTGCTAATTCATGATTTTCTCTAGGATTACTCTAAAATCTTGAAACAATACATACTGCATTCATAATATCAGGTCTTGTTTGTGTTAAATACAGTAAACCTCCTATCATAGATTTGTACCTTGTTGGATTAACAAGAGTAGATTCATCTCTTAAAGATAGTTTATCATTTGTAGTCATAGGTGTGCTTACCGGTTTAGAGTTCTCCATCCCAAATTTCTTAAGTAACTCTTTTAAGTATTTTGATTGACTCGAGAATATACCTTTGTCAGTCTATGAAATTTGTAATCCTAAAAAGAATCTTATTTCACCAATCATAGACATTTCAAATTCTTGCTGCATTTTGATAGAAAAGTCTTTACACAATCCATCTTCTCCTCCAAATATTATATCATCAACAAAAACTTCTATAGCCAAGATGTCATCATTAGTCACTTTATAGTATAAGTTACTGTCAGCATTACCTTTAGAAAAACCAATTTTCAAAAGATACTTATCCAATCTAGCACACCAAGCTCTTGGAGCTTGCTTCAATCCATACAAAGCTTTCTTTAACCTACAAACCATATCTTTGTCATCTGTTAAAGAAAATCCATCAGGTTGTTCAATGTAAACTTCCTCCTCAAGATCTCCATTCAAAAATGCACATTTAATTTCCATTTGATGTACTTTGTAGTTCTTATATGTTGAAAAGGCCAAAAACAATCTAACTGCCTCAATTCTAGCTACTGGTGCAAAGGTTTCATTATAGTCAACTCCTTCTTTTTGAGAATATCCCTTACACATTAGTCTTGCTTTGTTTCTTATAAATTTACCATCTTCATTAAGTTTGATTCTGAATACCCATTTTGTTCCAATTACATTTTTATCTTTAGGTCGGGGAACTAATGTCCAAGTGTTATTTTTCTTAATTTGCTCTAATTCTTCTGTAGACACTTAAAAATAATTATTTTAATTAGATTTAATTCCTCACATAATTAATTAATTATTTATGTTAATTCAAATTCCTCTCAATATTAATTAAATATAATTAATATTGTCACTATAGCATATGATTGATTTATTTAATAAATCAATCCCTTTCTTTATTCTTCTAAAAAAATCAAATCCTCACAAATCTTCCTCTTAGCTAATTAATTTCAATTAATTAGTTAACCTACATAATTCCTACAAATCATCTTCTTAATTCATTCTTCTAGAAACTCCCTAAACTCACTTAACATTATTCTTCTAATTTTTTATTCCCTCCATTCATTCTCTCTCCTAGTCAAATTCTCCTACAAATATTAATCTCACCTAACATTTCCTCTAATCCCCCTCCTAATGAGTCGTTAATGGTTAATCACCATGATTAGCCACAAAGTCAACTATTTGTCCTTTTCATCCAGCCACTAGCTTTAAATGTTCTTTTCCTAGCTGAATGTAAGATTTTCGAATTCACACATTCCTCTAGGCATCCCCTCTCCCAAGGAATTTTTAATTCTTTTTTATTCCTCCAATCCCCATGATATCCTTTTTTCAAGAATTTTTAATTCCTCCAATGCATCTTGTGGAGTGTGGAGATACGAAATGCCTTTAAGGCATATTTCTTGGTCTCCACACCCTCTCTTGGACCTTGTGTGAGCTCACAAGTAAATCTTAGCCCTTCATCTCAAATTCATCCTAGCCATCTGTTTTCCTCTCCTCTTCATATAAAATAGGGCTCCATCCCTTCATTCAAAACATCTTGAAATCCAGTAAGTTTATGCTGCCCTTTTGAGCCCAGGAAATCATCTTGGCAACTTGATCATCTCATCCTTATCATTTTTCAAATTCATTCCATTTGTGCACAACATTGGAGAGCCATCCACATCCAGCAATCAAAGGAGCACATCAAGTGGAGCATTATCAAGGGGCACCTTCACTTTAGCAAGCTCAATCCGAAGGAGAAGGTAAAATAGCAAGGTGAAATGGTCTTTTAATGATATTTTAGCATTCTGCATGTTTATTTCATTATGTTTTGATCATTTGACCTTCAAATCTATTTTCCCCTCTTCATCTTCTTCCATAGCTTTAGTCCAATACTTATCTTCACATGCCTCATTAATTGATGATGGTTCAATTTGAGAAATAAGACATACCTCTTCATTTTCCAATCTTCCTCTTGTCATAACTCTTTTGTACTTGTTTCCAATTATCTATCTTCAGAATGATTCAATCTTACATACTGGGGTGTCTTTGTTTATTGTTGTTCTTCAGTCACAGTGGAATTTTCATATGATATCGGTGTAACTGGATCTTCACTCTATAACGTACAATTCAGTGTAGGTTCATTTGTTAGAATTTCTGTTACCAGTTCTGAATCTATATACCTTGAATTTCCTTTGAACTGTTCATCAATCTTTACATTTGTACTCTCAACAATTTTCTACAATCTCTTGTTAAAACATCTATATGCTTTGCTCTTAGATAAATAACCAAGAAATATTCCTTCATCACTTCTAGGATCAAACTCTCCAATATACTCATCTCTTCTAATGTAACATTTTCTTCCAAATATTTTGAAATACTTAAGAGTAGGAGTATTACCAAACCATATTTCATGAGGGGTCTTATGGGTTTCACCTTTGATGTGAACTTTGTTGAATGTATAGACCAATGTACTTATTACTTCTCTCCAATACACATGTGGTAAATTTGCTTCTGATAACATACTTCTAGCTGCATCCAAGATAGTTTTGTTTTTTCTTTCAACAACTCCATTCTGTTGTGGTGTCCGAGGTGCTAATAGTTGTCTTCTGATTCTATTCACTTCACAGAATGTATTAAATTCCTTAGATGTGAATTCTCCTCCTTGATCTGATCTTAAACATTTGATTTTCTTACCGGTTTCATTTTCAACCATTGCTTTGAGCAGTTTAAACTTTCCAAGTGCTTCTGATTTTTCTCTGAGAAAAGTAACCCAACACATTCTAGAATAGTCATCAATGATTAGAATGAAATATCTATCACCTTGTAAGCTTTTAGTTCTAGCTGGACCACATAAATCCGTATGAACTAAATCAAGAGCATTATTAGATTTCTCTGGAATACTTTTGAAACTAGCTCTAACCTGTTTTCCAAATTGGCATTCCTTACATACTGTATTGTGAGGTTTGACAATTTTAGGTAGATCTCTAACTGCCTTAGTAGTACTAATTTTTACCATGCAATCAAAGTTTACATGAAAAAGTCTCTTATGCCATAGCCAACTTTCATCTATATGTGCAATCAAGCATGTCTTCTCACTGTTATTCAAATGAAAGATATTATCTCTAGTCTGATTACCGGTTGCAATTTCTAAACCAGTTTTATTCATGATTTTACATTTTCCATTCTTAAATTGTAACTGAAATCCTTTCTCAAATAGTTGACCAACACTCAAAATATTATGCTTTAAACCTTCAACATAGTAGACATTGTTAGTTTTATGCTTACCATCAAGAGATATTGAACCCTTACCTTTGATCCGACAAGCTTTGTCATCTCCAAATCTTACTAAACCGCCATTATATTCTTGAAAGTTCAAGAATTTACCTTTATCTCCTGTCATATGATGTGAGCATCCAGAATCAATGATCCATTCATCCTTTACTTCAATTTTAGCTGCTAGGGCTTGTTCTACTGGTTGCACTCCAGGTGTCGGTTGATCTTCAGTTATAGCAACAAAAACCCATCCATTGTCTGTTGGATCTTCATCAGAATCATCAGTCACTCCTTCATTAGCAACATAACAATATTTGTCCTTATTCTTCTTAAATTTGTATCTTTGATATTCAGGATTAGGCTTGTATGTCCTTCTAGCTTCTTCTCTTATTCTAGCATGTCTATCAGGGCATCTTGAAGCCATATGACCAATCTTATTGCAGTTAAAACATTTAAAAGGTGCTTTACCTTCATACTTACTTCCAACTAGACCTTTAGGCATTTTCCTTGCAAATAGTGCTTCAAGTTCTTCAAGTTCTGTAAGTTCTTTCCTACTTTCTTCAAGTTCTCTTGCATAAAAGGCTTTCCAATCAGATTTGTCAAATGATGGAGCAGATGATGTTGATTCTTTAAAGGCCAAATCTGTCTTAATACTAGCAACAGGACCAAATTTTTCAATTTCAAAAGCTGAAAGTTTTCCAATCAATGTATCCCTAGTTACTGATGTATTAGGCATTGTTCTTAACTCATTTATAGCAGTAACCTTCATTTTATATGTCGGTGGCAATCCTCTTAAAACTTTTGAAACAATTTCATCTTCACTTAAGGTTCCTCCACAACATTTAATACCCAAAACAATTTCATTTACTCTTTCCATAAAAGCTGGAATTCTTTCATCTTCTTCCATTTTTAGATTTTCATACTTGACCCGGAAGCTTTCAAGTTTTGCAATTTTGACTATGGAATCTCCTTCATTTAGTGTTTCCAAATGATCCCAAATAGCTTTAGCAATTGATCTATCTGATAATCCCATGATTTGTTGATCTATCATTGCGCTCAAAAGTGTTTCTCTTGCTTTGCAATCATTCTCCTCATCTTTAGTCAAGTTAGGTGGATTAGGCTGAGTGGTAGTGGTAGTAGTATAGCCATTCTTTGTAACATCCTAGATGTCTTTTACAATGCAATTCAGATGTGTCTCCATTCTAATCTTCCATATCCCATAGTTGGTTCCACCAAGTTTAGGACTGTCCTTCCTGAAATAGTTAGTAGACATTGGATATCCTCAAGTTGTTAAACTTCTGCAAAAAGAGGACTTAGCTCTGATACCAATTGTTAGGTCCTGGGGACAACTGAGAGGGGGGGGTGAATCAGTTGTCTACTAATTACAAGCCAAAAACAACTTAAACAAATTACTGCTTAGTACCAGTGAGATAGTCTGTTATACCGGTGGACAGATTAACAAATAAATGCAATACCAGTAAAGATTAATGCATAAAAATAAAAGACAAAGTCATCCACAACACATAACACCAATGTTTGTACGTGGAAACCTTGTAAGGGGAAAAACCATGGTGGGAAACCTTACCCACAATCAGATGATACTATTGTAGATAGTAAGTGTAGATAAATGGGGTCTGCACATGCAGAAAGGCCAAGTGCCTAGAGCTCACTGCTCAAACACAAATGGGGGTCACACTGACTACAATTGGATGGTTAAATCCAATAAGAATGTACTACTCAAAATAGCATCTTCATATGCTAGATTCAGTACCGGTGTAATGTTGATATGCTTTCACAAAAACCTAGCTTCACCTTCAAATGATGTCTACGTGTATAGCTCTACTTATTCTCGCATATACCTTCACAAAAACCTTCTTTTCATTCCACATTTGATCTTACATCTAAGATCTTACATTTATGCCATAACCTAAGACCAATTTTAGTAGGTCGGCTCTACAAGATACTACAATAAAAACATTTTACAAATAATACAATACACGATGCAATAACTGATTGAACATGTTGGCTTAATGCATTTACAACAATAATTAATCATCTCCATAGTGTGCCATGCTGATCTGGAAAAGATAAACCTGCCGGTGTAACCCTGGATAACCCTGGACCTATTTGTCGGTAAAAGAAAATATGCAAATATGAATATACCAATGATCAATTCATTAAGACAAGATGTTCACATGATGTCTTCAATATTACCAAGTGTCTTCCATGCCATTCCAAGTGTTGGTGATCATTATATCCTGCTGGTGTACCATATACCAATAACTATGCAATAGTTGCTTGCTTGCCGGTGAATGTTGCTGGAAATCCAAAGTACTAGTGTTTTAGTAGGTGTTGACATCAATGACAAAACCATACCAAAATATCAACAGAGTCAACCATTGTTACTATCTTATGGCTCTTGAATCATGATGCATGGACATAGGGGGAAATTGTGTCCTAACCAGATAAAGTCAAAAGAGAGATTATTGGTGTCTGACTAAGGTTCTCTTTGGCATTGTTGTCAAAGGGGGACAAAAACCAAAAAAGACAATGTTGACATCAATGCCAGAGGGGAAGATTGTTGGTATTAAGTTATCATTAATGTCAATCAATATTGCAAGTAGGCTACCGGTAGAGGTATGTCATCTGGTATGGTGGAAGACAAATAAGGCATTGAGAAGATTAACATGAAGGCTTGTCAACCGCTATGGTGAAAGACAAGTAGTTATTGAGACTATCAGTGACTTCACCGGTATGAGATTAGATGCATGTGTGTGTTAGCATGTTGAATGATAACCGGTAGAGAATATACTAGTTTGGAGGTTGGTTGTTTGTTTATGATGAAGAGGCAGAATGTTAAAGTAATCACAAACTACTGGAGGTGAAGATGTGCTACCGGTGTAGTGTGCACTACCGGTTAGCAGGAGGAGAAGGTCTCGCTGATAAAGGCTTATTCCGGTATGTGTTTGGTAAATTTTCAAGTGTAAACTGACCTTGTGTCGGTGAATTGAGTATATGACCAATGTGATGCCATGTGGAGATGAGGTGGCAAGCATGCAAAGGTCGGTGAAGTTTCCATCGCCATGGTTGTTGAAACAACAAGTCGACATAAATGAAACAGGGACAAATCATGGAATGATAACGGAATTATGCGGCTCAATGAAGAAAGAATGACAAAGAAAGATCAGGGAGTAGTTGGCGCCTGGATCAAAGCAAAGAAATCAGACTGCAAGATGACCTTGAGAAGGAAATAGTTGGACTATAAATGAGTCAACAGATTTCAAGGCAGAAAATCATGGACGTGATTTCTATCTTTAGCAAATATGCATTGGATATTAGAAAACGCATATGAATGCATTCATCGAGTACAGGTGATTGATCCAAGGTAGATTTGATCTGATGTTATGCAGATTTGGTCTGGTGAGTGAAACCCTAACCACCCTAAGTTTGAATTGTTTCTTGGCGGAAAAGCTCAAGTTTAAATATAATGACTTGAGACTATGATTGTTGTTGCTACAGAGTGAAGGCAAGTTTGAAATCGCTATCTGAGATCCAAAGAGATAAACACTTGAAGTGTTTATGAGTGAAGACTAGACTGGTAAGAAGAAGCAGGATAAACCAATATAAGGAACAAACTTGTGGAGTGAGCATAGAACACAGAGGTGACAAACCAGCAAGAGTGGTACCTGATAAAGAGTGATCAAGTGTAAGTTGAGGAGTGAAGACATTGTGAGAGGGGACTTAAAAAATTTATCAGCAAAGGCAAGTTGCAGAGTGGGTGCAGCAAATATAGACCAGTAAAGTTGAAACTGGCAGAGCAGAATATTGTTTAAGTGAGTTTTATATTGTTTTCACTAAGTTGGAGCTTAGTGCAGGGGTTGTAGCTTCTTTAGGTTGTAGCCTATAAATTGTGTAGGGGTTGGTGCTCCTTTGAGTTGGTGCTCCTTGGGTTGGTGCCCTAAATATTGTAATCAAAGATTTATTGTGAGGCTGGATTGGAGCAGAAGATTTCTAGTAGCTATTCTCACCAATGTTTTCCCACATTGGATGTTCCTTGTATATTCGATGTTGTGTGATGAATTCTTGTGCATGTGTTATGTTAATGTTTTAGAAAGTCCTTTCACACACCTTGTTTGCAATGTTTGAGCTACTGGTTAGCACTCAGTTTCTTTTATATATTACCAGTATATTCTTGATGAATAAAAAGTGTTTAAATCATAGATTCACCCCCCTCTCAGTGATCCATTGTGTCCAACAAGAAGAATAAGGAGAAGATCACTTCTTGGTATAAAATGGTTGCTAAGTTGAAGGATAAGTTCCTTTTGAGATACTATCAAACAAATCTTTTCAAAAGGTTGCAAAATCTCAGGCAAAATGATAGGTTAGTAAAAGAATATATGGAAGAGTTTTACAAGTTGGTGATTGGGTCAAGACATATTGAAGAATATTTAGAGAAGGTAGAAAGATATTTGAATGGGTTGAGATTTAGTTTGTAGGATGAATTGAGTCTAGTATCCTCTAGAACTCTTAAAGAAACCTATCAGTTTGCCATAAAGGCGGTAGAGAAGCTTGTAAGAATGCCAAACTAGAAAGTAAGAAATAGAGGAAAAGGCTATAGGGAAAGAGGACAACAAGCTAGAATGGGGCGACAACACCATAAATATGAAGGGGCTTATATTTTAAGTGGACCAGTCAATCAAGAAAGAGGAGGATATCAAAACAAAGGAGGTAGATCCTATGGAAGAGGTGATTTTCGAGGAAGAGGAATAGGATTTGTTGGTAAGTATTTCTAGTGTAACTTGTTGGCCATTTCGAGGAATTAATTTTTTGCTGCATTGATGTTTTGTCATTGATGTCAACACTAGTTGTTTTGGATGCTTTATTGGCACCCTTTTGGTCCTGGTAGGTTGTGTGGTTTCTAGTTGGTTTGGATCTGGCATGATCTGGTATTATGCTCCGATATGATTTTGTTATGAAATTGGCTTATTCATGCTACTCATGTTCATATTCAATTAATTGGTTTTGGTCTAGTGATCAGATGCTATGCTATTTGCTTGGAAGCTTGGTTTGTGGTTCCGAAGAGGGTTTCACTAGCAGAGCTTTCATGATATTCATAAGTGGTGTTGGTCTAGCTGCTGGTATGGATTCGGGATGTTGATGGTGATCATGTTCGAGACTTGGCAGATGGAGATCATTTCTTTAACGTGTGGACCTATATTGTATCCTAGTTGATCTAGGTTATGGACCAACTTAATGTAACATTTGGATTGGACCTCTCAATGTGTTTTTGGGATGTCTTATGGGTTGGATATTATTTGTTTGTCTAAGGCCAACATGTGTTGTAATTATATAATTGGTTTATTGTCTGGTGGCTGACCTAGTTGTTTATGGTCTATGGTTTGTATATATATGATGTAAGATCTCATTGTAGATCATGGTCATAGGAATGGGATATGTATATGTAATGTGTGAATAATGCAATATCATTCAGGTAGAGGATTTGGTCGATCATTGGAGATCGAGTTGGGTTTATGTAAGAGGATTTAGTCCTTCAGTATTGAGCTTAAGCGGAACTGTACTCAGGCATAGGAGATGATATCTTTGCAATCCATTCATTCTTTTGGATTGTAGTATGGATTTCTCTGTAGTCAGTGAGACTCCTTTTTTGATGAGTAGTGCTCTCTAGGTTGTTGGCCTTCTTGCAAGTGCAGGCCCCTTAATTTTAATTCACATACTTACTGCAGAAGTATTATCTGACTACACAGGTAGGCTTCCCACCATGGTTTTTTCCCTTTATCGAGTTTTCCACGTATAAATCTTGGTGTCATGTGGATGGTATTTATTCTCTAATTATTGTTTATGCTTAATTGGTTTAACTGCTATTCTGGTATTTGGTTTAAGCATTCTGGTATTAATGTTTTGGGTTATGATATTAAAGTTTTAATTGCTAAATGTTCTAATAATCTATGACAACTAATTCACCCCCCCCCCCCCCTCTCAATTGTCTTCTGGTTATTTGAACTATCTAACAAATGGTATCAGAGCTCTGGTCCTCTCTGCAGAAAGCTTAACCAATTGAGGAAGATCCTATGGCGACTAATAGTTCAAGTTCATCCAGTTCATCTAGAGCTATCTTTCAAAGAGATATTCCTAGGCTTGATGGAACAAATTACATAGTAGGGAAGATTCAAATGGAGACTCATCTGAGATGTTTGGCAAGGAGATTTGGGAGATCACACAGAATGGTGTTACAACTCATAATCTATCATCTTGCAATCCTCCTCCAGAAAACATGGATAAGGAGCTTTAGAATGATTGTAAAGAAAGAGAATCCCTCTTGTGTGCACTTTCTGATTAACAAATAATGGGATTAACTGACAAATCATCTGGAAAGGCTATATGAGATAAGTTGGAGACTCTTAATGAAGGTGACCCTACTGTGAAGATCGCTAAACTCGATGGTTACCGAGTGAGATATGAAAACCTGAAGATGGAAGAATATTAAAGAATTACTACATTCATGGAAAGGGTAAATGAGATTGTTATGGTAATTCAATGTTGTGGTGGAACTTTGAGTGAAGATGAAATTGTTTCTAAAGTTCTGAGAGACCTACCAAAAGCTTACATGATGAAGGATACTACAATATATGAATTGAGAATAATGGCTAATACTTTTGTCAATAGAGATACCTTGATTGGGAAATTATTTTCTTTTGAGCTTGAAGAATTTGGATCTTCTAGAGCTATGAAGTCTGAACCTACTTTTCATGCATCTACGTCATCAACCGGTAAGAAAGATTGGAAAGATTTATATGCAAAGGAATTGGATGATATGAAGAGAGAAGATGATGAGTTTGAGAAACTTGAATCAATATTTGCTAGAAGAGTACCTAAAGGACCAATAGAAAGTAAGTATGAAGGAAAAGTACCTTTTAAATGTTTTGCATGCAATAAGATTGGTCATTTTGCATGTAGATGTACTGAAAGGAATTCAAGATTTGAAGAGAGAGTTAGAAGACCATTTAAGCCTAACCCTGGATATCAGAACAAGTATAAATACAGGAAAAACATAGACAAATCATGCTACATAGTGGATGAGGAAGGTGTTATTGATTTTGATGATGAACTGACAAAAGACTCTGCTAGTGGTTCTGGCAATGGGAAGGAATGGGTGTTCCTGGCTATCAAGGAAGATGTTTTGGCACTGAAAGAGAAATTACCTGAAGAGAAGGCAATGGCTGCTAAAATTGAAGACAAAGATAAATGGGTAATTGACAGTGAATGTTCACATGATATGACTGGAGATAAAAGGAAGTTTATATTTTTACAAGAATTTGATGGCAATCTGGTTAGATTTGGAGATGACAAAGCATGTATGATCAAAGGAAAAGGAACTATCATTGGGTGGTAAGCACAATATTGATAATGTTTATTTTGTTGAAGGTTTGAGGCATAGTCTTTTGAGTGTAGGACATTTGGTGGATAAGGGATTTCAATTATAGTTCAAGGATGGAAAATGCAAAATCAATAACAGATTTGGTTTGGAGATTGCAACCGGTACACAGACAAAAGGTAATATATTTCATTTGAATTCTGGTGAGAAGACATGTTTGATTGTACAAATTGATGAGAGTTGGCTATGGCATAAGAGGTTGTGTCATGTGAATTTTTATTACATTGTAAAGATTAGTTCAACTAAAGTAGTTAGAGATATACCTAAGATTGTGAAGCCCTATAATCCGACATGTAAAGAATGTCAAATGGGTAAATAGGTCAGAACCTCTTTTAAGAGTATACAAGGTAAATCTAATGATGTTCTTGATCTTATTCATACTGATTTGTGTGGCTTTGCTAGAGTTAAATGCTTTCAAGGTGATAGATATTTTATGCTAAATATTCTAGAATGATGTGGGTTACTTTTCTAAGGGAGAAATATGAAGCTTTTGAAAAGTTTAAAATCTTTTAAAATAAAGTGGAAATAGAGACATGATTGAAGATTAAGTGTTTGAGGTCGGATCATGGTGGATAATTCACATCCGGTGAGTTTAATAACTTATGTGAGAAGCATGGTATAAGGAAATAATTATTTGGTCCCCAAACACCTCAGCGGAATGGAGTTGTGGAAATGAAGAACAAAACTATCTTGGATGTTGCTAGAACAATGGTGATGGAAGCTAGTCTACCTCATATCCACTAGAGAGAAGCAGTAAGCACAATAGTTTATACATTCAACAGAGTGCAAATCAAAGGAGAAACCGGTAAGACACCTTATGAATTATGGTTTGGCAATACACCTACATTTAAATATTTCAAAATCTTTGGTAGTAAATGTTATATCAAGAGAGATGATATCATTGGCAAATTTGATCCTAGATGTGATCAAGGCATATTTCTTGGTTATTCTAATGAAAGCAAAGCATATAGATGTTATAACGAGAGATTTCAAATAATTGTGGAGAGTGCTAATGTCAAGGTGGATGAGTGAATAGAAGTCAAATCAAAGTTTATGAGCAAGAACCGACAGTGGAAATGATTATATGTGAACTGGTAGCACCTTTACCAGAATAGAGTGTTGAACCAGTTACTCCAGTAGTATCAGAAAATTCAACAGTAACTGGAGAATCGAGAAGAGGAATGGAGAGGCAAAAGACTCCCAAGTATGTGAGATTGCATCATTCAGAAGATCAGATCATTGGGGATAAGAACAATGGAGTGATGATAAGAAGAAGACTGACAACTAATGAGGAATGTTTAATTTCTCAAGTTCAACACAAATCAGTAATTGAAGCATGTAAAGATAAATGTTGGTTGAAATCTATGGAAGAAGAATCAGATCAGATTGAGAAGAATAACACATGGACTTTAGTTCCCTGACCTAACAATAAGAATGTTATTGGAACTAAATGGGTTTTTAGGAATAAATTGAATGAGGATGGTCATGTTGTAAGGAACAAGGCTATATTGGTTTGTAAAGGATATTCTCAAAAGGAAGGAATTGATTATGGTGAGACTTTTGCACCTGTAGCTAGGATTGAAGCTGTAAGATTATTTTTTGCCTATGTTGCCCATAAGAACTACAAGGTTTATCAGATGGATGTTAAGTGTGCATTTTTTAATGGGGATCTTGATGAGGAAGTTTATATTGATAAACCTAATGGTTTTTCACTTTTAGATGATACAAACATGGTTTGCAGGTTAAAGAAAACCTTATCTGGATTGAAACAGGCACTTAGAGCTTGGTACGCAAGGTTGGATAAATATATTTTGAAGCTTGGTTTTACTAAGGGTAATGCTAACAGTAATTTATATTATAAGATTACTGGTGATGATATACTGATTATTGAAGTATTTGTTAATGACATCATTTTTGGAGGTGAAGATAAGTTATGCATAGAATTTTCTAAGAATATGGAGAAATAATTTGAAATGTCTATGATTGGGGAAATGAAATTTTCTTAGTTTTGCAAATTACTCAGACTAACAAAGGTATTTTCATCTGTCAAACTAAGTATGCTAGGGAATTGTTAAAGAAATTTTGTATGAGAGATTCTAAACCGGTAAGTACTCTGGTTACGAGTGAGAAATTGACAAGGAAAGATGTTTATGCACCGGTAAATCCTACAAGATACAAATATATGATTGGAGGTCTGCTATATTTGACTCAGACTAGGCCTGACATAATGAATGTTGTTTGTATTACATCTAGATTTCAGAGTGTTCCTAGAGAAAATCATGAGAGTGCGGTGAAAAGAATTTCCAGATACTTGCAAGGTATATTTGAATATGGTTTGTGGTACCCTAAGGATGATGACTTTACTTTATGTGCATATACAGATGTTGATTGGGATGGTGATGTTGATGAATGGAAAAGTACTTTCGGTCGAGCTTTATTTCTTGGAAAGAAGTTGGTTTCATGGATTAGCAAGAAATAGTCATGTACTTCTTTATCTAATGTTGAAGCTAAGTATGTTGCTGCTACTACTAACTATACACGGGTTCTATGGATGAAGCAAATAATGAAAGATATCAAAGTGCATTGCACTAGACTGGTAGTTATTCATTGTGATAACTCAGGTGCTATTGATATATCAAAGAATCTGGTATTTCACTCTAAGACAAAGCACATATCTATCAAGTATACCTTTTTGAAGGAGAAGGTGGAAGAAAATGAAGTTAGACTGGTTTATATGAACACTAAAGAGAAGATTGCAGATATTTTCACTAAACATTTGCCTAAAGAATCATTTGAGTACCTAAGAGACAGGTTAGGGGTTTCTGCCCCTCCAATAGAGAACTGATGGATATTTTTTATGGCACTGATGTGGGGATGTTGTTGCTCAAGGGGGAGTAGTTAGCCTTGTGTTTCAGTGCTTTTTATTTTTTGCTTTGATATTATTGTCAGATTTTTGGCATTGATGTCAAAGGGGGAGAGATATTGATGTGAAAAACTTAATGAGTTGTATAAATTAGGGGGAGAAATATATGTGTAAAAAAGAGCTTTACAGAGACATCATTCATAGGGGAGTTTGGTCTTTATTTCAGAACTTCATTGTTGTATCTTTGAGTGGGAGATTGTTGGCTTTCTTCAATTGGGGGAGACTTGTTTGGAATTTCTTGGTACTTAGATGTTTTCACATCTAGTGTTTCCATCAATGCCAAATGGGGAGATTGTTGGCCATTTCAAGGAATTGATTATGTGTTGTATTGATGTTTTTTCATTAATGTCAACACTAGCTATTTTGGATGCTTTATCGACACCCTTCTAGTCCCGGTAGGTTGTGTGGTTTCTGGTTGGTTTGGATCCGGCATGATCTAGTGTGCTACGATATGACTTTGTTATGAAATTGGCTTATTCATGCTACTCATGTTCATGTTCAGTTACTTGGTTTTGGTCTGGTGATCGGATGCTATCCTATTTGCTTGGAAGCTTGATTTGTGGTTCTGGCGAGGGTTTCACTGGCAGAGCTTTGAAGAAGATCTTTGATGATATGCATAAGTGGCATTGGTGTAGCTTCTAGTATGGATTCAAGATGCTGATGGTGATCATGTGGGTATATGCACCTAGTTGTGGTACCAAAAGGGGGTCTTAAGATGCCACTTTTTTTTTTTCTGAAATCAGCAAATTTTGAACTTCAACGACAAATTGAAGATAATTACACTCCAAATTTGAAGATGCAACAAGAACAAGAGTCAAAGTGCTTCGATTCTACTTTCCAAACTACTAATTTTTTTTGAAAATGGTGGAGATTAAGGGCTTCAAAAAGGGGGGCCACAAAAAGTGGTCCTATTTTTATGCAAAAAACATAACATAGCATCTGTTGTGGCCCCCCTAAAATGTTAACTTTTTAAAAAAAAATTAAAATCTCTTCGGTGAGAAATTAGCTAATACCTTGTAGTTTATGCCAGAATTTACAGCTAATTTTTTAATGAGTATATGATTTTTTACTAATTTTCGAAGTGGACACATCCTAAAAAACAGAAATTTGAGCGTGCTCCCCCCTAAAATCATTGAAAACAAATCAAAAATCTATACCCAAAATACTACATGTTGGTTTTTGTCTAAAAATGGACACACTAACAAAAGAAATTATAGATGAAAGACTTAATGAAATGAAAGACTTAATGAAATCAAAATTTGAAATAAATTACATTGTTGGATAGCTAAGATGGAGCTCAAGTTTACCACGGTATTTTTTTTTAACTTTATTAAAACACGTGCAAACCTGACGGAGAGCACGACCAAAAATATGTCAAAATTTTTAATGTTTTGATAAAAACACATCTCTAGCCTGAAATGGTCGTCCAAACCTTTGGGTTGGATTCCCAAGGCAAATCTAAACCATAGGTTTGGTGTTTGCCAAAGCGGGCCATTTGGCATGCACCAAATATGGCGCTTGCCCTATTTGGCATGCTCCAAATGTGATGAATGGATATTCCATTTGGCACATGCCAAATGTGGTCCATATTCCACATTTGGCGCACGCCAAATAAGGATGAAGAGGGAGATAGCTCGAGGGATAGGAGAATAAGGGAATTGTGAGAGCTAGAGAGGGGAGGAACAAAGAAGAGTATGTATCTATAAGAATGAAGAGCCCGAGAAGAGGTAAGGGAAGAGAGATAATATGAGATCTAGTTCATAGAGAGAGATGGAACTAAAAGGGAAGGGAGATAAAGAAGGGAGAGGTGAGATGGGGGTTTCTATGTACACATTTGGCACTCTCCCTATTTGGTGCGCGCCAAATGTGGAATAGATACATACTCTTCTTTGTCCCTCCTGTCTCTAGCTCTCACAATTCCCTTATTCTCCTATCCCTCGAGCTATCTCCCTTTTCAACCCTACACCCATCTAATTCCCTCTCTCACCTCCTTCCCTCAATTTCTTCCTCACTCCCTCCTCTCTCTAGGTCCTAAGTGATAATAGGACACCATATGATCCCTTAGGACACAATATGACCCCTAACGACACCTAACGGGTCATATGGTGTCCTAAGGGGTCATAGGACACCATATGACCTCTTAGGTTACCATAGGACCCATAACGACACCATATTTTGTCCTAAGTGGTCATAGGACACCATATGACCCCTTAGGACACCATACAACCCATAACGACACAATTTGGTGTCTTAATGGGTCATAGGAATATGACCCCTTAGGTGTCGTTAGGGTTCATATTGTGTCCTAAGGGGTTATATGGTGTCCTATGACCCCTTAGGACACCATATGAACCCTTAGTACACCATATGGTGTCAGTATGGTTCGTATGGTGTCCTATGACCCCTTAGGACACCATATGAACCCTCAATACACCATATGGTGTCAGTATGGTTCGTATGGTGTCCTATGACCCCTTAGGACACTACATGAGCCCCTAGTACACCATATGGGGTCAGTATGGTCTTATGGTGTGTGATGATCCCTTTAGGACACCATATGACCCCTTAGGACACCATACGATCCATAATGATAACATAAGGTGTCCTAAGGGGTCATATGATGTCTTAAGGGGTCATAACACACCATGTGACTCGTTAAGACACAATATGAACCCTAACGTCACCTAAGGGGTCATATGGTGTCCTAAGGGGTCATAGGACACCATATGATCCCTTAGGTATCCATACAACCCATAACAACACCATATTGTGTCCTAAGGGGTCATAGGACACCATATGACCCCTTAGGACACCATATAGCCCATAACGACACCATATTGTGTCCTAAGGAGTCATATGGTGTCCTAAGGGGTCATAGGATACCATATGACCCCTTACAACACCATACAACCCATAACTACACCATATTGTGTCCTAAGTAGTCATATGGTGTCTTAAGGGGTCATATAACACCATATGACCCGTTAAGATACAATATGATCCCTAACGACACCTAAGGGGTCATATAGTGTCCTATGGTCCCATAGGACACCATATGACCCATTTGTTGTCCATACGACCTATAATGACACCATATTGTGTCTTAAGGGGTCATATGACACCATATGAGCCCTTAGGACACCATACGACCCATAATGACACCATATTTTTTCCTAAGGGGTCATATGGTGTCCTAAGGGGTCATGGGACACCATATGACCCTTAGGACACCATACAACCCATAACGACACCATATTGTGTCCTAAGGGATCATATGGTGTCCTAAGGGGTCATAGGACACCATATGACCCCTTACAACACCATACGACCCATAACGACACCATATTGTGTCCTAAGGGATCATATGGTGTCCTAAGGGGTCATAGGATACCATATGACTGCTTACGACACCATATGACCCATAACGACACCATATTGTGTCCTAAGGGGTCATATGGTGTTTTAAGGGGTCATAACACACCATATGACCCGTTAAGATGCAATATGATCCCTAACAACACCTAAGGGGTCATATGGTGTCCTAACAGGTCATATGGTGTCCTAATGGGTCATAGGACACCATATGACCCCTTAGGACACCATACAACCCATAACGACACCATATTGTGTCCTAAGGGGTCATATGGTGTCCTAAGAGGTCATAGAACACCATATGACCCCTTAGGACACCATACGACCCATAATGACACCATATTGTGTCCTAAGGGGTCATATGGTGTCCTAAGGGGTCATAGGACACCATATGACCCCTCAGGACACCATACGACCCATAACGAGACCATATTATGTCCTAAGGGGTCATATGGTGTCATAAGGGGTCATAGGATACCATATCACCCCTTACAACACCATATGACCCATAACGACACCATATTATGTCCTAAGGGGTCATATGGTATTTTAAGGGGTCATAACACACCATATGACCTGTTAAGGCACAATATGATCCCTAATTATACCTAAGGGGTCATATGGTGTTCTATGGCCCCATGGGACATCATATGACCCCTTAGGTGTCCATACAACCCATAACGACACCATATTGTGTCCTAAGGGGTCATATGGTGTCCGAAGGGGTCATAGGACACCATATGACCCCTTAGGACACCATACAACCCATAATGACACCATATTGTGTCCTAAGGGGTCATATGGTGTCCTAAGGGGTCATAGGACACCATATGACCCCTTAGGACACCATACGACACATAACGACACCATATTGTTTCCTAACGACATCATATTGTGTCCTAAAGGGTCATATGGTTTAATTTTTATGGTTGTGGCTATCAAACTATAGGGTATAGAGTATAGATTATAAGGTATAGAGTAGAAATTTATCAAAATTTAAAAAATTTCAATGGAAGCCAAATGAGTTGCACTAAAAAATGGTTATAGGGTATAAAGTAGAAATTTATTAAAGGTTAAAAATTTCAATGGAAGTCATTTGGCTAGCACCATATTTGGTGCTAGCCAAATGAGTTGCACTAAAAAATGGTTATATGGAACCCTTGACCCGTGATCCAAGCCCACATTCTCTCATTTTGTCTTCTTTATGCGCATGATTAGACAAAAAAAAGCTTTTTGCATGGTATTGACATTTTATGCAAGGTTATTTTATACATTCCATTAGCTCTCCACCACCTTTTTTTTCATTTGGTAACGTCAAAGAGGAAGAACATAGTTTTTTTTATCAAATTTGAATAATTGAGGTAATATTTTCTTGTTTTTAGAATTCAAATACTTATTAACTGTTATTTTTTTTAAATGATAGAATAAAAGTGTGAGTCAAAATTGATTATAATCCTATTAGATTTACATTAGATTTAACAATGCATTTGAATGAAGTTTCTTTCGAAAATTATTTGTTTAGTGGTTTAAAACAAAATTTGCAATTTCATACATCCTTTTTAAGATCTTGTGAAATAATTTAAAAAAGGAATACATGAAATAATTTCAATTTCATATATCCATTTTAACATATGTATAATTAGGATAGTCATAGATGCATAATTTCACTTTATTCTCTTTTATGTGCATGTACATGTAGAAATCATCATCATGCCGAGGAAACGACCAAAAAATGTAACACCAGAAGAGCGTGAAGCTAAGAGTGCAAAAAAAAGAGAAGGAATGAAGCAACTTCATGAACAAAGGAAATTGAATACCATAGAAGAAGAGGTGCCAATTGAAGAGGAACAAGAAATATCCATCCAATCTAAGAGAGAGACAAAATTGGCCACACAATGGCAACTGATGCAAAACCTTCGTGCAATGAGACAATTGAATCCCGAGGTTGAGAGTATGTCTACAACAATTCAAGTTGCAGGTACTCCATCTCTTACATCTCAAGTTGAAGGCACACCATCTCTTATTGGAACACTGTTGGTGTCTACAACATCTCATATTGAATGCACTCCCTCTATGACATTTGACGTTGCAAGTACTTCACGACTGACATCAAGTATTGGAGCTACACCATCTTGTAAACCTCAATTTCAAGGTATGTCATCATTTTCATCTCCGATTGAAGGTATGCCACCTATCCCTAATGTTGTTGGCATTCCTAATATTGAGGTAACTCAAAGTATGAGAACACCTCGTAGAGTTTTGCATAGAAAGCCTAAATATTTGATTGATATTGATGCTAATGTTTTGAAACCAATAGTTGACAAGATTTCAAAGCGTACTTGTCAAAGACATGCTAACCAGATATGGAAAATATTTTTTAAGCCTTTAAATGAGACAGAAAGATGTCAACTATTTGTTGAAATGATGAGAAATCTGAAATTTAGGTCCATAATGAAGATTCTTGGGCTAAGAACATCGATTGAATCAAGCATCAAATCTATTGTGAAGAATCTGATGAATGCATATGATAGAATGCATATGATAGAATGCATATGATACTGTTGGTTCTAACTCACTCACAAAAGATAGTAATGCCACACAACATGTCATTACATCAACAATTGTAAGCACTCAAACTAAGAAATCTCTCCTCCTTAGAAAGACAAGTAAACAATTGAAGATAAGAAGACAAACTCTAATGAGATCTATGGGAAGGCAACTAAGAGTGGAGGATCCATATAACAATGAGTTATGGGCATTTTCTGGTAGATTACCATGGAAAGATAAAGCAATTGTTGAAGCCTTGAGATCCCTAATTGAAGATTTTTGGAAGAATAACACAAGGGTCTCTCCAAATCAAAGAGATGTTGTAAGAAGGATTGGTAGTAAAATCTATGATCCACATCCAAAACATTTTTTGGATATGACTCAAACATAATTTTTTGCCAAGTTTCAACGTATGTATCCTCAAATAAAAATTAGTCAAAGATTCTTTGATATGGTAAAACCTTTTTATGTCAAAATAAATCACATATGCGCAACTTGTTGTTGTAGAGTACATATTGAATTTTCTGACCATTATGATGTTTATCAACACATATGTATAGATTTACATGCTAACAATGTTTTGCAAGAATGCAACATAAATGGTCCATCGACATCTTCAAGGGAATTCATATCTAGCATCTTATGTGAAAGAGTAGATGGTCAAGTATATTACAATAAGTGTTGCTTGGATGGCACATGTGTTGATTGTGGTGGATTGTGACATTTACAAATTTGTCAACATATTGGACAAGAAATTGGTAATGAATTAGTAGAATTTGGAAAATATAAGACAATGGCCTACATGCTAAAAGATGGAAAAGAAGCATAAAGGTGTGAATTGGTTAGTGAGAAGATTCCAGTGTATCAGTTTATGGGCATCTTTCATGAGAATATAGTGTATGAGTATGCAAGGAATAACCATCGAGCTCGTTGGTTGGACTCACAATTTAAGTTATGCAAGGACACATTTCCACTTCATACAATCATTTCAATTGTTGACTTTGTAGAGAACTACACACTACAACCACAGAGCGAGGTGCAATCACAATATTATAACTCCACACAAGTTGCTATATTTGTGCATATAGAATTCATTCATGCACATGATAGTATGGAAGAGGATAGGAAGATATTGAGGGAGTATCATTTTTACATCAGTGATGATCACTCACACTCTATAGAGTTTGTCCAAGGTTGTTTTCAGATATTCTACGATGATTTGGCTAGCCAAGGCATATCATTTCGTCAATATATCATATGGTCAGATAATTTTGTATCACAATTTAAGAACTCTCTGATGTTTTATTGGTTGAGTAGGATACATAAGTTGATTGTTATTCAACATATGTAGAATTTCTCTGAGGTTGGGCATGGAAAAGGGGAGCATGATGGTGCAGGAGCATGTATTAAAAGAGATTTAGAGTGAGAAGAGTTAGAGTACAAAGGGAATGCAAACTTGAAAGATGCAAAATCAATTGTTTAGTGGTGCAATGGTACAATTGGTCCAAGTAATCAAGGTAAGTCTTCAATTCACAGATTTTTTTGGTTGATAGATGATACTAACATTTCAAAATTAGAAGATTGTTGTACATTGACGGGATCGAGTGAGCTACACTCTTTCAAAAGCTCTAATGCAGGTTCATGGACTATCCATACACGGCGAATGGCATGTTATTTTTCTTCATGTAGAGATGGTGCCTATAAAGAGTGTGAGTCAAATGAGTGGGTGGACAAATGGTGTATGAGGCCTCTAATCCCACTTGAGACATACCAACTTCTGAGTGCACTACAACTCACACAAATGGAAGCATCAATTGACTTTGACCATGTGTCAGATTTAGTCCAACCAGGTAAATTATCCACATGCAATTTTTTGTACTTTAATATTTTACCTTAGTTGTTTGCTAAATTCTTCTCACTTTATCATTGCAGGGCATGTTTATGCATAAATTGTTGTTGAAGACAATGAAGAAGGAACACATTATTACACGTGTCATTGTTTGGACGCAAAAAAGAAATTGGATGGCCCTATGGGAGATGGAGAAAATATTGAGTACCCCACAAGATCAATAGTTGTTACTTGTACATGGCTTAGAAGGTACCCAGTGAAGAAGTCTAAATTGTGGTTGTTCGAGGACTTCGAGACACATAGGAAGATTCTTCATTATTCTAACCTTGTTGTAGCTTCAAATGTTCATTTGATCAGATATGGGGATAGACCACTAAACAAGAACCTATGGAAGGTTCGTGAGTCTGACCATGAGGCCATACAAGACACGATAAAGAGTAGAGCAGACCTAGATGGTTCATTGGATTAAATGTAAATGTAAAAAATTGTAATATCAATCTTATTTGGATATATGTACATGACTTGTATTTTTTACTACTCGAGGCATTGTAATATAAAAAATTGTCTTTTTGTCTTGTTTTGTGTGATTTTATGTAAATAATGTCATTTTGAACCATTAGAGACTACATGGGATCATTTCGTGAAGTATACCTTGCTAATATGGTAAAAGATGTAAAAATTGCTCATTTGTTGTCAATCACTCAAAGTCTGAAAAATTCTCAAAATTCTACATGGTTTTTCTCGATGTTAGTGACATGTAAGTACGAGTCGTCTTATCCTGCGGGATCATGTTATGGCACTCTAAAAAAATCTCTCTCAGTTTCGGTTGACTTGGATCTAGTTGCTCGTGGCGACACTTTCTCGGTTGTGACAAAAAGTGTCAGATGAGTTCAATGAAAAGTTGCACAATGCCCCATCTTTCAATCCTCTTGTTGCGGCACCGAACCGCCAACTCGTACGCATTGGAGTGTCCAGGTTTATGCTAGGAATTCCTTCTTTTTTCTCTCCAACTTGCCCGATCATTGTGGGCCACGCCCTACCAGCGAAATCGCCTAAGTGCTCAAGTTGTTCAAAGTTGTCAATATTCGACATTGCGTTTCTCGGTTCTCGTTAATCATAAGAACAAGCCATCTGATCCTGTGGGTTGTGTTATGGCACTCTAAAAAATCCTCTCTCAGTTTCGGTAGACTCGGATCCAGTTTCTCATGGCGACACTTTCTCGGTTGCGATAAAAAGCGTCAGATGAGTTCAATGAAAAGTTGCACAATGCCCCATCTTTCAATCCGCTCATCGTGGCACTGAACCATCAGTTCATATGCATTGGGGTGGCCAGGTTTACACTAGGAATACCTTCTTTTTTCTCTCCAACTCGCTCGATCGTTGCGGGCCACACCCTACCAGTGAAATCGCCTAAGGGCTCAAGTTGCTCAAAGTTATCAATATTCGACATCGCGTTTCTCGATGGCCGTTAATCATAAGAATGAGTTGTCTAATCCTGTAGGGTCATGATATGGTACTCTAAAAAATCCTCTCTCAGTTTTGGTAGACTTGGATCCAGTTGCTCGTGGTGACACTTTCTCGGTTGTGACAAAAAGCATCAGATGAGTTCAATGAAAAGTTGCACAATGCCCCATCTTTCAATCCACTCATCATGACAATGAACCTTAAGCTCGTACGCATCGAGGTGGTTGGGTTTATGCTAGGAATTCTTTCTTTTTTCTCTCCAACTCGTCTGATCGTTGTGGGCCACACCCTACCAGTAAAATGGCCTAAGTGTTCAAGTTGCTCAAAGTTGTCAATATTTGGCATCGCGTTTCTCGGCGCCTGTTAATCATTAGAATGAGCCATCTAATCCTGTAGGGTCATGTTATGGCACTCTAAAAAATCCTCTCCTAGTTTTGGTAGACTCGGATCCAGTTGCTCATGGTGACACTTTCTCAGTTGTGACAAAAAGCGTCAGATGAGTTCAATGAAAAGTTGCACAATGCCCCCATCTTTCAATCTACTCGTCATGGCACCAAACCATAAGCTCGTACACATCGAGGTGGTTGGTTTTATGCTAGGAATGCCTTCTTTTTTCTCTCCAACTCGCCCAATCATTGTGGGCCACACCCTACCAGCGAAATCTCCTAAGTGCTCAAGTTTCTCAAAGTTGTCAATATTCGGCATCGCGTTTCTCGACGCTCGTTAATCATAAGAATTATTCATCTAATCCTGCGGGGTCATGTTATGGCACTCTAAAAAATTCTCTCTTGATTTAGATAGACTTAGATCTAGTTTCTCATGGTGACACTTTCTCAGTCGTGACAAAAAGCGTCAGATGAGTTCAATGAAAAGTTGCACAATGCCCCATCTTTCAATCTGCTCATTGCGATATGGAACCGTCAGCTCATACACATCAGGGTGGCTTGGTTTACACTAGGAATGCCTTCTTTTTTCTCTCCAACTCGCCTGATCATTACGGGCCACACCCTACCAGCGAAATCGCTTAAGTTCTCAAGTTGCTCAAAGTTGTCAATATTCGGCATCGCGTTTCTTGGCGTACGTTAATCATAAGAATGAGTCATCTGATCCTGCGGGGTCATGTTATGGCACTCTAAAAAATCCTCTCTCAGTTTTGGTATACTCGGATCCAGTTGCTCATGGTGACACTTTGTTGGTTGCGACAAAAAGCGTCAGATGAGTTCAATGAAAAGTTGCACAATGCCCCATCTTTCAATCCGCTCGTCACGACACCAAACCGCTAGCTCATACACATCGGAGTGGCCAGGTTTATGCAAGGAATGCCTTCTTTTTCCTCTCTAACTCGCTCAATCGTTGCGGGCCACACCCTACCAGCAAAATTGCCTAAGTGCTCAAGTTGCTCAAAGTTGACAATATTCGGCATCATGTTTCTCCACGCCCATTAATCATAAGAATGATCTATTTGATCTTATGGGGTTGTGTTATGGCACTCTAAAAAATCCTCTCTCGGTTTTTGTAGACTCGGATCCAGTTGCTCATGGCGACACTTTCTCGGTTGTGATAAAAAGCGTCACATGAGTTCAATGAAAAGTTGCACAATGCCCCATGTTTCAATCCGCTCATTGCAACACTGAACTGTCAGCTCGTACGCATCAGGGTGGCCAATTTTACACTAGGAATTCCTTCTCTTTGCTCTCCAACTCGCCCGATCATTGCAGGCCACACCCTACGAGCGAAATCGCTTAGTGCTCAAGTTGCTCAAAGTTGTCAATATTCAGCATCGCGTTTCTTGGCGCCCGTTAATCATAAGAACGAGCCATCTGATCCTATGGGGTCGTGTTATGGCACTCTAAAAAATCCTCTCTCAATTTTGGTAAACTCGGATCCAGCTGCTCGTGGTGACATTTTCTCAGTTGTGATAAAAAGCATCAGATGAGTTCAATGAAAAGTTGCACAATGCCCCATATTTCAATCTACTCGTCGCGACACCGAACTGTCATCCCGTATGTATCGAGGTGGCCGGTTTTATGCTAGGAATGCGGCTGATCGTTGCGGGCCACACCCTACCAGCAAAATCGCCTAAGTGCTCAAGTTGCTCAAAGTTGTCAATATGCGGCATCGCGTTTCTTGGTGCCCGCTAATCATAAGAATGAGTCATCTGATCCTGTGGGGTCATGTTATGGCACTTTAAAAAATCCTCTCTTGGTTTCGATAGACTCGGATCCAGTTGCTCGTGGTGACACTTTCTTAGTTGCGACAAAAAGCATCAGATGAGTTCAATGAAAAGTTGCACAATATCTCATCTTTAGATCCGCTCGTCGCGACCAGAGATTTTTTTAGTGGTGAATCTTCTACAATTGGCGAATTCTGCGTGAATAGTGAGGGGCACAATCGTGGTCAAATCGTCCAAAATTTTGAAGAACAATGCAAATATTTGTAATCTGGTTTCACCATTGACCACACACTGTCGACGTGCATACCCGTAATATTCACCTGGAATCACTCAGACGTGGGTATTAGATCACCTCCACTATTCACTAGCAATATTAAAATGACCATGTACCCAAGACCTAATTCGCTAATGGTAAATTAAATGTTCATTGCACGCATCGGCCAAATTCGCCAATATCAATTAAAACATTTTAAGCATTCAAGGACCCATTTCGCCCCGCTTAAATTAAATGTTCATTGCATGCCCATGCAATTTGCCAAAAATGCAATTAAATTAAATGTTTATTAGCAATTGCGATGCCCGGGCCCTACGCAATTCACCAAAAATGCAATCATGGATTGCTATAAATACACTATTTCTTACACTCTTTCTTACAATTTGTTTGTGTCTAATTAGTAAATTGGGAGCTCTCGAGTCTCAATTCGTATTCCACAAATTGAGTTGGAAAGTCGAAGTTCATTGTAGGGCGGAGGGCCAGAGTTACAATCCTGCAACACAGGCTCAAGCATTCATTCCTGATTCCTGATTCAGAGAATTGAGAAGGCATAAAGGTGAGTAATCATTTCTTCATACTTGATAGTATTAGTTTTAACTTTTAATTCATAGTGAGAGGTCAAGACTCAAGATGTCACAGTCAGACATGGGTGAGACTCCTCAGGGTGGTGAAGGGATTGGGATGTTAGACAAGGGTAAGACTCCTCAGGGCAATGAAACTGAAGGGATTGGGAGGCCATCAAAACTTAAACTTAAAGATAGTACCATAAAGTCTTTTTTTGGAATTGGCAAATTTTCTGGTCCATCAACTTCTGCAATTGCAGAACCCATTCACAGTAGCTCACCACCACCACAAGGTGGGATTGTCATTGAGTTAAATGCATCAAATGAGGATGACAATACCGACATGATAGAAGATGTTCTGAGGGATACACACAATGAGATAATTCACTCAGATGCAAATGCTAGTACTGAAGATGATGTTGGTAGGAAGAAACAAAAAAGGAAAGTAAAACTAGGGCGAGAGTGGGAGATGGCAAGGAGTTTTAAGATTGATTGGGTAGAAAAGTACCCATTCATTGAACTGGTCCCAAACAATGATGAACAACCAACAAAATGTAGGTGTAAGATTTGTAGCTGAAAAACTAAAAGAGAGAAGAAGATGCAACTAAAGCTTGACACCATAGAAAAGCATATTGGTAGGGTTTATGAAAAACAGATCATAGACAGAAAGGAAACACAAGTAGTAAGATGGAAATCAAAGGAAGAATGTATTCATGTTAACTATGCCGCGGAATATGAAGAGCATAACCACAAAATGACACTTATTCGTAATAGTGGATTTGGAAATACAATCAAGGCTAGGCTTGAACATGCAGTGAAAGATGCAAACCTAGCAAAGACTGTTCAGATGAGTGTTGTTTTTCATATTATGTCGAAAGGGCATCCTATGAAAGATTTCCCAGAATTTAGTAATTTATTATCTTTTTTGAATGTTCCTCACTATCCTATGTCGCATTGGTCAATAAATGCTGGATGGGAAATGGCAAACTGTCTCGCTGAGGTGGAAAAGCAAAATTTTCAAGAGAGTGTACAAGAGTCAAATTTCATTTCATTATCCATAGATGAAGTTACTGCAGTAGATAACACTGCTTGGGTTTGTATGCATGTGTATACCGTAAAAGAACACATCTGTTGAGCTCATCTACTCTGTGTTCATAAAATGAGGGGCAATTCAACAGCAGAAAATTTATATTTGGAAGTTAAGAAAGCTTTGAATGAAATTGCTGGTATGGATGACTTAACAATTGCCAAGAAGTTGGTGTGTGTTGGAGTTGATGGAGCTGCAGTAGTGCAAGGTCAAAGGACCGGTCTTTGTGCAAGATTACAAACTAGTATTGCACCATACATGGTTGGCATTCACTGCATGGCCCATCGAATGAATTTAGCATATAGAATTGTAAACAATTTCCCTACAGTGTCAAAAGTTGAAGATCCGATCCACAAGCTCCACTCATACTTCTGCCGAAGTCCTAAATGTTTTGCAGAATTTTAAATTTTTGCTGAGGGAGTAACATGAGGAAACAAGCTTCTCAGGGATGTTGAGACCAGATGGATCTCCTTGCATGGACTAGTGGAACGAGTTCTAATAAAATATCAATCCTTGATCAGACTAATGTATGAGCAATGCCTCACAGTAGACAAAGCTCCTAATCTCTTACATAAGTTAAGTGATATAGACACTCTATTAACTTTAGCTAGTCTTCTCCCCATGTTGGATTCAATGAACAAACTTGTTAAGAAATCCCAAGACATAACTATGTATATCAATGAGTATAGCACTCTACGTAAAATGACATGCTTGAGCCTGGATGGTCTATATTCAGATCCAATAGGGCGAAGCCCAAAGTTTTTTAGGTGGCAGATAATTACAGATTTGAATCATGCTGAAAATTTTTTACATTTCAATACAAAAAATGAGTTATGTGTCTTTGTAAAAGGATTTCAGATACCAATGCACCAATCTAAGAAGGGCAAGCAAGGCAGAATGCTACCAGTTAAAAAGGAAGATTTTGACAGGTTTATTAAATTTGTTAGTGATAATTTGAAGTCTATTGCATATGAACTTTCAACTAAGATTCGTGAAAGATTCCCTCGAGAAGAAATACTTGAAGCCATGGGTTGTGTGTATCCTCAATTTTGGCATTCAATTGGAGATAATCCAAATGACGTAAAAATGTTTCATAAAAAACTAGAGGAATTGATATTGACGTTTTCAAAAGATGCATATTGCAATGGACAACCAATAGAAGGAATTTTAAATTTAGATCATCTTAGAAAACAATGTAAATAGTTTGCATTGGTTATGAAACATCAGTTGGTTAACTTGGATAATCCATTTGAACCTGGATCAATCACAAGGCTTTGGAAAAGGGTAGATCAAAGTGAAGCATTGTGTATTGCAATGCCAGAATATTTGAAACTTGTTGATTTATGTCAAACAATGATATTGGGGTCGGTGGAAGATGAGAGAGTTTTTAGTGCATTAGGGTTTTTGAAATCAAAGATCAAAAAAAAATTAGACAAGAATTTGGAAACTTGCTTGAGGTTGTTTGTAACCCAGTATAATATTAGAGATTTTCCATATGATAGGGCACTGGCAATCTAGAATTCCATGTGTGAAAGACGAGGGGTGTGCAACACTTTAAAAGTTGGTGGTGCTACTGCTAGTGCTAGTGCTGAGACAAATGAATATGATGGATCGCAGACTCAGAGTCAGCATGAAGACGAAGACATTTTTGAATACCCGACTCAAAATGAAGATGAACCTGTTAGTACTAGTCAGTTTCCGGATCTTGAGTCCATTTGGGATATAGAAGCCTCAGACAGTTAGACTGAGTCACTAAAGTGAATTAGCAGTTAGTTTATAGGTATTTATAATTATACTACAGTTCTTGAGTCATATTACAATTTCAATTTGCAAAATTGCAATACTATAGTTGTCATTGATGATTTTTGATATTGTATTCCTTGAATTTGTCAATCAAAAGTAGAACGGATACTTATTTCATATTTTTAATTGTGAATTTGAATTATTACTAAACAATTGAATTATTAGTAAATTGGTATTTGGTTCCACATTATGTTGAACATGAAATGCAATAATTTGTGTCACAAGATCCATAAAATTATTCATATTGCATAACTGTTACTGCTAGAACCTTTCTACTGTTCTATATTAAATGCTTAAAATGATGTTCATGGTGATTAGGGTTTTGTGTTTGTTTTTTGTCTTAGTTGGCTAGCAAACCGAAGTTGTCGTGCATTGAAAATTTGAGTTTTCCTCTATTTATTTGTCCATGTCAACGTCAAGTGTGGTCAAACGGTTGGTCAGACATGTTTAATGTTTCATCTCTAACTCGCAAATAAATTTCATGTTTAACAATTTAAGTGGCAAGTTAGCAAGTGTTGGTTTGGGTTTAAATCGCGAGGTCTCTAGTTTTTTGAGTGTTAGCATTTTATGTTAGTGAGGTGGAGATTGTTAATGAAATCGCTTTGGTCGCAAGGTCTCGAATTGGTTTGATGCCATGCATTATAGCCGCGAGAGTTAGCGAGTAAGTACTAAGTCATTAATGGTTTGTGTGCCACTGCTCGGGCCTGTTTATGACGGTAATTAACATAAGACATCGATAAACAGTTTTTAGATTTTATGGTTATCGCTAGCTTGCAGGTCCTTTATATCAAGTCAGTTTAAGTCGCGAGCTTGCGAGTACTGGGAGATTTTAGTTGTCGCTACCTCGCAAGATGTTTTGCACTTGACCTTTTTATGTTGCGAGGTTGCGACTGGGTGTGATTTTATGTTGTCGCATGGTTGCGAGGTGTTCATGGTTAAGTCATTTTAATTTGCGATCATGCGATGTAGTTGGTATCGCAGCTTAGTTGGTTTCATCTCTTGCTCGTAAGTTTTGAAGTTGTTTAGCATTTTAAGTTGCGATCTGGTGACAGGTAAGTTTTGGTCTGATTTTATGGTCATCGCATGCACGTGGGTTTGTAAGTCTTAAGTCAAAAGTGTTGTGAGCATGCGATGGTGGTTAAGTGCCTTGTTGTCGCGGGATCGCAAGGGTTTAAGTCAAGTTAAGTTTTGATTTGCGATCTTGAGATGAAATAAGTTATTTTGTTAGATTTGCAGTGGTCACCAACTCGCAGGTAAACAGAGAATATTACAAATGTTGTTGCGAGGTTGCGACTGAAGGGCTTGATGAAGATCAATGGTTGTCGCTCACTCACGAGATTCTTTGAGGATTCATAAAAGGGGTTGCGAGCTTGCGATTAAGAGGATTTGGTAGCATTGTCACTAACTCACCGGTTCCTTTCCTAATTGTTATAACTAGTTGAGAGCGTGCGATTAAAGATGGGGATTGACACGTGGACTTGTTTGTCGAATTTTGTAAAAGTTTTGAATGGAAATTGCCAATCGAATGCCACAGTAGCTAGTTCATGCAAGTGTGGCAATTAATGAGACTTGAGAGAAGTGATGGCACCCAAATTGTATGATCGAGATGAGACTTTGACATTTGTACAATTGCATTAATGCATTCTATTAGTTTAATTGAACTAATGCCACACTAGCTCATTCATGCAAGGTCACGAGGTGTTCGCGGTTAAGTAATTTTAATTTGTGATCATGTGATGCGACAGTGGTTAAGTGTCGCAAGAATGCGGCGGTGGTTAAGTGTCTTGTTGTTGCAAGATCGCAAGGGTTTAAATCAAGTTAAGTTTCTAGTTGTGAGCTTGTGATGAAATAAGTTGTTTTGTTAGATCAACGGTTGTCGCTCACTCACGATATTCTTTGAGAATTTGTAAAAGGGGTTGCGAGCTTGCGATTAAGTTGGTAGCATTGTCACTAACTTGCTAACACGTGGACTTATTTGTTGGGTTCTGTAAAAGTTTTGAATGCCAATTGCCAATCAAATAGAAGGGCATGAATTCAAATTTCACTTTAGTACTTCAATTTGAAGTTTGAATTAATGCCACAGTAGCTATTCATGCAAGTGTGGCAATCAATGAGACTTGAGACTTGAGAGAAGTGACAGTGCCCAAATAGTAAATACCATAAATTGCATGATCGAGCCGAGGTTTTGTATAATTGCATTAATGCATTTTATCTTTGAGGTAATCCAATGAATTGAGCTCTACAACAACGTTGGAGAATTTGGAGTGTTGGGTGTGAGAAAATTTCAGAAAATTGGTTAAGTTTTTCTCCTGCAGCTAAAATGAGCCAGGAGACAAGTGGTACTGGAGGTTCCAAGCCCAAGCCCAAGCCCAAGGCCACGACAAGTGGAGAAGGAGGACCTGGAGGTTCCAAGGCCAGTGGCACTGAGGAAACGATGGTTAACAAATACAAAGAAGAATTTGTAGATTCGATGCCAGGGACTTCCATTTCTTTGAATACAAATCATTTGGCATGGAGAGATTTATGGAGCCTATGCAGAAACCCTACCATGCTTAATATGACTGGTTTTGCTCTGTTTCATTATTTCTAGAAAAATAGGGTTAAGGGTGTCCCAATGTCAAACCCTTAGGCTTTAAATATGGCAAATTTAATTGTGCCAGATGTGTATGTTGATGTGGAATTGATCAAAGAGTTGGCCAAACACTATTGCCCAGTATCTAGGGTAATTAGAAGAAAGAACCAGTCTGCCCTAGTTTCAATTAACAGAGCTAGCTTTGTTGAAGCTTTCCAGATTACTGGTGTTGCATGTACAGATATAGATTTGGAGCAGATTGCAGAGGATTATGACAAATACAAAGGTGTTATCAAGAAGCATGCAATGCCCAGATACATGCCTAGGGTGAATAAGAAGCCGGTTATAATTCCAGAGAGTATCGAACCACCATTTGACATCACACCTTTCCACCATTATATGCATTGTACAATCTATGGATTATGTAGAGTGTTGGGTTTTGATGGAAATTCAACAGTGTCAGCTGAATTATTGATTATGGCCATGGACATTCAACACCTAGATGTTAACAAAGATTATGATTATGTGGGCTATGTGGTTGAACACATTCATAATGCTCTAGTTGAAATTCAGAGTGGTGGTGCACCCAGCCCTACATTCAAGCATTATTCATTGATAATTCATTTAATCTTGTTCTATAATGTTGAGTTCATGGATAAAGAATTGGAGCTTTTCAAAGAAGAATTGGGTGTCTTAATGCCAATACAAAGATGGACCTAGGTTTAGGATAGTAGTTCTCCCCATTATTCTTTCCTTTTCTGTGAAAATTGGATTGTTTCGCCAATTATGGAAATGCTAGGAATAAATAGGGAACGATTGTCAATTAATGTTAGGAGAGTTTTGAGACCTTACTGTGAGATTTTGCCAAGATCAAGAGCTCAATGAAATGTACAAAATAGAGACACAATATAGGACAAGAATAAATTGTATTCTCATCAATAGAAAATGATCAATAATTACAATTACATACAATGTAGATGAGCTTGTTTATATAGGCAAGGCTTATGGATATGTGAGCACACAAACATGACATGTGGCTCAATAAGAAACAAGGGTAGGTAGGAAATAGGTGTGGGTAGGTAGGAAAAATAATATAATAGTCCACATGAGGTGGATCACCCACTGAATGTGGAGTGTAACAACAAAATAAGACCACAAAAGGTGGAATTTCTCCTACACACACTATCCCAATGTGGCACAAACACCCAAGTGTCTCATACCCAAACTACTATGAAATGCATGTACCTAAGTAAACTTAAGTAAGTGTAATAATATCCATGATGAATAATTATTTACACCAACACCCCCCCATAAGTGCGACTTAGGGGAATGCACTTAAGTCTACAATGCAAATAAGGAATGCAAGATGGGTCCCGGCTACTAGGCCATGTTAGGTACCCATGTACAAATGCAAATGCATGAAAACCAATGCAATGAAATCTCTCACAAAGTGGGGAAAGAGAGAAAAACCCAATGGGAAAAAACCCTCCCCCAAAAAAGAGATGAAAACATACAAGAGAACTCTCATAGAAGAATGTGAAGAACAAAACCCCATGTGAGGAAAAAGTCCCCCCCATATGAGAGAAGAAGAGAAGCTAGGAAGCCCCCCCTCAATGTGGAATCTGCACCAATGATAGAAGCTCGATGTATGAAGAAACTGCTCCATGAACGTCGAACAATATTCCTCCCCTTAGGAAGAAACAAAACCAAAGGTGTATCCATGAAGTCTCCCCAATCATGAAGGGAAGATGTATGAAAAAAAATCATGATAAAAGGAATCTTTGAAAACTGCTCAAGTGTCCCCATGTCGATGCTAAAAGATACCCCCTCCAAAGGTGGTAAACTGTGCCACACTGCTGAAAAAGGCACTCCAAGATCTAGTGGAGATGGATGTAGAACATGTCCCAAAGACTCACATGTCTCCTCAAAAAATAAAGAGACCTCCTCCAACTATTGTACATAAGTATCCACAATCATGTCAACCTTGAAAGAATGATCATGTAGAGAATGAACAAGAGGGTCAGAGTGTTCCCTCGCAACAATCGAAGAAGGATCACCTTCATCAAAGAGAAGATGAATGTCATCAATGATGTCTCCCAAATCTACAATGTAGGATTCCACAAATAAACCTGCAATGTCTGTGAAGTAATCATCCCATGAATCTGAAGCTGGAAGACAATGAATATCTTGCTGCACTGAATCACATGAAGGCAAAACTGTCGCACTATCTGCATCATCAGGTGCAATAGGTGATGTGATATCAATATGAGAAGATGAAATACAAGACTCAAGAATGGGGTTACATGTGAGAATCCCCATGTTCAAGTGTCCAAAGTTCTCCTCAAAAGCTGAACCATCACAAGAAGTGTGATCATTATGTGTAGAATCATCAAATGTGAAATCATCATCATCAACAAAATCTGAAAAGGAGTATAACCAAGATGCATGATCAACCACCCCAGTTGCAATGATAGCTCTAGTCTCCAAGTCTCTAATGAAAACTGAGTCAGGTGTGAACTCCACAACTCTCTTAGTTGTGCCATGTGTGATTTGATAGATAGAAAGGAGATTGTTTGTCAAGTGGGGTACACACAACACATCATTGAAGGAGTTATCCCCAATGTCAATAGATCCTTTCCCAATCACATCCATGTATGTATGATTGCCCATCAAAATCTGTGGCATGGTGCAAGGCTCAAATGTAGAGAACATAGACTGCGAAGATGCCATATGATGAGAAGCCGCTAAATCAAGAAGCCATCTCTTTGAATCATGACTGATAATAGCACATAGAGCTTTTCCTTTTCTTGTCCCAAAAGAGTGAGTCTTCCCACTTGTAGAAGCCATGAATGCTTGCCCTTTTCCTTTTGAATGTGAGGAAGTGGAAGTTGATGAATCATCCTTCTTGTAGACTTTAGGCAAATCAATGTTATGCTTTTTGATGATATGTGTGAGCTCATCAATCTTCTTAGAATGGCAACGATGTTCCTCATGACCAATCTTTTTACAATAAGCACAAGTAGGTCTCTCCCTCTTTGGTGAATTATCTCTCTTGGAAGAGGATGAATCTCCTTGTTTTGGAGAAGATGGTGCTTTGTCCTTAGGCTTTGATTGCCATTTCTTATTGTTTGAGTTGTCCTTTCCTTGATTCCCTTTGTTCCCTTGATTTGCCACTAATGCTTGAGACTTAGAAGCCTTAAGAATGCCCATGCTTATCAACTTAGTTTGTTCCATCATCAACATTTCATTGAAAGCATCAAATGTAGGCATTTTGTAGCTTGAACTCATTGTCATCCTATGGGTTTGGAAACTAGAAACAAATGCTGCATATTCTTGTGGAAGCTTGCCTATCAAGTTGAATATCAATTGAGTATCCTTCTTATCAATGCCACAATCTTTGAGTTATGCCCTCAACTCATCTGCCTTAGTGACATAATCTTGTATAGTATCAAGTTCTTGGGATCTAACATGGTGAGATCACTATCAATTTGATATCCCCTAATCTCATCAACTTGACCATACAAGTCTTGAAACTTTTGCCAAGCATCCTTGATTAGAGTACACTTCTCAATATGAAAAATGAGATCCTTTGATACATACTTTCTTAAGGTACCAATTGCCATGATATTTTTAGTGAGCCAATCCAAGTGACCAACTAGATCAACCTTAGGATCAGTGGGAGCAACAATAGTTCCATCAATGTAATGAGTGAGTCCTTTTTCCATAAGTTTACTCCATGCATCAATTTTCCAAGTAGCATAATTATGAGGAGTTAAGAGAGGAAACTTAGAAGAACCCATAGCAGCAAAAAGGAAGGAACACAAGAGCACAAAAGCACAAGAGACACCCCCCCAAATTCAATCAATCAAAGTACCCCCCCCAAAGTGATGATTTTGGCACTTTATACTTAGTGCAATTACAATGAGCCACTTGCAAAACAAGGCAAAGTGGACTTATGATGCAAATTTTACAACTTCTCAAATGAGATACAAGAGACTTCAATCAATAGTGCAATGAATCTAACTGAGATTCAAGCAAATATACAAGTACCAAGAGAGCCAAAAATGGTCAAAATCTGAAAGTACAATTTATACTTACAATGGCATCAATCTAATAGCATCATGTAAAATTAGATGAAAAAATACACACTTTCAAAAAAAACGGCACCTGAAAAGGAGGTCGTATGACCCTAAACGAAGCCTCTGAAGTTGCAAAAACTGGGATTACTCAAGTATAGTCACCAAAAACTGCATTTTCTGAAAAAATAGTGCATCAAAATCAAAAAATTTCTTCACCTCTACGGAGAGCACGAAATTCTAGCCCATTTCAAAAAAAATTGCACCCAAAAAGGAGCAAAAATGAGCAAGTTATGGCCATTTGAAGTTGAACTGCAAAATCAAAAAGCTCAATGAGAGGGGCCTGCAAAATTTTTGAAAAATGATGACGTGGTGCTAATGTCAGAAAGTCACTGTGTTAAATTTGACGACCATATGACCGTCACAAAAACTTCGCCTCTCTGCTAACTAGGCATTCGTACTGTACGGACAGGCCGATGTGGCAGATGACTGTGCAAATCATATGAATGACGTAGCGCAGTGACTGTGTGTATGGAGGGCCTATGTGGCGTGGGTGACGTGGCGTACAGATGACTGTTTGAGAGCCACATGGCAAGGTCCTGGAAGCTGACTGGGCTCCTGCGTGGCGGCCGGAGGTGACTGGACAGTCGCCGGAGGTCTCTGCCGGTGAAGTCGATGTCTCGGTCGGCAGGAGGGGGCTACTGTCGCTGGAAGAGGAAGCCATGTGGAGCCGAGGTGGCGTGCGGAGTGAGGCAGCAGCGGCGGGACTGGTGCTGTAGACTTGCAGGGTACGGGTACAGGCACGGGCGACGGCGGCAAGTCCGGACCTGCAGAGTTCAGCAAGTAGTACGCCTACAACCTGCGACATGCAGGTACACACTGCACGGTGGGGGGGTCTGCAGACCCCCCAAAAACACTTTTTGTTTGTTTTCTCACCAAAATAGGCCGACTTTATAACCAAAATTCATGGAAACGGCCTTCTGGACGCAATGGTGGGGTCGAATCTGGTCTAGGACGCCTCCAAAAGATGCTACTCCTCAGATCTACCTCTTGACGTCGCAATAATGCCTCCTTAAGACGAATCAATGAAGCCCCAATGGCTCTGATACCATGTGAGATTTTGCCAAGATCAAGAGCTCAATGAAATGTACAAAATAGAGACACAATATAGGACAAGAATAAACTGTATTCTCATCAATAGAAAATGATCAATAATTACAATTACATACAATGTAGATGAGCTTGCTTATATAGGCAAGGCTTATGGATATGTAAGCACACAAACATGACATGTGGCTCAATAAGAAACAAGGGTAGGTAGGAAATAGGTGTGGGTAGGTAGGAGAAATAATATAATAGTCCACGTGAGGTGGATCACCCACTGAATGTGGAGTGTAACAACAACAAAATAAGACCACAAAAGGTGGAATTTCTCCTACACACACTATCCCAATGTGGCACAAACACCCAAGTGTCTCATACCCAAACTACTATGAAATGCATGTACCTAAGTAAACTTAAGTAAGTGTAATAATATCCATGATGAATAATTATTTACACCAACACTTACCAGTATGTTCCAAACTGGCCTATTTCACATAACTGGGGGGGCTTTTATTTTTTTGATAACTTTACTGTGATCAGAGTCTATGGGTGTCCTCAGCCTCCCCATATTTTACGAAAATTTGTTCCAATCAGGATTGCTTTTATGGAGTTTATCTAGCAATTGACCCTAGTTGAAAAAGAATACCTTGACAAACACATGAAGGGTTCTCTTCTTCCTAGGCTTTGGGTTGTGTCTGATTTTACCATTGGTAGGAGTTCCTTTGATGAAGTAAACAATTTCCTTAAATAGTATAGGTTGGTTAATGTTGTGTCTAGATTCTATGATCCTGAACAATTTATTAAAATTGCATTGCCAAAAATGACACCTTGGGCCAACATAAAGGACCATGAACCATTGGATGATGAAGATGTGGTTATAAATTTGCTGAGAAAAGATGAAGTACAAGAAAGGAGAAGAAAATGGAAAAAATTGATGAGAGTTGAAGCAAAATTGAAGGCTGCTGACCCTAGTTTCTCAAGTGTTTGCCCTGATACCCCGTACCTAGAGAGGATTAACAAAATGTTGAGTTTATATGAAACTCTGATGGAACAAATGCCTCAAATTCCAAAAGTGGCTACTCAGGAGCAAGACCCCCAAGAAGGACATTCTTCACATGGCAAGAGGACACTTAGTGTGTATGCTGATGATGTAGAGAGTGGGGATGAAGTTCAATCTACCTAAGTGCCATCTACAAAGAAACAAAAAACCACCGAGGTTGGTACAATTGTGAGGAGAGACCCTGCTAGAGCAATTTTACAGAACAAGGACACTACTTTCATCAAATAAGGACACATCTCAGAGAAGCAGAGCAGAATGAAGAACAGGGAGAGACAAATGAAAGCCCTTGCTCAAGGCTTTGATGAGTGTGTGATGTTGTCAAATGAGTTCATGAAAGATAATGACTTTATTAAGTCAGATGAATTTAAAATTTTTTTGACAAGGTTGAAACAAAATCAATTAAAACAAAATTTGATCATAGAGGAAGCAAATGAAGAAAAGAAAGAGGAGATCATCAAGGCACTGCAGGAATATGATCCTGACAGGGAGGAAATATTTGTGGAATAGGAAAGACAATTGATAAAGAGTACTGGTATGATTATGATGCCTGACTGGGATATCCAGTCTATTTTTATTAATGATCAGATTAGGAAGCAAGAGGACCCAATGTTTAGAACTGAATTTGAAATTGGAGATGTAATAAGAGGATCAAGATTTAATCCTAAGTCAAAGACACTTGCTGCTTGGTCTTTGGCCCCTTCCACTCAAAAACCCCACCTTCTAAATATCCAAGTAGAAAATAAAGTTGATAGAATGATCTGGAACTTGCAAAACACAATTGACACGGAGATTGCTTCATTTTTTACTCAAGTTTCTTACATGAATTTATCAAAAATAGAGGATTTGTCAAGAAGATACACAGAAACATATACCCAATTGATTGCATTGTCTTAAAAATATGAAGAGACACTGATGAAGAAGGGCACTCTGGTAGGAAGAGTTAGTGGAGTTGAAAGAAAAAATTGCAAATGAGCCCCCTCCAATACAGATTATAGAACAAGTACAAGAAATACCAGCTGATGTGACAACAAAAATGGAGGAATACACAGGGAAAATTGAAAAGCTTGAAAAGGAACAAAATGTCAAGGCTATCTGTCAGGAATTCTGAAACACAAGATTAATGTATTGAAAGACAAATTGATGGTTGTGCATGATTTGTACATTTCTTTGAAAGAGGCAAGCAAAACATCCTCTGAGGTTGTCGCTTTTCTTGGACCTTTGTTCAATGTTTGGTCAGTAAAAAGTAGATTAATGGATAAGCTAGATACTGCAATGATGTATAGTGACGAGTTCCCTCCCAAGATCAATGACACTAAAGACATGGTGGAGGTAATGAATGCAGCTTATGCATTTTTCACAGGGAAGGATGTGCTTATAAATGAAAATTGCAGACATTTGGGGAAGGTTATAATAAATTGGTGCCTTCAATTTATGGTAGTAATGGAGATTTGAAATCAGTTTCTGATTGGACTAGCGAATTTGATTTGATTCTGGAGCAAGAAGAAATAATCAAGCATGTAAATGAACAGGTTGATGCTGATTTCCTTAATGGTCTGCTTGATTCATTGTTCAAGGTTGAGGTTGACTATGCAAAGTTTATTGCTAAGTCCAGGGCAATTATAGATGCCAGATGGATAGATTCAGTTGCAAAGTTGGAAGAGGTAAAGGCATTCATTTGACCAACAAACAAAGAGGTGGACAGGTGGGAAGCCATGCTAAAGCCAAAGAAGAAATCTTAGGTTGAGGTTGCTACCCAAGTTTCCTCACAGTAATCCTAAGCTTGTTGAATCCTCAGGTTGAGTTTGCCACTTTTATTGATCAATGATTTTAAACTTGAAAACTCTTATATAGTTATAATATCTCAACTGTTCAAGAATTTGAGAAGTGCATAGTTGAATCGCATTGTGAATTTACTTTCTGATATCATTATGAATATAATATCAATATCATTTGCAGTTTGAGATCTTCACATAATTGTCTGTGTTGAATTTATGTTTTCACTATGAATTGAATGGTCAAGGGTTTTTCAGTTTACATATGTATCTGGGTTGTGTATGTAATGGCATTATTCATAATTTCATTCGGCATTCCTATTTATCTGTAAATGAATCTTATTGAAGTTTATTACTAGGTTGTCTTTGAATTGTAAGTGACTCTATGCCCTAGGATAAGGCACTGGTTTGTTGTCTTGATGTTTTACTAATTATGTTGTATTCATATCTATTATGGTGTTTAATACTTTCATTCTTAATACTCTTATTATTTTATATACTATGGATGTTTCTGTAATATATATGGAGGTTTTCTATGACTATGTCTATAATCCGCCCACCAATTACAATGAGGTGAATCCTTAATATGATTTCAAACTAATAGATGAAAAATTACATACACCATAACAATGCAACAAATGAAAAAAGTTAAATCTCATGATTCTGATAATTTGAAAGAGATAGAATTATACACAAAATAAATTTATATATAACTCCTTCAAGAACCTACACAAAGCTTGACACTAAATGCTTTTCATTTGCTCTATGTGATCAATAAAATAGTAGAATGAAATATTCATTGAAACTATGATAGAATTTTACACAAAATAAATTTATATATAACTCCTTCAAGAACTTGCACAAAGCTTGACACTAAATGCTTTTCATTTGCTCTGTAAATGACTATACAATATACAACTTGCTCCCTTCACCTAGAGTCTAGAATCACTACTGGAACCAGAAAAGGAACCCCAATGACTATACAACTTGCAAAACTGCTTGAGCCATGCCATTATCACCCTGATGCCTTCAGATGGAATGTGAGATGTTACATTCTATCCAACAAATCATTTCCAAATAGAGGAGGAAGCCTTCATGACCAAGAACAGAGACAATGAAAAGAGGAGCTTGAGCCTTCATGCCCACAATCAGGGAAAGTGGAAACAAGAGCTTTAGGGTAAATATAATATGTTGGGGAGGGGCTGCAGCTTCCATGTCATCACAAAGATGACTGGTTGCCACTCCCCACCCAAACAAATCCTTCTTTCATTCCTCTGCGGGCTCCTTCTTCAAACCCCTTGTCATCCTATGGCAGAGTAGAAGTAGAAGATGTGCCATGCTTGGCCTTTCTTGACAAGAAAAGGCTTTCACACCCCCTCTGGCAATCCTTCTCACTTTCACAACCCTTCTGACAATAAACAAACTCACACAGTAAAAAAAAAAAACACCCATCCGGTATCACAGAGCATGCAACAACTCCATGCACGATCCTGCTCAAACATCGTCTTCCTTTCTGAGGGAAAAACCACTCACAGAAAATGAAAAAGGTTTATTTTCTGAGTTTCTCTTCTACCAATTAAGTCATCACTCCATTGTATTTATAACATTTTCACACTTCATTTGGTGATGCTCATTCACGTGAAAAATCATCATTTTGGTGTTTTTCAACGTGACTGTAGACTCTAGAAGTCATGCCTATCAAATCCACTACGTCCTGCTAAGGCTTATCTATTGTGAACGATTTTGTTCTAATTTTATTCCTCCTTGATTGGACAAATTCTACTTCAAAATCCCTGACAACAAGTAACCTGAGCTCTTATTTCTCAGAGAAATCCGTGATCTCCCATCTCTAACTCAGAAGCTATCAAATCCTTTTATGCCTCTGAAACCGTCGTCCTTGCTTGTCTAATCAACCTCGACTCAAGAGAAGCCTTCAAACTAGTCCCTCATGAATGAGTCAGCATCCAAGCCTTAAAAATTTTAGGTTGCGAGCTAGCAACCAAATAGTTTGTGGTTAAGTTTTATGGTTATCGCCAACTCGTGAGGTAAAATGTCTGAAGACGTGATCAAGCAGCAAGCTGGCGACAAGTTTGTTTGGGTTTACATCGCGAGGTCTCTATCTTTTTGGGTGTTAGCATTTTATGTTACCGAGATGGAGATTGTTAGTGAAATTTCTTTGTTCGCGAGGTCTCAAGTTGGTCTGATGTCATACATTATAGCCGCGAGAGTTAGCAAGTAACTCATTTCATATAATTGTCGCTAGTTCTCATGTTTGTTTAATGTTAGCATTTCTAGGTCACAAGCTAGCGACTAGATAGTTTGTGGTTACGTTTAATGGTTATTGCCAGCTCGCGAAGTTAAATGTCTAAAGACTTGATCAAGCCGCGAGCTTGTGAGTGAAGTGCTAGCGGTTAAGAGATAAACAATTTTATGTTGGCGAGTACGCGACAAGGGTTAAAGTTACCACTATCTCCAGGTAGCAATGGTGATGAGGACTTAACATTTTGTGGTCGATAATTGGCGAATGCCAGTTCAGTTTCCCTCAGTCGCTAGATCTCGAGGTTACGAAGGCTTAGAATTTTCAGCTTGCGAGTTGGAGATAGAGTCGTAAGGGCTTGTCGCTAGGTCATGAGATTTTATAATGGGCAGTCTTCCAGGTAGAGAGTTGACGACTGTGTGCCACATGTTTTAATTACTTAAAGTTAATATCTTGAAATCGCCAATATTTTTTTTTTATGGTTTGAAAATAGCTTGAAATTGCCAATATTTTATTTTTATGGTTTGAAAATAGGTTGAAATCGCCAATATTTTTTTTTAATGGTTTGAAAATAGGTTGAAATCGCCAATGCAAATATTTTTTTGGTTTTAAAAACATTACAATTTCCCCATGCAATTATTTTTTGGGTTTTAAAAACAAAACAATTTACCAAGATTTTTCGCAAACTTTGAGCAATCACGGCTAATTCACCAATGGAGATTATTACTTTTCTTCGTAAACTACAAAAATTCGCCAGTAAAATTAAAAATTTCTTCGGAATTATACAACTTTCACTAGGTTTTTACACCTTGTCCAAGGGAGGGGTTTCTTAAAGTTTTCCCTGGTCGCAACACCGAACCATCATCTCGTACGCATTGGGGTGGCTGGGTTTATGCTAGGAATGCCTTCTTTTTGCTCTCCAACTCGCCCGATCGTTGTGGGCCATACCCTACTAGCGAAATCACCTAAGTGCATGCATTAGATGAATATAAGTTTATGGGCTATGCAATTTTTTTAGAATGGGTATTGGTACAATGGTGTCTTACATTGTCTAATTTTGGTTCTTTCCATGTTTCCTTTATATAGTCTTATTTCGACTATAACTATTGAATTTGTGTTGATCTCCATAAGCTTGTGTCTTGGATTACAAACACATATTTAGGTTCAAAGCTTAAGTAATAATAAACTCTGTGCAATTATTCATTTAATTATTTGTTTTGCAATTATGGATAACCATGATAAATGATTTGCATTAACCAAAAAGCTACAAATCCATGCAACATTGTATACCATTAAAACTATCAAATATATCCAATGGGTATGTGCACCAAGTTGTGGTACCAAAAGGGGGTCTTAAGATGCCACTTTTTTTCTAAAATCAGCAAAGTCTGAACTTCAACGACAAATTGAAGATAGTTACACTCCAAATTTGAAGATGCAACAAGAACAAGAGTCAGAGTGCTTCGAGTCTACTTTCTAAAATACTAAATTTTTTTTTAAATGGTGGAGATTAAGCGCTTCAAAAAGGGGGACCACACAAAGTGGTCCTGTTTTTATGCAAAAAACATAACATCTGTTGTGGCCCCCCTAAAATATTAACTTTTTTTTTTAATTTTTAAAATCGCTTCAGTGAGAAATTAGCTAACACCTTGAAGTTTATGCCAGAATTTTCAGCTAATTTTTTAATGAATATATGATTTTTTACTAATTTTCGAAGTGGACACATCCTGAAAAACAAAAATTTGAGCGTGCTCCCCCCTAAAATCATTGAAAACAAATCAAAAATTAAAACTTTTTTTTTAAATTGTGTAGAATGGAGTCTAGTTTCTAAAAATGTAATTTTTTTCAAAATCTGATGAACGTGTAAAAATCTAGACCCAAAATAGTGCATGTTGGTTTTTTGACAAAAAACAGACACACTAACAAAACAAATTATAGATGAAAGACTTAACGAAATCAAAATTTGAAATAAATTACATTTTTGGATAGCTAAGAGGGAGCTTAAGTTTACCACAGTATTTTTTTTAACTTCATTGAAACACGTGCAAACCTGACGGAGAGCACGACCAGAAATATGTTAAAATTTTCAATGTTCTGACAAAAACACATCTCTAGCCTGAAATGGTCGTCCAAACCGTTGGGTTGGATGCCCAAGGCAAATCCAAACCATAGGTTTGGTGCTTCCCAAAGCGGGACATTTGGCGCTCACCCTATTTGGGATGCGCCAAATGTGATGAATGGATATTCCATTTGGCGTGTGCCAAATGTGGTCCATATTCCACATTTGGTGCATGCCAAATGTGGATGAAGAGGGAGATAGCTCGAGGGATAGCAGAATAAGGGAATTGTGAGAGCTAGAAAGGGGAGGGACAAAGAAGAGTATGTATCTATAAGAATGAAGAGCCCGAGAAGAGGTAAGGGGAGAGAGAGAATATGAGATCTAGTTCATAGAGAGAGATGGAACTACGAGGGAAGGGAGATAAAGAAGGGAGAGGTGAGATGGGGGTTTCTATGTACACATTTGGCACTCTCCCTATTTGGCGCGCGCCAAATGTGGAATAGATAAAAACTCTTCTTTGTCCCTCCCATCTCTAGCTCTCACAATTCCCTTATTCTCCTATCCCTCGAGCTATCTCCCTCTTCATCCGTATAGCCATCTAATTCCCTCTCTCACCTCTTTCCCTCAGTTGTTTCCTCACTTCCTCCTCTCTCTAGGTCCTAAGGGGTCATAGGACACCATATGACCCCATAGGACACAAAATGACCCCTAACGACACCTAAGGGGTCATATGGTGTCCTAAGGGGTAATAGGACACCATATAACCTCTTAGGTTACCATAGGACCCATAACAATACCATATTTTGTCCTAAGTGGTCATAGGACACCATATGACCCCTTAGGACACATAACGACACCATATGGTGTCTTAATGGGTCATAGGACACCATATGACCCCTTAGGTGTCGTTAGGGGTCATATTGTGTCCTAAGGGGTTATATGGTGTCCTATGACCCCTTAGGACACCATATGACCCCTTAGGATACCATACAACCCATAACGACACCATATTGTGTCCTAAAGGGTCATATGGTGTCCTAAAGGGTCATAGGAAACCATATGACCCCTTACGACACCATACAACCCATAATGACACCCTATTGTGTCCTAAGGGGTCATATGGTGTCCTAAGGGGTCATAGGACACCATATGACCCCTTACGACATCATACGACCCATAACAACACCCTATTGTGTCCTAGGGGGTCATATGTTGTACTAAGGGGTCATAAGACACCATATGACCCCTTAGGACACCATATGACCCATAACGACACCCTATTGTGTCCTAGGGGGTAATATGGTCTCCTAAGGGGTCATAGGACACCATATGACCCCTTACGACACCATATTACCCATAATGACACCTAAGGGGTCATATGATGTCCTATGGCCCCATAGGGCACCATATGACACCTTAGGTGTCTATACGACCCATAACAACACCATATTATGTCCTAAGGGGTCATATGGTGTCCTAAGGGGTCATAGGACACCATATGACCCCTTAGGACACCATACGACCCATAACGACACCATATTGTGTCCTAAGGCGTCATATGGTGTCCTAAGGGGTCATAAAACACCATATGACCCCTTAGGACACCATACGACCCATAACGACACCCTATTGTGTCCTAGCGGGTCATATGGTGTCCTAAGGGGTCATAGGACACCATATAACCCCTTACAACACCATACGACCCATAACGACACCTAAGGGGTTATATGGTGTCCTATGGCCCCATAGGACACCATATGACCCTTAGGTGTCCATACGACCCATAACGACACAATATTGTGTCCTAAGGGGTCAAATGGTGTCCTAAGGGGTCATAAGACACCATATGATCCCTTAGGAAACCATACGATCCATAACGACACCATATTGTATCCTAACGGGTCATATGGTGTCCTAAGGTGTCAGAGGACACCCTCTGACCCCTTAGAACACCATATGACCCATAACCACACCGTATTGTGTCCAAGGGGTCATATGGTGTCGTAAGGGGTCATAAGACACCATATGACCCCTTAGGACACCATACGACCCATAATGACACCCTATTGTGTCCTAGGGGATCATATGGTGTCCTAAGGTGTCATAGGACACCATATGACCCCTTACGACACTATATGACCCATAACGACACCTAAGGGGTCATATGGTGTCCTATGGCCCCATAAGACATCGTATGACCCCTTAGGTGTCCATACGACCCATAAGAATACCATATTATGTCCTAAGGGGTCATATGGTGTCCTAAGAGGTCATAGGACACCATATGACCCCTTAGGACACCATACGACCCATCACGACACTGTATTGTGTCCTAAGGGGTCATATGGTGTCATAAGGGGTCATAAGACACCATATGACCCCTTAGGACACCATATGACCCATAACGACACCCTATTGTGTCCTAGGGGGTCATATGGTGTCCTAAGGGATCATAAGACACCATATGACCCCTTAGGACACCATACGATCCATAATGACACCCTATTGTGTCCTAGGAGTCATATGGTGTCCTAAGGGGTCATAAGACACCATATGACCCCTTATGACACCGCACGAACCATAAGGACATCTAATGGGTCATATGGTGTCCTATGGCCCCATAGGACACCATATGACCACTTAGGTGTCCATACGACCCATAACGACACCATATTGTGTCGTAATGGGTCATATGGTGTCCTAAGGGGTGATAGGACACCGTATAACCCCTTAGGACACCATATGACCCAAAACGACGCCGTATTGTGTCCTAAGGGGTCATATGGTCTCCTAAGGGGTCATAGGAAACCATATGACCCCTTAGGACACCATACGACCCATAACGACATTGTATTGTGTCCTAACAGGTCATATGGTGTCATAAGGGGTCATAAGACACCATATGACCCTTAGGACACCATACGACCCATAACGACACCCTATTGTGTCCTAGGGGGTCATATGATGTCCTAAGGGGTCATACGACACCATATGACCCCTTAGGACACCATAGGACCCATAACAAGACCCTATTGTGTCCTAGGGGGTCATATGGTGTCCTAAGGTGTCATAGGACACCATATGACCCATAACAACACCTAAGGGGTCATATGGTGTCCTATGGCCCCATAGGACATCATATAACCCCTTAGGTGTCCATACGATCCATAACAACACCATATTATGTCCTAAGGGATCATATGGTGTCCTAAGGGGTCATAGGACACCATATGACCCCTTAGGACATGATACAACCTATAACAACACCATGTTGTGTCCTAATGGGTCATATGGTGTCATAAGGGGTCATAAGACACCATATGACCCCTTAGGACACCATACGACCCATAACAACGCCCTATTGTGTCCTAGGGGGTCATATGGTGTCCTAAGGGGTAATAAGACACCATATGACCCCTTAGGACACCATACAACCCATAACGACACCCTATTGTGTCCTAGGGGGTCATATGGTATCCTAAGGGGATATGGTGTCCTAAGGGGTCATAGGACACCATATGACCCCTTACGACACCATAGGACCCATAATGACACCTAAGGGGTCATATGGTGTCATATGGCCCCAAAGGACACCATATGACCCCTTATGTGTCCATATGATCCATAACGACACCATATTGTGTCCTAATGGGTCATATGGTGTCCTAAGGGGTCATAGGACACCATATGATGCCTTAGGACACCATACGACCCATAATGACACTTTATTGTGTCCTAAGGGGTCATATGGTGTCCTAAGGGGTCATAAGACACCATATGACCCCTTAGGACCCCATACGACCCATAACGACACCCTATTGTGTCGTACGGGGTCATATGGTGTCCTAAGGGGTCATAGGACACCATATGACCCCTTACGACACCATACGACCCATAACGAGACCTAAGGGGTCATATGGTGTCCTATGGCCTCATAGGACATGATATGACCTGTTAGGTGTCCATACGTCCCATAACAACACCATATTATGTCCTAAGGGGTCATAAGACACCATATGACCCCTTAGGACACCATACGACCCATATTGACACCGTATTGTGTCCTAAGGGGTCATATGGTGTCATAAGGGGTCATAAGACACCATATGACCCCTTAGGACACCATACGACCCATAATGACACCCTATTGTGTCCTAGGGGGTCATATGATGTCCTAAAGGGTCATAAGACACCATATGACCCCTTATGACACCATACGACCCATAATGACACCCTATTGTGTCCTAGGGGGTCATATGGTTTCCTAAGGGGTCATAGGACACCATATGACCCCTTACAACACCATAGGACCCATAACGACACCTAAGGGGTCATATGGTGTCCTATGGCCCCATAGAACACCATATGACCCCTTAGGTGTCCATACGACCCATAACGACACCATATTGTGTCCTAATGGGTCATATGGTGTCTTAAGGGGTCATAAGACACCATATTACCCCTTAGGACACCATATGACCCATAACGACACCGTATTGTGTCCTAAGGGGTCATATGGTGTCCTAAGGGGTCATAAGACACCATATTACCCCTTAGGACACCATATGACCCATAACAACACCCTATTGTGTCCTAGGGGGTCATATGGTGTCCTAAGGGGTCATAGGACACCATATGACCCCTTACGACACCTAAGGGGTCATATGGTGTCCTATGGCCCCATAGGACACCATATGACCCCTTAGGTGTCCATATGACCCATAACGACACCATATTGTGTCCAAATAGGTTATATGGTGTCCTAAGGGGTCACGGGACACCATATGACCCCTTAAGACACCATACGACCCATAACGACACCTTATTGTGTCCTGAGGTGTAATATGGTGTAATAAGGGGTCATAAGACACCATATGACCCCTTACGACACCATACGACCCATAACGACACCTATTGTGTCCTAAAGGGTCATATGGTGTCCTAAGGGGTCATAGGACACCATATGACCCCTTATGACACTATACGATCCATAACAACACCTAAGGGGTCATATGGTGTCCTATGGACCCATAAGACATCATATGACCCCTTAGGTGTCCATACGACCCATAACAACAACATATTATGTCCTAAGGGGTCATGTGGTGTCCTAAGGGGTCATAGGACACCATACAACCCATAATGATATTGTATTATGTCCTAAGGGATCATATGGTGTCATAAGGGGTCATAAGACACCATATGACCTCTTAGGACATCATACGACCCATAATGACACCCTATTGTGTCCTAGGGGGTCATATGGTGTCCTAAGACGTCATAAGACACCATATGATCCCTTAGAACACCATACGACCCATAACAACACCCTATTGTGTCCTAGGGGTCATATGGTGTCCTAAGGGGTCATAGGACACCATATGACCCCTTACGACACCATACGACCCATAACGACACCATATCGTGTCCTAATGGGTTATATGGTGTCCTAAGGGGTCATAGGACACCATATGACCCCTTAGGACACCATACGACCCCTAACGACACCGTATTGTGTCCTAAGGGGTCATATGGTGTCCGAAGGGGTCATAAGACACCATATGACCCCTTAGGACACCATACGACCCATAACGACACCCTATTGTGTCCTAGGGGGTCATATGGTGTCCTAAGGGGTCATAAGACACCATATGACCCCTTACGACACCATACAACCCATAACGACACCTAAGGGGTCATATGGTGTCCTATGGGCCCATAGGTCACCATATGACTCCTTAGGTGTCCATACGACCCATAACAACACCATATTGTGTCCTAATGGGTCATATGGTGTCCTAAGGGGTCATAGGACACCATATGACCCGTTAGGACACCATACGACCCATAACGACACCGTATTGTGTCCTAAGGGGTCATATGGTGTCCTAAGGGGTCATAAGACACCATATGACCCCTTAGGACACCATACGACCCATAATGACACCCTATTGTCTCCTAGGGGATCATATTGTGTCCTAAGGGGTCATAGGACACCATATGACCCCTTACGACACCATACGACCCATAACGACACCTAAGGGGTCATATGGTGTCCTATGGCCCCATAGGACATCATATGACCCCTTAGGTGTCCATACGACGCATAACAACACCATATTATCATATGGTGTCCTAAGGGGTCATAGGACACCATATGACCCCTTAGGACCCCTTAGGACACCATACGACCCATAACGACACTGTATTGTATCCTAAGGGGTCATAGGACACCATATGACCCCTTAGGTGTCCTTATGACCCATAACAACACCATATTATCCTAAGGGGTCATAAGACACCATATGACCGCTTAGGACGCTATACGACCCATAACGACACCTAAGGGGTCATATGGTGTCCTAAGACACCATATTATGTCCTAAAGAGTCATATGGTTTAATTTTTATGGTTGTGGCTATCAAACTATAGGGTATAGAGTAGAAATTTATCAAAGGTTAAAAAATTTCAATGGAAGTCATTTGGCGCTTGCCAAATGAGTTACACAAAAAAAAGTTTATAGGGTATAGAGTAGAAATTTATCAAAGGTAAAAATTTTTAATGGAAGTCATTTGGCTAGCGCCAAATATGGCGCTAGCCATATATGGTACTAGCCAAATGAGCTGCACAAAAAAAAGGTTATAGGGTATATAGTTAGTGTTTAGTTTAAGGTAAAAAATTTCAATGGAAGTCATTTGGCTAGCGCCATATTTGGCGCTAGCCAAATGGGCTGCACTAAAAAATGGTTATATGGGACCCTTGACCCGTGATCCAAGCCCACATTCTCTCATTTTGTCTTCTTTCTGTGCATGATCAGACAAAAAAATGTTTTTTTCATGGTGTTGACATTTTATGCAAGGTTGTTTTATACATTCCATTAGCTCTCCACCACCTTTTTTTCATTTGACAACATCAAACAGGAAGAACATAGTTTTTTTATCAAATTTGAATAATTGAGGTAATATTTTCTTGTTTTTCAAATTCAAATACTTATTAAGTGTTATCTTGTTTAAATGTTAGAATAAAAGAGTGAGTCAAAATTGATTATAATCCTATTAGATTTACATTAGATTTAACAATGCATTTGAAGGAAGTTGCATAAGCAAATGAATTGTTTAGTGGTTTAAAACAAAATTTGCAATTTCATACATCCTTTTTAAGATCTTATGAAATAATTTAGAAAAGGAATACATGAAATAATTTCAATTTCATATATCCATTTTAACATATGCAACATCATCATCATGTTGAGGAAACGACCAAAAAATGTAACACCGGAAGAGCGTGAAGCTAAGAATGCAAAAAAAAGAGAAGGAATGAAGCAACTTCGTGAACAAAGGAAATTGAATACCATAGAAGAAGAGGTGTCAATTGAATAGGTGCCAATTGAAGAGGAACATGAAACATCCATCCAATCTAAGAGAGAGACAAAATCATCCACACAAAGGCAACGGATGCAAAACCTCTGTGCAATGAGACAATTGAATCCCAAGGTTGAGAGTATGTCTACACCAATTCAAGTTGAAGGCACCCCATCTCTTACATCTCATGTTGAAGGCACACCATCTCTTATTGGCACACCGTTGGTGTCTACAACATCTCATATTGAATGCACTCCCTCTATGACATTTGACATTGCAAGTACTTCACGACTAACATCAAGTATTGGAACTACACCATCTTGTACACCTCAATTTCAAGGTATGTCATCATTTTCATCTCCGCTTGAAGGTATGCCACCTATCCCTAATGTTGTTGACATTCCTAATCTTGAGATAACTCAAAGTTTAAGAACACCTCCTAGAGTTTTGCATAGAAAACCTAAGTATTTGATTGATATTGATGCTAATATTTTGAAACCAATGGTTGACAAGTTTCTGAAGCGTACTTGTCAAAGACATGCTAACCGGATATGGAAAATATTTTTTGAGCCTTTAAATGAGACAGGAAGATGTCAACTATTTGTTGAAATGATGAGAAATCTGAAATTTAGGCCTATAATAAGATTCTTGGGCTAAGAACATCTATTGAATCAAGCGACAAATCTATTGTGAAGAATCTGATGAATGCATATAATAGTGTTGGTTCTAACTCACACACAAAAGATAGTAATGCCACACGACGTGTCATTACATCAACAATTGTAAGCACTCAAACTAAGAAAGCTCGCCTCCTTAGAAAGACAAGTAAACAAATGAAGATAAGTAGACAAACTCTAATGAGAGCTTTGGGAAGGCAACAAAGAGTGGAGGATCCATATAACAATGAGTTATGGGCATTTTTCGGTAGATTACCACGGAAAAGATAAAGCAATTGTTGAAGCCTTGAGATCCCTAATTGAAGATTTTTGGAAGAATAACACAAGGGTCCCTCCAAATCAAAGAGATGTTGTAAGAAGGAGGATTGGTAGTAAAATTCGTGATCCACATCCGAAGCATTTTTTGGATATGACTCAAACACAATTTTTTGCCAAGTTTCACCGTATGTATCCTCAAATAAAAATTAGTCAAAGGTTCTTTGAAATGGTAAAGCCTTTTTATGTCAAAATAAATCGCACACGCACAACTTGTTGTTGTAGAGTACATATTGAATTTTCTAACCATTATGATGTTTATCAACGCATATGTATAGATTTGCATGCTAACAATGTTTTGCAGGAATGCAACATAAATGGTCCACCAACATCTTCAAGGGAATTCATATCTAGCATCTTATGTGAAAGAGTAGATGGTCAAGTATATTACAATAAGTGTTGCTTGGATGGCACATGTGTTGATTGTGGTGGATTACGACATTTACAAATTTGTCAACATATGGATATTGGACAAGAAATTGGTAATGAATTAGTCAAATATGGAAAATATAAGACATTGGCCTACATGCTAAAAGATGGAAAAGAAGCAAAAAGGTGTGAATTGGTTAGTGAGAAGATTCTAGTGTATCACTTTATGGGCATCTTTCATGAGAATATAGTGTATGAGTATGCAAGGCATAACCATCGAGCTCGTTGGTTGGACTCACAATTTAAGCTATGCAAGGACACATTTTCACTTCATACAATCGTTTCAATTGTTGACTTTGCAGAGAACTACACACTACAACCGCAAAACGAGGTGCAATCACAATATTACAACTCCACACAAGTTGCCATATTTGTGCATATAGCATTCATTCATGCACATGATAGTATGGAAGAGGATAGGAAGATACTGAGGGAGTATCATTTTTACATCAGTGATGATCGCTCACACTCTACAGAGTTTGTGCAAGGTTGTTTTCAGATATTCTATGATGATTTGGCTAGCCGAGGCATATCATTCCGTCAACATATCATATGGTCAGATAATTGTGCATCACAATTTAAGAACTCTCGGATGTTTTATTGGTTGAGTAGGATGCATAGGTTGACTCCTATTCAACATATGTGGAATTTCTCTGAGGTTGGGCATGGAAAAGTGGAGCATGTATTAAAAGAGCTTTAGCACGAGAAGAGTTAAAGTACAAAGAGAATGCAAACTTGAAAGATGTAAAATCAATTGTTCAATGGTGTAATGGTACAATTGGTCTAGGTAATCAAGGTAAGTCTTTAGTTTGCAAATTTTTTTGGTTGGTAGATGATACTAACATTGCAAAATTAGAAGATTGTTGTACATTGACAGGATCGAGTGAGCTACACTCTTTCAAAAGCTCTAATGCAGGTTCATGGACTATCCATACACGGCGAATGGCATGTTATTGTTCTTCATGTAGAGATGGTGCCTATAATGAGTGTGAGTCAAAGGAGTGGGTGGACGAATGGTGTATGAGACCTCTAATCCCACTTGAGACATACCGACCTCCGAGTGCACTACAACTCACATAGATGGAAGCATCAATTGACTTTGACCATGTGTTAGATTTAGTCCAACCAAGTAAATTATCCACATGCAATTTTTGTACTTTAATATTTTACCTTAGTTGTTTGCTAAATTCTTCTCACTTTATCATTGCAGGGCATGTTTATGCAGTAATTGCAGCTGAAGACAATGAAGAAGGAACATATTATTACCTGTGTCGTTGTGTGGATGCAAAAAAGAAATTATGTTTTTGTCTTGTTTTGTGTGATTTTATGTAAATAATGTCATTTTGGACAATTAGAGATCACAAGGGATCATTTCGTGAAGTATACCCTATTAATATGGTAAAAGATGTAAAAAATGCTCATTTGTTGTCAATCACTCAAAGTGTGAAAAATTGTCAAAATTCGGCATGGTTTTTCTTGATGTTAGTGACATGTAAGAATGATCCGTCTGATCCTGCAAGGTTGTGTTATAGCACTCTAAAAAATCCTCTCTCGATTTGGGTAGACTCGGATCCAGTTGCTTGTGGCAACTCTTTCTCGGTCGCGACAAAAAGTGACAAATGAGTTCAATGAAAAGTTGCACAATGCCCCATCTTTCAATCCGCTCATCGCGGTGCCAAACCGTCAGCTCGTACATGTCGGGGTGGTTGGTTTTATGCTAGGAATGCCTTCTTTTTTCTCTCCAACTCGCCCGATCATTGCGGGCCACACCTTAGCAGCCAAATCGCCCAAGTGCTCAAAATGCTCAAAGTTGTCAATATTCAGCATCACGCTTCTCCATGCCCGTTAATCATAAGAATGATCTATCTAATCCTACGGGGTTGTGTTATGGCACTCTAAAAAAGCCTCTCTCGGTTTGGGTAGACTCGGATCCAGTTGCTCGTGGCGACTCTTTGTCAGTCGCGACAAAAAGCGTCAGATGAGTTCAATGAAAAGTTGCACAATGCCCCATCTTTCAATCCGCTCGTCGCAGCACCAAACCGTCAGCTCGTATGCATCGGGGTGGCTGGGTTTACGATAGAAATTCCTTCTTTTTTCTCTCCAACTCGCCCGATCGTTGCGGGCCAAACCCTAGCAGCCAAATCACCCAAGTGCTCAAAATGCTCAAAGTTATCAATATTCGGCATTGCGTTTCTCCGTGCTCGTTAATCATAAGAACAATCCATCTGATCTTACAGGGTCATGTTATGGCACTCTAAAAAAGCCTCTCTTGGTTTGGGTAGACTCGGATCCAGTTGCTCATGACGACTCTTTCTCGATCGCGACAAAAAGTGATAGATGAGTTCAATGAAAAGTTGCACAATGCCCCATCTTTCAATCCGCTCGTTGCGACACTGAACCCTTAGCTTGTACGCATTGGGGTGGTTGGGTTTACACTAGGAATGCCTTCTTTTTTCTCTCCAACTCGCCCGATCGTTGCGGGCCACACCCTAGCAGCCAAATCGCCCAAGTACTCAAAATGCTCAAAGTTGTCAATATTCGGCATCGCGTTTCTTTGTGCCTGTTAATCATAAGAACAATCCATCTGATCCTATGGGTTCATTTTATGGCACTCTAAAAAAGCCTCTCTTGATTTGGGTAGACTCAGATCCATTTGCTCGTGGCGACTCTTTCTCGGTCGCGATAAAAAGCGACAAATGAGTTCAATGAAAAGTTGCACATGCCCCATCTTTCAATCCGCTCGTCACGGCACCAAACCGTTAGCTCGTACATGTTGGGGTGGCTAGGTTTATGCTAGGAATGCCTTCTTTTTTCTCTCCAACTCGTCCGATCGTTGCGGGCCACACCCTAGCAGCCAAATCACCCAAGTGCTCAAAATGCTCAAAGTTGTCAATATTCAGCATCGCGTTTCTCCGTGCTCATTAATCATAAGAATGATTTGTCTAATCCTACAAGATCATGTTATGGCACTCTAAAAAATCCTCTCTTGGTTTGGGTAGACTCGGATCTAGTTGCTCGTGGCGACTCTTTCTCGGTCGCGACAAAAAGCGACAAATGAGTTCAATGAAAAGTTGCACAATGCCCCATCTTTCAATCCGCTCATTGCGGCACCGAACCGTCAACTCGTAAGAATCGGGGTGGCTAGGTTTATGATAGGAATGCTTTTTTTTTTCTCTCCAACTCGCTCGATTGTTGTGGGCCACACCCTAGCAGCCAAATCGCCCAAGTGCTCAAAATGCTCAAAGTTGTCAATATTCGGCATCACGTTTCTCCGTGCCCGTTAATCATAAGAACTATCCATCTGATCCTATAGGGTCATGTTATGGTACTCTAAAAAATCCTCTCGAGGTTTGGGTAGACTCGGATCCAGTTGCTCGTGGCGACTCTTTCTCGGTCGCAACAAAAATCATCAGATGAGTTCAATGAAAAGTTGCACAATGCCCCATCTTTCAATCTGCGCGTCGCAGCACCGAACCATCAGCTTGTACGCGTCAGGGTGGCCGGTTTTATGCTAGGAATGCCTTCTTTTTTCTCTCCAACTCGCCCGATCATTGCGGGCCACACCCTAGCAGCCAAATCACCCAAGTGCTCAAAATGCTCAAAGTTATCAATATTCGACATCGTGTTTCTCCTTGCCCGTTAATCATCAGAATGATCTGTTTGATCCTACAGGGTCGTGTTATGGTACTCTAAAAAAGCCTCTCGAGGTTTGGGTAGACTCGGATCCAGTTGCTCGTGGTGACTCTTTCTCAGTCGCGACAAAAATCGTCAGATGAGTTCAATGAAAAGTTGCACAATGCCCCATCTTTCAATCCGCTCATCGCGACACCAAACCATTAGCTTGTATGCATTGGGGTGGCCGGTTTTATGCTAGGAATGCCTTCTTTTTTCTCTCCAACTCGCCCGATCATTGTGGGCCACACCCTAGTAGCCAAATCGCGTAAGTGCTCAAATTGCTCAAAGTTGTCAATATTCGGCATCACATTTCTCCGTGCCCGTTAATCATAAGAATGATCCATTTGATCCTACGGGGTCATGTTATGGCACTCTAAAAAAACCTCTCTCGGTTTGGGTAGACTCAGATCCAGTTGCTCATGGTGACTCTTTCTCGGTTGCGACAAAAAGCGACAAATGAGTTCAATGAAAAGTTGCACAATGCCCCATCTTTCAATCCGCTCGTCGCGGCACCGAACCGTCAGCTTGTATGCATTGGGGTGGCCAGGTTTATGCTAGGAATGCCTTCTTTTTGCTCTCCAACTCACCCAATCGTTGCGGGCCACACCCTAGCAGCCAAATCGCCCAAGTGCTCAAAATGCTCAAAGTTGTCAATATTCGGCATCGCTTTTCTCCATACCCGTTAATCATAAGAACGATCCGTCTGATCCTGTGGGGTTGTGTTGCGACATCGAACCGTTAGCTCGTACACGTCGGGGTGGCTTGTGTCTTGGATTACAAACACATATTTAGGTTCAAAGCTTAAGTAATAATAAACTTTGTGCAATTATTCATCTAATCATTTGTACTACGATTATAGATAACCATGATAAATGATTTGCATCAACCAAAAAGCTACAAATCCATGCAACATTGTACACTATTAAAACTATCAAATATATCCAATACAAACAAATAGGCTTGCCAAAAGCCATATGGACTTAGAATTTCACATATTCATAAAACAAAACATATGTTCAAAATTGCTATAAAAGCATACAACATGATATCCAATAAAGTCAAATAGGGGCTTGCCAAAAGCCATATGGACATAGAATGTCACATATTTGTAATACAAAACATATGTTCGAATTTTCCATATAGGCATACAACATGGTATCCAATAAAGTCAAATAGGAGCTTGCCAAAAGCCATATGTCGATAGAATGTCACATATTCGTAATACAAAACATATGTTCAAAATTGCCATATTGGCATACAACATAGTACCCTATCCTAGTCATTTCCCTCTAGGGGAAGGAAACAGAATACGGGATATCTTTGCCTGTCGAGGGGATAGAGATGTATATGATGCAAGTGTCTTTCGAGTACGTCCACTTCACCTCCTCTCCAGACTTTTTTGTAACTCCACCTGATACAATGAAAAGAATGATGTTAGCATATACAAAAATTGAATTTTAGAATGACATTTAATAGAAGTCACTTACCGCATACAAATAATCATGATGTTCATCCACAATAGGTGCACGTTCATGATATGAAGTGACAAGCCCCTCCTATAAGCATCACAATATAAATTAAACTAAATACAAGTATCGTTAAAATTTTCAATAACATATTATTAAGATAACAAATGTAATGCTAAATTTACTAAATTTATAAATATGTCTCATACTTCTGTTAAAGTAGTTGAACTTGCTACTATTGCAGCAACACCGCGCTCTATTGACGCGCAGACAAAAGGAGGAGTCTCTGAATTCAACATCTGAAAATTAAACAAAGTATATTGATTAATCACCAAAACTATCTATATTATTTAATAACAACATTAAAGATAAATTGTCTACCTAGGTGAAAGATTGTCGATGAAATACACTATGAGGTGTTGATGTTGAAGCTCTAGCATCAAACTATTTGACATCCAAAATGAGTCATTAGAAAATCATTCACATAAGGTTCAACTATCTACATATAATAATTATATTTTTTCACTCGTTGTATACCTGTGGAGTCGATGAAGTAGTGAAAAAGGGTGTTGGAGGAATGTTGCTAGTATTGTGAACACTTTGACCCTGATTTTTTATCATAATAATTTACTAATTTAGATATATTCTCAAATTTACATATAAGATTTAATAACAAGAATTTAATAAAAAGAATGAAATGAACTTGTAATGAAATTCACCTGGGTATCAATGCCAAATGTTTTGTTCAGCAAGGATTCTATCATGACAATGTTCTCTGTAGCAAACTCCACTCGTGCACGTGCATTCTCAGAACTATTAGGATCATAAGTGCAAAGAGAACCACAAGATCTACAAAAATGAGCTGGAACTCGATGCCTAGAAGAATCAACATCATCACTCGCATCACCCTCTACTAGAGGACCAGCATACTGTATAAGGATCCGAGTGAGTGAGCTAATCGAGTCTAGAGTTTCGACCTCAATACTCTCCTTCACAATGGAAGGAATAATAACATGCTCCACCATAGGTCTGGCCAAGGGTCTTGGTTGGAGATTTGGATCATGCTGTGCACCCTCTCTATCATGCGAGGAACCCCCACCTCTACCTTGGAAATCTAGAAAATCAAAATAGTTTGGGATCTCATTAAGGACAAACTCACAGTACAGTTTTCTCAAAAAGTATTGGGGTACCTCATGATTATTGCATGGGGGCTGATCAAATACCATCCACCACCTATCCCAAAAATTGTTCTTAATCCCTTCATGATGACACCAATGAATAGGGAATCTCCTACATCCAGGGTGTAAAGGTTGATTCGTTCAGGGGTCCGTAAAAAGAGCACACAAGTCAAATTTATTAATTTTCTTTTTCTTCACTGCCGCATATGATAATTTGTCAACAGAAAATTGCTTTTGTTCTTCCTTCTTATGGGACCAAAAATTTATTTGCCCACTCACATATTGTGTGTGAGATATAATAGATTGCAAAGAACTAGCAAGGTTTGTCCTATGGGAGTTTGTTCCAGTGGGATTTTTTATCCTTGTGATCAAACCTTCAAGCTCTTTTTGGCTATTTTCTATTTGATCTAATAAGTTTTCTTGTGTACCTATGGGGTGTCTAGGGATTGTAGGAGGTTCTTGATGTGCTTATTCTTCAATATGGTCTTCATGAGGAGCTGATTGATGTGCTTCTTCTTCAATATGGTCTTCATGAGGAGGTGATTGAGTGTTTTCAATATTTTTTTGTCTAATCTCATTTTCTGATAATGAAAATAAATTTAAATCAACAAACCTAGTTTAATCTTCAAATTGATAAAAAAAAATGACAATAAGAAAATAAAAATACATACCTCTTCGAGCTCTTCGATGGTGTGGCAGCATTTTGATGAGAGATGGACAACTTAGTGCCCAATTTCAAGCTTTTACAAAGGGCGAGCGCAAGGTTTTTTTGCTGTTTATAATGCACATATGCCTTATAAGGCGTGCGCACTATAGGGTGCACGCCCTATAGGCTTGGTGTGCCAAGCCTAAGGCTTGGCACACCAAACCTTTAGGGTGCGCGCCCTATAGTGCACGCGCCTTATGCGCTTTTTAATTTTCTTTTGAAGTGTGGCACCTTTTTGGTGCCACAACTTCGTGCATATACCCCAATACAAACAAATAGGTTTACCAAAAGCCATATGGACTTAGAATTTCACATATTCATAAAACAAAACATATGTTCAAAATTGCTATAAAGGCATACAACGTGATATTCAATAAAGTCAAATAGGGGATTGCCAAAAGCCATATGGACATAGAATGTCACATATTTGTAATACAAAACATATGTTCAAATTTGCCATATAGGCATACAACATGGTATCCAATAAAGTCAAATAGGAGCTTGCCAAAAGCCGTATGGAGATAGAATGTCACATATTCATAATACAAAACATATGTTCAAAATTGCCATATAGGAATACAACATAGGACCCTATTCTATTCATTTCCCTCTAGCAGAAGGAGACAGATCACAAGATATCTTTGCCTGTAGAGGGGATGGAGATGTATATGATGCAGGTGTCTTTCGAGTACGTCCACTCGACCTCCTCTCCAGAATTTTTTGTAACTCTACCTGATACAATGAAAAGAATGATGTTAGCATATACAAAAAAGAAATTTTAGAATGACATATAATAGAATAGTCACTTACCGCATACAAATAATCATGATGTTTATCCACAACAGGTGCACGTTCATGATCTAGAGTAACAAGCCCCTCCTGTAAGCATCACAATATAAATTAAACTAAATACAAGTGTCGTTAAAACTTTCAATAACATATTATTAAGATAACAAATGTAATGCTAAATTTACTAAATTTACAAATATGTCTCATACTTCTGTTAAATCAGTTGAACTTGCTACTGCTGTAGCAACACCGCGCTCCATTGACGCGCAGACAGCAGGAGGAGTCTCTGATGTCAACATCTGAAAATTAAACAAAGTATATTGATTAATTGCCAAAACTATCTATATTATTTAATAACAACATTAAAGATAAATTGTTTTCCTGGGTGAAAGATTGTCGATGAAATACACAGCGAGGTGTTGATGTTGAATCTCTAGCATCAAACTATTTGACATCCAAAATGAGTAATTAGAAAATCATTCACATAAGGTTCAACTATCTACATATAATAATTATATTTCTTCACTCATCGTATACCTATGGAGTCGACGAAGTCATGAAAAAGGGTGCTGCAGGAATGTTGCTAGTATTGTGAACACTTTGACCCTGATTTTTTATCATAACAATTTACTAATTTAGATATATTCTTAAATTTACATATAAGATTTAATAAAAAGAATGAAATGAACTTGTAATAAAATTCACCTGGGTATCAATGCCAAATGTTTCGTTCAACAAGGATTATGTCATGACAATGTTCTCTGTAGCAAACTCTGCTCATGCACGTGCATTCTCAAAACTATTAGGATCATAAGTGCAAACATAACCACAAGATCGACAAAAATGAGCTGGAACTTGATGCCTAGAAGAATCAACATCATCACTCGCATCACCCTCTACTAGAGGCCTAGACTGTATAAGGGTCTGAGTGAGTGAGCTAATCGAGTATAGAGTTTCGACCTTAATACTCTCCTTCACAATGGAAGGAATAATAACATGCTCCACCATAGGTCTGGCCAAGGGTCTTGGTGGGAGATTTGGATCATGCTGTGCACCCTCTCTATCATGCGAGGAACCCCCACCTCTACCTTGGAAATCTAGAAAATCAAAATAGTTTGGGATCTCATTAAGGACAAACTCACAGTACAGTTTTCTCAAAAAGTATTGGGGTACCTCATGATTATTGCATGGGGGCTGATCAAATACCATCCACCACCTATCCAAAAAATCGTTCTTAATCCCTTCATGATGACACCAATGAATAGAGAATCTCCTACATCCAAGGTATAAAGGTTGATTTGTTCGGGGGTCCATAAAAAGAGCACACAAGTCAAATTTATTAATTTTCTTTCTCTTCACTGCCACATATGATAATTTGTTAGCATAAAATTGCTTTTGTTCTTCCTTCTTATTGGACCAAAAATTTATTTGCCCACTCACAGATTGTATGTGAGATACAATAGATTGCAAAGAACTGGCAAAGTTTTTCCTATGAGAGTTTGTTCCAGTGGGATCTTTTAGCCTTGTGATTAAACCTTCAAGCTCTTTTTGGCTCTTTTCTATTTGACCTAATATGCTTTCTTGTGTACCTATGGGATGTCTAGGGATTGTAGGAGGTTCTTTATGTGCTTCTTCTTCAATATGGTCTTCATGAGGAGGTGATTGATGTGCTTCTTCTTCAATATGGTCTTCATGAGGAGGTGATTGAGTGTTTTCAACATTTTCTTTTCTAATCTCATTTCCTGATAATGAAAATAAATTTAAATCAATAAACCTAGTTTAATCTTCAAATTAATCAAAAATGACAATAAGAAAATAAAAATACATACCTCTTCGAGCTCTTCGATGGCGTGGCGGCATTTTGATGAGAGATGGACAACTTAGTGCCCAATATCAAGCTCTTACAAAGGGCGAGCGCAAGAAAATGGCACCCAAAATCACCAAAATGCGGGTTTGGGAATGCAGAATGCATCCAAAATGTGGAGAAGGTTTTTTTTTAAGTTTTAAATGTGCATAAGGCGCACGCACTATAGGGCGTGCACCCTATAGTGTGCGCACCTTATAAGGCATGCACTTTAAGAGAATTTTTCATTTTTTTTGAAGTGTGGCACCTTTTTGGTACCACAACTTCGTGCATATACCCATGTTCGAGACTTGCAGATGGAGATCATTGCTTTAGCATGTGGACCTATATTAGGTCCCGTTTGATCTAGGTTATGGACCAACTTAATGTAATGTGTGGATTGGACCTCTCGATGTGTTTCTGAGATGTCTTATGGGTTGGATATTATTTGTTTAGTCTAAGGCTGACATGTTTTGTAATTTTATAATTGGTTTATTATCTAGTGGTTGACCTGATTGTTTATGGTCGAGGGTTTATATATATATGATATAAGATCTCATTGTAGATCATGGTCATAGGAATGGGATATGGATATGTAATGTGCAAATAATGTAAGATCATTTAGGCAGAGGATTTGGTCAATCATTGGAGATTGAGTTGGGTTTATGTAAGAGGATTTAGTCCTCTGGTATTGAGCTTAACTAGAATTGTACTCAGGCATAGAAGATGTTATCTTTACAGTTCACTCATTTTTCCGGATTGTAGTCTAGATTTCTATGTAGTCAGTGAGACTCCTTTTGTGATGAGCAATGCACTCTAGGTTGTTAGCCTTCCTGCAAGTTCAGGCCCCTCAATTGTAATTCACATACTTACTACAAAAGTATTATCTGACTGTGGGTAGGCTTCCCACCAAGCTTTTTCTCTTTACCGGGTTTTTCACATATAAAGTTTGGTGTCATGTGGATGGTATTTATTCTTTGATTATTGTTTATGCTTAATTGGTTTAACTGCTATTCTGGTATTTGGTTTAAGCATTTCGGTATTAATATTTTGGGTTCTGGTATTAAAGTTTTAATTTCTAAATATTTTAATAATCTGTGACAACTGCTTCACCCCTCTCCTCTCAGTTGTCTTTCAGTTATTTGAACTGTCTAACAACAATATGTTGGTCATAAGAGTTCAGAGTGTCCTGATTTTTCATAAGGAGGTCATACATGAACCGAGAGAAGCAATGAGATTATGCAACCAAATCAAGAAAGTGTTAGATTACCTGTTCATCATAAAGAAGAACGCAAATCAAGAGAGTCATCATTCAAGAGAGTATTGTTGAAGCCACCAAAGGAGAGTCAAGAACTGGTGTAACAAAGAGCTTTATTCAAAATAAAATGCAAGACAAACGGTAAGTGCTACAAATTAATTATTGACAGTGGTAGTACTAATAATCTTGTGGTTGTTCTTAAAAGAATTAAACATCCTTCCCTTTATAAAGTCTTTTGGTTACAAAAATGCCACCAGATGTTGGTAGATGAACAAGCCTTAGTTGAACTTCAAATTGGTAGTTATAAGGATAATGTCATGTGTGATATCATGCCTATGGATGTGTGTCATGTGTTGCTTGGTAGACCTTGGCAATTTGATAGGAAATCTATGCATAATAGAAGGAATAATACTTACACTTTTGAGAAGGATGATATAAAAGCATGCTTTGTTACCTATGTAAGAGGAAGAAGGGAATAGCAGTAGTAGCAACAACAACAACAAGGTAATGATGGTATGTAGAAAAGAGTATTTAAATGACATGAAAGATGAAGAAATGGGAATTGATTTGGTACTTAATCCAAAGACCAAGCTTACCTCTAAAAAACTAGATGATTTATCTTACAAGATACAAGATATTTTCAAGGAGTACATGGATATTGTTGTAGTTGATTTTCTTGATAAGTTGCTTCCAATAGGGAGTATCAGTCATCATATGGATTTGATACCAAGAAGGAAGGAAGTCGGTTGGGGAATGAGAGGAAAATACCCCAACATATATAATGGAAGTGATAGTTATGAAAACCCTCAAATCAAATGTATTGAATCAGAAGCAAACTGATTTATTGAAGGATGTTCGAACCCACCAAGGAAGAAGTTGAATCCTCAAAGGATCAACCAAGCATTGTAATTTTTTTATGAAATTCTTGTTCTCGTATTTGTGAATGGACATGGACATGATCAATTCTACTTTAATAACGATGGACATGATCAATTCTTAGCAGACAGGAAAGACTTTTTCCATAAATTTATTGCCTCGACTAACTTTGTCCATTTCTGTTCAGACTACTCTAAACAGGAATAAACATGATCACTGTTTCAATTCTCCATAGCTATAAAAGTTATTATTGTATTTCTGATTGAATATTAAAGCAGTTGGGTGTCAAATATGACTCTTGATATTGTCATGTGTAGGAATAAAATACACAATGAGCATTAGAACACGAGGAAATTTGCCAAATACACATTCTTAAAATACGTGTTTAGGATTAAAATACGATCAAGGAAAGCAAAGAATAAAATTTAATCAACACGTATGCTATAGCAAACCAAAAACAATTTTTTTAATGATCACCATAGCAAACTATATTGCCTCTCGTTTCTAGAGAGTTTCACACCAACTAAAGAGTAGGAGACAAAACAATCAAGAAGTCTCCTAATATAACTGAATTACAAAACGTGGAGAAAAATGGAGAGACAGAGAAGGAGTTTGACAGAGTTTTTAGGAAACAGGGGAATTTTATTAGTATATTCAAAGAGAAACATTAACCTGGTAAAGGTCAATCCTTATCTTGTTTGTTTCACATATGAAGAGGTTTCTACTCATCCATGATAAGCTCCTAGTCTATAAGTGTCATCATGATTAGCTTCTTGAAAATTAGGAGATCTAATAACAACTCTAGGAGGGTAAATAAACTTGTTGCTATTTAGTCATTTTATGGCATCTTTGGCTCGAAAAGAATAGTAGGATTTTTTAGATGTCAAATTAGCTGTTCAATGTGAGAGAAAATTGTTCATTCTTTTTAGGAGATTATATTAGTTAAGTGTGATCTGTTCATTGCAGTGGATCCTAATGATGTTGGTATTTTGAGGTGGCAATTTTCTTATAAGGAACTAGTACTTTTACAGGGGCAAGATGTAGACCGGCTAGACAATCTAGAAGGAAGATTGATTGTGTGAGTCGATGGTTTCCTCCTCTTTAGCGGTGATGGTAGAGATAATTGTGGCGGTGTTCAATTTTTCTTTTCCATTTACAAAGAGCTTCATACAAATAACTTCATGGAGGCACACCTGATGCAGCTAATTAATATGTATCAGTGGTTGTTAGACATATTCTAATGCACAGTAGACCTTTAGAATCTGTAACATTTTCTCACATTCCTAGGGAGTGGAATAGAGTTGCTTCTGAATGCATGCAAGATTGGAATGTTGTGGATATAAGGGAGTTGCCTTTGGATTTATCTCATTTGTTTGAGCAATTAGTTATGGAGGATAGGAATGTTCAATTGTTGTTCTTTGTAGGCTTATTGGCCTTTCTTGCTTTGTAATTCTCTAACACATGACTGGAGAGGATGTCCAGCTTATCAAGAATCTAAAGAGATTGAAACCAACACAAATAATTCAATCTTTTAACTATGTACATTTTGTCATAATAAATAGATGCATTAAGCTTGAAAGATATCCTTGATTCCTATGGCAGCACTATACTCACATTATCCAAAGTTCTTGCAATTGCTATTATTAAATGTGACTATGCACTCTAATATAATTTATTAGCAAATTATGTGTAAATCATAAAATATGTAACAAATCTATGAGAAGTATTAATCTCATGTTTTTTATTACAAGAAAAACGGGTTTTGAAGGGACCCCGAAACCCTTTATAATAGATCTTTAAAAGATAAGAGCATTAAGAAACAAGAAAAGACATTCTGCAAAAAAAACCAGCACAGTTATGGGCAAAAGCTAGCATAAAAGCCCAACAAAACCAGCAACATCTAGCCAAAACAGGAAAAAGACAAATTACTTAATGTTTTTAAGGGCATTAGCCAATTAGTATTAATCTCATGTTATTAAACATAACTTTCATCTATTATTTGGGGTTGTTCTCATGGTATGTCGGTTAAGTGGTGATATTGTTGTTGTGACCATCACTGAGCCATCATGATCACAAGCTTGTGCATTTGATAATGAAATGTGCTCATAGATTTGAACCTCAAGAATTGAAAAGATACATGATATTCAATATTAATATTATTTTAAGGGATGAAAAACCTCCTATTTTATTATATAATATCATTTACCATAATGATTGAATAGCTGATCATTTCTGTGCAGTTATGCTATCGGAGGTTAGAATACAGAGTTTGTAGACAAGTAAAAACCAGATGCCTTCTTCCCTGAGACCAGTGTAGAGAGATTAAATGGGTAGATAACAGAAGAATTTCCGCTCCAAATCTGCTGTGCAAACAGGTCATAAACCTTTTCAGTTGGATGTACCCTATCCCAGAACACATATGCATTTGTATCATTGCAGAACAAATTCTGTGGAGTCGTCCTTCCACAGAGTACTTCTGCATTAAATGATCCCGATCCACAACATGCTGACTTTGTATCTGTGAAGCCTGCAACACACAAAATTCACATTCATTGGCTATACTGTTTCAGTAACATGATCACTGAAAATCTGAGAAAGGAAAAATCATAGGTTTCATGGACTGGTTATGAGTGTAGCTTACCATAGGCTTCACCGTTTTGAATCATGTCCCAGAGATAATCATAAGCTTTATGTGTTATGATAGTTAACCGAGACAACTTTTGGCTAAGGTGAGCCACATGTGACTTCAAACCAGTGTTATATTCCACATATAGCTTGTTTGCAGCCTCCGAACATTCACCATTATTTGTAAATCTGAAATAAGGATCACATCCTAAAGGCGGAATATTCATTACAAGGAATTTCCTTGCCCCAGCCCGATAAAGCCTCTGTCAAGTCACATTTCAATAATTATACATTTTTTCCATAAATTTATAGACCTTGTTTAAAATAACATGCAAAGTGAGAACTCTGAAACTTACAGTGATGTACTGATCAAATGTGGATAGCAGCAATGTAACGAACTGCTGAGGAGTTGTAATGTTTTGGCTAGTTTCGTTTAACACATAGTCACCAATGTCGTTTGTTCCGATTGTAATGCAGTATAGAGATTTGCTCAGGTAGGATTTGGCTTGCGCAGCTCCAGATGGGTATGTTTTCATCAGGGATAAAGAAAAGTTTTCGAACTGTGCTACTTGTTGACCCATTGGCAAAATATTCTGCGAGATTGAAGGTGGTCATAAGCATGAAGGGAAAGACTTAGTCAAACTCGTACACCAATATAATGGTAAAATACATTGGTGGTCCTAAGTTCAACTTCTTATTAACTGAAAATGTTCAACGTCTAGTATAAAGGACTCACAAAGGCTAAGAGCCCACATTGTAGTTCAAGAGGGATGTTGGAGAACAAGCTACATCATATCATAACATAAATGTATGGATGATCAAAACTGATATACTATTTTATAAACACAATAAACAACATATAATAGAGAATATAAATCGAGAACAAAAATTTATTTATACGAACGTTAGAACATAATAATGATCTTTATTCTTCTTTCTTTTCTTACATCACAAAATAAAAATATTACATTTATAGGGCCGTTTTTGAGTATTTCATTTTTTACAAGATTTAAAAAAATAAATATTAAAGGCAATTTAACTTTTGTAGTTAGACTTTTACATAAAAATACATCAAACATGTGGGAAAGATAAGAGACTTAGAATTTACAAGAGAATCTTTCAAAAATCTCTAGTTGAAAAGAAGGTATGAATAATAAATGTGAGTAGATAAGATTAGTTATTTCAACATCCCCCTAATTTTGACTACAAAGGTAGAATTTGTGAAAAATTTAGTAGTGAAGATTCCTAGTTAGCCTACTACTTTTCTAAAATTATATGTTGTGGAAGAAAGTGAAACAACTCTTAAGGTATTCACTATGTGATGTCTTGACAAGTTTAAGTTGTAGGTTCATGAAAGGTGTTATTTCAATGATTCTTTAAGGGAATAGGTTTATCACTTAAGAAGACGCTAATAGGGTAACGCTTTGTCAATTACTACGTGACACCACATTTTTATTTGATAAATCACATTGATTTGAATGCGGTTGGTCTGGCTTGCCATAGGCCCTAGATGATGATTGGAAGAAAGTTTCTAGGAAAGGTGGTTGGCATTGAAAGGACAAACAATCTTCAATGGATGGATAAATTTGCTCAAACTGTTAGCTCTGACAAATTCTACTTGCGGTGGTTTGAGCTCCCAATCTCTTTGTTTTGTGCCTTTTTTTTTGGTGCTCAAAGGTAATATATTTGCTCGATGGGGAGGCTTCAGAGGGGTTTTGGCTTTCTAGTGCTTTGGTTCAATCCTCGGTTTCGACAATGCTCATGAGTGCAATGACATGCTTTTGAATCTTCCTCAGCGTAGGGTGTGCTTGGGCTACATGAAACCCACACAGTTTTGGCAACGATTTATGTTGACCGTTTCTTTCTTTGGTGCCATATAATTAGGAGGGGGGTTTTCGACGACCTCCATGATGGGGTCCTATTTTTTTGAAATTGTAATGACATAATGGGTTGATTTGCTAACACCTCTTTGGTGTCAATTTGGCCATGCCAAGGACCAAGATGTACTATGTTTGTAACCTCTATAAATATTATATATATCTAATATAATCCTTCACAGCCTTTGGTTTTGTTTTATGTACTAAAAAAAAATCTACTAGGGTTTGATACCAATATATTAGAGTAGGGGAAGAGCACCAATAGTTGTTGTTGCTAACTTTGTGCACCCTAAGCTCCTAAACAATATGCCGGATTTTGACAAAAAAAATTGGTTGTCTTCGTATGAGCGCAAGGGTCAAAAAGTGGTCATTTCAAAGTGTCATCTGAAACATATTCTCTATTGCTTCATTACTTGTTTTCTTTGACAAACAAAAAATTTGCACAATTGATCGAGTACTTATTCACAAATGCCCCAAAATTCATGCGTTATTAGTACCAATAAAGTTGCACAATTGATCTAATTATTAAGTTTTTTTTCCAAAAAATAAGTAGCTATTAATCCACTACATAATTTTTAATTAACGAAATTCAATGAATGAAAATTGAAACATACATACTAATTGATACTCTTCCCCTAAATAAAATTTAAGAAATTAGTATAATATTAAATGAATTATAATCCTAACTAGAGTGCCATTCTGTTTTATGTACATAAACCTTAAAAGGTATTAAACTTTTACCAACAGAAAAATCTAATGACCATATAGAGATCATCATATTTAATTAAAAAAAACAAACTTATATTTATATAACGATGATTTAAACTTTAAATTATTAAATAACAATTACCCAATCCATCCTAACTCTCTTCTAACAACAATTAACAATGTTCCAAATAGAGGTACAGTTGGAGGGTTTTCTGCGATGGAAGGAGGAAGCGACAGGGAGAATGGCGGCTCGTCGACGTAGGGTGGGAGCGTGGTTGGCTCAGAAGAAGACGAAGATGAGGATGAGGATGCTGCTAAGCCTATCAAATAGTTTGCCGCGTCCTTAATTGATTAAGACATGGTCGACAAATCCCTTTGGGCGATGTGGTTAGAGGCTCAGAGATATGTTCTTCCTACTTCTGGGCGGCTGTCTCAGTCATCTCATATGTCGGGTAAGTTTTCAAATCAAAACATTAATCGACGAATGGGCTCTGCAATGTGCTTCTCCAATGACTCTTGTGAAGATGATGATGTTCTAGAGGAGGAGGAAGAAGTGCTTCTCGATATTCTCTTGGTGGCCTAGCTGAATTCTCAAAATCAGAGTCCTTTGAAGGACGACATGATCAGATGGATGCTGAGGAGGATGTTTCGCTTCTGGAGATGTGGGTTGAAGCCCAACAATGTGCGCAAACATAGTCGATCTCCGAGTTGCAAGATGTTCTGAGAAAGGTTTTTGCTAAGCTATCGTGTGACATAGGTAACTCTCTCAAATGTGGCTTTTGCTACACCCTCTCAAGAATCCTCCTCTACCTGAGTCGGGTTTGCAATGTCTTCATGATACCCCATCTCCCTTGCCAGACTCATCCCCTGTCGCTGGTGTGTATGATGTGTATGCTATACCTTCCTTTTGTCCTATGGTGGCTTCTCTGTTCGGGGTTTCTATCCCAAGTGGAGGCCTACTTTTCTATATATGCTGCTCAAAGAGTAGAGTGATGTTGGGGTGTAGTGCTGTGGGGATATCCCCTTCTGAAGATTCTCAGACTCCCTCATTTCAGAACCCTGTTCTTTCTCTTCCTAACGCATGGGTCAATAGAATTTTTGCTGGCTTGCAGTTTACGCTTATTGGGAGATTCCTTGGCCATGGACCAAATTGATTTTACTCGAATTGCTAGTTTTGATTAGGTTTGCTGAGTGTGAAATGTTTGATGAATGGATTCTTTTTTATTCTCCTTCAAATCTTTAGAGGATTGCTCCTGATTTCTTTTAGGTCACTAGTTTCTTGGTAAAGCATTTCTTTATCTACAAAGATGGCTTGCTAGTTTTAATGTTACCAACATTCACTTGGTTCTTATTTCAGTTCGTCTCCTAAAACTTCCTTTAGAATTCTTTGATGAAAGTATCATTCATGGTATTGTTGATGCTATACGATGCCACAAAAACTAGAACGATTTTTTTTATGCTAGACTTTGTGACTAAGTCGAACTTGGTTCTGAGTTGCCCATCAATATTAAGCTACACTCCAAGCATGGTGTCTAGGAGCAGAAAAGTCATTATGAGCCGTCTTGACTGAACCACTTGCACAATGCTGAGCATTTATCCTTGTTGTGCCAAGATTTTCATTAGAAGGTCTCTAATGATTTCACAAAGTCTAAGATGGTGCCGGATTGTACTAGGAGCTGCCTCTTAGGTAAGGTTTCCAGTTCCTCATGTAAGGAACAAGCTGTGTTTGAAAGCCCCTCTTTCATGAACAAATTTATGAATGTCCTTAACCTTATTTTAACGGGAAGGTGCTGGAATCTACTGGGAAATAACACTTTGCTAAGGCTGGTGAACTTGATGCATTGACCGTAAGTCCTTTGACTAAGTTTTCTCCTTCAAACATTGAAAGGACAGTCCATTCCCATTCTGCCCCTCTTCCGAAGCATTTATTGAAGTGTGGTTTTATACCACCTTGACTATCTGGCTTCTGGCCTGCTGTTTTGTGACTGCTTGCAGTCATGCTTTTCTATTGGTTCTGCTATTGATTGCTGCTCTCTCTCACTCTTTGTGAAACTTGGCTGGTTCGTCTCTTCGACTGTTTCACCTTTTGTGGTTCCTTTGTTAATCCTTTCTGATTGTACACAGATCTACATCCTTTCAAAATTCCTACATACCTTAATCAAAACAACTAACAACAAGATTTTCTATCCAACAAACCTAAATCTCAAGATGAATAACATTTAAGAGAACTGCTGGTATGGCCAGCCTCTCCGTCGAATGGGCTCGGGCTTTCCTTCCAGTCCTTTTTGTTTGTAATGTATAGTGCATATTTAATTTTCTATACTTCGTATTGAAGAAGACAGCTGCTCTATTGAGAGTTTTTTAAAGCTTGCATTAGAATAGAAATATGTTTGTCTGTTTTTTTCCCTGCACTAAAAGGGAGAACAGAACTGATTTTTTGTGTAAATAAGTCTGCTGTCCAAATGTTTTTTTTAGCTCTGCAAATGTGAAACAGAGCACTCTTATAAACATCTGTATGTGAAAAAGCAGTAGCTCTCTGTTTATATATAGAGAGAGAGACATCTTTATGTGAAAAAAGCAGTAGCTCTCTGTTTATATATATATATATAGAGAGAGAGAGAGAGAGAGATTGGCTGTTCTACTCTTCAACTCTTTCTCTTCCTTACCCTTAAAAAACTCTCAGAGTTACAAACGGTGGCAGAGATGAAAGGAGGGAGAACATAAGAGCAGTTATACATCACTTTTGGAGAGGAATTCTAGAATAGCACCCAGGAAAAACATAGCTGTGAAAACTTTTTAGAAGGGTCTAATGGAAGGGAGAATGACACGGATGTATGAGGAGCCTATGATTGGTTGGGAGTCGAAAACTATAAGCTCCTCTGGCGGTCTTACAATGTTATCAGATGTACACATTAAAAAATTTAGTTTATTATTATTTTATTTTCATTGGACTGGTAATATGGCAAATCTCCAATAATATAAGGGATTAGAGCAGATCTTGTCCTCTATAGATTAGATACTTTTAATCTTTGACTTCATTTTAAAAGATTTTAAATCAAATTTGTAAATTTAATATATAACTCTCTTTGTCAATTTAATTTTAAATCTAAAAGACTAAGCTGTCATTTTAATCAAACGATCTAAAAGTGAAACAAAGATAAACAGCTATATTTATTTTATAAAACCAAAAAATAAAAGACAGTGTACGAAGAGCTCCATAAGGAGACTTCTCTTAAATCATTTGATTGTTGTAGCTCTTATTAAGCGTTTATAGCAAAACTCATCTACATCAGAGCAGATGTAATTGCGCAGAATATATTTCTATTTCATACACAATAGTGAATTTTTATTGAGGTGTTTTGAGGAAAGGTAAGAAAGGAGAAGAGAAGAGACCTCATCAGCTGTTGTTGAGTCGAGCAATCCACAACCTTCTGATTCAAAACTTATCCCCCTGCTAAAATTTGCCATATGCATAAGGAACCCCATAGAAAGTGGGCAAGAATTCTACATCGTAATTATCTAGATGAAGACAATGCTGCTGACATTCTGACCATCTCCAATCCTCCAAAAAGCTCAAGGATTTGAATTTTGGAACTTAATGTAGAATTGCGAGGCAATTGTGTGTGATTACCTCTCTTGGGACATTCATCATGGTAGCAAGGCTCTCTTTTCGCAGGATTCTTGGGCTAGTTATCCAAAGCTTGGATAGTTTGGTGGACGTGGCTCGGGTCCGGATGACTGTTTTAACTTTTGTGGAGAGACAATGTAAGGGATTATGTCAGCTTTGAGCAAGGAGAGAACACTAGGCTATAAGTGGGAGGACTTCTCATCCATGAAACTGCCCCCTAGGGAGGTGGAACAACTTTCAACAATCTTAAAGTCCAGAGTTCTTGTGTTCAGGCATGAAGTGGGTGTCCTGATATGGGGGGGTTAAAAAATGAGACAGTTTCATGTTAAGAGATGGCTACTACCTCATATCCAGAGAACTGGAGCATGCAGGGACAGAAGTTCCAACTCATTTATGTTGGAACAAATTTTGCCTGCCAAAAGCGGGCGTCTTTACATGGGCAGCCCTTCAAAAGAAAATATTCGTAGATGAAAAGTTTTTTAGAATTGGTTTCCATGGTCCCCCAAGGTGTGCATTATGCAAGGCACATGAAGAAACGGTGGATCATATCCTACTGGGATGCCCCTTTTCCTAGGAATGCTGGAGATGGCTTTGTGCCAAGTTGGTGGTCAGGTGCTCTCCCTAATGATATTTTGAGTTTGTTTCAATCATGGCCTAGTATCAAAAAGAACGCAGCCTTTGGTTGCATCTGGATAACCAACCCTTCTATCTTGCTATGGGAATTGTGGAAAGAGACGAATAGGAGCATTTTCCAAGAAAAAAGAACTCAGCTCTACCTCCCTCCTGAGTAAAATAGAAGTTGCAATAGCTGAGATCATCAATTTGAGATTATCCCACTTAGTCCCAAAAAAATGTTTCCTTCAAAATATGGGATGCTAAGCTTAGGCTGAAATGGTTGAACTTGAAGGTCCAGCCTTGGGTGGGGTCTTCCTCTCGTGCCAAGGAAAATTTGGTCTGGTCTGCCCCTCAACCAGGATGGCTCAAATTAAATTTTGATGGTTCGTCCAGGGGCAATACTGGCCCCTCAAGTACTGGATGCATTGGCATGGAGACATTATCCTATGTTCCTCCAAGCGTCTCCCAAATGGATCCAATAATGAGGCTGAATACTTAGCTATCATTCATGTAAAGACTTGGGAATAAGAATTTTACAAAATTGAGGTCGACTCCTCAATAGTTGTGAACTCCATTTGATCAGGAACAATACCGAATTGGAAGCTCCAGACTTATTGGACCCAGATTTGGAGCTCCTATAAAATTTCTATGCTTACTCCATTAACCACATTTACAGAGAAGGTTTACAGAGAAGGGAATAAGGAGGTCGAAACATTGGCAAATGACGGCGCTGATGGGATTGACAACGTTGACTCCAATATAAATTTTGGTACTTGATAGTATTATTCTACTTCAGAAATATTCTTATTTGATGTCATTAGATGATTTTTTAGTTGACTTTTAATTAGCGAAATCCAATGAATAGAAATTGGAACATGAATGATAACTGGTACTCTTCCCCTAAATAGAACTTTAATTGTTTGCAACAACAAACAAAAACTAATATGATATTATATGAATTGTAATCCCAACTACCGTGCCATCCTGTTTTATCTACATAAACCATAAAAGGTATTGAACATTTACAAACAGAAAAATTTAATGAGAGATCATCATATTTTTAAAAAAAATGAAAAAGGTTTATTTATATAACGATGATCTAAACTTTAATTAAATAACTATTACCTGATCCATGCTAACTATCTTCTAACAACGATTAACAATGTTCCGAATAGAGGTACGATTGGAGGGTTTTCTGCGATGGAAGGCGGAAGCGGCAGGGAGAATGACGGCTCGTCAACGTAGGGTGGGAGCGTAGTTGACTCAGAAGAAGACGAAGATGAGGATGAGGATGCTGCTAAGCCTATCAAATAGTTTGCCCCATCCTTGATTGATGAAGACATGGTCGACAAACCCCTTTGGGCGATGTGGCTGGAGGCTTAGAGATATGTTTATTCTACTTCTGGGTGGCTGTCTCAATCATCTCGTATGATGGGTAAGTTTTCAAATCAAAACATTAATTGTCGAATGGGCTCAGCAATGGGTTTGTCCGCTAGCTGTTGTGAAGATGATGATGTTCTAGAGGAGGAGGAAGAAACGCTCGTCGATATTCTCTTGGAGGCCTATCTGAATGCTCAAAATCAGAGTCCTTTGAAGGATGACATGATCGCATGGATGCTGAAGAGGATGTTTCGCTTCTGGAGATGTGGTTGGAAGCCCAACAATCTGCTCAAACACACTCGATCTCTGAGTTGCAAGATGTTCTGAGTGAAAGAAATAGAAAATTGGAACATAAATAAACTATTCTGTTTTCTGATCTTTGATCAGTTGATTAAGAGAATAGAATAGTTTATTTGTGTTTCAATTTTATTTTTTCAAATGAAAAAAATAGTTTATTTGTGTTCCAATTTTATATTTCTTTTATTTGATATCAGAGCCAAGTTCCATAAAGTTTTCGAGGTTCATGAATTTGAAGAAGCAAGAGAATGTGGGTTGAAGAACCAGTCGGAACACTGAAGAAATTACTAAATCCAGTCATAGCTTCTGCAAACAAAATAAGCAATCCACAGGAAGCCACCAGAGGAGATCAGCGAAGATCACAAACAATTATCGTGATATTTTTCCATTAGGTAAGCCACCCATGTTGAAAGAGTGAAGTATTTTTGAAGCCAACAATTGCAAGCTTGCTTTCAATGCAGAAACCACCTCTTCAATGAGGTGAAGTCAACCCTCGAAAGTGGAGATTGCAGTCTGGCATAAACTATAAGCTTAAAACCACCTCCAAAAAGGTGAACTTCAATGAGGTGAAGTCAACTCTCGAAAGTCAAGATTGTAGTCTTGCATAAACTATACACTTAAAACCACCTCCAAAAAGGTGAAGCCCTTTTTTTATAAGATTGTTGAAGGAGAAAAAGACAACTATCACAAATCATTAAAAATATTGATTTGTATGAAAAAAATAATGGATCTTGTAAATGCTGAAGAATTAGTCAAAGCCACCAACATGAAGTTGTGTGAGGAAGCCCAATCATGATATTTGAAGAGGTCATAGTGTTTTTTGTCAAAAAAAAAAGGAGAGAAGCCTTCTACGAGAGGAGAGAAGCTCACAAGTTTTGTGAAAACTGGAGAAATTATTTTAAGTCACCAATATGCAATCATGTGAGAAAGTCAAATCCAAGTCTTAGAAAAGGCTTGAAGGAGTTAAAAGTCAAGAATTTGCAGTCTAAACAGAGATCGCCTCGTGATGGATCGTGGTAGGAGTTGAGCCTGTTGAAGCCAAAGGAAAATACAATTGTTCTTTGTATTACATCGATTAGTGGTTGAAATTAAGGTGGAGATTGTTGGAATATTGTTTAGTAATTCCTCCCACTTGCATAGTTTTATGCTTTTAGTTTTATAGCTTTATTTGAAATGACTATGCAGTTAAAACTGTTTTAGTTTTTTGCTTTATTGCCAATAATACAAGTTTTCCAATATCTAGATGTATCTTAGACCTCTCTATGATGAGGCAGTTGTAATTCATTCTTTATCAATTAGTCTGATCCTTGATCAATTGATCAAGAAGCTCTTGTAATCTCTTCAATCAATAGAATAGCTTATTTGTGTTCCAATTTTATATTCCTTTCACTGAGAAAGGTTTTTGCTAAGCCATTGTGTGACCTAGGTAACTCTCTCAAATGTGGCTTTTGCTACCCTCTCCCAAGAATCCTCTACCTAAGACGGGTTTGCAATTTCTTCATGCTATGCTTTTCCTCTGTCCTAAAGTGGATTCTGTTCGGCGTTTCCATCCCAAGTGGAGGCCCCCTTTTCTCTTTATGCTGCTCAAAGAATAGAGTGATGTTGGGGTGTAGTGCTGTGGGGATATCCCCTTCTGAGGATTCTCAGACTCCCTTATTTCAGAACCCTGTTTTTTCTCTTCTTAATGCATGGGTGGATAGAATTTTTGCATGCTTGCAATTTACTCTTATTGGGAGATTCCTGGTTCATAGACCAAATTAATTTTATTCGCAGTTGGAATCCAATTGCTAGTTTGGGTTAGGTCTGCTGAGTGTGAAAGATTTGATGAATGGATAACTTTTATTCTCATTGAAATCTTTCGAGGATTGCTTCTGATTTCTTCAAAGAGGTCACTAGTTTCTTGGTAAAGCATTTCTTGCTAGTTTCGATGCTATCAAGATTAAGTTGGTTACTATTTGAGTTCGTTTCCTAAAGCTCCCGTTAGAATTCTGTGATGAAAGTATCATTCATGATATTGTTGATATTATTCATCAATTTATTACCATTGACGATGTCACAAAAACTAGAATGAGTTTTCTTTATTCTACATTCTGTGTCTACGTTGAACTTGGTTCTGAGTTATCCATCAATGTTAAGCTATGCTCCAAGCTTGGTGTCTAGGAGCAGAAATGTCATTATGAGCCTTCTTGACTGAACCACTTGCGCAATGCTGCGCATTTATCCTTGTTGTGCCAAGATTTTCATGAGGTCTCCAATGATTTCACGAAGTCTGAGATGTTGCCGGATTGCACTGGGAGCTGCCTCTTAGGTAAGGTTTTCAGTTCCTCATGCAAGGAACAAGCTGTGTTTGAAAGCCCCTCTTTAATGAACAAATTTATGAATGTCTTCAACCTCATTTTAAAGGGAACTGGGAAAGAACACCTTGCTAACGCTGGTGAACTTTGTGCATTGACCGTGAGTCCTTTGACTAAGTTTTCTCCTTCAAACATTGGAAGGACAGTCCATTTCCATTCTGCCCCTCTTCCGAAGCCTTTATTGAAGTTTGGATTTACTGGCATCTGGCCTGCTTTTTTGTGATTGCTTGCAGTCATGTTATTCTATTGGTTCTGCTATTGATTGCTGGTCTCTCTCACTTCTTGTGAAACTTGTTCAGTTTGTCTTTTGACTGTTTTACCTTTTGTAGTTCCTTTGTTAATTCTTTCTCATGCAACAAAGATCGAAACCCTTCCAAAATTCCGACATACCTTAATTTAAACAAATAACAACTTTTTTTACTATCTACAAACCTAAATCTCAATATGAGTAACATTTAATAGAACTGACCCATTCCTGTGCTCTAACCTGTTTTTCCTTCGATTGCTGCAGTGTCCTGATACTGCAGTCTGCTGGTATAGCCAGCCTTTCCATTGAATGGTCGCAGGTCTTTCTTTCAGTCCTTCTTGTTTGCATTGTATCGTGCATATTTAGTTTTCTGTACTTCCTTCATATGGAAGAAGACAGATGCTCTATTGAGAGTTTTTTAAAGTTTGCATTAGAATAGAAAAATGTCTTTTGTTTTTTGTGTCCACTAAAAGGGAGAACAGAACAAATTTTTTGCGTGAACAAGTCTGCTGTTGAAAGTTTTTTTGAGTTTTGCAAATGTGAAACAGAGCACTCTTATAAACATCTGTATGCGAAAAGAGCGGTAGCTCTCCGTTTTTATATATATAACTGATTTTCCTGTTCTATAATTCTACTCTTTTTCTGCCTTAAAAAAGGTAGCAGAGATGGAAATAGGGGGAACATAAGTGGAATTCTAGAATATCACCAGGAGAAACATAGCTGTGAAAACTCTATTGGAAAATGGAATGGTATGGATGTATGAGGAGCCTATAATTGGTTTGGAATCGAAAACCAATAACTCTTTTGTTGGTCTTACAATGTTATCAGATGTACACATTGAAAAATTTAGTTTATTATTCTTTTATTTTCTTTGGACTGGTAATCTGGCAAGTCTCCAATATTCTAAGGAATGAGTTTGAGAATTTTGATGGAATAGATATTCTTTAATATTTAATCTTATCTAAAAATATTTCAAACCACATCTATAAATTTGATTTATGACTTTAAAAAAAAATAATTTAATAATATATCTTGAAAACAAAGTTGTCATTTTAGTCAAAACGATATAAAAGTTAAACAAAGATAAACAACTATGTTTATTTTTTAGAAACAGAAAATAAACGACTGTGTACGAAGAACTGCATAAGGAGACCTCTCTTAAATCATGTTTTCGTGCAGAATCTTAAATAAAACGATAGGAGCTTTTATAGCAAAACTTATCTACACCAGAACAGATGTAATTGTCCAGAATCTAAATAAATATTTATCTATCTCATACCCAATACTGAAATTTTATTCGAGTGTTTTGAGGAAAGGTAAAAACAGGAGAAGAGAAGAGACCGCATCAGCTGCTGTTGAGTCAAGTAATCCACAGTCGGATGATGCAAAATTTATCCCTCTGCTAAAATTTGCGTTTGGCTCCAGATATGGAGGGCTAAAGGGAAGCCCCAAGTAGGTAGCTGCACCAATAATTATGCAATACATGATGCCTTAAGTAATATTCAGTGGTATGATTAATAAAAATAAGAGCATCTATACCTGTAATAACAATTGAAACAAACCGAGAAAGTCGAAAGTGGTGCGGCCATTGGTAAAGCGGCCGGTTGGGTAGTGAAAGAAGGTAACACCGTAAGGTGTTAAGTTTGCACGCACGTCGCAGTGGGGAATGTAGTTATTGGTCCCTGCATCTCCTAACGAATCTCCAAGCACAAACATGGCTGGCACATGAACTCCTTTCTCAGCTGCTACGAAACAACCGATCATCCATAGCCCAACTAAAATGTTCACAACTGAACTCTTCATTATAGCCATAACAGCTAAACATCCAAGCGATCCCGTTCAATCTCAACCTCATGTACTAGATGAGAATAGGCTGTTATAAATAGAACAAAAGTTTTAGTCAAAGTCTTCTTTACATAAATTGAATGATGAAAGCTGGCAATACACTATTCTCCTTTTGATAAGATTGGAGGTTACCAAATAGAACTCTAATGTTGATGTCAATTAAATATACGTACTTGATGAGTAACCTTCTAATGTTGATACAGATGCTATGTAATATAACAATGCTATCTATTCTTCTCTGTTTCACACAGAGTTCTCCTTCACCCTTCCACTTTCTAGATGTTTCCTATAATAAATATTATAATATAATGACTTTTTGGAGATAACTTGCTTATACTACAAGAAAATGGAATATAGTCAAAATTTTATATAAATATGCAAATCAACATGACAAGTTATGCAAATCATGGTGACGAGAGAAGATCTACAATTAATTTGAGAATATTTATCAAAATCTGGAGTTGGTAAGAGGTTGGGAAAGTAAAGGTTTGTAAGAAATGTTGTATAGTCCAACACTTCCATTTAATCTTGAATATTGATATGTATGAAAAAGAGATCTTAGGTCTATGGATACAAATTAAGATTCCAAATCTAGCAACAAAAATAGGTTCAATTATAGTCCTAATAAGAGAGTTGAACAATTAGGTATATGTTTCTTGGTTACAATAGAATTGATTTTGTGAAGTGTGTATGTAAGATCTAACGTTCAATGATAGGAAAATGACGAATTTAAGCAATGACAATAACTTATAGAATAGAAAACCAACACATTAGGTCAGATCTAGAAAGAGGACATAGAAATGAACCTGGGCCTGCAAGTTGGGCCTAAATTATCCGACTAGTGTGTTGGGTGCCCCAGTCTCGACATATTTGAATTGATAGAATGAGTAAAAATACAACTAGGAGGTCTTGTAGGCTTGTCTCAGAAAAATCTAGCTAAAAAGTGTCAGACATAAGTGATGGGCACCCTAGTCTAGGGGTTTTCTCCTATTCAAAATCTAGGAATCTCTACCACAGTCTACTTTGCACTCTTGTAGTTCACTATCTACTATCATATATGATCTTTTGCACATATGAAAATAGAAACAAATGATTGTCTTATATAAGAAATTTCTTAAGTCAAAACTTTGTGTTGATGTTACCATGTCCACAATAACTATGATTGATATAAAAAGGAGCTTTATCTTAAGAAAGAAAAAGAACCTCTGTAGAAAAATCATTCGAATAAATGAAAACTGTATAAATCAAAAGAGCAGATAGTTATCTTTTGCTTCAATATAGTAAAATCTTCTTTTTAACTTGAAGAAATGACAAAGCTTCTCTCTCAACACAATTATGCATATAAGATACATGTAATGACCAATTATGCATTATCCAATGCTGGCATATGGTCACTTTCCTTGTCAGCACATTCAATTGCATGGACGGTGCGAGAGTTTGGTCAAAAACAATCAATTGAAAACCATATTAGGTAATGTCAAGGTATAGATATGATTAAGTTAGATTATAAGGTTTTATATGATGTGAATAAAATGGATTAGTAGGATTATGATCTTATGTATAATTTTTTTAGAAGATGTATAAAAACTTTAAGAATTTTTATGTGATCATTATCGTAATGAGAATAATTTTTTTATCCCTTTGTTTCTTAAATCAATTGAGTGTTTGGGTACTATGATTCTATGTTTATGGATTGCCACCTATGGTGGATTTATTAATGATCTTTACATTTGGAATGGCATATTGCTCAACTCTTCTATAAGATAGTATGATATTAATTGGTATTGATTGTCTATTAAAATATAGTTCTATTTTATTATGAATGTCAAAATATTGGAGGTGATGATTATGACCTTATTAACCTTGTGTGAACACTTACCCTTCATATTAGATAGTCTCTAACTAACTTGTATGACTTAGGATTTAGAAAATTGATGATGTTTCTAATATGTTGGTTGTAAACCTTAGTTAATTAATTATCTACATTATGACATGTTAGAAAATTCCTTGTAGAGATTTAAACCTATATGGATTAAATATACATGGTCTATGAGATGTATTTGATATTATCATCAAAGTGATCTATCAATTCAAAATATTAGTAGTGGGGATATTGGTTTGGTCCCTTGTAAATGGAGTTGTCACTAGGTATTACTTTACGATGAATGTATAAAAAATGAATAAGTAGGTGGTGGAATAATTAAAAATTTAAATAATATAATAGAAAAATCTATGTCTATTTAACTTATAGAGCAAAATACTTTATTTGCATATTGGTTATATTAGATTTGATTTCCTTGATTAGATTATTTATTCTAATTAGATTTGTGTAATCAAGATGGATATATAGGCAAATTAGATTTTATTTATATTGTGAACGTACTATATGAAATATTGATCAAGTTGATCTAGTTACTATAATTTTAAGTTAGTAATGTCATCATATATAGAATAAATTTAATAGTGTATCTATTTAAGAAAATGTTGTGAAACTACTAACAATTATCAATTCTTCCAAATCACTTTTAGTGGATGATAAGTTGCTATTGTTGTAGGGGTGTATTAAATTTCAATAGAATAGTTATGGTGACAAACACTTATTTTGTTCATCAATCATGTGTATCTCATATGGCTAAATAACCTTGGTTCTCATGTTCAAACACATCTTATTTTATGTCATTCAAGTAAAACTAAACACATTTCCTCAATTAGATTTCAGTCAAATAGGCTAGCTGAATTAAGTGTGAAGATCAAAGAAAGATAATTTATACACTAGATATATTGCCCTTGCTTGGTTTCCCTCACTTTTGAAATAACCTATGCTTAGCAGGCAGCATCCTATATTATGTAGCAAATTGCAATACATAAAACTAAACTCATATGGTCAAATTTCAAATCATAATTAACATAATTTACAAACAAAAAGAATGATTCATATAGCTAATAAACCAACAAAATTTTGTCTATATCAAGCTACTTAGATGCTTATGTCAAAATCATATGTTGGTCCTTGTTACCTATGCTTATTGTGTTGTTGCTTTCAATCTTTTTTTTTTTTGAAATTCATTTTGTTCGTTTTCTTGATTGATTTGTATTTGGCTTTGAATTCCTTCTCATATTTTTACTCAAAACATGTGTCTCAAGACATTGCGTCTTTCCATCACATATAAAAATGTTTTTAAAGTTTCAATCTTTCTTTTTGTGAAATTCATTATGTTCATTTTCTTGATTGCTTTATATTTGAGTACAAATTCCTTCCCATATTTTCACACGAAGCATGTCTAAAGGCATTAAGTTTCTCCTTCAAATAGAAGTGTTTTGAAAGTTTCAATCTTTATTTTCATGAAATTTATTTTTTTGATTTTCTTGATTGAGCTTTATATTTGAGTCGGGATCCCTCGAAGATTGCAAAAATAATTTTAGAAAATGACAATGATAAATATTTAACAACAAAATAAAAATAGAAAACTCCACCTGTAAAGTCACAAAAGACTTAATAAATTATTTTCAAACATAAAATAATTACACAATTCTATAAACTATTTTGTTGTTCACCACTTTTTTATTATTTCTATCTTTGAAAAATAGAACAGTTTTTGAAAACCAATGGTTAATAAAACGGTCATTATATAAAAAATAATTAATAAAAGATTGTTTCTTTTCCATCATAGGAAACTTGCTATGGTATGCTAAAAATTTAATTGGACAAATTACTAAATGCAAACTAGAAATACTATTTAGAAACTTGAAGAGATTAAGAATTGTCAATTGTGCTAAGGAAATGTTAGTTCCCAACATATTCCCCCTTGATGTGGAGAGGACTCATAATATATTCTCAAAGCATAAAAAACTGAACCTTTGTAATTTGCCTTAGTGAAAATTTCCACAAGTTGTTTGGAAGTCTTGATATAGTGGATTTTTACCTTTTTCTTTTGCACCAAATATCTAATAAAATTATAATCGAGATCAAAATGTTTAATTTAACTATGATGCATAGGATTTTTGGCCAATCTTATCGTGCTCATATTATCAAAAAATATTATCATAGGTTGAAGTTGTTTTCCACCTATTTCTTCAAGAACTTTCCTAGGCCACAATGCTTTAGTACCTATAGAGGTTATTGCAAAACATTTAGCCTCCATGGAAGAAACATAAACTATTCTTTGCATTTTTGAACTTCAAAACATCAATCACAAACCAAAAGTAAAACTATTACTATTAGTAGTTTTTTGGTTATCCATGCCACCTATCCAATCAGAACTATTGAAACCAACTAGATTAAATCCTTTAGAACTATAGTATTGATTTCCAAAATCTAAAGTTCCTTTCACATACCTCAAAATTCTTTTGGCAGCCTTCATATGTAATTCATAAGGTTATGTTATATACCTTGAAACAAGAGAGACTACATAAGCAATATTACACCTAGAGAAAGTGAGAAACATCAAACTCCCCAAAAAAATTCTATAAGCCATTTTGTTTAATTTATCAACACTATCATCTCTACAACACAACTCCATGAGAAATTGGAGTGGAGCCTAGTTTATAGTCAACCATATTAAAAATTTTCAACATATCTTTGTCATATTTTGTTTAACAAAGGAAAATTCCATCATTACTTTAATAAACTTTTGGGCCTAGATAATATTGCGTAAGGCCTAAATCTAAAATCTCAAATTCTTTCATCATAGAAAATTTGAATTTATCTTTCAACACATAACTACTACCCATATACAAAAAATCATCAACATATGTCATTACCTTCCTATTAATAGTAAAGAGTAGGTTCACTCTTACTTCTACTAAAGCCATCCTCTTGAAAATGCCCATCAATACTTGTATATGAAGCTCTTGGTGCTTGCTTGAGGCTATACAATGCAATTTTCAGCTAATAGACTTGATTCTCTTTCCGTTGCACCTTAAAACCTCTTGGTTGTTCTATATAAATTTCTTCTTCTAACTGCCCATTCTAGAAGACACTTTTAACATCCGTGTGATGGATGCTTCATTTCTTTTGGCTGCAAGGAAAATCAACATTCTAATAGTTTCTTGATGTGCTAAAGGTGCAAATATTTCTTCATAATCTATGTCATACCTTTGAGTGAATCCTTTAGCAACTAACCCCACTTTATAGTCTTTTGACACTCCCATCATTGTGTTACTTAATCTTGTAGACCAATTTAGTTTCAATTTCTTTTGCTTATCACATGGAAGCTCTGTAAGCTCCCAAGTACCATATATGTTACTAAAATCCATCTCATCTTGATTACTTTCACCCAAACTTTATTAGTAAATGCATCCTCAAAACATGATGGTTCAAAAATAGCTTGTAAAAAAATAATGCAAAATATGCTATGTCACCTTTAAGATTCTCTTCATGAGATTGAATTGCACTTATTTCATAAATATTAGCTAATCTTCTCACCTGCCTAGTAGGATTTGGGCTTGATGTTGGGCTTGTACTTGAAATTGAGTAACTTGATGAGGGGTTGTTTGGTGGATGTGTAGCACTTGGAATCAAAGTATTAGATGGCTACTCATGATCAATATCAACAATTATACCACCATTCAAAATAGATTTATACTTCTCAACATGGTCTTTTTGATGACCATAAATCCCCCCTTCATCAAAAATCACATCTCTTGATATAAGAATGCTATTTATGCAAGGGTTATTGTTAGAACATAACGTTATCAGGGGTCATATACCCTTACAACATTTATATTTATTATTCTATTATAAGTTTATAGAACCTTATATATTATATACTTTTTAAAAAATATTCTATTATAAATAATTATAATCTAATAACTATTTGATTATTAAATATTTATGAATTGGGGTTATTGAAAAGGCGTGGCTAATGAAGCCATCCTTCCTCCTATATTTAATGAGGTTCTCTCTCATTTAAGAGTGTGAATTTGGAGATTTATAGTGAGTTATATCACTATGCTTAGAAGGAAATATTGGTCATGTGGAAATAAGGAGAAGTGTCCCCAAATTTGGTCTATTTATGATAGACTATATTTTGTAAAAGTTTTAATAAAATGATGCTTTATGGGGCTTTCACTTGAAAGGGTTTTCCCATGCATATCTTTTCTAAATTTATGGTTGTAATATCCCCATCTTATTTATTTTAAAATCTTATTTTTAAACATTAGTACCCTAAGATCCTAATTTCTAACAAGGTATCAAAGCAGGTTGTTGCATGGACTAAAAATACTCAAGTTGGCTCCAAATGATGGAACCGATAATGTAACCCATTCAAACATATCCAAAATATGGTGTGGACCTCCACAAAACTTGAAAATCCACAACATAGCATCACATGACACTATAAAAACTACATCAGAGAACCGCAACACCAAAAACATCAGAAAGCCGAGGAATGCAAAGCATTCCTACAAACAAGTCTAATGTCACTGTTGAACCAACATTAAGACCAACACCAAATTAGTTATCAACCAAATGAAAACATGAAACATTGGATATAACATTATTTTGCTTCCACCAACATTATATTAGAACTCAAGAAAAGATCAATAAATGTGGCACAATGCAAACCATAAAATTAAACCCAATCTGACAAACTATTCGTTGGAATAGCGAATAGTCACACTTACTCAAAATCTACTATGGATACCTGAATATATCTTTAATTCTTTGAAATAGCCCTAAGAAAAAAAAAATTCATCTACTGACATCACCATTGAAATCACCATACATCAATAAGAACACATGAGCAGGCACTTGATACAACACCACTAAATACATATTTTTGGACCAACTTTTGGACCTTGGTTGACTTCAAAGAGAACAAGTTTGACGTAAATGACAACATAAAATCATATTGGCAGCAATACCCCCCTTTGTCATTGTGGGAAACACTTGTGCAACCACCAAAAATATCAGTATATCTCTCCAATTATAACACTCTCCCCCTTTGACATCAAAGAAAAATGACATCTTCACATCAGTGTACAAACTCATTCCATTATACAAAGTTATGTCCCTATCTATATAACAACTCCCCTTTAGGGTATGAGAAAACTAAAAGCTAAAATTGTATTCCAACAATCTTCTACTCATCCACATATATTTGTAAAAGAGTGAAAATTGTCTTACAAACAAAGGTAAGGAGTTTGCATTGTTAGAGTAATCGGGTCTTTACTTGATTAATTAAACGATATTTGTTTAATTAATTAAGTTCCCCTTTATCTCTTTTACACTTAAGCTAACATTAGGTGCATAATAATTAGTTCTTTTATTAATTATTATGTGCAAGCCTAGGGTTTTCCCTTTTTAGGGTTTTTGACCTATTAGAGGTTGAATTCTTTTCTTTTGTATTATTATTCAATTGCACATTTTTGGTGAATACAAAACTCTCATCTTCTTGAGCATTTCCTGTGTATTTGGTTTTTCTCTATTGCTTCCTTGCTTCTCCTTGTAACAGGTTTATTCAGCTGGCAGAGATCATTTGAGCTCCTGTGGTGCTGTATTTCTCAACTCTCACATGCTATCAGAGCTTCAAATCTGCAACTACCTGTTCTTTTTTTGAGTTTTTTTTTGCATTGGAAGTAGATCTGGGGTTTCAAAAGTTTTTTTTGTGCACCTAGGGATAGGCCTTTTTTTTGAGCACTTTGGGCCTAAACAAACCTCACCATCATGCTCAAAAGGCCCCCAAAACACTATGGTCATATAAAACTTGATCATTTTCGACACCTGAGCCTTTGGGGGTATTTTTTGTTTTGTACCAGGCCATACGACCCTGGCACACAATTCGAAAAACTTTCTTTTTTATTTTGCCTTTTTACAACATGCAAGTCAAATTTTTTTTTTTTTTTTTAAAACATTCAATTTTTTTTTTGGCAAAGTGTTTTTAAAAAAAATCATTTTGGGGGGTTTACCCATGGTATCGTGGCCCCCCTAGCTTGCAGCAAGCCCCACCGGCCCTTCCCCGCTCGCCTCCGGCCGCCGTCGGCCTCCACCCCGACCACCACTGTGCCACCCCCTCGCCACCTCGCTCCATCGCTCTGTTGCTGGAGCACCCCCTCCGCCCGACCCTGCCACTAGACATCCCCTCCCTCTTGCCTTTGTAGGGGGGGTTGGGTTTTTTGCCATAACTTGGGAAAACAAAGTTGGTTTTTCGAAAACAAATAGGCGTCAAAAAGATGGTTTCGAGCCGGACCTCATGATGTTAGAATTTTTTTCGAATTTTTCTATTTGACTATACTTTTTTCCAGTCAAAGTGGGGTCTCTCGTTTTTGGCTATTCTTTCCGTTTCCAGTCTTCTTATCATTGTAGCATTTTATTTTTGCAAACACACTGAGATAAAGTGCCATCATGCATTGTATACTTGGGATCTTGCATATCTTGTGCCTTATTGTACATGCACTACTTATAAAGCGCCATGGAGGGTTGATGTTTGCCTTTTATTTTCCATCTACCTTTGTCTAGTGAGTGTTCCTTCCATGACATTCGCCTCATGATGTGTGTCAAGTGAGTGTTCCTTCCACGACACTATGTACTTTTTTCTCTACACCTTCGATGTTCCTGGTTCTTCGTCATGCAGTTCTTGTTGACCGTCATTTTCAGTGTACATGTCCGTCTCCCTTTTTCAGCATTATAGGGAGGTTTATTCTGTTGGTTCTAATGCTTCCTTAGTTCGATTGATCAACTCTTCATGCTTTGGTGTTTCATGCCATCTGTATCTTTGAGTTCAGTTCTTTGCCTTTGTTTTCCATCTGATTTGAGTAGTATCATTTGAGGGTACTCATGCAGATTACAATCTTCTCTACCTGGTCATGTTCTATTTTAGTGGAGGTTCTTTAGATCAACAGTTACTCCTTGACAGTGTTTGCACCTATTTCATGCTTCAGTGGTGTTCTTCTTTCTCTTCCTTTGTTCCTATCTTCTGGAACACTCTTGTTTGGAGGCTTCTTAATCCTTCACTTGAGCTTTCATCTATTTTTGGAGAGGAGTTTTGTCCCACTGGGTTTTCTCCTTTTTCTCTGTTTCATAGAGATTTCCTTGTATTTGAGTACCTGATCAAGCCTTGTTGTCGGGACCCATCTTTCCTGCTTTCAGTAGCTGTTCTAGGTTTTAGCTTCTCCCTAAGTCTAGCTTAAGGGGGGGTGTTAGAGCAATCGGGTCTTTACTTGATTAATTAAATGACATTTGTTTAATTATTTAAGTTCCCCTTTATCTCTTTTATACTTAAGCTAACATTAGGTGCATAATAATTAATTCTTTTATTTATTATTATGTGCAAGCCTAGGGTCTTTCCCTTTTAGGGTTTTTTGACCTATTAGAGGTTGAATTATTTTCTTTTGTATTATTATTCCATTACACATTTTTGGTGGATATAGAGCTCTCATCTTCTTGAGCATTTCCTGTGTATTTGGTTTTTCTCTTTTGCTTCCTTGCTTCTCCTTGTAACATGTTTATTCAGCTGGCAAAGATCATTTGAGCTCTTGTGGTGTAGTATTTCTCAAATCTCACATGCATGATTGAAGGCATGATGCCCTTTTGGACAAACTTGAGTTGAGACCAAGCAGTCTTCCAATCTTCCTCCACAAAGGCCAAAAACTTGTATTGACTTTTAATCTTCAAAATAAGATCCTATGTGTCACCACAACTATTTGAAACCTTAATTGTCTGATCCAACATCTGAGTCTTCAAGAAGTCTCACCATGCTGGTGAGTTACAATTCCATAATCTTATCCTTTTGATCAATTAATAGATTTAATTTCATGTATAGGTTCTCAGTCTAAAGCCTTCAATTACCATCTACATCCTTTTTCAAGTCTATAGTATTAGATAGTTATATAATTTATGATTCTATAATATCTATTTGTCCTTTAATATCCTTAGTAGATTCAAGCAATCAGTGAGAAAACCTATATGTCGCTACTATATCCTTTACACTCTTTTTAAAAACTTTATTGCAATTTTGTAACCTGATATGTGTTGTTGTACAACTATCTACTAAACCTTCTAATCTCTTCTCTTCAGCCTTCTTCCATACCTCTTTCAAAACTTTGTTTTCCAATTTGAAGCATGTTCCTTAAAATCATTAAGCAGTAACTATAACTGCTCCTTACTAGATTTAAACTACCATCTAAAACTACTTCTGGAAGTCCTTCATGGACTTTTGTGACATCATCAATAACTTTTGAGCCCTATATGTGTGACAGTAAATTTCTCGTATGCAGAGTGGTGAGGTATATCACCTAAATGAAGCATGTACAATGGATACAACCGGTTAAGGTCCACATTACCTTGAGACATAGGTGCCTGCAGTACCTTAGAAGTAATCATTGGTTCAAAATGCATTTGTAGACTCAACAGATCTGAAACACTTTGAATGATCTGAAAGATTCTCCACTAGGCTCTGTATTCTTCTCTTCTTCTATCACCTTTTCTTTTTCATGTTCCTTCTCTAGACTCTTCTCTTTCTCTGAAATATTATCTGCAACTATCTCTACACCCTTGTCTATCTCCATTAGATTGTCTGAACCAATTTCTGTACTAGAATTACCCTTTCTACTCAACAATCTTCTTCTCTGACTCATCTCTAATATTACTACCATTGGGAGGACAAACTTCAGTCACCATCAAACAAGTACCAATCTTTGTCTTTTTTGTAGGAGAAGACACAAGCTTCTTCAATTCTTCTACAATATTTTCAAACTAACCGCTTATGTCTATCTAACTAACCTCGGTTAGGGTGTATGAATGTAATCTCTTACATCCTCTGTGTACACCACATCCAATGACACCTTCAAAAAATATTCTTCCTTATCTTTCTCCATTGCCACAAATGGCTAAGGATTAAACTGGGGTCATGGCTTTAAGCATAGGTCAACAACAATAGGAGTAGCAGTTGAAACAACAAGCATAATTGATAACATAATATTTGTAGAATACCTTGATCACATTATCGCTAGGGTTTGCAGAAGAAATATTCATTTGCATATAATATCTTGAATTTGCAAGATCACAAGTGACCAAAATGAAAATTCAAAAACTCAATTTTATCCATTACCTTCTACCACTTAGGTGTTGAATTGAATACACTTGATCGTAAGACATTAAAAAGATGCTACTTTGTATTGATAAAGACCAGTACAAATAATTCCAGAAATCATCAATGAAACATGGAAAGATTCAAAAAATCCTTCATAAGACCTACCATTTTGAAAACAATCCAACATTCACATGATAAGGGGGTTCTTAAGGTCTTCAATCAAATATCCCCCTCAAACAATGCACTTTTCCTAGTTTTTAGAGGAAGCATCTGCACCACCAATATGTATAGATCTATACATTGTCTTGACATCTACATTCTTATCATATTTCTTCACCCCTACATTCTGCATCTTCTCCTTTATATCATTTATAACAATCTTATTTTCTATAGCACACGTCTTCTCATTCTTTCCTCTATAGAACCTAGCAATGTGTCTTGATGTTTTGCAATTATAACAAGTAGGATCTTGTTGCGGACCACTCCCATTACTTCTAACATTAGATCTATAGTCAACAACCTTGTGCCATATTTGTTGCATGCATAACAATATCCATTGGAAGACTAATCATTTTTACCATAGTTTGTATTCACATATACATTCCACATCATTCTACTTCTGTATTCATTTTCCTTATGTCCAAACTTATTTAAATCATAGAATTTCCCATTAAATGATTGAGATCTAATTTAAATTCTGTATTCACTACCTCTATTTCCAAAATTATTGTGTGTAAACCATTTACCATTGAAAGATGGAGAATACTTGGTTTGAGCATGAGGAGGCTTCATGAAGTTTTTCTTGTTTCGGAGCTAGATGAAACATTTTTCATCCTTGGCCTTTTTCTTTCCTATGACATCTATGTAGGGATTTTTGAAACATTCTCCTTTATCAAAGCCATGACTACCTTTGTTGCTAATGGTTTATGGGCACTTAACATCTTATTAATCATATCACTATCACCTTTGACCTTCAATTTCTTATCAATTTGTTCTTTTTCCTCTTTCAATTCTTTCCTCAACATAACCACTTCTTCAATCTTAGCGCACTCTCTAAATTTGTTATGTAGTTTTGTTTCAAGATCATCAATGATATTCTTTCATTCATCAATTTGTCTTTTCAAATGGACAACTTGTTTTTCTATTTTCTTGAACTTTTTTTGATAATCCTCTAGATCAAATAGAGCTACTCTTAATTATCCTTCAATATCTACAACTACATCAATAACTCAATCATGTGACTACATAGCATGCAAATCTCCAGGTTCAAACATTATGTTCAAATCTCAGATCTACCTAAGTTGTTAGACTATTTCTTTAGGAGCCTATCTCTCATACCAATTGTTGAACACTTTTAGATGCTAAGAATGGGGGGGATGAATCATGATATAATAAAAATTAACCATTCATGAAAAACTCTTTCCAATTATCATAAGTGTATAAGTATACAACAAAAATCAACACATCACACAATGACACCAAGATTTTTACATGAAAAACCACAGTGAGAACTATTTCACTATACGAATTACTCATGTTACAAATTTTAGTCTCTAGGCCATGTAGTCCTGATTTGGACTTTTAGGATAAGGTGCACAACCTTCAAGAAAGGTACAAAGGACTTGAAAAGAATTGAAGATCACTTCTTCAAGTAAAGATACAATAGATTTGATTACAAAGAGTAATTATCATTGAACTGAGTAGAACCGCATCCTCTAAAATACAAATGATAGTTCATTGTCAAAATTGAACCTGTAAGATTCATTAATTTTCACAAATAACAAGAGAATCCTACAAAATACTCCAAAAGTTACCAATGAAACAAATAAAGGATTTAAAACTAAGAACATTATACCTTCACTTACTATCCCATTGTGTCCTATCACCATTTCAACTTGGTTGCAGATATTTGCTCTCAGACCGCACTGTAGTTGCTTCCAAGATGACAAGAGGATGAATGGACTGATAACTGAATGTTTGATATGGAAGCTAAAATGATTATACAAAACTATATGAAAATGATTTAAGCCTAAGGCACACTGTAAATTTCTAAAATGCTTGGATTCTCAAAATTCACGCAAATGCACGATAACTACTAGATGACTATTAGATTCAAAATGATCAGGAAAAGCCCTTTTTATAGATTTTCATGAGCAAAAATCCCATGTGGCAGAGATCAACGATTGAGATTAAATCTTGCAAGATTGATGGATACAAAGAGATTGGTTGGAATGTGAGAGGAAAAGGGGGAAGATGTTCCTCATACACATGCATGATGGAGGAAAACGTGGAAGATGAGTCTAAGTGGAAAGATGCTCACCTTGACTGAAGATGAAGACTCCAAGAATATAGGACAGTTAGAGGAGATTTAGGAAATGTGCGACAAGTGGATAAACATATATTGAATTCTGTTTATCCATAAGGGACTAGAATAGGGTTCCATCTCGTAAGATGAATTTAAAATATATTATTATCAGCCAAATAGATATTGAATTGGTATGACTTCAGAGTAATTCAAATTAGAATAGCGGATAACTAGGCAACCCACTGCGGATGACCGAAAATCTGCCACAAGTTGGGCCAAGGGGGAGTGTACTGCTCTTGGGCCTGATAAGCGCTACGGGCATCCTATTGTACCTACTTCTCCTTGGTCTCACTAGGGAATGAGTATGGAATTATCTCATTGATAACAGTATAATCTTAAAGAAATTGACTAATAATAGATATATACTTCACATTCACCACTAGTGTGGGAGAGAGATAGAGCAATGAGGTTAGCAGAAACTAGGCCTCTGTTAGGTAGGCAACCCGCTGTGGATGACTAAAAGTCTACCATCAATTGGGCCAAGGGGGAGTGTACCTCTCTTGGGCTTGATAAGCGCTATGGGTGTCTTGTTGTGTCTAAATCTTTTCTCTTTCATTAATGGCGAATAGGGAGTTAAGCATAGTCCATTTAATTAATACTTGAGGGAAGTATCCAAACATTGTGATATCTATCCTCTTTGTCGATATGGCTAATCAGACTCAATACATTTACTCCATTTGAAATTCTTAAATACTCTACCTGAGATCACAAACTAGATTGAGTGTTTATGTTTTTGCATCAAGCAAGTGTTGATTTGTGTTTCTACTCATAACAAGAAAGAAATTTCACAATGTGTGTATTCACATGTATGCTCCGTGTCTGCATATATGTATGCTTCGTGTTTTCCATGTGTATGCTTTGTGCCTTCCACGTGTATGCTTCGTGTTTCCCATGTATATGCTCTGTGTTGTTTAAGTCATGTTGGTAGATGACTTAGTTGAGGAAATTAAAATAAACATTTGCTTGAGGGCAAGCAAATTTGGGAAGGGCGAACTGTCATAACCCCTCTTTGGACATTGGATTATTGTGATTAAATAAATACGATAATTAAAACATTTATTAATTAACATCTAATAATATTAGAAAATCATCTCATTTATGAGACTTCACGATTTTCCTCTTAAGTGATAGGGTTGTCATAACCCCACATCCGGGTGATGTAATTAATAATAGATTTTGTGATTCTTCATCATAATAATAAATTATCATTTATTATGTAATTAATTGAAAAATAATTTAATAATAAATAATAATAAAATTAAGATACAAAAGAATACAAATAAAAATTAAATATAATTAATACACTTATTTGGTACTGATTCATCATCCATTTATTTAATAATTAAAGATTCATTGAATTAATTAAACTAATATTTAAAGAATGTGTGAATAATTAAAGAAAGTGTTAATAATTAAATATTCATTTGGGCTGAGTGTGTATTAAACCAAATGAAAAGATTAATTAAAGTGAATCCCTTATATATTAAGATGGGAGGACATGACTCAAGAATAAATCACGACTCTCCCATTGTTCGTGCCTTTCACTCACCATAAAAGGTAAGCTTGCGTGGGAGTCAAAGGGGAGATAGGGGGGAACAATTAATAAAGGAGGAGAGATACTTCTAGGCAGGAGACTTGGTGGATTTTGGGAGTTCTTGTTGGCTTCTTCTCATTTTTTGTGGGGGGATATCTTTATTATATCCTATTCAGAATGCCCTTCACCTCCTGATGACTCGGACGAATAATGAGAGTGACTTCAAAACATACCCAGTGCCTGGCGTTATCATTACGAAAGGGAATCTTGACCAGATATAAGTATAGTCATCATTGCAAAACCATTGGGGAAATACAGAATCACCAACATTAAGCATTCAAACTCTATATAGAGAGGAGACGTCATAGGTATGTCTCACCCGCCTCAAGGAAAATATAGAAACTACTGTATCACAATGCAATAAGATCCATATTTTGAATCAGTAACTAGAATAGACATAATACGATATATATATACACACACACACTGATAATAATCTGTTATTAAATATATAGTAAGATACAACATGTCTAGGATTAGATAATATGAAATAAATCGCAGCATAGATTTGCCAAGCAATTTCTAATGAATTCGTATTCAGTCAAACTGAAATGATAATCATAAAACATAGGGATAAAGTAAATTATGAATTGATACATTGCTACAGGTTATTGATAAATCTGGACTAAACATAATGACCCGTTTCATATTAATAACAGTGAACAAGAATAATGATTTACATTCATATGAATTTTCTTAATATATGAGTCCGACAATGTCTTTAGGCAGAATTCAACAACAATATTAATATGGACAAAAACAGTGGTAGACCAAATCTGACATGTGTCAGATCTGTCTGCCTTTACTAGCACAATATATATACATATATATATATACATACATACATACATATATATATATATATATACATATATATATATATATATATATATATATATATATATATATATATATATATATATATATATATATACATACACACACACACACACACACACACACACACACACACACACACACACACACACACACACACACACACACACACACACACACACACACACATATATATATATATATGATTAATAAGCAATGGTAGTATTAAGGATTTATACAATGGGTAATAAGCTAATACATAATACTTGTTAATATATATATATATATATATAAAGATGTTGATCAAAAGAAATAATAATATAAGATCAATAAGAATTAGAAAGAACTCTTAGTAAATAGTCAATAAGAGGAATAACAAGATTAATTGTCTAATGAGGATCGTCTAATGAGGAAAATACATAAGTACTTGTTAATAAGCAATAAATTGAAAGACTTTATGTTTAGTCTCTCAATCAACCAATATTAGTATATTGAGATAGATTAATTATGTTAATCAGGTAGGGGACAATACAAATTAATTAGTAAATTAATAAATATTATTAAATCACCAAAACAAAGTATTTATTAATTAGTTGATAATAATAAGTATTTATTAATTAAAATGCGTAAATGATTTATAAATAAAAAATAGGATTAATTATTTAGTATGGTAAGATAGCTAGTACTTGATAGACTACAGAAAAGGTAGAACATCCTAGGTTGGATTCATGTTAAGATAGTTTTGTCTCTTAATCGATTTAGTTAAGTTATAAATATATTGGAAATCAATTAATTATGGTTAAACTGTCTTGAACAAAGTAGGGGACATTATAGAGGAATCCAGAGAGAGATTCATAGGGAATCTCTTAGAGACAATATATATATTGTAGAGGTTAACCATATGCATATGTTAGAGATAGAGAAGCTTGAGCAGGGGTGGGATCTCTGCCAAGCTTTGAGAACATTAATGATTTCACTCATTAATAGAGATCCCAAATAGAGTCCTAGGAGGACGACATCCTGGGTTGCTCCTAATTGAGAAATGTTTCTCAATAGAGGGTTGGGTCAATCTAGGTAAGGTCCAATTGAGTATTGTATCCTTTTTTATATAGATAACAATAAATTAGTTAACATTATTTGTTAAATATGTAGAATAATGTATAGCATTCTTTCTTTTATAATTGCACAAATAAATATATATGTTTAATTATCTTTCATATTGTTTGTATACTAACGTTTGTTTGCAGGACTTGAACGCCAAATAATCCAATCCCCAACTGGGAACATTACAGAGAGAGAGGGAAAGAAAGAGAAGGGAGAGAGGGTGAGAATAGAGAGAGAGAGAGAGAGAGAGAGAGAGAGAGAGAGAGAGAGAGAGAGAGAGAGAGAGAGAGAGAGAGAGAGAGAGAGTAGGATAAGGAGAGGGGGAGGGAGAGAGAGTTAGAGACAGAGAGAGAAGGGGATAGGAAGAGAGGGTGAGAATATGATTGAGTGAGAGAGAGAGAGAGAGAGAGAGAGAGAGAGAGAGAGAGAGAGAGTAGGGGGTAGGAAGAGAAGGATATAATAGTATAAGGAGAGGGATAGGGAGAGAGACTTAGAGACAAAGAGAGAAGGGGATAGGAAGAGAGAGAGAGAGAGAGAGAGAGAGAGAGAGAGGAGAGAGAGAGAGAGAGAGAGTAGGGGGTAGGAAGAGAGGGATATAATAGGATAATGAGAGGGGGAGGGAGAGAGTTAGATACAAAGAGAGGAAGAGAGATAGGGAAAGAAAGAGAAGGGAGAGAGAGAGAGAGAGAGAGAGAGAGAGAGAGAGAGAGGAGAGAGAGAGAGAGAGAGAGTATGGGATAGGAAGCAGGATAGAATAGGATAAGGAGAGGGGGGTAGAGAGTTAGAGACAAAGAGAGAAGGGGATAGGAAGAGAGGGAGAGAGATAGGGAAAGAATGAGAAGGGAGAGAGGGTGAGAATAGGATTAAGAGAGAGAGAGAGAGAGAGAGAGAGAGAGAGAGAGAGAGAGAGAGAGAGAGAGAGAGAGTAGGGATACTGGGGAGGGAGAGAGAGAGATTAGGGGGTAGGAAGAGAGGGATAGAATAGGATAAGGAGAGGGGGAGGGAGAGAGTGTTAGAGATAGAGAGAGAAGGGGATAGGAAGAGAGTGAGAGAGATAGGGAAAGAAAGAGAAGGTAGAGAGGGTGAGGATAGCATTGAGAGAGAGAGAGAAGGGGATAGGAAGAGAGGGAGAGAATAGGATAAGGAGAGGGGGTGAGAAAGGAAATTAGAGAGAGAGTAGGGGGAGATGGGGTAAGATAGAGAATAGGGGATAAGAAGAGAGGGGGAGAATATGATAAGGAGAGGGGAGGAAGAGAGAGGGGGTGAGAGAGGAGATTGGGAGGGAGAGGCAGAGGGAGAGGGAGAGGGAGAGGAAGAGAGAGAGGGGGTGGAGATGCGGAGAATAGGACAAATAGAGGGAGAGGGAGAGAGAGAATGAGAGTGAGAGAGAGAGAGAGCGGGGGGAGGAGGAGAGAGAATAGGATAAGATAACGAGAGGGGGAGGGAGAGGGGGGAGAGGGAGAGGTAGGGGGAGAGAAAGAGAGAGAAGGGGAGAGGGTGCTAATAGGATAGGATAATGAGAGAGAGAGGGAGGGAGACACACACACACACACACACACATAGAGAGAGAGAGAGAGAGAGAGAGAGAGAGAGAGAGACGAGTTAGAGAGAGAACGAGAAGGAGAAGAGGGTAAGAGACTCAACAAAGAGAGAAGTGTGAGGGGGAGAGAGATGAGATAAAACTCAAGGGGGATAATTAGGGCTCGGAAGATAGAGACAATGATGGGAGAAGGAAGACGAGAGAGAGGAAAAGAAGAGAGACATGCATGTATACAAACATATATACATATACCTATATAAATATATGCATATATAACTATAAATATGTATATATACACCCATAAAAACATATTATATATGTATGTCTATGCATATGTGTAGTATATGCTAAGTTTACAAGCATACATTTTGATGTCTTCATAACCTGTATGGGTTTTGTGAAACTCAAAATGATGTTTTTCATAACCCGTACTGGTTTTGTGAAAATTAAAATAATGTTTTTTCATAACCTGTACGGGTTTTGTGAAACTCAAAAGGATGTTTTTCATAACCCGTATTGGTTTTGTGAAACTCAAAATTATAGTTTTTCATAACCTGTATGAGTTTGTGAAACTCAAAATGATGGTTTTAGTTCTACTCAAAATGATGGTTTTAGTTCTACATAACCCGTACGTGTTACGTAGAACTATGAATGGTACATTTTGTTTTTTAAAACCCGAGTGGGTTATCTTGCACATCAAAACTTATGCAGGTTTTGTCTTGTTAAGAGGGTTGGAAAATGACCCTAAGGCTTGCAAGCTCATTTTCCCTCCATTTTTGTCCCTTTACACATTTTTTCATCTTCCAACATGATTTCTCGACTTCATCATCATCAAGTTTACAAATGATCAAGTGGGTATCTCTAAAATTACCACCACAATCTCACACATCTTCTCATATTTTTGACCATATAAATTTTTCTATTTTTAGACAACATTAGCATAGTAAAATTTAATTTTCTTTACCAGTGCCTTGATAGTCCACACAGACATACGTCTACCATTTTTTTAATAACTTTCGACATACTTGACCAAATTCAAAATAAATTCCATATTATTGTTCTACACTATATTCTATACAATTTAAAAAAAATAAAATTTCATTTTCGATTATTTTGATGCAAGTTATGCCCAGCGCACGAACAGGTACCAAATTTCAAGGATGCAGTCACTTCAAAAAATCATTAAAAAACAAATACTTCATGAAAAATTAAAAAAAAATACACAACTTATAGATCTAAATCTTAGCTACCATCCTACCAAAGGATTTTTCAAAATACTAAATATAATTATATATTTTGTGCAGCACACGAAAAACAACTATGTTATATTTTTCTGAAAAAATGAGGAACAATTTTTCGTGCGAGAGAGGTTTGACCCTCTTAATCTTATCCAATTTAAAAAACCTTTAGTATTTTAGAAACTATATTTAGAGTACTACAATTCTTATTCTTTTCTCAATTCTTAGTTTTGAGTGGGTGACCTTCGAATATCTCTTTGAAGTTCAGGTTTACCTGTTTTCAGAAGAAAAAAAAAGTGGCCACTTATACCCCCCTTTTTGTTCACCATCTTGGTGCACTTACCATTAGGAGATGGAAGTTGAAGATAAATATAGCTATTTAATAATTGAAAATTAATAATTTATTTCACCACAAAATTATGAGTTGGGAAGATTGAGTGATGTGGAGATGAGTTGAGATGGAAAAGGAGATTAAATAATTGTAAAAATATTTAATTAATGGGCACTTTATAAGAATGCAAAGTGCATGATTAAATATTAAATATTTTATAAGATTGAACTAGAATAAAGACTAAATAAATTAAATAAATTAAACTTTTCAATTTAATTATTTAATAGTGAAATTATCATTAAATAAATAATAAATTTTTATGTAATTATTCATAGCCAATTTTGAGTGTATACACATTGTTCTAAATGTCTGAAACTGACTTCATTAAGCTTCTCATCTGCACTTGTGAACCTTCACTTACTTTAAATACCATACACAACTTCTCATTCAACTCATACAATCACATTACTTCCTCTAAAAGTTCTCTTCTTTTATATATCGTCCACTCAAATAAAATACATCAATTAGGTGGGCCTAATTTGATGTAACATGTAGCTCATATAAACCATTGGCCTAAAATATTCTCCAAAGCAATGTGAATGGGGAAAAATATGTGTGAAGAATCAAACCATATTGACACAGTTGCATAATTCTCCCACATTATCACCATCAACTCTCCACCTACCATACAAACCAAACATACTCAAGTTGGCTCCAAAGGATAGAACCAATAATGTAACCCATTCAAACATATCTAAAATATAGTGCAGACCTCCATAGAAGTTGCAGATACACAACATAGAATCACCTAACACTAACAAAGCTACATCAAAGAATCACAACACTAGAAACATCAAAAAGTTGAGGAATGCAAAGCATTGCTACAAACAGGTACATTGTCACTATAGAACCAACACTTAGACCAACACCAAATGAGGTGTGAACTAAATAAGATCATGAAATGTTGGATATAGAATTATTTTTTATGCACCAACATTATATTACAATTGCAAGAGAATATGAATCAATCCAGCGCAATACGGGCCAAAATATTGAACCCAACCTAATAGACTATTCATCGATATAGTCACACTAAATCAAAATCTACTACATGAATTTGAATATATCTCCAATGCTCTAGAATAGCCCTAAGACATCTAGATATATCATCTATTGTCATCACCATCAATCACCATAGATAAATATGAAGAAATGAGAAGACACCTGATACACGACCACTGAACACATACTTCAGTCTAACTAACTTTTAGACCTTGGTTGACATCAAAGACACCAAATTTGACATCAATGACAATATAAAATTATATTTGTGACACTATGTACATAACATCCATCTTTGAAGCTTATTGAGCTCAGAGGGAGTGAGTTTGTTTTGGAATAATATAATTAGGGGTCCAACATAATTTTGTAGAAAAATCATATGATGTCCCCTTACCCTTTTCCCTTGATGTTAGAGGGGAAGAGAAGATACTGCATAAATAAGTATTGCCATCAATGACAAAGGGAGATTGTTGCAAATAGAGAGATGTATGTTGTCATTGACGCCAACCGATTGTTGCAACTTATAATGTGGAAAAGAGATGGATTAGTGTAGATGTAAATAATAGAGGTATTGGTGTACATGATTTGATGCATGGGTAAGTGCACAAAGATGGTGGTCAAAAAGGGGGGTATAAGTGAACACTTTTTTTCTGAAATCAGGTGAACCTAAACTTGGAGGCAAAATTTGAAAGTCATCCACTCAAGATATGAAGATAATCAAACAACAAATATTGTATTACTCTGAATCCAGTTTCCAAACTACTAAACTTTTTCAAAATTGGATAAGATTAAGGGGGTCAAATCCTTCGTGCACAAAAAACTGACCCTGTTTTTTTTTTTGAAAAACATAACATAGTGTCTGACGTGCGCATCAAAAAATTCATAGTTAAATTTAGTATTTTGACAAATCCTTTGGCAAAAAGATAGTTAAGAGTGAGCACTAGAAGATGCGTATTTTTTTGTTGAGTATTTTTTTTATGATTTTTCCAATCGAGCACATCCTAAAAATTCGGTTCCTGTTCATGCGCGAAGCATAAGTTGCACTAAACAAATCGAAAATACAAATTTTTTTTGTTTAAAATTGTAAAGAATCAAGTGCACTAAAATAATATATAATTTTTTTTAAATTTGGATAAGTATATCAAAAGTTATTCAAAAAATGGTGCACCTATGTCTGTGAGAACTATGGAGACACTAGTAAAAGAAATTCAATAATAATATGTTATTGTTGTTCAAATTGAAAACACATTATATGGTTAGAAAGCTCAGAAGATGGGTGAAAATATGGTGGCAATTTTAGAAACACCCACTTTATGAAGTGTAAACCTGATGATGATAAAGTTGATAAACCAAGTTGATAAAATAAAACACTTCAAAAATGAGAGAAATGGAGGGAAATCAAACTTCCAATCCGTAGCTTTGTCATCCAGGCCTATTTCCAAGCTAAACAGTCAAAAGTGCATACGGGGTACTTATGGTTTAAAAAGTGCGTACGAGATACTTATAGTGTAAGCAGCGCGTACGTGCTTGTTTCTCTATAAACAACACGTACGCGCTACCTTTACTATAAACAACGCATACACGCTATTGTATAATACGATATTCTATTTATAATATGTGTATATACATATAATATGTGTAATATATAATATGTATATAATATGACATTGTATATATAATATGTTTATATACATATAATATATGTATATATATATATAATATATTAAAAATATATATACACATGTAAGTGTATTGTCTCTCCCTCTCAAACGCATACAAGGTCTCTCTCTCTCTCTCTCCTCTCTCATCTCTCTCCTCTCTCTCTCTCTCTCCCTTCCTCCATACCCCATCCCTCTTTCTCTTCTTCTCTCCCTCCATACCCCACTGCAACTGTGTCTGCACTTCTATAGAAGTAAGTGAATTTATTTCTTGTCTGCAACTTCCTCTTTGATTTTTATCATGTATCCTCTCCTAAAAAATTGACTAATGGATTTTTGTGTGTATATTGAATAGGAGGAATAGGGTTTGAAATTGAACCATGGGTGTATTACCATGACAAACAAGGAAACCTATAGCAATATTCTTCTCAAATGTGTTTTTAATGAGCAAAAGCAGATGTGGAAAATATTGTCAACAAAGCAACATGATGAGTCAGAGTACCTGCAATATGTTTTTCAGAAGAAAACAACATGTAGGAAGAGAAAGAGGGAGAGTAACACAGATGATGTCCTATAGAATGATAGTGGTGGGTATGCGAGAGTTCCCTTATTGTTACACAATGCATGTCACCTAAAGAAATTAAAGTTTGTTTTATGCATGGCAATGGTAGTATAGTGATGATCATCACTTGTCAAACAGCTTGGAACGGTATATACCCATGAAATAAATCAAGTGTGTAATTCCTATAGTCACAATCGAGATCAGTCTTATAACTTGCAAATTTAATAGCATCATATGTTTTAGAACTTAGGCAATACTCTTAGGGTTTAGGTCAAGCTCTTACACTTTCTTTTTAGTGAAGCCTCATTGTTTGTTTGCTTGGAGTCTCGTTGTATGATGTTCTCTCTCTCTCTCCTCTCTCTCTCTCTCTCTACCTTCCCTCCCTCTCTTCTCTCCCTCTCTCCCTCCCTATACCTCTCCCTTCCCCCCATCTTCTCTCCCTCTCTCCCTCTCCCCTCTCCCTCCCTTCCCCCCTCTTCTCTCCCTCTCTCTCCCTCTCCCTCCTTCCCTCTCTCCCTCTCCCACCCTCTCCTCTCTCTCTCTCTCTCTCTCTCTCTCTCTCTCTCTCTCTCTCTCTCTCTCTCTCTCTCTCTCTCTCTCTCTCTCTCTCTCTCTCTCCTTCCCTCTCTCCCTCTCTCACCCCCTCTCTCTCTCTCTCTCTCCTTCCCTCTCTCCCTCTCTCCCTCTCCCACCCCTCTCTCTCTCTCTCTCTCTCTCTCTCTCTCTCTCTCTCTCTCTCTCTCTCCCTCCTTCCCTTTCTCCCTCTCTCTCTCCCTCTCCCTCCCCCCCTCTCCCTCCTCTTCCTCCCTTCCCCCCTTCTCTCCCTCTCTCCCTCTCCCTCCTTCCCTCTCTCCCCTCTCCCACCCCCCCTCTTCTCCCCTCCCTCTACCTCTCCCTTCCCCCCATCTTCTCTCCTTCTCTACCTCTCTCTCCCTCTCCCCTCTC